>NC_136061.1:1940740341-1941340341 GCF_964261635.1 Lissotriton helveticus | reverse complement strand
GGACCCCCTCAAGGGAGGGGCAGGTTTTCTGCTCCTGCCGGAACTGTTCGCGAGTGGGACCCCCTTCTTGGCGCCATTGCGCGAGTTCGGGGAGATTTTCTTGGTCGGACTCTTGGGAGCCGTGTTCCAGGCCAGGGTCCTCGGGGATGACGGGTGGCGGCGGTGCGGGCCACTCCGGCTCTTCAGTCGAAGCTTCCCCCGCTGGGGGAGAGGCTCGGGCGGACATGGAACGGGTGGTCGCGCAGACCCACTCGGGAAGGCCTGGCATCCCTAGGTGCTCTCTTCTTTCGACGCCTGCCCAGGGGGAACTTTCCAGGTCGTTCCCAAGGAGGCAGTCCACGGGGGCATCGTCGCGGACAGTCACTTTTAGCGTGCCCGACACTCCCCCCCACTCGAAGGGGATGCGGGCCATCTGGCACAAAGTCTCTGAGTTATCTGCGGACCGGACTGGGCACAGGACGTTAGGAAGGATCTGTTCGGAGGTCACCAAATGGCAGCGGACTGCTGTTACGCTGGCTCCAGTGTCACGGAGGGCTTCGGTTCGGCGACCATTGATGGTGACCCACTGGCGGTACTTCTGGGTGTTGCCGGGGATCGGGCCTCGGGGGATTAGGTCGTGAGTCCCCAGGCAGGCTAAGGTCATGGCGGCGGGCTCCCACTCGGCCTGCTCGGGGCCGTTGTCCTCTTCCTCACTACCTTCTTCACCCAGGGCCGCGGCCATTATCTGGCGGGCTGGGGGCCCGGTGGTGCCGGGTCGCTGGTTCATCGGGCAGAGGGGGTCATTCGCGTAATGACCCTGTCGCTGGCATCTGTGGCACGTAACATTCGGCCGGGGCCCTGGTCTGGCTAGGGGGCCCCCTCTCTGGCCCCAGGGTGGCGACGTGGAGGCAGGGGATGACCCCTGGGGGGCGTCTCGTCCCCGGCTCTGGCCTACTCTGCCGCCTCGGGGTTGGTGGTTTCCCGGAGATCCCCGGCCGGAGTCTTCCGTCGGACCCCGGCCGACTCGGGTGCTCGCCCATCTATCCACCTCGACATCGAGTTTTCGTGGCTCAGTCAGTTTGCTGTCGAGGAGGTGTTGCCGGAGTTCGATGAAGCAGTTATTGGATAGATGTTCCCACAGAATGAGGTCGACCAACTGCTGGTAGGTGGTGACCTGACAGCCCCGAGTCCACCCCTCGAAGGCTCTGCTGTAATAGTTCACGTACTCCACCCACGTGGTACCGGGGATTTTTTTGCAGTCTCGGAATCGCTGCCGGTACATCTCGGGGGTGAGTCCGTAGCGAGTGAGGAGGGCGGTCTTCATGTGCTCGTACGAGGTCATCTCGGCGTCGGGGAGCTCTAGCAGGGCGTCTCTCCCTTCGTTGATAAACTTCCCCCACAGGCCGGCGCCCCAGTCCTTGAGGGGTACTCGATGGGCGGTAATGGCGACCTCGTAGGCTTTGAACCACTGATGGATGTCGTCGTTCTTATAGTACTCTTTGACGACATCCTTAGGTATGTGCACCTTTGTGTCCCCCGGGGGAGGTGAGGTCTTCCCCCCGGAGCGATCAGTCTCGTTTGCCTTGGCTTTAAATTCCATTTCTTTGAGGACGCGCTCGTGCTCGAGCAGGAGTTTCTTCTCCTCGAGGTCTCTTTGTCTTCGCCTTTCTTCTAGGTCTCCTTCTAGCCGTAGCTGCTTGAGGGCTAACTTCCTTTCTGCCAGTTGGATCTCTCCTTCTTGCCTGAGTCGAACGAGCTCCAATTCGTGGAGCCGGTTCTTCTCTCGTTCTCTGGCATCTTCGTGGGAGAGGCCCGTGTCTGGGTTCGCGGGTCTCCCTCCCGCTGGGTTCGTCGCAGCCTCCGTGCCTCCGTTCGGGCCCGGGTTATCTTCCCTCGGGGGTGGCGCCTCGCCGGCGTCCACCCAGGCCTGCAGGGCCGATTTAAAGTCTTCTTTAGTACTTAAGCCAGTGGTAGCGATGCCTAAGTCCTTGCAGAATTGCTTTAGCGCCTTGTGACTGTAGTCTTCCATTTTCTCTTTCTGGAATTCTGTGCTCATGGTTGCAGTGGTTTTTTTTCTTGGTAGTGAGCGAATTACTCTCTGTACGATCTGCGTGGGCTCGGATCCCACCGCTTGCCACCAATGTTAGAAAGGCGTCCCCGGGGGAGGCAGAGATGTCTGACTGACCACCCCTAGGTCCACCTCTCCGTCGAGGAGTAGCCGAGCGGTTGCTGAGAGGCCTCCTGAATGAGGGTCCTCTCCTAGGATCGTACAGCAGAGTAATCACAACACTACAGATGGACACCACACAAGAAGTTAAGTTCTCAAGCTTTTATAGGGAATAAACGGTTGCTGGTTCTTGGCAGTATGTACAAGCAGATCGAGGGATCTGGGAAGTCTCTTAAAGGGGGGTAAGGTAGCGGGACAGTCTTACTCTGGGCGGAGGAAGGGATACCCTACGCACAGCTCTCAATCCTCGAGCTGGGGGGTTCCGAGATGTTCGAGCCGCGCCAGCACCAGCAGACTTGCAAGGTGGTTCAGCGAAGTAGGCCGCGGCAGCGCCAGCAGGCTCTCAGATGGTTCGACAGGATAGGCCGCGGCAGCGCCAGCAGGCTCTCGGCAGGTTCAGCAAGGTAGGCCGCGGCAGCGCCAGCAGGCTCTCAGATGGTTCAGCAAGATAGGCCGCGGCAGCGCCAGCAGGCTCTCGGAAGGTTTGGCAAGGTAGGCCGCGGCAGCGCCAGCAGGCTCTCAGATGGTTCAGCAAGATAGGCCGCGGCAGCGCCAGCAGGCTCTCGGAAGGTTCAGCAAGGTAGGCCGCGGCAGCGCCAGCAGGCTCTCAGAAGGTCGTCGGGTTACGGACGGGTTCGTCTGGTGTCGGCCGTGACAGCGTCAGCAGGGCTTCCAGTCCAGGATACAACTGAAGTCTTAATCCAGGGTTGCCCCAGATATAGGTCTGGAGGTCTTTGAAGTCCGGACCCTCGCGCCTGGGGGTCAGAGGGCCGGGATGATGGTGTCCAGACACCCAGCAGGAGGGTGGAGCCAGCGCCCAGGGAGGCCGGGGGCGATCGATACCAGGCGTCCGGGGACGGCTGGAGGCCCATCGAAACTCCCCTTCCTCCGGGATCTGTCGAGTGGCTACTCGACCACCTGGGTGGATCTTGGTGCCTCGATGTCGGGGCTTCGCTGGGGCCTGGGCTGGGGCCGAGGCCACGTGGTTGGGACGTGGCGGGTCCAAGATGGAGTCGGGCACGGCCTCGTGCTGAGGTCGTGATGGGCCTACGCTGGGGTCAGGCCTGCGCTGGTGGACCGGGATGGTAGCCGGCCCTGTGGGGTTGGGGCGTGCAGGATCGGGCCGAAGGGGCCGCCCGAGGTCTGGTGGAGGGCGGATATCGTCCTGGGCCCGCCAGGCGGGAGGGGTAGGACCACGCCATGAGGCCAGGTCCAACAGTATAAAATGTATTTTGTTATTTAAAAGATGTGACTTTACACAGACAAATGGATTTACTCACTAGTACACTTATGAGAGCATGCTGTCATTTGAAGTGTGTGAATATCTACACACAGTGGAAAGGAGTAGGTGATGTGATGCCTTGAAAGTAGGCAAACGCCCATAAGTTGCTGGTTTCTTGTGTATGTTCTTCTACAAACGATTGTGAATTCCAGCCTTGGGTAATGTCAAATATTTACTTCTGTGTAGGTAAGAGTGGGAAGAGAACAGAAAGGGCTTCCTACATGAAAAGAAGAGTCGTGTCTATAGATTGTATAGTTGTGTAAAGCTGTAGATACAAGTCAATAAAATATGCACAGCGCTACAAAGTGAGACCGCAATTGCATTAAGCGCTATATGAAAAGAGCATGTTACATTGATAGGCTGATGGTCTGACTCTGACGGAAGGAAACGCTGCTCCCAATCTGCTACTGAAATGAACGCAGCCTCTGCCAACTCTGGGGTGGGGGGGATGGACCGAGGTCGGTGCGACCAAAGCTTATTAGCTGCAGTCACACCTGATCCCGTGCAGAGAGAGCCCCGTCGGAGCTCCGAGCGCAAACAGAGGCCGAGACTGCGCCTGAGCCCGCCCGCGAGGCAGGCACCAATTTCATGGGCGAATAGTCTCATAAAAAATAATAAGATGACATTTTATTCAACACTAGCGGCGGGCAGGCTGCGTATAAATCTCTGATGGGATTACTTGCACGGCAAGGAATCCAGTGTACATTCAGCCCTTGGTCTCTTTAGCTGCAAGGATGGAGTCGTGTCCATTCAGTGGGTGGCCTCTCTGCTGGAAAGATGAGGCCACCCTTGCTCCGTGCACAATCCGTTACTAGCCTCTGCATACAATGTGCAAGGCCTTTAAGTCCTTGGCCTTTGTTGAATATGATGCCCTATGCAGGCGAAAGGAGTTCAGTCTGCTTGTTTTTTTTTATTCTTTGAGTCCGTTGTCCATTCCTGCCGCAAACTATCCTTCTGCATCCTCTGTTGTTCTCGTGTCTGTTTCCGCGCGCGCACACGCGCATCTGTCTGTATGTGTACGCTTGGTTGCACGTGTATTTTATTTGTTCTTTCACAACCCAGTGTTCAAATCATCCCTTCACACGTTCGCTCCCATTAAGAGTGCACGATTCAACCCCCATTAACACGCAATCGCATTCGTACGTTTATCACTTGATCTATGAATGTGATAGTCTGCGGAAGCTACCGTTTAAGCGGCCAGGTGCAGGCAGAACAGGATCATAATAGGTTCCCAGTCCCATTTCCGACTTGCTGTGACAAGTCACACTTTTAGTCAAAATGTAGGGAAACCACAGAACGGGGCTTCAGCTAGTCAGGCATCCTTATATGTTTGAGAATTATTTCAGTCAGCCCAGTTCTGGTGGAATATTGTCCTGAATATTACTTTCATAATGGGGACATCCTAAAGTAATGAGTGTATTGTCCACGGTAACCGCAGGAGGGTTCCATAGTGCCTTGATATTAAGAACCTTCATTGAACCCACTCTGCCATTTGGGAATGAATGTACCTGTGCTACGCCAGGGTTGCACCAGAAATTGCTTGAATTATCCAGGTGGTTGTTCACGTCTGAGACATAAGGGATGAGAACCTCCTCTGATGCTGTCCACCCTCACACACTGCACCCTCATACACCGCACCCTCACACACACTGCACCCTCACACACCGCACCCTCACACACCGCACCCTCACACACCGCACCCTCACACACCGCACCTTCACACACCGCACCCTCACACACCGCACCCTCACACACCACAACCTCACACACACTGCACACTCACACACACCGCACCCTCACACACACCGCACCCTCACACACACCGCACCCTCGCACACACACCGCACCCTCGCACACACACCGCACCCTCACACACTGCACCCTCACACACTGCGCCCTCACACACTGAACCCTCACACACTGCACCCTCACACACCTCACCCACACACACCCACACACACACCGCACACACCCACACCCATACACTGTACCCACACACACTCCGCACCCACACACACCGCACCCACACACACACCGCACCCACACACACACCACCCACACACTCTGCACCCTCACACACACACTCTGCACCCTCACACACTCTGCACCCTCACACACTCTGCACCCTCACACACTCTGCACCCTCACACACTCTGCACCCTCACACACAGCTTATCTGTTATTTTCTTCATTCATTGGAAAGTTTACTCCCTTTAAGATCTGAACACAGCTGCCTGGTCCTGTTTATGGCTAATAGATCATGTCTGTAGCCACACTGCACCCTCACACACACTGCACCCTCACACACCGCAACCTTACACACACTGCACCCTCACACACACTGCACCCTCACAGACACTGCACCCTTACACACCGCACCCTCACACACACTGTTCCCTCACGCACACACTGCACCCTCACACACACACTGCACCTTCACACACCGCACCCTCACATACCGCACCCTCACATACCGCACCCTCACACACCGCACCCTCACACACACTGAACCCTCACACACTGCACACACACACACCGCACCCACACACACACACACACACCGCACCCACACACACACCGCACCCACACACACACCGCACCCACACACACCGCACCCACACACAAACACTCTGCACCCTCACACACTCTGCACCCTCACACACACTGCACCCTCACACACACTGCACCCTCACACACAGCGTATTTGTTATTTTCTTCATTCATTGGAAAGTGTGCTCCCTTTAAGATCTGAGCACAGCTGCCTGGTCCTGTTTATGGCTGATAGATCATGTCTGTTGCCACACTGCACCCTCACACACACACTGCACCCTCACACACCGCACCCTCACACACCGCACCCTCACACACTGCACCCTCACACACCGCACCCTCACACACCGCACCCTCACACACCGCACCCTCACACACCGCCCCCACACACACCGCCCCCCACACACACTGCCCCCCACACACACCGCACCCTCACACACCGCACCCACACACACCGTACCCACACACACCGCACCCACACACACCGCACCCACACACACACCGCACCCTCACACACCGCACCCATACACACACTGCACCCTCACACACACTGCACCCTCACACACACTACCTCCTCACACGCCACACCCTCACACCCCACCCTCACACACCGCACCCTCACACACCGCACCCTCACACACCGCACCCTCACACACCGCACCCTCACACACACTGCACCCGCAGACACACACTGCACCCACACACACACTGCACCCGCACATACACCGCACCTGCACACACACTGCACCCTCACACACACTGCACCCTCACACAAACTGCACACACACTGCACCCTCACACACACTGCACCCTCACACACACTGCACCCTCACACACACTGCACCCTCACACTGCACCCTCACACACACCGCACCCTCACACACGCTGCACCCTCACACACTGCACCCTCACACACTGCATCCTCACACACACTGCACCCTCACACACACTGCACCCTCACACACTCTGCACCCTCACACACTCTGCACCCTCACACACTGCACCCTCACACGCCGCACCCTCACACACCGCACCCTCACAAACCGCACCCTCACACACCGCACACTCACACACCGCACACTCACACACTGCACCAGCACACACACTGCACCGGCACACACACTGCACCCGCACACACACTGCACCCTCACACACACTGCAACCTCACACACACTGCACCCTCACACACTCTTCACCCTCACACACTCTGCAATGGAACATACACTCCAAATACCACTCAGGACCACATAATTATATGCAACATAATTGCACACCTCATACTTACACTCTACTCAATGCAACATAAATACACTTTATCTATCTGTCTATCTATCTATCACACTCACTCTATCGCCCTCATCTATCGCACTTACTCTATCTATCGCACTCACTCTATCTAGCTATCGCATCACTACAGCATCACTCAGCACCACCACAGCATCACTCAGGTGCACCACAACATCACTATGCGCTACCACACCATCATTGAACGCCACAGCATCACTCGTCACCACCACAACATCACTCAGCGCCACCACAGCATCAATATGTGCAACCATTCAACAACAACTGGTTCAAATATGTTCTCTCAATGTTTCAAGCTTTATTACAAATGTCACAAAAAGATGTTAATATTTCACTTCTGTTCTTGGATTTCCGTCACAATAAAATACAATGAACATAATCTTTAAATATTTACAAAAGCTATTGCCATTATAAATTACAGTAACTTTTATTTAAGTATTAATTCTTAAAAAAATTAAAAGCCATTTTTATTTGTAATATCAATACATCTAGGTCACGTAAATACAACACATATTGCATTACAAATGCTATAGGTGTCACATTTGCGAAAGTTAAAACTATTGCCATTGTAAATGACAAAGCTATTAATTTCGCTATTTTCAAAACCAACACATAAATAAAAAATTTGTCATTTACAGTATCAATAGCTCAAACTTTCCTAATGCGAGACCTATTGCATTGCAAATGCTTGTTTGTGTGGCATTTCCGGAGCTTTTTGCCTTCTTTTGCTGAACCCGTTTTTGTTGGTTATAATACTCTGCACACGTTACTCCTGTTAACCAGTAGTAAAGTGCCTATTCTCTCCTTTTTAAACATGGTAAAACTGACATATACCTACTTGTCACATTTAAGTTACTTATAAATCCCTGATGTATGGCACTACATGTATCTAGGACCTGTAACTTAACATGTAGGTCTCCAGGCCTGCCAATGCTTCCTGGGTGGGCATGTTCCTGGTAAAACAAACCTTTTGCCAGGTCTAAACATTCCTTTTTAATACTGATAAGTCACCTAAAAGTCGGCCCTATATTCCCATAGTGCAGGGTACAAGGTGGGTACTTAAAAAGTAGGATATGTATAATTCATATTTTTCATGTCCTGGCAATGAAAAAACAATAAAGTTATTTTTCATTATAGCAAGGCTGGCTCGCCCATAGGAGTACTCTGGTTTACACCATTACCTTTAATAACTTCTAAATTCAGTTTTAAATGTGCTAGAAAAATGGTTCAAGATCTCATTTTAATTGTAATTTAAAAGCCAACTTAAATAGATCAGATTTTATAATACTATATTGGAAATAATACTCTTAGCAAGTTGTAATTTCTCTGCCTAAAACTACAAGGTTTTCCTCCCAGTGTCCCAGTGTCCTGCTGTCACACGACCCTCGATGGCTCCCCTGTGGTAAGGTGTATATTGCTTCTATACAGTGGACAAAGGGCCCTTGGAATGGGGAGGGGGTGCCTCAGTTGTCAAGATGGCCTTGGCGGGCTGTGTCCAACCTCTTCATGAACTTCAAATGATGCCTACCTTGTCACTGGCAGTTGAATGTCACACCTAGACCTGCCTTCCTTTTGTCTTTGTCGTCAGAATGACACAAAACTCAGAGGAACTGACCAGAACTGGTTTAGGGGGTGGGTAAGGCTTGCCCTCCACCCTCAGGCTGGCACTGGAACCCCACAGACCTCTCCCCAGAAGACTCCTGGACCTATGAAGATTCTGAGAAAGACTGCACTGCTGTCTGGAGAACCTGACGGAAGACTGGACTTGTCTTGAACCCAGGACCCCAGAAGTGACGCTAAGTCTCAGTTGGCTGACCTCGAGGTTAAGCTACGAGGACACAATAAGCTTCTAGATGTCTTTTTCCTGCAGCCACCCAGCTGACCAGTTCCAACTGGACCTATCCTGGACCCTGCTAGTGTAGAAGTGAGTCCTAACCTCTAAGTAGTGACATCAGGTCCTATACTCTTGGCTGGTGTTAGAAGGTACTCCTCCTGTCCCCAAATTGAAAGACGTGGGATCACTGATTGGCTTCAGCTTGCTGGTTTGCTCTTCTGAAGGAGATCTGACTTCCAGAAAAGTGTTTTATTCTGAACTTAGAGGGCTTCATTGGAACCAAAGCTGAGCAGCATCCTATTGACTTCTAGGCCTTCCTGGGCACAGACTTTGCCCGCTTGAAACTTTCGAACCTCCATTGATGATCCCAGTGGGCACCCGCTCTATGGTAATCTGCCATCATTGAGCCCTGTATCCGATCCTGCTTGCCCCTCTAACGTCTCGTCAAAGACCACTTTTTCTCCTTATAAGTTTCTGAGTCCGAAGGTAAACTTTCCATCAGGATGAACCTGGTCCCTGTATCCGACCGGTGCCCCCTCCATCATGGTCAACCTTAACTTTTGACTTTGACCTGGTGTAGGGCAACCAAATAACCGCAGTTACAGATTTGTGCCTTTTGGCACTATTTTAATTTCACATTATAAAAATTAATATCTCCAGTGCTAATTTTTGATTTTTCTTGTTTTGGTGTCATTGTATTTATTTCATTCTACTCTATTTTTAGATCTGGAGTTAGCCAGAACCTTTTTCATTAAAAAAAAATGAATATATGTGCAATATACTTTTTTTAAGGGGCTTTGAGACAGCTTTCTTCATTCATTGGTCTGAAAGTCATTCACGTTTTGCTTCCACCCACTACAGTATACAACATGAAGAAGGTGGTCAGCCCACTTCAGCGACTAGATAATTTCACTCTGACTGACTGCATTTTGCTTTTTCACAAGGAGTACATCCACACACAAATTGCATTTTGTGCCAAATATTTTTTTTATGTATTACTTTGATGTTGCCTTTCTACTTAGAGTCTGATGTGACAGCAGGACGCTATAACAGATGTAAGCCCACTCCACTGCTTATCAGTTCCTGTCTCCTGCCAGTTAATGTTGTAAACTCCTTTTAGACTGTTCTTTGTTTACTGTTTGACTGCTGGCATTTCACAGCATAAGAGATTAGTCCATTTGAAATTGTTTTGTTTTAAGTTATCAAAGCTTCAATATTATTCATGTGAAATCATAATTGGATCATTCTTCAGAAACATGTTTGTTCTGGACTCAACTTCACACATATGTTTTTTTTTATTTATAAACTTTGCCAGGGAAGAAAACAAGCCTTTATCAAGTTTATTTTGCAGCAACTGTAACATTTTTTTATTGCTTGCTTGCTTTCTTTCTTTCATTCCTTCTCTTTCCTTTTTTCTTTTTCTTTTTCTTCCATTCCTTAATTCCCTCTTTCATTTGTTTCTTTCATTCTTTCATTCCCTTTCATTTTTTCTTTCATTCCTTTATTCCTTCTATCTTGCTTTCCTACTTACAATCATTCTTTACTTTTTTTCATTCTTTCTTTCCTTCATTTTGCGTTCCTTTCTTCTTTCATCCCTTTCCTTTTTCTTTCATTATTTCAGTCCTTTGTTTCTTCTTTCTTTCTTGCTTCCCTTTTCTCTTTTATTCTTTCATACCTTGTTTTTACATTGTTTCTTTTTTTCTTTGTCATTTGTTTCTTCTTTCTTTCATTTTTACATTTCCTCTGTCCTTATTTCTTGCTTTATGTTTTCTTTTCTTCTTTCCCTCTTTCTTTCTCTCTTGGTCTCTTTCTTTCCTTTCCCTAATATTTCCTTCTCTCTTGCTTTCTGTTTCATCCTTTCTATTTTCTTGCTTTCATTCCTTCTTTCTTGCTCTCATTTCTCCTTTGTTGCTTTCATTCCTCCTTTCTTTCTTGCTTTTCTTCTTCCACTATTTCTTTTGTCTTTCTTTTTTCCTTGCTATCTTTCTCTTTTCATTTTTCTTTCTTTCTATGTTTCCTTTGCCGCTTTCTTTCTTTAGTTACACCTGTATTCCATCTTTCTCATTTTCTGTCCTTCTATTCTTCCTTCTGTCTGTCTTTCTACTCTTCTTTCTTTCCCTGTCTTTCTTTCCTTCTTTTGTTCTTTCTTACCTTCTTTTTTGCCATCCTTCCTTCTTTCCTTTATTCTTGTCTTGCTTCGTTCCCTCTTTCTTGCCTTCCTTGTTTCTTGCCGTCTTTCTTTCCTTATTTCTTACCTTCTTGCTTTGCTTCTTTCTTTCTCGAAGGCAAGAGGCTCACGTGCAATGGCACAATGATTGGCTATTTTGGGTCTGTGTTAGCCAAGATATTTTGATTTTACTAAAATAATGCATGCAAGATATTTACTGATATGAATTTTTATCCACACTTCATCCATTTGCCTGTAGTTGTGTCATTCAAATTTTTCTCCAACCGACTCGAGCATGCATTAAAGGGCATTTTGTCACCCCACTTAGAGCCACTGGATGACTTCACTATGAATTACAATATCTTTAGTCGATGTTTTTTTCAGACTCTCAAACTCTTAGCAGCTTTCCACACAAGGTTTTGCAAAAGCCATGACAAAACAAAACAATTGCCAAAAGGCTGGCAGACGATGCCAGACCTTTTGGCTTTTCCAAGGTTTGTTCTAAATTTGTTTGGGATTTTTCTTCTGTTGTGTTTTCACTTCATTACTTTTTGAGTGCTGAATAAATACTTTACAGATGGCCTCTGAGTTAAACATGACTGTTTTGTGACAAGCTACCAAAGGGTTAAGCGCAGGTTATTTAGTGACTTTAGTGGTTCACACTGACAAGGGTTCTGATTAATATTTGCAGGAGGTTCTCATGCCCTTCAACTAATGCTCAAAACGTTTTACACCAATGTTTTTTTCTTTCCATTCTTTAACAATTTTTGTCTAATTAATTATCCTTCCATAGTTAAATTATGTCAATAGTACTCTTTCTTACCACAATTGTTATTTTTAACAGAAAAATTGTGTTGCAAGCATGTGTCTGCCATGTTTACCCAACAACACGTTTTCTTGTTTTCCTTTTTATTGTGTGTGACATATGCTTGAACAATAAATAAAAAAATAACCATTGGAGCAACTTGCTAAGATCGCAGCAGTTTACTTTGCCAGTGCTTGTTTGCCTTTGGGACCCATCTAACCTACCTCGGCTAATGACAATTAATGTTTTACTTCAAAGGGTAGCTATACAGATTTATTACATTTCCTCTCTGTGTTTTCTTTCACAGCATGGAGTTAAATGTGGCAAGAAGGTTCTCATACCATGCCACCCCGACCTAGCTTCTGGCATCATAAGAGATTAAGAGAGAGAGGGGGAGAGAGAGAGAGAGAGAGCAAGAGAGAACTAAAGTGCATGTCTGTTTGATCTTGTTAATTTGTGCATTTGGAGGAACCTATGTGTTCTTCTGATGACACATAGCCAAGTGACCCCTTTCTCCTTCGTGGCTTCATGGCTGCCCTATGGAAATCCTACCTTTACCTTTTATGCATATGAGACTTCCAGAGCAAGATCATGTCTAATCACAATTCACTCTAATTGATGGTAAGTTTTGGAGTCTTGGAAGTAAAACACATTGTGCTCTGTCCAAATATTATGTCAGAGAATCGAGCACCTCAGTTTATGAAATTGTCGTTAATTAAGATTAGGCCAAACTGACTCAGAATTTGGGCCTCATGCCTGGCTAAAGCGAACAAGCCAGACCCTTACAGACTTCGCATTTTTTTAAAAAGTAGGGAATATATATCTTATGGACGCTTTTAAATGTAAGAGTTTCTAGTTGAAGTTTGGTTACCAGGTTAATACTCTGTGTGAACTTTGGCACACAGCTTATCAGCTAGTAGAGGTGGGCGAGCCACTGAAAGCTCAAGCCAGGCTCGAACCTGAAAACCTGCTTTGGCTGAGCATGAGATCCTCCTTGAACCTCGAACCGAGCTTCCAAGTGGTTTCTGACTGTCATCATTCGTCTACCCTGGATGTGGCTTTATGGCTAGAGCTACTGACTGTGGAATTTGAAAGCCAGTTTCGATTGTCGGCATTGGCTCAACATCCTGCGATTCTGGGGAAACCACTTAATCTTCTTGTACCTGTGTAGTTTTAATGTGGTTCAAACAAGTAGACATTGCTGTGATTCCCTTAGTGTGCTACACGACCTGTATTTTGGTGCCAATATAACAATGGGCCGGCCAGAGAGACATGCACACTTTAAACTTTAAGTGCCCTGTCCATCACTGCTTTCTGCTGCTGCCTGACTGGCAGCAGCAGAAAGCCCCCTCCCTGTTCTGATGCTTGACTCGGGACGAGGTTTTGAAAAATAAAATGATAATAAATTAGCTTTATTACCATTTTATATTCCTATCTCTGGGGGCATTTTTTTAGTGGGGCGATGCACCTTCACCTTAACAGAGGAGCCGCCCCTGCAGTCTTATCAGTTCTTGGGTTTGACTCCTCCAGTTCACGTTCAAGGACGTTCTACCAGGTCTGTTTCTGCTGCATAGTCTGAGGCTGCTGGGGTCTCTGTTCAGGAGCTCTCCCAAGCTGCCACCTGGCAGTCTCATCACTCTTATGAAGCACTATCATCTCGATGTGTTGCATGCTTCAGTCGATAATTTTACTGTTTGTGTTGTGAAGGAAACAATGATATGCGCTTGATTTATTAAAGTACTGGCTTTCCTGCTTTTTCTGTCTCAAGCTTGGTTCATTGGGCTTGTGCAATCCTCATATAGTAACGACCGGGACGAGGTCCTCCACGTCCCAGTAATGTCCCCTACCTCCCCCCTCCTGATGGTTGTTTGGTCTTGTTACTAGCAAGCATGGAGGGAGGTGGGAGGGAGAGGCCTTTATTCAGTTAAACTAAAAGAAGACTAACGTGTGAAAGTGCCTATCGGGAGACAGACTGTCTCATAAGGTATTAACTGGGAAGAGGAGAGCCTTAATAGGGGTAATGAAGATTACCAGTAGGTAATGGTTCATTTCCCTTTACATGGTAAAGGAGGTGGGACTAAGGAGTAGTTAAAATAAAAGAAGGACGCTTTTGGATTTGGAAGGGTGGTGATATGGAGGCAGTGCTTCCACTCTGCCTGTAGTCAGGAATGGGACCAGGAATGCTGGGTGAGGAGGTGCCGCGTCTGTGTGTGAGTGAGCCTGAGAGGGGCGGGGTATGTTGTGTCCCTTCTTTCACTCTGGCATGGGCTGTGCCTCAGAAGTCTCATAGCAGTATGTGCCAAAGGCGGATATACAGCTGCCTTATGAGATCCTCTCTCAGGAATGCGGTCATAGAAGAAAGACAGAAAACTAAACTTGGAATCGCAAGAGTAAAAATATTTCAAAACAACTGGAAAACGAATTACCGCATGAACCGCTGCTAGAGCGGGACTGACTCTCCGTCATTGGACAAAGAGACGCGGCATTAATCACTGCCTTCCACGAATAGACTGCTTGGGCATTCCATCCCCAGCCCGCTCCCCCCCCCCCCCACACCATTATTTCTAAGCCAGGAACACCTGCATTACCGGAAGACGTCACTCAGAAGATGGACGGCCCTGGCCCGACGTGCGAGCATCACTCTTTGCAGACGGCGTCTTAGAAGTCCACAGTCCAGGAGGAAAGGGGCGGGGGGAATAGAACTCTGTCCCGTCGGTCCATGTGGGTGAGGGCCTCGGGTCGCGCTCCCCATTCATCAAACACACAGCGCTTCCCTATAATAAACCAGTAAGTATTGTAATAATACAACAATACGTAGAGCTCGGTGGCTGGGTACTGTGCGCGACGCGCGTGGGCCCAGCATCCTTATAGAGTCCAAGAGGCACTTCCCGCTGCGCCTTGTTCTGTGATGTGCTCTGTTGGCCATACCTGTTAACTCCGTCTAGATCGCGTCCTCCTGATTGCTTGTAGAAGTATTAGCCTCAGTCACTAGTACAGACCGTCCCGTTAGAAATACCTTTCTAGCACCAAAGAGGAAGTGCATGACGCAGACGGGAGCAGTTCTCCCCACCCCCCACCCCACTTACAGGTCCACCGGGTCCTGCATCTGCCTGGTCCTGTTCCGTGAGGGTGAAAGCGGCGTCGAGACTCTACAGAGCTATTCAGTGTTCAGTCCTCCACCGGGCAAACCTTTCCCTTACTAAGGAACATTACAGGGTGTCCAGATGGGCTGGGGTGTAGTAGGCTATGTCTAATCAATCAGCCATTATGTGTAGGGAGTGGCACGGTGTCACCCCTGGGGGTATCTGGGCGGTGGGGTGCGAGGCCTCCCTTGAAAAGAAGCCAGATCTTGAGAAAAGGGCAGGAAGAGGGAAGAAACAAACAGTAAAAGGCAAAACAGAGGGCAGAAAAACGAGCGAGCATAAAAGGCAAAACAGTGGGCAGAAAAACTAGCAAGAAAGGAAAAACAGAGCAGAAGATGGCAAAACAGAGGGGCAGGAAAACGAGCAGAAAAGGCCAAACGGAGGGCAGAAAAACGAGCAGGAAAATGCAAAACAGAGGGTAGAAAAACAAGCAGAAAGGCAAACCAAAGCAGAGGAGGGCAAAACAGTGGGCAGAAAAATGCCCAGAAAAGTCAAAACAGAGGGGTAGAAAAAATAGCAAAAAATGCTAGAGGACAGAAAACAAAAGCAGAAAAGGAAAAAAACGGGCAGAAATAGGAGCAAATAAGGCACAACAAAGCAAGAAACAAGCAAAAGAGCCACAAACAGAGAGCAGCAGGTAGGCAGGCAGCAGAGGGTAGGAGACTGCAGGCAAGCTGGACAGGAGAATTGTTGCAGGGGAGCTGGCACAAGGCTGAGGCCTGCATTCACCATGCTGTAGCAATGATCTAGCTTTCACCAAGCTCCGAGGCTCTCTGCTTAGTTTCCTCTGTCTCCAGGAATACCCTAGTGATGCGATATAGGTCGAAGAGGTCTGCGATCCTGCCATTCCCAGGTCCTGTCACCTCCTCATCCACCTTCAAGGATGAGGTCAGACCCATGCATGACTGAAACTGCCCTTCATTCCACTAGCGACATGTGCGTGGCTGGACAGTACAGGATTGTTGCAGTGCCTGGCAGTGGGACGGTCAGGAGGAAGAGACCTTCCAGACACCTTGGGAACACTTCACCGTCGGAGGGGGCGCTCTGGTGACTTTAGAGACCACACCCATGATGCCCTTCTTTCCTAATAAATGATAATTGTACCATAAATAATGGGGGCCCCAGTAGAAGGGGGTCTGAGACTCCAGTGTGTCAGAAATATGCACAGGCCATGCGCTGCCTGTGGGGGAGGGGTCGCAGCGGCGCTAGGTATCAGATGGGGTTCCGCGCCAGTCTATGCCAGCATGAGGGTGGCAGAGTCCAGAAGCCAGCTCAGGCCAAATTCGCTAGGGGACGCCATGGCGCCAGCAGGAGCGCATAGCAGCTGCAGGTGGACTACTAACCCCCCCCCCCCAGCGCCCAGGGAACTAGAATGAGGCAGTCACTTGGCATCCCATTTGCCCAACAACCGTCTGCTGCCCAGGAAGCACTACGCCCGGCAGCAGGCAGTCAGTTATGGCTGGCGTGAGTGCCCACCTGCCAACTTGGAAGCAACGGTGCGGCCGCAGCACAGCACACTCCCTCCCCGCAAGCATTAGGCCCGTCAGCTCTCCAGGTCACCCAATGCCGGAGGCCCCCACCACAAGCGATGGATTAGCTGATGTGGGGGGCAGAGCAACGATTAGGCGGGTAGGACGGCTAAGCCTTAGGAGAACGCTCCTAATCCGCCACCATCTTGGCCATGCCCTGGCACTCTCTTATGGGCACAGATATGTATATGTTCTTATAGTAATTGTATATTTTGTTCTACCACAGCTTAAACATTTGAATGTAATATAACATATTCTCTCATAATTAGGAATACTACAAGCTATCTTTTGGGTCCACCCATGTCCTCAAGGCATGTGTTTCATGGCATCTCTCGACCTAGCCTAACAATTTGTATCAATTGCAATGGTGTTTTTTTTAGCAAAGTTGACAATAACCCACCGTGAGCTACAATGAAACTTCGAATAGAAGTATAGAGCTCCGCAAGGCAGACAGTGAAAACGAAATAGAGTGGGTAGTCCTCTACCATATACTCCACTGACCTGACAAGCTGTTGGGCCACCCACTAGGGTCAACATGAACTCCTTAGACTTTCCAAATAGCCCGCCTGAACCTTCAGGTGTAACTGCAAATAATATAATTGTTTCTGTTGGATGTTCGAGGTCACCAGTCCCAAGAAAGCCACTCCAGAGAAAGAAGAGAGGGATCACAGACAAAAACAAATGCAAAGCAAAGACGTGTAGCAGCTGTTCGTTGTCAGCTCGAAAATAGCTTAGAGGTATAAAAAAAATCTAAATTGAAGCTCTTATTCACGGACGCAGAGGACTAGATTGATACAGAACACACAGCAGGGACTCAGTTAAGGACACGCACTTTCAGCTGTCAGCACAGTAAAAGGTACTTAAGGAGGGAGGTACTTACCACACACTCAGAAATATAGGTCCCTCATAGGATACAATGGACTCAGAACCTTTATTACGCAGAGTTGGAAGTGTCACTAAAGGTTAGCAGCGGCAACAGATGTTCTGAATATGCTACAAATGCAAATAAAGGGTTGCAGAGCTCTGTTGTGGACTTACGGCAACTTACCCGTTCTAAGTCCTTCTGACATGGATTTAAGGACAAGGCTCTTTAACAATTTAGCAAAATGATATCCATAGCTGCCTTTGCAGTCTGGAGTGTTTTAAAGTCCTGAGCAAAGTGAAACTTCCTAATCTAGAGTCAATTTCCTTTTCTTGATGGGTTTCCACCAAAGTACGTCAACTGTGTAAGGGATGTAGGAGAAGATACATCATATTGTGACACAACCCATGTTGAAATATTAAGTATTAAATCCTTCTTTCAAATACCTATCTCCATGCTTCCAGTAACTTGGAATTTCAGGCTGTGTAAGGAACACGCATCTCTAATGTCTGCCTGTCCCAGTCAACTGACAACAATCCCCCATACCTACTTTTTCTCACGAAAACCTGGCTAAACCCCACATTGGCATCTGACATCGGCACAGCCATCCCCCCTGACTAAAAGATTGCCGGGCCAGACCCACTTCACAAGCCCAGAGGCGGAATCATCATCATCCACAAGAACACCATCAGCAGCACCACATCCATGGATCATGTGATCCTACAACATGGGACACCTGCTGTTTAAGCTCCACGTCACACCTAACTTCACCCTAAGGGGCACTCTCATCTACAGACCACAGGGACTGTGCACCTACTTCACTGCCACCATCATGGACTTTGTGGCACCACTCGTCCTCAATGTTAGCAATTACAACCTACTTGGAGAGCTGAATTCCACCTGGAAGACCACGTGACCCCAATTCAAGAAGACTCGTTGAAGATCTTGGAAGCCTGGGCCTTACCCAATGAGTTAAGGTACATACCCACATCGCCAAACACCTCCTAGACCTTATTTTCACAAACTGTGACACCATCTGAGTTGATGAGCCCACACCAGTTCCCTGGAAAAGCCACACCCTTGACAAGTTTAGCCTCCCTGTCCCGGTCAAATGCACACATACCACAGCCAGCCCAGCCCATCGGAACTGGAACAGCATCACTGAAAAGGACTGGAACACCCACCAACCCAAACACAGCAACAGCCTCTCCAAACCTCTCAAGAATTTCAACAATTAGATCACCTCCTGATCTGACTCCCAGGACCCCCTTAAACACAGCAGTACACCAAGATCCAGAATCCAGGCTAGTTGGTATACGGAGGAACACAGACTGATGAAATGCTACTGGAAACAACTGGAATGCAAATGGAGAATAAGCCAGGATAATACAGTTAGGAGTACTTTCAAATCCGCCATGAGACTTTACCACAAATTGATCCAGACCACCAAACGCGGCGCTCTGGCTTACCGCATTGATGCCAGCACCAACAGAAGCAAAGAAATGTTCTCCATTGTGAAAAATGTCACCTCACCAGCAGCCAACTCCAACTCGATCACTCCCTCACAGGATACCTGCAACAATCCCTCTCAATTAATGAGCAACAACTTCAGGCTACACCTGACCCAAAAGACCTTGCCAAGCACCTCCCAGCTTTGTGCAAAGAACCAATGCTAACCAGATGGCCTATCATCCCCCCAGAAGAAACCAATGCCACCATTATGTCCATCCACTTAGGGGCCCTTTCAGACTACTGCCCCACCATGACTACTCCAGGGGACTGCAAATCATTTGTCCCATGCTCACACCCATTCAGAATGCCTCCACCTCTTCTGAGACCTTTCCAGGTGCTTGGAAACACACAACTGTCATCTCATTGTTAAAGAAACCCTCTGCGGACCCTTCAAAGCTTACCAATAACCGACCAATCTCCCTACTACCATTCCAACCGAGTACCTCAATGACCACTAACTCCTCAACACCACACAGTTTGGTTTCAGACCCAACCACAGCACGGAAATGGCGCTCATCGCTGCCACATATGACATACACATGACTCTGGACAGAGAATACACGGCGGCCCTCATCCGACTTGACAACTCTGCAGCAGTTGACACAGTCTGCTACCCCAACCTCATCCAACACTGACATGACATTGGAATCTAAGGACACGCACTCTGATGGATCTATCCTTCCTGACTGGAAGGGCCCAGTCAGTCAGTCTGGCACTGTACACCTCGGATGCCTGCAACCTCATTTGAGGAGTTCTGCATGTATTCTCTCTGAGCCCCACCCTCTTCAATGCATACATGATACCTCTAACCAGCGTCATCCATTCTTGTGATAGCAATGTCCTCTCCTACGCCGACAACACACAACTCATCCTCACCCTCATGGACAAGACTCCCAGTACTATGGTCAAGTTCAATGCCTGCATGACTGAAATCACCCACTGGATGAAGACCAAGAGGCAGATATATGTTGCCTGACGCATCTCTGCAAATCAGCAGAGATGCGCCAGGAACGATGCGGCATGCAAGTTTATCCTTGCGCCACCCATGATGCGCCACATTTACAATGCGGCGCACCATGGCGCAGGAATAAACAGATGTATGTCGTATCTAGGGCGTGAAGTTGGCACAGTGCTTAAGTTGTGCTGCGTGCAGCACGCAACTCTAGCACTTTTCCAACTTGCCCTATCTGTAGCGTGGTGCGTCAAGTCTTACGCCTGTTTCAAGCAGGCGCAGGGTTTTGACGCATCAGCGTTGGTAAAGTGACTAAGTGAAATCTTGTAGATTTCATGGAGTCACTTTTCAGGGGCGTGGAAAAGCCCACATGAAACCTGATGCAGGTTACATGTGGCGCAGGGCCTTACACCGTGACGCACCTCCATAGATGCGTCACGATGTATGTATGTCGCAACGTGGCGCAGGGTTGACACCGCCGCTCCGTCACAGAAGTGACGCAATGGCAACGTAAAAGTGGCGCAAGTCCAACATAAATCTGCCCCCAAATGTCTAAAGCTGAACATCAACAAGATCAAACTCGAGATCTTTTGGAAGAGCACATCACCATGGGACTCAATCTGTTGGCCAACAGAGATAGGACCAACACCTACCCCTTACCAACCATGCCAAGATCTTTAGGATCATCATCAATTCCAAACTTGACATGACTGCCCAAGTCAATGCCGTCACCACCTCATGCTTTCATACACTGAGGATACTGAGGACGTTTTTGAAAGGGCTCCAAGTCATCACCCGCAAAACCGTTAAGCATGCCCTGGCTGTTCACAAGCAAGCTGAACAACAGGAATACCTTCTATGCCAGGATCAACAAAAAACTCACCAAAAGGCTGCAGACAATTCAGAATGAGGCTGGCAGAATCACTCTCAATCTCTAATGCAGCACTCACATCACACCACACCTGAAGGAGCTCCACTGGCTCTCTGTTCGCAACCAACACAACTAAACTCCTCACTCACATTTTCAAGGCACTGCATCACATCGGCCCAGAATACCTCAACCATCGCATCTGCTTTCGCAAACCTCTTCTGCTTATCCAGCCTCCTATTTGCACCAATTCCATGCAAATGGAAAACCAGATCTGGCGGTTGAGTTTTCTTCTACATCGCTCCTAAAGTGTGGAACAACCTGCTGTCATACATAAGATCCTCCTCCACACTTCTTGAATTCGCAAGAAGCTGAAGATATGACTTTTCGAATAGTCCCAGTAGGCCCTAGGTGTGCTTAGACTCATACCTGCTTGGTGCCAGGATACCCTTCCGGGTGATAGTGTGCTCTACAAATCCTTATAACACAACACACAGGGAGTGACTGTTAATGAAAGGGTTATGTTTTTCTGGGGCTGATATTGCCATATTATTATGAGTTCTTTCTGTGTGTCGGAATGCAGAATGGAGAAGTAATACTGTGGACTACAGCAGTAATACTGCATGTTTTCTCCCCTTCAAAGCAGTCCTATATAAAACTTTGCATGCATCCCAACCAGACCTCTCCACTCTCCCTACCCTCAAACCCTATGAGAAGAACACTATAAAAAACCACCCTGACATGCTGGTCCAATATCACACCCCTGTACACAATCATGTGTTCCATCCACTTGGAAGCCCCATCACACCCCTGTCCTCACTTAATCTTCATGACTCTCTCACTGCTGCCACCTTCCCGGATGCCTGGAAACATGCCACTATCTTTTTTTTTTTTTAAACGGTCCCAAACTTTATTTAGTTTCACAGATAAGCCAGTAGGTATTCATACAGTATCAGAACAACGAATTGTTGCTACAAACAGTAACCCAGCAGATAGGACATGTCGACATATCAGTTACACATGAGTGAAAATAAACAGTTGCTGGTAGAAGTGCATCAGTTCATAAGTGACGGTGCTTGTAAATGACTCATGGTGCAGTGCCCGCAGTCCGTAGCACTGTGACAAGGAATTAGCGTGTTCAAAAAGAAAGGTCGACAGTCATTGTTTGAAATGGAGTTCCCTGGTCAATGTAGCAGGGGACAGAGGCAGTATCACACCCTCCGATGTCACATGGGTCGCTGGGTGCCCGCTCCCTAGTCCTGGGCGCATCCAAACAGCTTTATGTGAGATGCAGACGAGGAAGGGTGGTCGGGCGTTATCAAGAGCTTAGTATGAACGGCCTCTGTGCCAACCAAAAGAGTCAACTGGGTAGCCGAAAACAGGGGGAAGGGAAAAAAAAGAAAAAAAAAAACTTCAATAACTGTCGGACTAGTATTCGTGTGTGTGGTTGTGCATCTAGGATCCTAGCTGTGTGTGGTGCACCCTGTATGGGTCGGGTAGGGGCGTGAACCATGGTGGAGGCGGCGTCGCTGCGGTCGTGAGGCAAGAGGGAGGGGGGGGGAGGGGCGAGCAGCAGGGGGGCGATAATGGCAGGGGACACCTCCGTCGCGCACGGCCCCAGCCATCGGGCGGGGGAGGGGGGGAGGGGAGGCGCGCGGGATGGGGGGGGAGGACGGGAGGAGGGGGGGGAAAAGGGGCGGCGGAGCCTGTGCCAGGTATGGGTAGCAATCAAGTGGGCTCTCCCTGTTCTGCGTCAAGTCGGTACTCTATGCCGGCTTGGGTGCACGCGCGGTGATATGCAATCAGGGCAGCGTCCCAGTCCTGGGCGATCGGGTATTTCCGTCGGCCCGCGGTTTCCTCTCTATGGAGTGACACACTCTCCGCACAGGCCCAGTTGGCAAAAGAACGACGCCAGTCTGCAGGGCGCGGCGGGGCGGGACTTTTCCAACGTCGTGTGATAAGGCGCTTGGCCGTAATAAGGCCCAAGTCCCAGAAGCGCGCCCGCAGCTTGGTCTGTTTGGTTCTCTTGTAGAGTCCCAATAGGCACACTTCCCACGTCGTGGGGAGGGTTTCGCCTGTGGCCGCTGTTAACATACCCGCGACCGCAGACCAATACGAGGTAAGGTGAGTGCAGCTCCAGAGTGCGTGTAGGAAATCCGAGTCCAGGAGGCCGCATCTGGGGCATGCTGACGTAGTGAGCCCGAAGTAGCGATTCAGTTTGTCCGGAGACAGATATGCACGATGGATGATATAGTATTGGATAATCTTGAATCGCGCGTTACGGGGAACAACCCTGGCGCCTGCTAAAATAGCGTTCCATTGGTTGTCCGTCCAGTCCGTGCCATGGTCGGACGTCCATTTTTCCCTCAGTTTCTGGGAAGAAAACTGCGTATGGTTGTGTAAGGCTTGTGCGAGCCAATGCACAATGTGGGACCCATCTCCCATCACATGCAGGTATTGGATGAGTAGATGAGTGGACGGCTCGTGGCTGAGGTCACCCCACGCCCTTGTCAACTCATGGAGTAGTCTGGCGTGTGTCAGAGATTGACCCACCGGTAGCTCCGTGTCCGCGGCCAAGGCCTCAAAGGGTAACAGCTCTCCGTCGCTGTACAGGCCGCCCAGGTCATCTAGGTCTACTGCAGTCCAGCTGCGCAGCTCGGCCGAGGACAATGTGCCTGCTCCCAGGGGTGTCCCCAGTAAGGGTAGGTTCGGAGCATAAGGCACCGTATTTTTGGTGAGCCGGAGGCTCCGTGCGAAGCATCGCCTTGCCACTGCTACATGGATCTGCGTGGGGGGCCGGCCCAGCATCAGTGGGTGGAAGAGTATGAGCGCCTGTACGGGGGATAGGATGGTATCGGCTGTGGCCGTGTCCGCTAGGTTCCTACCGCTCAGCCAATAGGCAACCCACTGCAATTGCGCCGCTAAGTAATAGAGTTCCTGATTGGGAACCGCTAGGCCACCAGCGTCTGTGGGTGCATACAGGGTCCGTAGCGCAACCCGGGGCCTCCCCTTATTCCAGATGAGGCGTCTGGTGAGGGTGTCCAGTCCCTTAAATATGCGTACCGGCACATACACTGGTAAATTAGTATAATAATAGAGAAGCCGGGGTAGCATTATCATCTTGGTCAGTGCCACCCTGGCTGGCACATTCAGCGGGAGGGAGTTCCAGAAAGTGACCTGGGCCGTGAGCGAGGAGATGGCCCTCACTAGGTTCCCCTCCAGGAGATCCATAGGGTCTCGGTATATGAAGATCCCTAGGTACCTAAATACCGTCGGGTGCCATCGGAGCGTCTCCCCCATCATGAGTACATCGCACTGTGTCATGTCGCCATCGAATGCGTAGGCCCCCGATTTGGTCCAGTTGACGTGAAGTCCCGACATGTCTCCAAACGTCCGAAAGATGTCTGAGAGTGTCGCTGGTATGCGCGTGAGGTCCCTGACGAATAACAGCAAATCGTCGGCATACAGAGACACCGAGTGAATGCCGTCCGCCAGCGGAATGCCCCAGGTGCCTCCGGAAGTGCGGAGCATCTCCGCCAACGGCTCCATCGCCAAGGCGAATAAGATAGGGGAGAGGGGGCAGCCCTGCCTGGTACCCCTCCCAATACGGATCCTGTCCGAGAACAACCGTCCAGTCCGGACCCGGACCTCGGGTGCCCGATAGAGGAGTCCCACCATCTGGACGTAGACATCCCCCAGTTCGTACTTCTCAAGGACTCGGAGGAGATATGGCCACTCCACCGAGTCGAATGCCTTTTCCAAATCAAGCACGATGCATCCCGAGTGCGGCCAGGTCGGGGTCGCGCAACGTTGGACCCTAAAAAAACGGCGTAGGTTGTGGGACGTGCTCCGTGTGGGTACGAAGCCAATCTGATCAGAGTGTACCAGAGTGGGGACCAGTGGTGCAAGCCTCCGGGCCAAGGCCGCTGCAAGTATTTTGTAATCGGTATTGAGGAGCGCTAACGGCCTGTATGAGCCGAGTTCGTTCGCTTCTTTACCCGGTTTCAGCAGGGAGACCACGTTAGCTTCGTTCAGGGACGCCGGGAGTTCAGCGTCTTCCAGCGCCGCCTTGTACATTTTCAGCAGTTCCGGTATTAACACCAGAGAGTAGGCCTTGTAAAACTCCGCCGGGAGCCCGTCAGGGCCCGGTGCCTTGCAATTGGAAAGGGAGAAAATCACCTCTCGCAGTTCCTCACCAGTGAGCGTGGCTCCCAGCTCTGCCTGTTGGGCAGCAGTAGCGGTCGGGAGTTGCAGTGCTGCCAGGTAGTCCGTGATCTCCGCCACCGTGGCTCGTAGTCGTGAGCTGTACAGGGATTTGTAATGCGATGTGAATGCATCATGGATTTGTTGTTGGGTATAGACCTCAACTCCCTGGGCCGTGCGGATGGAGAGGACCGATGCGGATTGCGTGTCTTGCCGCACCAACCATGACAGTAGCCTGCCAGGCTTGTCGCCCGTGCTGTGAGAGCGCGCGGAGTGCGCAGCGAAGTTGATATTCTTTAGGCGCTCCATCAAAGCAGCGTGGTCTGCTCTGGCCGAGATGAGTTGGGAATCATCGCCCCCGATAGCCCCCTGCCCCTCATCCAGCAGTGCCTTTTCCGCCTGTATCAGATCTCTCTCTACTTGTCTACGCAGGCCCGCTTGTACACTGAGGCAACTTCCCCGGGTCACCGTCTTAAAGGCGTCCCACTCAGTTCTCGGGGAGGAGGTCGAGTCAATATTATCCTCGAAGTACTGCAAGATCTTCCCGGAGATTTCCTCTCGGAATGGGGTGTCGAGCAGGAGATCCGGTTGCAGGCGCCACGTCGGCACGGGCGGGCACGGACGCTTCCATTCATATACCAGCGTGTGCGGGTTATGGTCCGAGTGGGTCCGACCTAGGTAGTCGGTGTCGGACACGGAGGGGAGCAGGTCACGGGACAGCATGAATCTGTCCAGCCTGACATGTAGCGAGTGGGCTCCCGAGTAGTAAGAATACACCCGGGCGGTGGGGTTTCTGACGCGCCAGGCGTCCTGTAAGTTCCACTGCGCTGCCCAGTCAAGGAGGGCTTTGGAGGCCGCCTGTACCGGGGCGATTGCCGCTGGGAGGGATGAGCGATCAAGGGAGGCATCCAACACGCAATTGTAATCCCCGCCCATCATCAAGGGTACGTCCGGCCATGTCGCTATCGCTGCCGACAGTCGCGTGAAGAATTTTCCCTGTTCTACATTAGGCGCGTATATGGAGGCTATGATAATCTGCTGCCCGTCAAGTCTGCCCTGTATGAAGACGTAGCGCCCCTCAGTGTCAATAGTGCTATGTGTTAGTGCAAACGGTACCCCGGGTCGGACCCATATCAGGGTCCCTCTCGCAAACGCTGAGAAGGTTGTGGCAAATATCTGTCCCCTCCACCTACGGCGGAGCGCGGCTACCTCAGTGGCAACTAGGTGTGTCTCCTGTAGTAATGCGATCTGGATCTGATGCCTTTTAAGATAGGAATATACCTGGTACCTACGGGAGGGTGTGTGCATGCCCCTGACATTCCAGGTACAAAGTTTAAACGTAGCCATCACAGTGTTGATTGCGGCCAAGCATCCATCTCCCCCCCCCCCCGGGCCCCCCGCCCGCCCCGCCCACGCCCGCACAGCAGCGACGAATAATGAACATTTTCACCTCACGCCCCCTCCCACAGACCCAAGGATGCACGCAGTAGCAGGTCAGTACCAACACCAGTCTCGAAAGAAAGAACTTGAACATAAACATAATACCAAAAGGGCAACAACAAAACGAGTCACCGCCCAAACGCTCTATCGAGCTCAATCAATTCGTGAGTTCAATGGGGGGTTGACTAAGTACAGCACTGAAATTAAACAAGATAGTTTGTTGTGCTGAAAGAGCCGTAGCGGCTCCCCCTCCACGGGCAGTGGGCCAGAAGAGCGCCAAGGGTCAGTGATAGTGTCCGTAGCCAGTTCAGGGTTCCCAGTGTCACTTGACCCGGACAGTTGGTCCCATGGTGGGGTCCCATCTCTTATTCCCCCGGGGGAGGGGCACTCACCTCTAGGGGTCCGTCCACCCCTCCAAAGCCATGGTCCCGGTGGCGTCTCAGCAGGAGAGCCCCGGTCTCCCCCCCGGCGTCACGGCAGCTCCGCAGCAGTCCGGTGGGCGGGGGGGTTTGGTAGCAAAGTACAGACCTCGGTGAAGGTGGTATTCGTGGCTGCCAGAGTCTCCAGGAGTTTCAATGTGGGTCCCCAATCTAGCCATCGATGGGGATGAGCTGGCTGTTCCTCTATGCGAGTCGCGTTAGTCCAGCCAGGGCTGGGATGGGAAGGAGTACTTATGATATCAGATCGGACGTTTGGGGCGTGACGTCTGGCAGGCCCTCCTGGTTCGAGTCATCTGGTAGACCGTACATGTAGTCGTCGTTCTCGCTCCCGCGTGAGCGAGGGCTGGCGTTGGAAAGTAGTAGAGGTGATTGTGACCCGCTGATCACAGCAGTTATGCGGACGGCCTCCAGTTGCTCATTCTGTATTTGCTCCGGGGTTGGGCCGATTTCCGTTTCCACATTCGGGGACCTGGCCCTCGAGGTGTGCCGCTGTCTCCGTCTGCGTGCGCCTCGATTCCGGCGCTGTTCTCTCGGCGCGGGCTCGGGATTCGTATCCACTCCTGAATCCAGCCAGGCCACCGCCGCCTCTGGGGTGTCGAAGAAGTGAGTCTTGTCTAATGCCACCACTCTGAGGCGTGCCGGAAACAACAGCGAATATTTGAGAGCCAAGCGTCTAAGTCGGCGCTTCACCTCAAGGAAGGATTGACGTCTTCGCTGAACTTGTACAGTATAATCGGGGAAGAACATCACCTTGGCGTTGTCCACCTGTATGTCGGACAGTTTCCGCGTCTCGCGGAGGATGGCATCTCGGTCGCGGTAGTTCAACACCCGCATGAGCATCGGCCTTGGGTTGGAGCCTTCCGGGGGTGGGCGGGATGGTACTCTGTGCGCCCGCTCCACTACAAAGTGTGGTGACAATGTACCTTCTGGTAATAATTCTCTGAGCCAGGTCTCCATATGCTCCGCCGTCTCTCTCCGTTCCCAACGTTCCGGCAGGCCCACTATGCGCACGTTGTTCCTTCTGGCCCGTCCCTCCGCGTCCTCCGCCCTATCCTCAAGGAACTCCACCCGGTTGAGTAGGTCCTGGACGTGTTTGTCTGTCTGCGCCAGCTTGGGCGTGGCCTCCGCCATCGTGTGCTCCAGAGTCTTGGTGCGGTCGGACAGTTTCTTGTGGTCTGCCCGAAGGAGTGTTAGATCCACGGCCACCTTGTCGATCCTGTTCTCCAGTGACGTACGGGTCAGCTGCATAGATTCCTCCAGGCGCTCCATGGCCGCCAGCATAGTGTCCAGCTTGGAGGCAGTCTGGTCAGTCTCTGTGTTTTTCACCATTTTCCCTTTGCCCAGGGTCCCTCCTGTGCCAGTTTTTGCCCTGGTCCCCCCTGACATGTGGGAGGCCTTTGTGGCCGGTCAGGCGGATGGGTATAGTTTCTCGCAATGCGTGGCGGAGGGATCAATGTGTGTGAATCTCTCGGACAGGTTCTCCGTGCCACCCGTGGTGGATGTCGTGTGGTCGTAGGCGTGGGGGAGGGACCGTCCCACCGCAGGACCCCGGGGTTCTGTGTTATGCAACCGGCTAGGGAGGACGGGGTGGTTGCGCAGCGGCTGTTATGAGGACTCCCAATCGTGGCGGCCAGTGCCGCGTAAGTCCTGGTTGCTGCTCACCTCCCGTCTGTGCTGTGTGGCGGTCCGGTGGGTCGTGACGATAGGTCCCTCCCGGTGGTTCCGTCCACTGGTCCCGGGAGTACGCACTCTGCCAGATGCTGCTAGGCGTCACCAAGCGCCACGTGGGAGTCTACCCCGTCCGGCACAGGCCCGGTGAGTGTGGGGTGTGCGGGCTGCGTGACCTTCGTGTCTGTGCCAGGTTGGGAGAGTCTCTCAGCGTTGGGCCGATCATCAGTGGGGCCGACGCAATGTGGCCACAGTTCGCGAGTGGCGCGGCCTAGGCCTTCCGGTGCCAGGAGGGTCCGGTGTCGAGGCCTGGGAGGATGGGGCCGTGTAGTCTCCGGTGGTGGTCAGCCGGGCCTGGTGGTGGCGGTGTCTATGTGGGCCTCGTGGTGGCCCAACTCGGTGGCCCTCCGTTGTCCGGTCAGCCGGCTCGGGTGGCCCCAGTGCCGGTAGGTACGAAGGGGCGGTGTTACAGGCCGCCACGGGCCGGCCCGGCGTGGGTGGTCGCAGCGTCTGGGGCCCTCGGGTGGCTGGGTCGCCGGGGACGCCCGGTATCGCGTCGCAGGCTCCCTTCTTGGGCCGGGTCTATGTCGGGGTGGTAGTTGGGCCCGGGGTGGTCCTGTGGACCGTGCTGGTCTGCGTGCGTTGTGGGCCGGCAGGGCCCTGGGGCAATGGCGCCAATGTGGGTTCTGGCTAGGCTCGCTCACTCACCCCCTGGTAGTCTCGGCGCTCGGCGGGGCGCCCCCAGCGGTGACAGGCGGGGTGGGCTGGTCTCACGGCCTTCCGTGGGCCTAGGCAGTGAACCTCTCGCTGGTGTCCGGGGCCTCTGCAGAGCTTGGCCGCTAGTAAATGTCCAATGTTGGGGATATGGTCCCGTTACTTCGCTGTATTTCGCGTTGCCGGGCACTTGCTTAGTGGCCCACCCCGCAAGGCCGGATCCCCGGCCTCAGGTAGATAGGGTTGCCGGCCGGAAGTGCGATCTGGGCAGCCAGCCGTCAGGGCCGCTGCCGGTCGGAGGGTCAGGTGCTCCGATTCGCCCAAAAATCGTCCTGGAGGTGGGCCGGGTGTCCGGGTACACTCGGTTTGAGTCTGGGCTCGTTTCCGCCAGGAATGCAGGATAAATAGCCCGTGGTAGGGGAGCTTCGCTCGGAGCTCAGCCCGGGCACGTCTTTCTACATCGCGTGCTTGGCCACGCCCCCGAAACATGCTACTATCTTGCCTCTACTGAAAAAAGCATTCAGCGGACCCAAACTAAAGACCCATCTCTTTGCTGCCCTAGCTGGCAAAAGACTTGGAAAAACCCTTCAACAAATGACTGGCTGCCCACCTCAACAACAATCCCCTCCTGGACCCTTCCCAAAATGGATTCCAACCCATCCACAGCACCAAATCTGCCCTCATTGCCGCCACTGACTACATCTGTCTTATCATGAACAAGGGAGGTGCACCTGAACTCTTCATCCTGGACCTCTCCACCACATTCAACACTGTCTCCCACCCCATCCTAATCCAGTGCTTCCAGGAGTCTGGAATATGTGGGCCTGCACTCTGATGGATCAGCTCCTTCATCTAAGGATGCATCCGGTCAGTCAGGTGGGCTGTACACCTCCTCTGCCTCCAACCTCATTCTGTGGCATACCTCCAAGCTCTACATGGCCCGCTTACCAACATCATCTGAGCCCATGGACTCAGCTTCATCTTGTATGGCAGTGACACTAAACTCATCCTTTGCCACTCCGACAACACATCCAGCATTCAAACGGCATTCATCAACTGCATGTCCAAGTCACAAAATGGATTAAGACCAACTGTTTGAAGCTCAACTCTGACAATGGTACTCTGTGGAAAAGACTCCTCTTGCTGGTCCTCAGCCCGATGGCCCTCAGAACTAGGACCAAGACCTGAACCGTCGAACCAAGCCAGGAACCAAGGGACTATGATCGACTATTGTATCTCAATGACCAGCCAAGTTACACAGTTGCCTCCTTTTGCTTCCTCACCCTCAAGCTCCTCAGGAAAATATTCAGATGAGTCCCACTTAACACCAGGACAATCATCACCCAAGCCTTGATCACCAGCAAGCAGTAAAAAGGAAACCACTCTATGTCGGCGTCAACGCACAGGTCACCATGAGACTCTAAGCCATTCAATACTCAACAACCAGACTAGCGTTCAAACTCCCACCTTACATCCACGTATATATTCACCACAAAGCTCTCCACTGCCTTCCCATCCACAAACATGCCCTCATCAAGCTCTTCACAATCAAGGTCCTGCATACCTGAACAGACATATTAGCTTCCACACATCGACCAGGCACCTCCGGTTTGCCAACCTCCTACTCTCCCACAACACCGCTTCCGTAGAGCTAGGGTCAGTGGTTGTGCCTTTTTAGACCTGGCTCACTGAAATGACCTCCCCCAGCACATCAGAGTCACCAGCTCAGTCGTAGAGTTCCATACATATATTCCAGTAGGTCCAAGTAAGGGCAGCACCCTTCTTCTCAAGATGCCAGGATAATCTCCTGGGTGATAAATGTGCCTTACAAATACATAACATAACATATTATACAGCATGAGATTCGGGGGTGGCGGCCTTCCACCCCCTTGCTCTTATATTTCTGACTCTGGGAATCATGGCAAACTCGTGATGGCTTGTGCAACGAACATGTGGATGAATACCAGGACACCAAAAATCGAAGGTACAACAGCCTAGAGTTGGATAGGAATTTATGCATGTACCATTAACTTTTAAATTAAACACACTGTTCAATTGACAACCAGTTAAGATCAAGAAGCATACTTGCTGTAGGGGTGAATTTAGGGGGTGAAGCAGGAGTGTTGCAGCAGCGTTTTGCATTATCTAGAGGGGTTTGAGAAGAGCTTGCAAAGCACCCAGTAGAGGATATTAGCATAGTACAGTCTGGAGATGACCAGGGCCTGGACTACAGTTCTCTGGGTTGAGGTCGGTAGACAGACGAGGATTTTTCTAAGCCAATTTAGTGTGCCAAAACAATTGGACGCCACCTTGTTGATCTGATGGCTCATGGTAAGCTTGTTATTAAGTCAGACTCCTAGGTTTTTTACTACTGGTAGTGGAGTGGAAGTATTGCCCATGGTTGTGGGGAACAAAGGTTGGGGAGATAGCCCACGAGCAAGACCTCTGTGTTGTGCCCTTTCAGTTTGAGAGAGTTGGCATTCAATCATGACGAGACTTGAGAGAGACCAGTGTTGAGAGATGCTGCACTATGCTTGTCCTTTGAAGACAGGAATATCACGATTTGGGTGTAATTTGCGTATGAAAAAAATGTGAGACTACAGTTTTCAACTATCTCTGCTAATGGTCATACATACAGATTGAATGGAAGTGGGCTTAGGGTGGACCCTTGAGGCACCCCTGAAGTTAGAGAGTGAGGCTTTCACCTATATTGGTGTGTCTGTGAACCTGAAAGGTGCAGTATTGCAGGAAGACTCTTAACCAAGACAGGATAGTCTCCTATGCTCGCATTTCCCAATTCTCAGTAGGAGACTGGTGTGTTTTACTATATCAAATGCCACACTGAGATTAAAGAGGATCATTTCAGCAGCACCACTGGTATCTAACTGATGCCTCAGGTATTCATTAACACTGAGGGGGCAGATTTGGTTTTGTGGCCAGCTCTAAAGCCTGATTGTGAAGAGGGAAGTAAGCAATTAAGTTCTGTGTATGATGTAAGTTGTTGATTTACGTGTTTTTCTAACACTTTGGCCAGTGTGATCAAGATAGAGAGCAAGGGTCTATAGTTTGACCATGTAAATGGGTCAAGATTAAGCTTTTTCAGCAAAGGGTTGACCAGGGCAAGTTTCCAGGGTTTATGATCAATGCCCTCTGCCAAAGATGCATTTTACTTGTCTTCTGAGAAGTGCCACACACCAAGAAGTTGAGTTCTTTGACACCCAGGAGTGAAATCTCCTTGGATTGCCATTCTCCCAGTCACACCTGGCATGAAATAGGCTTACACACACTAGGGAACATCTATCGTGATGGTTCCCCAATGCAGTTTTATACCCTATTAACAGACGAGGGTCTTCCTCCCAGCCACTGTCTCCACTACAACTCGATAATTGATCATTGATGCACTTGATGCATATTGGGGTGGCATGCAGCAGGAACGCCCAATGCACCTCACCTCCCAATACCTTCATGCCATGGGTACAGGCTGACATCTGACATGGTGGCTTGCCGAGATGCAGCGTACACATGCTGTGCATCCCACTAACTCCACTGCGTAACTATTGGGAAGCGGATTTGGATCACTCTTACACAGACAAAGAGTGGACAGCCATAGTAGAATATCCTGAACTTATTCCTTTCAACGCTTGTTTTGCCTTATTCATCGCAACATATTCCACAGGGCGTACTTTACCCCTGCAAGGATAAACTGCTATTATCACCACACTGACACTGCCTGTCCCCTCTGCTGCCTACTTGATGCTGGTCTGATATACATGCTGTGGGACTGCCCCTCCCTTCATCAATACTGGCTACGTGTGACCTCTTGGTTAGCACACTGCACAGAGAAACCGGTAGCCCAAACCTGTTTGTTGGACCTCAACCGCAAGGACAGGAAAATAAGAGCCACCACACAATTTATAGACCTGGGGCTGATCCTTGCCAATCGCTTAATCACCTGGGGGTGGAGATTGTCAACACCACTGGCGGTCTCCGCTTGGAAACTGTTCATGCAAGCATGGGCCCGTGTGGCGGGTGTAGCCTTGCACAGGGAAGACACGTGTAACCTCAGCAAATACCTGCTAGCAACCAGCTGGGAAGCTATCCTGGTGGTATTAACACCCGTCAACGCACGCTCCGAGACACCCACATTGTCAGAAGATGCGGAGGCGCCAATCAACCCTAGACGTGGAACCTAATCTGCTATATGCCCCCCACCTGAAAGCCTCCCGCCCTCCCCCCAGTGCCACCTGCTGGTATATGCCTTAAACCGACTAATTAACAGTAATATTAAACACTGGTCCTTCTTGCCTGTCCCATAAAGGTGCAGAACCCATCCCCTCCATTGACGTCTCTCCATTGGAGCTGAAATACCCCCAAATTCTGAACTTGGTATTCTTATATTGTTTTTACTTTCTTGTTTGATATTCTTTACACAAAATACATTAAAACTTCGAATTAACACGTGTGTTAATTGTCAAGATAAATAAGTAATATGAGTACTACACACTCGTCAAGTATGTATGTTCTGTGTGTTAACTGAATACAACAAAAAACAATAAAAGGATTCAAACAAAATAAAAATGAAGGACTTTGTAGCAGCCGAGCACAATGGAAGGGTGACGAATTTAAAAGACAGGACACTCAAAGTAGCTGCTTGATGCAAGGAAACTTACTTCACATCAACAACGAGTTAAACAGCTGGAGCAGACTGCCCTATTGAAGAAATGACAACTTGAACTTTGACAGGAACCACCATGACGGAAGTTCCTATCAAGTTACAGAGATCACCGCCAAACCAGCAGTGATCTCTAAATTTGGTTAACGGTAGTCCATCATGAAGGCAGCCCTAATGTTCTTTAGAATAGATTACCATGCACCAAGCTTTATCTGACCCTCAGTGATATGGCCAGAAGGATGGATATTGAGTTAAGGCTAGGATTACAGTGTAATCTGTATTCTGAGGGTGTTATTCACATACAATTACCACAAGTAAAATTACACTTATTACAGGCGTTTCTACTTTTAGCTATTCCCTATATTCAAGTGCAAAGTCACTCATAAGTGCACATTTAAAAGTCTCTACCCCCTGAAACTGGGGGTGAAGCCAAATATTCGAGTGTAAAGTTATTATTGTATCTTTTCACATAGACTGAGCTCTCTGCTACCAGAAAGAAGTTCTACCAATGGTACAGTATAGGAAATAAAAAAAATAAAGTTACAATAAAAAAAATGGTAAATATTAATGCAGATTAATTATATATAATTATTTTAAATGTAGAACAAAATAGAAAATGTTGCTGCACGATTAACTTAATTTAGAATTAAATATTTAATTAATTTAAATATATTATGTTAAATAAAAGAAATAAAAAAACATTTAACAAAAAAGAAAAACTCCACCCAAAGTAAAATCTTTGTATTGTTTATGTAGTAAAAATGGCTAAAAGTTATGATGAAAATTCATTTAAATTAATTTAATTATTTCACTAAATAGTTACATACATTCCATAATAATTATATATGTATATTTAAATTAACTCAACATTTGTTTCCAGGAGAAACAAAGTCAGCACTTCAGGATTATTGTTCCATGGTTTAATCAGAGCTGTAAAACATTTCAGCTTGAGCCTTCAATAGACATGGTTGTGCCCAATTCACTCACAACAAAACAGTGGCACAGACGTTGAACATCAAAAAAGGGCTACCAATTCGTGCTATATCAAAACTTCAAGGGATCTGCCATTTCTAAATGATAGACTTTCATTAAATTGGTTGCAAATTTAGTTTTGGACCTCAATCAGTCAAAATAAAGTATAAGAATAGAATAATTAAAATAAAATATACATAACTTGTTCAATAATGCATCTCACAAAAAGTAATTAAAATAATTGGCACAATCAAGAAATGACTGCACAGTTAAAACCTTAATGTCAATTCAGTCATTTAAAAATTAACATAGCTATCAAAATATCAAATGTAGTAATGTATACATAAAGCGGAAACCAGGTTGCAAATAAATAAAAGCACATTCCAAGTTGACTTACTGCTAATGTTGCTTAATTCAACAAGTCTATTCCTAAATTGCAGTTGTTGGCAATACATCCTTAGAGTGCAATGGTGCAAAAGATATAATCCGTGCTATATAATGCAAAGAAACCTCCATGTCACTATAATATACGTTTCTTTCAAAGGCAACAAACAAAATATAAGTGTTTAACTTCAGGCAATTGAAAATTAATCTTAAACTATCAGATCAAATAAATCAACAACATTCTTATGTATTCTAATATCTAAGCAATACATTAATCATTCTTGTTTCATCATACAGTTATAAATAGTAATCTCACATTTTTGATTTCACTTACATACTACAGTGGGTCGTGAAAAGTTACCTATTCTAGAATTAAAAAATTATAGAATTACAGAATTGCATCAAGGAGTAAGAGGAGGAGAGGACAGTAGGGTAGTTGCATGTCCCTTCCTAACGCCACCCCTTTACTGCTTCTTAATCCTCTCCCAACACCTCCCATTTAGTAGTATTCCTTACTTTCCAGCCACATTCTCTGTTTCCCCCACATTTACTACTAAAACGTAGGTGCACGTGTGCAAAGATCTTTGCAGTTGGGGCAGAGATATCCTCACATAAAAGACAGGAGAGTCAGAGACCTCTGCATGTAGGTTTGTGAATAGCATTTCATTTTATGTGAGCAGTACTACTGTAGTACTACTAAACTACTACAAAATGCAGTTGGTGAATAGACCTCTGAGTATCTAACCCAACTCTTCTCTCGAGTAACACTAGGGCTGATCTATTTCCCTATACTGAGATAATCAAGTGCTGGAGAGTATTACGATTACATAGTGATACAGTTTAGGGTCTTATTTGGGGGCCTCAGGACACTAGTAGTGAACAACACCTGCTGATTTAGCTATTTACCTATTTATCTGCTGATGTAACCACTGGATTCCTGGGGCACTATGGCAGTCAGTAACCCCTGACTGCCATAGTGCCTCAGGAATCCAGTGGTCACAAAGTTAAAATAACTTTGTTCTCATTATGTTCTCATTTAGTAGCTATTCACTCTTTGGTGCGGGGAACATCCATGACAACGCGGTCAAAACACCGCGCTGCCATTACCTTGCGTCTTTTACAACGCAAGTCGTTACCACGCCTTGCGCTGGAGGGCTCTCTAGACTAAGGAATAGTAGATTTACTATTCCAACACCTTCCCTACTGTACGTAGGCTGGAGTTGGAATAGTAAATCTTACTATTCCTAAGTCCAACATCCTACAGCACCCTACAGCGCAAGTCGTGGTAATGACTTGCGTTGTAAAAGATGCGTTGTGATGTACCGCGATCTAAAAGATCGCGTTGTAACATCATACAACCCTTTGGTGCATGTAGGTTGTTTGGTGCATAGTAACAAAAGGTAATTTTATTTAGAGCAGAAGTGCAAGAATGTGAGAGGAAATGCTTCCAGGGAAATAAAGAAAATCAGGATACACAACAACCTGGTAGCTATGAAGAAGAAAACAAAATAGGTAACTATCCCATAGAACCTACATTGCACATTCTATGCTTACAAGATGACACCTTCCTCAAATGGAGTACCAGCTTCCAACTTCTATGTGGCAATTGAGAAAATAAAATTGAGTGGGTTCTCCTTAGTGCCTATCTGAAGTCTTTGACTAAATAAACCATCAAAACAAGCGTAGGAGTACTTAGCAATATAGTTGAGACAACATGTCTCAATCTTGGCATCTCTTGTGTTAGCAATAGTTTCAAAAACACAGGGAAATATTGTGGGGTCAGTCTTTGTTTGAGCTATCAAGAGAAAACATTGCCAAGCTTGGGTGCTACCGTGAAAGGATTCTGTACCCTTTTGGCCATTGAGACCATCTGTTTCCATGCAGTCATCAATTTAAGTCTGAGATTTTTCCACAATTGTGTGTTCCTACCACCATGTGTTTTTGTGCTACCCAACCCCTTGAGATGGCATATGGAAGCCACTGTCGTAGGGTGTCTGGAGTTATAGTCCAAGGTCATCTTGGTTCCTTTGAATGGCTGTGCACCCCATAGATACTGTTGCATCCAGCTCAGCTGCCTTAGTTTCCGACCTTGTGATATTCTTCAATCCCTGCTAACAGACATCAGATCCCTTTCAATATCTCAAGCCATGATGCCCACCTTTCCAGTGCCCATAAGCTCAGCCAAGACTTCATGTGCCCTTTAGTCATAGGAGAGATCGCAATGACACCTTGCATTCCACATGAAGGAGAACCTCACAGACCCCATTTCTCCCTTTCTTGCAACTCCTCCGATACTTCTGTTCCTTACTGTTCTCCTATCAAAACCCTTTTTGTCAATCTACTTTGACTATGCTTCTCTTCCCTGTCCAGCTTTGAACAATATTCCTTTCTTCTTCCCACCATCTGCTGTTTCCTTCTTTATTCTCTTTGGTTGCTCCTGAGCCACCCTCATCAGAGAATGTAAATTCATTTTGCTCTTTTGGTGTTTTGGCTGGTGAATACACTTGTGAATTCTTCTTGAAATAAGAGATGTTTATGTATATTTGAATCTGTCCATCTCCTGTGGTGTTCATGATTCCTTGTCAACTGATTACTTGAAATAATTGACTTGAGGTATTTGGTGTCTCATTTCCTCCATTGCTCTCACTTGACTAGCACCCAATCTACTTCTTAGAGATTTGATTCCTTAACTCTTCACCTTCGATTCACGTATGCCTTCATTGTCTTTCTGTTACAGATCTCAACAGCATAGTTCAGCATCACTTTGGTCCTCTGTTGGTTCCTTTTTGTTCACTGTCTCAGTGGTCCAGTTCAGTACCCAGTGATGTACCTCATGTTTCAGCAACAGTGTGGTTGTGCACTTTTCCATGGGGCAGCATGGGGTGTTCTGGTTGGCTCTAGGACTGTGCTGAGAGCTTGCTGGAGTAGTATCATGTCAACTTCGGCTTGTTGCAGTCTCCTTTAGAGTGACTGTGAATGTCTTCACCATTCCATTTGCATGAGGCAAGAATCATGATCTTCCGTAGCTTCAAATCTGGGTGCGCTGCACATTCTGGCAATGCACGTCCATTGAATATTGGTCCATTGCCTGTCTTTACAGTGTCGGGAATGCCCCAGATGGGAAACACTTAGGGCCCGATTCTGATGTGGATTGGAAAGCTTCCCGACCGGATCGGTTTGGAAACGGTTTCCAACCCACTTGGATCGGGAGAGTCTGACCAAATGAGTACGATGCATCCGGATGCTTCCAGATACGAATTGGTTGGACTCCCATTGACTTCACTGGGAGCATATGTTACTAACTGCATCATAATTGGGCCCTGGGTCAGAAAGACACGTTACCGAACAGATTTGGAAGGAGCAAATGCCATTAGGAGGCCGTCCTAACCGCATCGGAATCAGGCCCTAGGTGGGAATGCTTTCCTAACCGCATCAGAATCAGGCCCTTAGCTGAGAGCTGAAATTACAACCAGCGCTCTAGTCAAGGACACTTGCTTTATCAGTGGGAATCTAGAGTATTCATCCAGGACTCACAGTTGCAGGGGTCTGCCTACATTATGCCGCATGCACATTAGGTTCTCCTTAGTCACATCTGGGATGAGGCACAACCTTAGCAATGAAAAGCTCTGGGTGAAGGAGGTGGGCCACAAATGACTTTACTTCTGCATTAGAGTACAGGTTGCATGAGATGGGAAGGAGCATGGAATGTGTTGTCCTTGCACCGCGGTCTTTACCCCAAGTTTTTCCCTTTGGGTTGCCCATGCCCACTTTCTGTTCACTGCCCCATAGGAGGCAGTGACGAGTGTAAGAGAATCACTCTGCAGTCCACAAGGGCCTGCTGCCCAAAGTATGTGCTGCTGCCTAGACACAACAGCCCTTAATGGCATAATTTCAGATACAGTCAAGCTCCTAAATGTGACACTCTCTCCCATCTGTAGTGGGGTCTGCCCTATTTATAGCATGTGCTCATTGCCATCACTGTCTTCGCAGTATTTAGGTCGCAGCCTACCAGACTAGTTTGCTAAAGACATCTTGGGAACCTCTAGAAAGCTGACCTAGGAATGCATTCTGTCCATTGCCCATGGCTTTGTGGTCTGTAACTCACATTTTCTAGTTTTCTATTTGCTGGATTTTTTTGCTTTAGGCTGTTCAGCTTGCGTTTGTCCCTCCCATTGACCAAACTTGTTTACTGTATTCTCCCACAAACTCACTTTCTGTAAATAGTCCTTTAAATCTCGTTCTTACCTTGTCACATTTCCTATGCATTCAAAGACGGAGGTGAAATGTCAGGTTTTCTCTTTCAGGAGCTTAGTATTCATATTTCTTTAACTTCAAAGTGAGAGAATTAATGTGACAATTCTACTGAATACCCAATGCTAGAGGAGAATATTTTTTTATAGCATGCACCAAAAATAAAAGAACTGTGCTGATGTTTCAGAATATTTCAGAATTAGTACAAATGCCCATGGCTTTGTGGTCTGTAACTCACATTTTCTAGTTTTCTATTTGCTGGATTTTTTTTGCTTTAGGCTGTTCAGCTTGCGTTTGTCCCTCCCATTGCCCAAACTTGTTTACTGTATTCTCCCACAAACTCACTTTCTGTAAATAGTCCTTTAAATCTCGTTCTTACCTTGTCACGTTTCCTATGCATTCAAAGACGGAGGTGAAATGTCAGGTTTTCTCTTCCAGGAGCTTAGTATTCATATTTCTTTAACTTCAAAGTGAGAGAATTAATGTGACAATTCTACTGAATACCCAATGCTAGAGGAGAATATTTTTTTATAGCATGCACCAAAAATAAAAGAACTGTGCTGATGTTTCAGAATATTTCAGAATTAGTACAAATGAAGCACATTCTTTTTGCAATTCTGATGTGTGGTGGAAACAATTGAATCTGATCAAAACACATATAAACTAGGTGATGACATTTGCACACATTATCGTTTGTGTGCAGTAAACCCATATTTCGGTACAAATGTAATGGTCATTTCAATTTAAAATATGTTGTCTGTAATGGCAGGAGACTACCACACCATGCATACAACACACTACGCCACTCCACTCCACTCTGCCCTTCCATTCCATTCCACGCCACTCCATTCTACAACACGCCACTCCATTCTATGACATGCCACTCTAAGTCCCTCTGCGACACGCCATGCCACATCACTCGACTCCAAGCTATTCCAATCTACGCAACTTACTCCACAACACAACACGCCACTTCACTTTGCTCCCCTTCCCTCCACACCACCCATGCCACTCCACTCCACCCTACTCCAATCTATCACACTCCACTCCAATCGACCTCACTCGACCTCACTCCAGTCTATCCCACTTCACCCAATCTACCGCACTCCACTCCAATCAACCCAGCCCAATCTGCCCCACCCCACTCTAATCTACCCAACTTCAATCTACCCTACTTCAATCTACCCCTCTCTAACCCAATCTACCCTACTCCAATCTATCCCAATCCACTCCACTATGATCCAATCAACCGCACTCCACTAGTCTCCCCAACTCCAATCTACCCCACCCCGATCAACCCCACACCACTCCAATCTACCCCAGTTCAATCTACCTCACTTTAGTCTACCCCATTCCACCCCACTCTACCCTAATCTACTACACTCTGACCCAATTTACCGCACTCCACTCAAATGTACCCCACTCTGCTCGAATCAACCCTAGTCTACCCCACCCCACTTCACTCCAATCCACTCCAATGTACCCCAATCCAACCCACTCTACTCCAGTCTACCCAACTCCAGTTCAATATACCCCACTCCACTCTACTCCACTCTAATTTACAGCACTATGTTCCAATTTACCCCACTCCACTCCAAACTCCAGTGCAATCTATCCAACGCCCCTCCATTCACATCTACCCTACACCAGCCCAATCTACCCCCTCCACCACAATTTACCCTACTCCACCACAATCTACAACATTCCAGTCCACCAAAATCTACCCCACTCCAATCTGCCGCAATCTATGCCCCACTCCAATCTACCACAATCTACCATACTCCAATCCACCTCACTCCACTCCACCCCACCCCACGTCAATCCACTCTACTGCACTCAACTGTACCCAAATCTACCCCATCCAATTCACTCCAATCTACCCCACTCCAATCTACCACACTCCACTCAAATGTAACCCAATCCACCCCAATCCACTGCACTTCAATCTATCCCACCCCACTCTACCCTACTATAATCTACCCCTCAACAATCTATCCCACCGAATCTACTCCACTCCAGTCTACCGCTATCTACTTCACTCCAATCTACTCCACTCCAATCTACCCCCCTCTGTCCCAATCTACCCTAATTCATCCCACTCCCAGCATCTCTCCTCAATCTACCCCACCCCAATCTACCCCAATCCATTCCAATCTACCCCACTCTAATCCACCGAATATACCTCACTCCATTCCATCCTAATTTACCTCACTACACTCTTCCCCACTCCAATCTTCCCCAGTCACCTCACTGCACTCTAATCTATCCAACCTCACTCTACCCTATCTACCCCACTCCACTCTTTCCAAAACTACCCACTCCAATCCAAACAATCTACCCAACTCTACCCCAATATACCACAGTCCATTCTACTCTACCCAATCTACCCTACTCCTCTTCACCCCATACTACCACATGCCATTCAAATCTACCCCACTCCAGTCCAGCCTAACTCACTCAACTCAAATCCACCCTACTCCACCCTAAACTACCCTGCTCCAATCTACTGCATCCAATTCACCCACTCCAATCTATTCCACTCTACTCCAATCTACCCCACACCACTCTATCTAACTCCACTCAAACCTCCAACACTCCAATTTACCCCACTATACTACACTCTACCCCACTCCTATCTATCTCACTCCAATCTAACTCACTCCACTCCAATCTACCATACTTTGCTCCAATCTAACCTACTATGATCCACACAATCTTTCCCACTCCAATCTACCCCACTCCACCCTAATCCACCCCACTTCATTCCAATCTACTTCTCTCCACTCCAATCTACTCAACTCTAATCTACCCGACTCCACTCCAATTTACTGCACTCCAATCTTCCCCAATCTACCCTACTCCAATACAACCTACCCCAATATATCCCACTCCAATCTACCCGACACCAGTCTGCTCCACTCCACTCGGCCCCACTCCACTTCAATCTACCTCACTCCACTCCAATCTACCCCACTCTGCCTCAATCTACCGCAATCCGCCCCAATCTACCCCTTCCAATCTATCCCAGTATACGCCACTCCACTTCACTCTACCCCACTCCACTCCAATCTACCCCAACCCACTCCTCTCCATGATAATCTACCCCCAGTCCATTTCATTCTACCTCATTATAATCCACCCAATCTACCCCACTCCAATCTTCTCCACTCCAATCTACCCAACTCCACTCCAGTCTACCCCACTCCTCTCCAAGCTAACCCAATCCACCCCATTCCACTCTTCCCCAATCTACCACACTCCACTCCAATATACCACAACATATCCTACTCCACTCTACCCCAATCCAGCCTGATCTAACCCTATTCCAATCTACTCTACTCTAATCTACTCCAATCTACTCCACTATAATCTACCCCACTCTACCAACTCCACGCTAATCTCCCCCAATGCAATCAACCTCAGTACAATCTACAACGCTAATGACTGAACTCCCCCACTCCAATTCACCCGACTTCATTCTAGCCCACTCTAACCTGCTCCACTCCCATTCCACTCGGCACCAATCTTCCCCACTCCACTCTACCACATTCTACTCTACCCTAATCTAGTCCACCTCACCCATTCCACTCCACACCACTAACGTTTAGCCATGCTGAACAGCAACTACACAAAATGGCTATTACACATTGTCAAAGGCAATAGTTCTCACATAGGGAAGACCCATATGTGTTGCCAATTCTTGCTGTGTTTGGCTACAGTTATTAGCTCATGATAGAAATGGTGGTGTTCACAGTCTGTATTTCTATCAGTCCTAAATACACATTCCTTACAGTACAGTGCTATAATCTGTTTAACTGTACAAAAATATATGAAAACAAAGGCGGACTCACTGGCTTTGTAAATGCTTGTTTCCATTGTGGTTAGCTGGGGGCTCATGTTGCTCAGTGTAAGCAGTTTTGCAGAGGGTCTTCGAACCCACACTCTTGTCATTGAGCCAGAACTCTGAGGTCTTGTTTTCAGCTGCACTTTCCAGAAGGTATTTCTGATTGTATCTATTATACACTTTTCTGTTCTCCATTTTCCTTTTTATAAGGATTTTCCGGGAAACCCAAACGCCCTGGAATGTTCCTTGCATTCTGCAAGTCTCTAACAGAATTTACTTGGAAGTCACGCATGTAGCGCAACAACCATAGTTGCTTCCCTGCATTGCATGAAAGGGAGAAAGCAGGACTGTGCATACTAGGACATGGCGCTGTTGCTCTCTCGCCCCACTTTACACTGCTTTGCGCCAATAATACACCCTTGCATGATAGTACAAGGGTGTCTGTGTGGTGCCTAGCATGGATGTTGTACTAGCAGGATAACCACCCAGTACTAACAACTATGCTTAGACAAACCTTCAGTACAGCACACATAAAAGGTTTAAGAATTTTTGAGAAATAGAATGCTTCTCCAACTTTGCACCTGCCTTGATGAGGCGTACAATGTTAAGGCAAAGCCCTGTCTGAAATTTTAGTAGATTGTGATTTGCATAAAGTTCCGCGGGTGGTTGCATTGGAATGCTCACAAACCACCCTTGGAATGTACCTTACACTTAAATTCAGGTTTTACCTGGATAAAATCATGCGTGGAGGATCCAGCCAAAAGGCACAAGATTGTTCCTGCCGGAAGCCCAGGAAATAAGACTTACAGCACCATGACATGTGAATCTAGGGGAAGCTCATCTCCTTCAATCACCATTGAGAGTGACTCTGCTTTGTCCCTGACCTTGCCTGTGCTGCGATTCGCCACGCTGGTAGACCATTGGTCTTGAGAGAATCTCAGCTTCTTCACCTGGCCTGCTGGCCCATCTCTATACTTGAATGAGGTTGACCCGATTCCAGAATTATCCATTTTCTTTCTAGATAGAGTAGTTCCACAAATGTTGTCATTTTGTTCATTGGGGCCAGCCTTGCCTCCAGATTTGTCTTGGCGCCATTGGTTGCTGAAGTGGGTGCTTCCGTGTCAGGAATCAGTGGGAAATGTGGCCTTTGTGACCTGTAGTCAGAAGATCATGGCAGCAGTCCCCTTTAAGACTATGGCAGACCAGCCTGTGGAGACTGTGTTGCTGGGACATACTAAGCCACCAAGGTGAAGAGGCGGGACTTCCAGCTGAGACAGACAGCAGCTCTATTTAAACACCAGCTGGACAAATGGGGACTGCGTGGTAGCTTCCCGTGTGGCACTGGCTCTTTGCCTACCATACGGTTCCTTCACCTCACCTTTGTTATTATCCTCCTGTTCAGTCCCCTCCTCACTCTTGACCTTGTGCCTGTTTACCTGACTTTGACTCCTGACCTTCTATTTGGCTTTGTCTGCATTCCTGGGTTCCTTCTGCCACATTTCCTTCCCGTAGCAAAGTTTTCCTGGATTGCTTCCGAGCTGTCTTACTAGCTCCCAACAGTTTAAGTACACCATGGCCCGCCATCTTTAGCAATACGCGATTGTGGCATTCTAACATCTTAGTTAGTTTTCTACGTTAACAACTGTCACTAAAGTATTTTATCCTTGTTCCTTGCTTATAAAAACAGTCATTTATAAATGGGCCAGACATACGACCGCAAGTAAAGCTAGACTAGCAATTTGCATAAAAAAACGACTCGCAAACTGCGACTCTCAAAATGAAATCTATTTACCAAACTGGTATCAAGATTGCAAGCCGCTAATGACCTGCATCACAATTTAGCGTTGCAGCTATTTGTGAGTCGGTAAGCGCTCGCAAATAGCGTCCGCGAGTGAAAAGGATGTTTAACGTACGCAAATAGCGAAATCGCCTGAAGAGCCCATTTAGCGGACGCAAATAGCAACTGCAGTTAAAAAAACCTGAAACACTCCCTGGGAGAGCAGAAGGACCCCAAAAAAGGAAGTGATGTGTCCCTAGAGATTCCTGATCAAAATTGTAAGCACGTTGTAAGGTGCAGCAGCACTGATCAACACTGCAGGCAGGCTCCTTGAAAAACCAATATGTCCATCAAGGCCAGTGAGAAGGCAGGAAAGAAGCGTCTGCTGAAGCTAAACTTTTCTGAGAAAGAAATTGACATCATAATTGAGGAATGCTGCAACAATCATGAGCAGCTGTTTGGGAGGGCATCTCACACTGTCCCGGAAGTGAACAAAAGAAGAATATGTCGAGAGATGCAGCAGCAGATTAATGCCCTGGGTGTGGCACACAGGTATCTGGGTGATATTAAAAAAAAGTTGGTGAGACCTGCTCTCCAAGGCCAAGGAGAGTATGGCAGTCCTCTACATGAAGTCCAAGGGACAGGAGGAGGGCCTTCCAACATATTGGTCCCATCTACAGCAGAGGCCATGGTGGAAAGTACCCTGGAGAGAGAGCCAGGGGTTGGATTTGGGACCCTCGATACCTCTCGCCTCCACCAAACCCGGGTAAGTGTGAAATGTGTAAGGTATTAGCATGCAACACAGCCAAAACCAAATAGTCAATCTACATGAAACAAAAATCACAGGTGGTACATTATTGGAAACATAGTCAGTGATAAACAGTGTAGTTACGGACTGACGTGCTGAAAAACATTGTAACACCATTGAGATAGTGACTCACATATTTTTTGTGTTAGTTAAATTTTTGCCACATAGATACACCTTTGGTAGGAGAGCAAAGTTCAGATGACACAGAAAAAATCCTTGACCAGGTCCAGATTGAGGAAGGGCAGGATGGGGGACCATCAAGTGGGCCAAGTTGTTCTGAAGTCCTGGCTACTGCTACATCCACTCTTGTTCAGTTCTGCGTTTGGAGATGAACAGGTTGTCCAAAAAATGGTTTGTGCAAAAGTTTGTGCATAAAGTTAAAGATTCATTGTTGAAATCACATTTTGCATTGCCATTTGTAGAGGGTAGTGTGTCATTGGATCCTCACATCTTGCAAAGTAATTGCTGGCTATCTGGTACCTGATCCTTCTCCCCTCAGCTGCAGAGCTTCCCTCCCTTTGCTGTTGAGCAGGTGGTCTTGGGTCACCATCCTCAGATTCTAAATCAGACACATCCATGGGCAAGCCACTCCTGCAGGCAATGTTGTGGAGCCTGGCACTTGTTGGCACTATTTTGCAGCCAGTCTGAGGTGCATACTGCAAGGCTCTGACACTCTTGTGAAGGCTCAATTTTAGAATGCCAAATGTGCGCTCAATCACAGACTTGGTGTGCCTATGTCCAATGTTTTATCACCTTTAATTTGGGTTGTTTGGTGACAGGTACGGTGTGAGTATCCATGGCCGCAAGGCATACGCACTGTCACCTGGTAAGGGAAATATAATGGTGAGACAACATGCAGACAGACATGAAAGTGCCAATACATTTCACTGTAGACACAAAATATGAGTAACTAGTAGGTATCCTTCATCAGAAACACCTCTTACTAATTTATGCTATATGCCACTGTGTCTGAAGATGTATGAGTCATGGGTGCTCCCTTATTTGGCCACAATGTCAGTGATGATGTTGTTTGCATCTCAGACAACTTGAATGTTGAGGGAATGTGTGCTTTTTCTATTCCGGAATATGTTATCAATGTGAGATGGGGGGCATGTGGGCACATGGGTACCATCAATGTGGAAACCTAGCTATTCTGTAGAATTGCAGTTTTGTATTTTCTACTTCCACATCATTCCTGGGTATGTAGATGTGTTGATGTATGTGGTGGAGCATGGCATCTAAGAAATTGTGGAAGAAACGCAAAAGCGCACTCTGCGACACCCCTCCAGCCACTGCAATGATATCTTGGAAACTACCTGTGGCCATAGTAACGATTTACAAAAAAATACTTGAGGAAATAAATAAAGAGATGGAAGATACCCAAGAATACCTTACTCAAACAAAGCTACAAAAATTGGCAAAAGAACTGAAGAGGTTCTCTCTGGAACGTGTGCACCCTTACAGTAACAAGGATCACAAATTTAATGACAACGCATCAAATTATGGGTCAACCAGTGGATCCTCAGGAGATGGGTCGGACCAAAGTGGTGACGAATTCTCCAATCATAATAGAGGAAGACCCCAAAATAGAAGAGGCAACCATAGAGGTAGGAACTCATGGCGCCCACCATTCTTTCAGGTGGATCACCAAGGGATGCCTTTCCAACCTTTCAATCCCCAATTTCAAGGCTGGATGAATCCGTTCTTCCCAGGCCCCCCTCCAATGAATCAACAAGTGTCCCATCAACAGGGACAGAATTTTCAACCAAGGGTTCCTTTTTTAGGGAGCGGCCAACCTCAACAACGAGGGAGGAAACGAGGAGTAACCTGGTCCGACCAGACTCGTCAGGTCCAGACAGGGAGTGTGACAAAAGCCAACATAACTCCCTCATCGTGAACTTGACTGATAAAGTTCTGACAAGAGAACAAGAGAATATCCTCAACAAAGGTTTAGGATTTGTTCCAACCCCGAAAACTGATATTTTCAAGACGAAATGTGAACTGGCAGAATTCTGTCGCACGCTAAAGCTGAAATACCTTTTTTATGGATCAGCCAAAAACATTCCAGACGGCGACACACCATTGAGGAATAAGTCTACTTTCTGTCCACTAAACTCTCAGGTTCCAATTGAGATTGTCACTTTTGAGCAAGCGATCATGAGAGAGATAGACGAGATAGCACTGGACCAACAGAGACCCTTTCACAACGTAACAAGGGCAGAACAGACAGCACTGGATGAATTGAAGAATGACGGACAAATCATAATGAAGCCGGCTGATAAAGGCGGAGGTGTAGTCATACTATCTGCAGCCGGCTATGATAAGCAGTGTTTGGATTTACTGTCAGATGAGAAGTTCTACAGAAGACTAACCACAGATCCCACCAAAAGGTTGCAAACAACGATAAGGATGATGATTGAGGAAGCTGAAGCCCACAATTGGCTATCCAAGAAAGAAGCTGATTTGGTAACAAAGAACCCAAAAATTCCATATTTTTATTCGTTACCGAAAACACATAAGGCACAAATGCCACCCCCTGGGAGACCAATTGTCTCCGGGATTGGATCAGTTTTGGAGCCTCTTTCACAATTTTCTGATCATTACCTGAAACCGTTGGTACAAAAAACGCCAACCTATTTGAAAGATACCAGGGACCTTTTGAACTTACTCAAAGACGTCGAGTACTCACCTGACACCATGATGCTGGTAGGACTCGACGGGGAAAGTCTCTACACGAGTTTGCCTCAACAAGAGACTCTTGACATGTTAGAGACAATAGTCTTCAATACAGACTGGCCACACAAGACTCCAAAGCACTTCATTTTGGAATGCTGTCGTCTCGCCCTTACAGAGAACTACTTCCAATATAAAGAGACCATATACTTGCAATGCCACGGTACCTCGATGGGCAGTACCTTTGCCCCGAGCGTGGCAGGGTTATACGTGAGCACCTTTGAAGGGACACATATCCACACAGAAACCAATCCTTACATTCGTCATATACTGCTTTGGAAGCGGTATATTGACGATATCCTGCTCATTTGGAACGGGAATGAAGAAAATCTTAAGGACTTCCACACCTGGATTAACACCAAAGATAATTGCTTAAAATTTACGTACAGTGCTGATAAGAGGAGCTTAGATTTCCTTGACATCACAATCTATGCAGAAAATGGATCCCTACAAACATGCACTTTCTTCAAGGAAACAGCGAAGAATAGTCTTCTATCCTTTAAGAGTTTTCATCCCCGCACTCTGAGGGAAAAGCTTCCCTACAGCCAGTTCCTCAGGCTACGAAGGAACTGTAGCAAGAACATTGAATACAGAGCCCAAGCAGAAGACCTCTGTAAAAAACTGACAGACCGCGACTATCCCAGGCGAGTGATAAATAAATGTAAAAAACGGGCTCATAACCGGAACAGAGAGGGCCTGTTGGAGACATCAACAAAAACAGAACCAGAGAGTATAACGACCTGTGTCATCACTTATAGCCCAGTGACTGACAGAGTTAAGAAGATCGTCAACAAAAACTGGAGGATCCTCACATCTGGAGCACTCTCATGGCCAAAACCTAGATTTGCCAATAAACGGAGCCGAAACCTGAAGGACATCTTGGTTCACGCAAGACCACCCCCCGTCAAACAACGAGAAAGAATAAATTTACGGGGAAACGCCCCAATCATTGGACATTACCCGTGTGGTTCCTGCTCAGTGTGTAGCTTGACACAACCCACAAAAGAACTACAATTGCTTCCAAATTTTAAGTGGAGGATACTGAAACACACTAACTGTAACACCAGTCATGTAGTATACATGATAACCTGCCGTGTCACCTGAGCTATATCGGAATGACATGTAGGAAGGTTAAACAAAGGATTGGAGAACACCGGTGCAATGTTAAATGTAAAAAGAGTACCACCAAGATGGCCAGCCATTATTTAGAAAAGAACCACACCATGGATGAACTTAACTGGGTTGTTCTAGAAACTCTAGAGATTAAGGACAATAATGCAGAGAGAATCCTTTTTGAAAAGGAACAACGCTGGATACATCGCCTGGGCACAGACACGAGAGTTTTGAATGATAATATTCTAAGCCTGAGCTTACTGAGATAAGAAACCTCAATCTTTCTAGACTGCAAATAAGCCACCCATACAGACTTCGAACATTACTGTGTAAACCACTCTCTCGTTCCCAAGAAATCATTCACCTTAGGTGTTTGATTTCATTACTTCCCAAACAAATATGGTCAAACCGTATCCCTGATAAACTCTCCTCATGCTGCATAACCAAAATAATTACTGCACATCTCTCATGGTCTATTAAAAAGAATTGTTATACACCCCCCCTGCCCCACCCTCTCAATCTGCTATATACACTCTCATGAGTGCTATACAGAGGTGAACTTCATTATTTTATCCCATCCCCACAGTCATACCAATTCGTTGGCTCGACCTCTGTATACAGAACACGAGCATTAAGCAAAATTCCCTCGTGCTGAGACAAAACATAATATCAGCCGAGCATCAAAGCACTTTCCTAAGAATATATCGCCCAAAGCACCTTACAATAATTCCAAGTCAACTTAAATACCCTATTGGTATAAACAAACCCCCCCTTTTTATGTTTTTTGTTTTATATCTGATTTAATTATCAACTACAACTTCTTCGGGACACATAAGATTATTTTCCGTTTAGTCCCGTTTCTACTCCCTCTACCTCTGGGACATTATATTCAACCCGGTAGCCAAGCCCTGCTTCTTCCGGGTCACGAGAGGCAGCTACAGCGTAACGCGAGGCGCGAGGCGCGAGGAGCGGAGCGTTAGGTACTCAACTTCCTCCTAACACCGCGATGCAACCGCAAGTATTCTGCATCCCTATTTTAACGTCCATATATTCTTTTCGAATCTAGCCCCCTCAAAGCCCTTGTAACACCCGAAAGAGGTGTAATTTGTCTACACTTCAGGTACGCACTCTCGCGCAAAACGTCCATCGGCATGAGTGGCTTAATACATCTATAAAGTGTGCACGATATGAGTGATTTCGACAACATCGAGGACGATAATATTACATGGGAAAATGAGTTTTTGCACAAATACACGAACTCCAACATTTATGCATGAAAAACCAGTATATTTTATATTTAATGAGATCATGATGACATTTTCTGATCAAAGGGAGAAAGTTGAGCTCCTTTTTTCCTTGCATGACCATAAGAATACACCATCACCACAGTAACCAAAAATCTTTTTGCATGGTACACGTTTGTGGAGAAAGAGAGAGTTGACACTGCCAGTTACTGAGGGTTATGAAGTATTGCCTTTTTAAGTTGCATCACAATTGCGTTGCATATTAGTGAATTCACTACGTTATGTGTCTCCCTTACCTGTTTCCCTTGTTTTGTCTGTATACATAATATCTGTTTCACAGGTACATCGAGAACTCGAAGAAGAAAACAGGTGGAAAATTTCCCTTTTCTATCACTTGCTTGATAAAGTTTAGTAAACTACTACCACTTTCACCTACCACTATTGGTCCTGAAGAAAGCCCTTAAGTCCGAATCCCGGCAGATAGGGCTGAAACATGTCGGCCATTTTTACTTCACAGTAATGCTAGTGCGTCCTGAAAACCTAATTTTTTTTCAATAGAACGCACTGTTTTTGAGCATTCCCTCATGGGATTCACCCGAACCCAGATTCAATAAAATTCATTTTCTGGTTATCCGGGTGATTTTAATTTGAACACTGTCCACGTCACTGGGTCACTACTGTTTTTAACCAAGGGTAAGATCCTCCTGGTGGAGGCTGCATATCGAAACTAACCCCATGATTATGCACACACGTGTATGAAGAGCGGAGAACCAAGATATACCGCTATCCATGCTTCCCAACACGTGCATGAGCGTTTTTTATTGGAGACACCTTTGCTTTATCTCCTGCATACCCTGGTTCATGCAGGACAAGTGATCCTTCCCTATTTGATTATTTGGATTGAAATTAGGAAACTGAAGGATCAGTTTTTCTTCCTTCCTTTCATTGATTAGTAGACAATAGGTGGAGGGAGCATAACACCTGCACATGTGTGGGGATTGCATTGCTGCGTGGGTTCTGCTTTCCAGTTGTGCCTTCAAGGTGTCTATTAGATCTAGGATGACAGTGCTAATCATCCTGTACTGCTCATTTATCTCTTCCTCTGTCTTATCTAACAAGGTTAGCCTGACTCTGAATATCCTCTCCTGTCTCCGCCTCCTCTGCTGTGCAGCCAGTATCCGCATCCCCCTCGCTATCTCGTGCAGGGCAGCCATTCTGGAGAGATTTCTGCTGCATTTGGGGGCTGTTTTTATATGTTGGCTTGATTACCAACTGTTTTTGATTCATGGCAATTTGCATGCGCAAACAGACCATTTTGCGCATAGCCGCTATTAGCAACAGACCAGTTGCTAATAGCGACTATGCGCAAAATAGCCCATTACCATGAATAGCGACTTACAATTAGCGACTCGCTAATTTGGAAATGCAATACCCAGTTGCTTTTATTGTGAGCAGCCGAGGTCCGTGCAGGTAACAGCGGTGGGGCTGGGTAAGGGAGGATTTCGGGGGATGATGCAGAGGGAAAATTAAATAAATAAATAATTTACCCTCTGCAGAGGGAAAATTAGATAAATAAATAATTTACCCTCTGCATCATCCCTTGAAATCCCCCCTTAACCGTTTCCACCGCTGTTACCTGCATGGACTGCGGCTGATTGCGAGTCGGTATTCAGTCACACTACAAATTTTTGTTTTGTGAGTGCCTGTCGTACATTGCGTACGATAGATTTTCCATGCGCAAATCGGTTTGCTACCGATTTGGCACTCGCAAAATGTGGTCGTACATCTGGCCCACAGAGTATTGATTTCTAACATCGCTATGATACCTGATGTGAGATGCAAGACAATGGTGCTGCTGAAGACCTTGGTGTGTTTTTGTTCCTCTCTCTCTCTGCATCCCATTACCCTTTCCCTGCGGTATTTAGTTCTGCCTGGAACTTTCTCTTTCATTTGGGCATTTGTATATTCTGGGGAGTGGGGCGAATTGTCAGAACCTGTCAGACATCACCGAGAAATCCCAACACCCGTACCCGTGGCCGCCTTTGCTACTTGAAACTTTTGACTGGAACCAAAGGGCTATGGACTACTGCCCCTTAAAAATTGTCCATTGCTGAAAGGGATGTCCCAGCATTACAATTTCCTTATCAGTACGTAGCTGGCTAAACAAAAGGTATTTTATTCCTTTGAACATTAGAAAGAATTTGTGAAATGCAAGTGCTTGCTTTGTAGGACGTTGTAAGTGAATAGTTGTGGGCAATACGGACCCAAAAATAACGTATTCGTTAAAAAAATTAAAATGACAGTGATGAAAATCTTTCTCTGAATCCCGTACATAACACTAATACACATGCTTCAATATTTGAACATAAGCATAGGGTAACATAAATATAAGCACAAACCAAATTCTAAAAAATAGCATGATTAAACCGTATTGCACATGTGTGAGTCTCCTAGAGAAAACGCACAAACAATATGGCGCCACAGAGTGAAAAAACAGCTTATGGCACTAGATTGTGATAGAGCAGAATACGTCCTCCTCCGCACCAGGTGAAACTACTATGCAGGGGGCAAGAAGGACTGTTGCCTGGTCCCCCACAAATGAGGAGTGCAGGTCCATAAAGTCCAGATATTGGAGATCTGGACAGTAGAGGGCCGCACATTGCCCAGGCCTTTGAATGCTTCTACTCTGACCTATACTCAATGGAGAGGGTAAACCCAGGGGGCATTGTTTCATATATTTCCTCAACACCACTCATTAGCCTGCCAGAGAGAGAAGCAGTCTCACTGGAGACAAATTCACAGCCGGGTGAGGTCCTCACTGCTATCTCCCATCTTCAACCCGGCAAGGCCTCGGGGAGGAAGAGTTCACACTGAGCTTCTATAAAGTGTTTGGCCCCTAGCTAGCCCCTATTCTTACATGCCAATATAACTTGTTAGGAGAGACAGGTGCCCTCACAGCTACAATGCTGGAGGCAGTCATAACGATATCCTGAAACCTGGGAAGGACCTATTGTTATCCTCTTCATACTGACCAATATCCCTACTCCAACTAGACCACAAATGTTTTACGGGCAGATTGGTGGCCCATATGAACCCCTACATACCGGGCCTTGTAGACCCAGACCATGCCATTTTGTTCCATGAAAGATGCTGTAGCAATAACACTATGTGCCTCCTCCACCTCATCTATAAATCTACCCAATCCCAAGTCCAGGCACTCTTCCTGTCCATCGACGCGGAAAAAGTTTTAAACGCGCACCCTGGCCATTTCTCCAACGCGTACCAACCAACATGGGATTCAGAAGCAAACTCCTGAAATGGATATGGAGCATTTACGCCAACCACATGGCCCGAGTGAGAGTCAACGGAATGTTCTAGCGTACCTTTGGAATCACCAGAGACACCTGCAAAGGGTGCCTACTCATCCCCATACCTTTTTGATTTTTACAAGGAGCCCCTAGTAAAATGGATCCGAGTCAATGCACAAATAAAGTGTATTCTTATGGGCAAACAAGAACACAAGCTAGCTCTGTATGCAGACGATGTCAAGGTTGCCTTGATACAACCAAATCCCTCACTGCCAGCTCTCATGACGGAGCTAGAGGACTGTGGCAAAGTCTCCGGCCTTAAAGTCAACATCCCAAAAAACGTTGCCATTTTTCTCACCACCCCCCAGAATGACAAAACCCACCTGAAAGCCCTCTTTCCTTTCCCATGGGTGACACATGAGGTGACTTACCTAGGACTAAAACTCTATCCCACTCTGCAAGTAACAGCAGAAGCTAATTATGCCGACCTGATAAGTATAGCCCTCCCAGACTTACAAAACTGGAGAGTGGAAGGCCTCACATGGGTGGGCAAAATAGCTGAGGTAAATATTACCCTACTCCCTAAAATGCTGTATATGATGCAAATTCTCCTGCTCCAACCACCCCCTAATATGATTAGCAAGTTACAACACCCACACTCTCACCAACACTAGTCAGGATGACACAACCATATCCCTCCCTCCTCCCCCCTCCTCCCATCCACCGCAGGCTTCTGATGCTTATGACCTATCGGCTTCCACATCCCCAGCTACCCAGACGTGAACCCCCAATTTTACAAGGAGCAGTACCACACCGATTCAGCTTACGCTCCCCCTACCCACCATGACTGAGGCCGAGACCACTCTTACACCTCTCACTCCTACAGCTACCACTCTAGACCGGACCATAACTCCCCGCCCGTACTCCCCATTTATCCCCCCTCCTGATTCCACTCACTCACCAGCCTCCATGACCCCAGTTACCCGGATCTCCACGCCCACCCCCACCCCCACTTACACTTATAACAACACCACACTGATGCAGCTCAAGCTCCCCCACCCATCATGGCAGAGACCACCCTTGTACTTCACACTTATACGGTTTCCTCTCTAGGCCTGACCATAGCTCCCCACCCTCACTCCCCTTCTATCCCCCCGCATCATCTCTCCCCACAACCCAGTCACACCTCACAACACCATACCTTACACCGACTCCATACAACTCAACCTATCCCCCTCCAACTCGTCCTATCCTAATCACCCACCCCCATTAGAAGCAGATCCCACTACGGGAACCACCATAGTCCCCCCTCCTTCCCCGACTCACAATACCACACCTTTCATGTACTTGACACAAGACATCAAGGCGACCACAGCTCTGTGCCATGCACGCCAGGGTCCATGCCCTGACCTCCCAGACACCAGATCACCCTCTGAACAACATAAGCCACCCCCCACTCCTCCCACCTCTGCCCTCCGACATGGCAAATCTTCTACCTTACCATCCACACCAATATCCCTACCACACACACACACAGCTCCACAGCTGAACGCACACATCCCGGCACTAGCACTGTCACCCATCCCGATGACACCCCAGACACACCCACCCAATGCTTCTCCCCCCACCATCTTATCCCCAAAAGACACTAGACTTGATGAGATCGTCTCCACACTCCATCTAATCAAAGAAGACCTCCACGTTTTTAAAATCATGCTATCCAATCATCCATGTCTCCCATGATCCAACACTCCTAGCAAATCCCCCACACATACCCCCAGCACCAAACACATGGCTCCTAGTTGGTTATCAGTACCCGCCTGCAATCTACTCTCCCGCCCATCGCATACTAAAAATCATCTCTCCGAGACCGATCTTCTCTCTCTACGGCTCTCCTACGAACCGCCCTCTACTACCATAGATCCTCGCACACATAAGCTTATCCCCTCTATCCCTGCAAACCCTCACAGGCACTCAACTCACAACAACAGAGGTGTCATTGTCAATAACCTCTGTAAAGTCCCACTCACCCAGGAACACACCTCATCCCCTGCCACCCCCGTCTTAAATGCTCACTCCTGAATTATAGATCGGCATCGAAACATGCAACTGACATAGCCGACCTCATTACCTCAACTAACCTGGACCTCATCATTCTCACTGAAACATGGCTTTCAGATTCCTCTTCGCCCCTCATCAACATCCTAGTTCCCCCTAACTACAACATCATCAGACTAGACAGGGCAGGGGGCAAGAGTGGAGGGGGTATTGCATGTATACACCGGAGCAACATCACCATAAACAGAGCCATACCCTTGTTACTCCCTTCCTGTGAATACATCAGCCTCGACATCAATAGTAATGGTAAACCTGTCTGCTCGCTCCACAACATATATCACCCACCTGGTGATAACATTTTATTCACAGAACACCTCATGGACCTGATCACATCACTCTCCGGTCGGCGAAATACACAAATTTTCCTTGGTGACTTTAACCTCCACTGGAACGACCCCAGTGATACAATAGTCAACTGCCTCAAAAACTTCCTCAATGCCTTAGACCTCATCCAATTATGCAATAGTCCTACACACAACAAAGGCGCAACCTTGGACTTAATAATATCTAAGATTGACTCCACCCATCTGGAATCGATCCTCCCGTGCGATTGGTCTGATCATCACCTTCATCATCAATGAAACAATCAAGCTGACCCCTGCCCAAGCTATAAAACCCCTGGTTTGGAAAAGGGACTGGAAAAAGCTTAACACAAACTCTTAACCCGCCTCTAGCAAGAACCTTCTTCTACCCCCTGCTGGAACCTCTAACGTAACCGACCTCTCTAACCACTACCTAAACTCCATGTCCACAATAACAATTTTGCTCCCTTGCAATTAAAGAGAGTCTCCATGAAAGACTCCAAACCTTGGTTTAACGGTCTCCTTAATGAGGACAGACGATCTCTCAGAACTGCCGAACGCAACTGGAGATCAGTACCATCCGTCAAGCACCTCCTGACCCTAAAAGGAAAGAGAAATGCTTACTTTCGCAAGGTCAAATGCACTAAAGCAGACTTCTTTAGCCAACAACTTGACCAGGCAAGAAATCGACCCAAAAACTTTTTGAATCAATCAAAACGCAATCTAGGGAGCAACCTCAATGGCCACGTGACCTAACTCACCCACAACCATCTTGTGATGACTTCTCTAACCACTTTAACCTAAAGACGGAGAACATCAAGAAAGAGCTCCTCAAGGACCTACTCTCTCAATCTTGCCCCCTCACCAAATCCCCCCCTGCCCCCAAACGCCTCTCAACAAATCCCATCCAAGCTTACAGTGAAAAATGAGGCAACATGGGCATACTTTCACTCCTACTCTGAAGAAGCTATAGGCAAATTTCTCAGTGCCTTGAAACCTTCAAATCACCTTACTGACTCTCTCCCTGCAAATGCGGTTAAAGATCTTACACCAGTGCTACTACCTTTATGGACCAAGATCAGCAGCTCTCTCCAACAAGGCTGCATCCCTGACTCCCTAAAGATAGGGCAAGTGTCTCCCATCCTTAAAAAACCCACAGCTGATCCCATGGACCTCAACAACTATCGCCCTATCTCCAATATTCCCACCCTGGCCAAACTTCTGGAAAAATGTGTGCATCACCAACTGACAAAACATATCGACCACTTCAACCTCCTAAATAAACACCAATCTGGCTTCCGTGCAAATCACAGCACGGAATCAGCCATGACTCACATCATAGATGATACACTTCAAATCCTTGATCGTAACGAAGCATGTCTCCTCATCCTTCTAGACCCCTCCTCAGCATTCGACACGGTCAAACACGATCACTTGATAGATCTGTTGAAACACCGAATGGGTCTTTCAGGTCCGGTGCTCGACTGGTTCACCTCCTTTTTGCAAAACCGGACTCAAAAATTCAAGATCAACAACACACTGTCCAAACTAGTTCCGGTTACGCTAGGAGTCCCACAAGGCTCCTCTTTATCCCCTACACTCTTCAACCTATTCATGGAACCACTTACCGATCTGTTACAAACATCCAACGTACAATTCCACATGTATGCAGACGATACTCAACTCTACCTCAAGATCAATACCCTGGACGACATTACTTTGCTGCTGCTGAATATTCCCAAAGGCAGCTCCACGTCAAAGGGAATCAGAGCTCTTCACTGGCTCCCTGTACAACAAAGAGCAGAGTTCACGGCTTTGTGCATTGTGCATAAAGCACTCTACGGTAGAGGAGCTAAGGACATGCAGAGACTTTTTAGGCCTTACACACCAGTTAGGATGCTAAGATCTAGTAATGCCTGTTTTTTGCAAGTAAATAAAATCCGGAGAGTAAGATGGGGTGGAAAAGCATTCTCTCACCAGGCATCTAATTTATGGAATAAGCTGCCATCTAATCTCCGATTGCAGTCTCATCATCAAACTTTCAGGAAGGCCGTAAAGACGCTGCTGTTTTCGCAGCTTTAGTTCGACATTTGGACAGCATCTCCTCACTTACATTTTTTTTTGTAGAGTTTTATATAGCGCGAACTAGACCCGCACCGAATCAGGTATCAGAGCGCTTTACATAGCACAAGTTACGTTTCACATGAGGACACACACTAACATTAGCGCCAAGACGCTGTTTGCATTCGCGCGCTTTATAAATATGAATCCTATCCTATCCTAATACTCTTAAGACCACCCAAACCTGGCTGGCAGTGAATCACCTCAAACTGAATGCCTCAAAAACTGAATTCCTCCTCATTGCTCCTCCCGCCAAAGTCCTCACTATGCACAATTTGATAAAGCACCTTACAGCACTAGATGTTCAACCAACCATTGTGGACTCGGCGAAATCACTGGGGATAACCTTGGACTGTAATCTTAATATGCAGAAGCATATTATTAATGCAACAAAGGGAGCAAACTTTCAGATCAACACACTAAGGAAGCTTAAGCCCTTCTTACCCTCAAATGACTTCAAATTAGCAGTGCAGGCCTTAGTACTACCACAGCAGGACTATGGCAGTGACTCGTTATGCGGGCTCCCCAAAACAGCCACAGCTCCTCTTAGAGCCTCCACCAATGCTGCAGTGAGACTCATCACTGGATCGAAAAAAAGGGCCCACATATCCCCGGATCTAAAATCGCTAAACTGGTTGCCATTCGAAGCCAGAATACACCTGAAAATAGCTTGCATGACGCACAAGGCCCAACATCATAGTGCACCCAGGTACCTCACAAAAAAACTCACAATATCTGGAGGATCAAGATCAACAAGAAGTGCGGAAAACTTCCTTCTGAAACCACAAAAATTCAAAAAGAAAAAAGTTATAACCGTTCCTTCTCAGGAATGCCACCCAGGATATGGAATGCCCTGCCACCAGAAATTAGACGAAACCCTTCCTCCCTATCCTTCAAAATGGAAGTAAAAGGCATCCTCATGGCAACATTTACATAAACACTGCCTGACTTTGACAGCTTTACTCCTCCACTCATCTTGCCTTGTTCAGCATTAATGCTCTACTATTATTGTTCAATACCGACCGGTTTCGGTCATGCACCTTATTTGACTCTCCCTTCTACCAATGTTTATCCTTGTTGCCAATCTATATGGTCCTGCTTACCCATAATGTTTGATTTACCCTGTGTCTCATGTATTTAGCATTTTTGACTTTACTCTTACGTTCCTGCTGCTTTTTATTGTGTTTGATATTCCTATACATATGTATTGCAATGCGCTCTGTTATAGTCACAATGTTCGATCTGTGCCTTGTTCCTTTATTTAGCTTTTTTGACTTGATTCTTACAGTCCTGCTTATTTTTTATTGAGCTGTTATACCTATACACATTTACTGTAAAGCGCTCTGATACCCGGAAGGGTCTTGTTCGCGCTATATAAAACTCTCAAAATAAATAAATAAATAAATAAATGATAGAGTCATAGATCTAGGATGGCAAAGATCCAAGTATGGCACAGTAGCGAGCCTACCAATCAATAGCATATGGAGGACTGGGCATTCCACACCTCTCCCACTATTATAGCGCAGCCCAGCTCCAATACATAGAGGAGTAGAGCAGGCCTCTCACAGAGAAACACTGGTGTTTCACTGACCAATCAGTAGCAGGGACCCATATCTGGAAAATCCCATGGCTCTGCAAAAAGCATTGCCTCCAAGGGTCTATATCTCCGCAATCACATGAGCAACAGTGGAGGCCGGGGCAGGGTCATGGTGGCAAAGGGCCTATCCACACCTACTTTACCTCTCTCGTCCATTATTAATAACCCCAGGTTCCCTCCAGCTGGGTCAGAGACTTCCTCCCCTAGCAAGAGGCTGGCTGTAAGAGGGCAGGTGACCTCTTTGACCGTACAGGACTGCTTCACTTCCTGCAAATTCAATCTGATTATGGGGTCCCAGCCACTGAATACTGGCATTACATAGCTCTAACCCACCGGGTTTCTCACCTGGCGTTCCGCCCCGCTCCAGCAGACAACTAATGGGATTTGAAAAGTGGTTCCTCACCAGAAAGGATGATAAGGGCCTCCTCTCTGATATATTTGACTTCTCAAACAAGCCAATAGAAATCTAGCAAATCTGTAGCCCAGAAACGATGGGAGACAGAGATGGAACATTCCTTTACTATCAAAGAATGGTCCAACGTTCTCTTCAGAGCCCTTTTAGTGTTGTGGGATCTGAAGCCATGCTTAAAATTACTCATTATGGGTACTGCACCCAAGCCAGATGGTGACATGGAAACCCAATAATATCATCTCTGCTGGCGCAATTGTGGTGTCACGTTCGCTCCCTGCGTGATTGTGCTCACCACCAGGGGCCAATCTGTGGGACTTTCCAGTGTTCTAATGAGCTTCCAGCCCTTCCACTGTTTGTATATACTGATTTCCTGGCTCTTGGACACTATTCAGAAATTCCTATCAAATCCCGATCCATGCCAAGTTTTGCAGAAGCCAGTCTGCTCTTGCTAAAAACTACATTACCTATAATTTTATGCTCATTGCTTCATCTTGAGCCCTGCAGGCCAAGGATGGGTGGAGGAATTCAGGACACCTGTGGCTGGCTGCTGCTAGCCTGCTCAGACACGAGGCATGTGATCACAGTGAGCTCTTTTAAACCCCAGTTCCCTTCAGTCCAGCGTTGGTCATTGTAGCAGTGTTCCTGTTTGGCTGATCCCTAGTTTCCTGAGCTTTTGCTACCTTTGTTTTTAGGGTTCCTGAGCTTTAGTTTTTACTTGTTTCTTTTTCCTGAGCTGTAGCTTTTCCTTTGTTCCTGAAATATCACTACCTGCTGGGCTGCCTTGATTCCTGACCTGTAAATATCCTTGTTCCTGAACTAGCAATGCTTGCAGTGCTCCCTTTAATTCTGAGCTACCATTTTTAGTGCTCCCTTGAACTATGTCTTTCTCAATATACCTTTCTCCCTGTGCCTGCTTTCTTTCTTCCAGTGTCTGGTTTACTACCTTCTGTTCCTGCCGTCTTAGCTTCAATTTCCCTTTTGCGTTTTGTACTTGCTTTCTGCCAAGTGTGCCCTTTGTTTCTGTTTATTTCCTGGTAAGCACTCCTCCTTGCTCACTCCTTGTCCATTCGTGGCTGTCTATTTAGTTCTAGACCCTTGCTGTTACCTCCTTGCATGTTCCTGTTTGAGCGCCAGGATTCGTAGGCACTGCTGACAAACTAAGTGGTGTTTCTTGTCCACCATGAGTATTGTCTTTGAGTTACTTTTATAATATCACCAAAATTAACACCTCCACAGACCCTTCCTTTGCATGTATATCTTATATGGGATTATTTGCAAACAGTATCTGTAACACCACTGTGGGTGAGGAACTTACTGGTCTTTATTATTACTGTGTTGGGTTCCTGAGTGCTTTACCCCACATTCCCTTTATCATTAATATTATTATATCTATGTCTTGCTTGTCTGTCCTGTGTGTTAGTTAGTCTGAATGAGGGTAAATATGAGATGTACCCCTTAACTGAACATCAAGGGAAATAGGGTTGTCTAACCAGTGAACTAGAAATATTCCCCTGAGTGAGAATGATTAAATGAGGCCAACAAGGGGTCAAGGAAAAACAATACCACAATACAAATATATATGAAGAATTCTTACAATTTATTGAAACATACAAATGTTAAAAGGAGAGTGGTCCCAAAGATTGGAGTCCACTCAGCAAAATTAAAACAATATTAAAACAATAAAAAGGGGTTTCAATTTCGGCCAGCAAGATTGAATCACAACGACAGAACTGTCTAAAGAAACTACAAACAATTTAATACCAGGCCATTCCCTAGCAGAATCTGAGAATAAAGCAGATGGTCAAAAAGTGTGAATAGCCACTCTGTAAGGAATTGTGAACCAAGTAGATTTTTGAAAATGTATGCATGCATGTATTAGGATGGTAGATCTACGGATCAAAATACGGCAAGAGCAATTTTTTAAAAAAAAGTTTTCAAATTGTATGCACCCTGTTCTCTTAAGCTTAAAATGTTTCAGCTCAGAATGTTCCATCGAGAGAAGCAAACCTGGTCATATAGAAGCTACTACAACAGTTTATCATCCATATGTATAGCTCTGCAACAGTAGTTAAAAGTAAAGCATTTAATTGTATTATGCATGATAAATGTTTATGATTATGCACTCACCAAACCTTACTGTATGTTCACTCCTTTAGGGCAATTATATAGACCCCTACACCACGACAGAAACCAAAAGGTGTCTTGATAAAGGTGGACAATAATTTGGAAAACCACCGAAACGCGTTGACGCTACACACAGTATAATTCAGGATCTCGACATCTTTGCTGATATATTGTATCACAGTACATATAGCTTAGGTGTATACAATAGAGTCCGAATATACAATAAGTATTGCACAAATTGTATGTCTTACTGTTTTTTCTGTCTTTGTGATTCAATCTTGCTGGCCGAAATTGAAACCCCTTTTTATTGTTTTAATATTGTTTTAATTTTGCTGAGTGGACTCCAATCTTTGGGACCACTCTCCTTTTAACATTTGTATGTTTCAATAAATTGTAAGAATTCTTCATATATATTTGTATTGTGGTATTGTTTTTCCTTGACCCCTTGTTGGCCTCTTTTAATCATTCTCACTCAGGGGAATATTTCTAGTTCACTGGTTAGTTAGTCTGAATGCCAAACTCCCTCTTGGGTGCCTGTGCTTTCTGAGCCGTAATTCTCTTGTTCCTTTGTGCAGAGCTTCCCATTTTGGATCCTCTTTCTTCTCTGACTCTCTGTGTGATCCGTTCCCAATATTCTGCCTACTTTATCTACCCTGTCACCAGTCCTAGATAGAGTCCCTGACAGAATGACCATCCCACATTTCCAGGATCACTTGTGATGTTTCTTTGCATTCTGGTACCTACCATTTTATCTCTGTTAGATTTATGTGACTTGATTGAATGTGTGTCATAGTAAAGGGTTTCAGAAAGAATAGCACCAGTGCTTCATTTAAGTTTGTGCAGGGTAGTTCCTCAGCGAACAACCATGAAAGGCATGTAAGGACGCATGTACAAAGATGCCCAATTCCCATTTGCTTATGTGAAGCGAGTTACTGTGGCAGACCTCTGTCTACTGGTTCTTTGTTTTTCAATTGAAAACTAAAAGAGAGCGATTTCCACACTAATAGCGAATGTTTGCAATTTGCTACTAGGAAATTGCAAACAGCTATGTACTACAGTGTGTTTAACACCGTTCATGATTCCCACTGGTTGGCAATTGACTTGCTTCATTTATTTACATGAGGTAGGTCGTAATTTGCGACCTAGTGAGAATTGCTAAAAACACAGGGATGATGGCCTGCTGGGGACAGCAGACCACCATGTCTGTGTTTGCTTTTAAAAAAAGCAATTTTTTTTAATGCAGCCCGTTTTCCGTAAAGGGAAAATGGGATGCATTTCAAAAACAAAAATGACAAGTTTTCCTTTCATTTTTTTAAGAGTAGGCAGTGGTCCCTAAGATCACTGCATGATCTTAAAAAATATTTTTGCATATATTCACAAAGGGAAAGGGGCCCCTTGGAGATCCCTTCCAATGTGCGAAAGGATTACCACCAACTTGAAGTTGGAGGTAAAATGCAAATTTGTCATGACCGCATTCAGGTCGCAAAACATTCATACATACTCTTGCAAGTCGATATTAGGAAGGGATGCTCCTAACATGCCCGTTCCTAATATCGAATCACTAACCCATTTTGCGATTCGGTAATAGGTTATTGAGTCGCAAAATAGGGTTTGGTACATGTGAAAAGGATTTTTGTGGTCGCAAACAGCCCAATTCTGCAAATCGTGCAGTTTGCGACAGGCAAAAAGCTTTGTACATGTGGCCCTTAGCGCCATGTCTGAACTGGGGTGGCGGAGTGAGTTAAAGAACGGTGATGGATTAAACCCAGATCAGTTGACTGGGGGTGAGTGTTTGTATTGTCAACGCTCCGTCCATCACCACCTTTGGTTTTTTCATGTGGCCCTTAGCGCCTAGTTTAAGATTTGAGAATGTTAAGCCTAGTCCCAAAACAAAGAATCTCCTTACGAGAAACATTTACATTCCGTACATTTTACTCATTGGCTCTCAAACACCTCTTTGCCAGATCTGGACTTAATCTGCTGATCTGGTCCAGATTCAATGACGGTCAACATTGCAACAGGAGAATAATGCCTTACACTGTTTGCGAAATAAGAGTTCTAATTCTCGTATGTCTGCCGGAAGTGGTTATAAAATAGCAGGTTTAGCCACACAACAGGGAAAGAAAGAGCAGATGCATTACATTACCTCTGTTTCCCATTCAAAGGATATAGTCCAGTCTTGTAACCCAGTAAAGATCACAGTTCCTGATGTTAAAGGGACAATGTTTAATACTACATTCAAAGTAAACAATGATCAGTCTAGCAAAAGAGAGAAAAGACCTACTAGAGCACAGGCAGCCAGTAGCCAGTTTGAACAAAATCCAAATGTTAGTGCTGTTGCTTGTTGTGAAGTTGCCAAGCATACCAGTCGCATAACAAAGCTTGATTGGGTCCACTCCATGTACATGGAGTGGACCCCCAGGCTATGCATCCAGTTTGGAGTTCTCAGACGCCACCCATGAACAGTGCAGGAAGGGGACCGCATGAGCCCCCCTCGGTGCGGGGCTATGGGGGCTATTATTAAGCCACTGAAGACTACCATTGTCATTGTAGAGAAACATCTAGACTCTCCAGAGGATATAGGTAAATCTAAGATTCTGGGATTACGACAAGAGAATACAACTTTTCATAATTCTTTTAAATATTATAACCTAGAGTACAAGTGGGAATCTAAAATCTCTGCAGAAGACTGCTTCTCTGCAACTATGTTAGCCTCCTTATAAATGGAGAAAGAAACCTCTCACTCTCTTTTCCCGTCCCCTAAGAGCTGGTCCAGTGGTTGTGTGAATAATATTGTGGCACATCACCCAGATTCCACTCAGAATAGTCCTGTTACCTTGTCTCACTTTGCAGATAATGAAACTATTCGTTTGAATTCCACATTGTCTATCTCCTCACATGGTTTGTCTTCTAGTGCTGAATTAGATTTAGGCGCTACATCTGGAATTTGTCCCTCCACTTTTCAGGAACCCCAAATGCCAGGCAAAATACCCCTTTCCTTTATTTTCCTGGTAATGAGGTCAATTCTACACCAGAGGTAACTAATACACAGGCCATTGACCTACAGACAAAATCTGAACCAGTGCCTCCCCATCATCAATGATATGACAATATCCTACACATCTGACACACTTTTGATCTAACTGCTGCAACTGAAGCAAACCTCCTGAATGAGAAGGAACAAGATTCTGACTCCTTGTTTGCTTTCTTTCCTTCAAATATGCCACATATGGAAAAGTCAGAAAAGATAAGCACTTTTCTTAACCATCCCAAAGAAGGAGCTTCACGGTGTTTTAATATGCCAAGGAACTGTTTTTTGTGTGTTTGAAAAGCTTTATTGAAAAATGATATACTACAAACATATCAGCAATATATATAGGAATCAAATATAGAGGTGAAAGCAGATGAGTAAGCTGATACCTGAAAAAGAAGAATATAAGCAATTTTCATACATATGAACGAGGGAAGAGAAGGAAGGGAAGGAAGAGCAGAGGAAGGAGGGAAGGGGAAGGAAGGGAATATCAACATTATGGCAAAGAAAAATAAAACAGAGAAAAGCATACCAGATTACTTATTATGAATAAGTAAAACTAACTGTAACGTGAATCAAAATGTAAAGCAGTGTAACAGGATAAACTTTGGAAATGCAGAGATAATATCATTCAAGGAGGTTTGAAATTTTCAGAGGTTAAGCGCGAGACGTTCTTTAATACAATTCGATCAAAGTAGGTGGTGAGAGGTAACCAGAATAAATAATTATTAAGTACTGGCTTACACGAGGAGGCGAAGGCAACATCCATTCTGTGAAAATGACAGAGGGTAATCCACCAATGTTGTATGGACAGTTTTGTGAGATTTGTCCAGTTGAAGGAGATGTGCTGAAAAGCTAAAGCAAGCATAAGGTCGAAAAAACCATGAGAATGTGGGGGAAGATTTAAAGAGTCAGAAAGACTACCAGCAAAGAGCAGTGGAATAGAGTAAGCAACAGAAATTGTGACTAAACGAGAAATGTATGACCAAACTTTGTTCCAAAAGTTAGAAACCATAGGGCAGAGTAAGAAAAGATGAAGGAGATCAGCATTAGAAGAGCCGCATGTCCAACAGTTAGAATCAGTAGAAGAGAAAAAACGTGCTAAAGAAACAGGGGAGAGATAAAGTCTGTGGTAGATAAAAAACATAGATTGGGTAAGAGAGGCAGAGCGAGAAATCTTTAAAGATCTGATCCAAAATTTATCCCAAAAGACGATAGGCCATTCACAACTCAAGTCCGATTCCCAAGAAAGTTCTAACTTAGATTTAGCGCGCTCTGGGTTAGGGGCTAAAAAGAATTTGTATATAAGAGAGGCTTTGGGGCAAGTATGCAATAATTTAAGAAAAGAGTTTTGGGTGTCAGGTGAAGGTGAGGAGGGAAGAGAATAATAAGTGTCAAAAATAATTGTCATAAGTGTAGTAAACTTGTGAAAAAAGGAGCAAGGGCAAAGGAATGAGGATTGAAATTGTGAAAAGGAGCAGGGAGAGACACCGTCAAAAAGTTGTTTAACCCATATAATACCTTTTAATCTCCACGTTGTCCAAAAAATGGGTCTGTTATTTAAAAGGACAAGCAAATTATACCAAATAGGGAGTCCAAGAAAGATTCACAAGAAATGTTAATAGGGTGGAACGAAGATTTGAATAGAGATTAAGTATGTTTAAACAAGGGAAGAGAGGTAAGGGAAGTTTTGGCCGAAAAGCGTATAACTTATGCGAAAGAGTGGGGTAATAATACAATTTGTTCGATGGAGAGCCAAAGAGGAGTAAAGGGAGAGGGGTCCGACATGAGTCATTTGGAAGCTTGGCGAAGGGAGAAGGATTTATGATAAAGACGAAATTTAGGGAAGTTCACTCCGCCGTTAGACTTTGATTTCCGAAGAGAGGATAAAGCAACTCTGGATTTCTTATTTTACCAAAGGAATCTAAAAAGGCATGAGTCAATACATTTAATATAAAGAGCAGGAATGTGAACAGGGAGCATGGAAAGTATATAAATTAAGATAGTGGCAATCATCATTTTAATTGAATTTAGACGACCCCACCAAGAGAGAAAGAGAGGGTTCCAAGAAGAGGTTAATTTCTCAATACAAGATAAAACTGCAGTCATATTCAATTTAATCGAGGAGGTGATAGAGTTGGAGAACCAAATGCCTAGATATTTAATTTTTGAGCTATTCCAACCATATCCAGTAGACAGACCCCCCAGGATATAGCGGCATGGATTAGCAAATTTAGCGGCACAAAAATGGAAATTTAGCGGCACAAAAATGGAAATTTAGCGGCAATTTTGCGGCATTTTATTTGGCCCTGGACCTTGATAAAGCGGCCTCCAGTGACCCCATTTGTCACCCGTCCTTCCTTACACTCTTTCTGCCTCCCATTTCTCCCTCTCTTAGTTGTGTTTTGCCGCTTTTAGCTCCTCTATCTTCCTTCCTGTTACACTCTTTCCACTGTCCCATTCAGCTTTCTGTTTCTCATGCCCCTTCCTTTCTGTGCCTCATTCACTCATCCTCTCTCACACACACACATCTTTCTCTCCTTATCGATATCTCTCTCATCAGCCCAGTCTCTTATCCCCTGTCCCTCTCTCTTTCCATCTTCGGATCTCTCTAGCACCCTGCCTCTTTAGTTCTCTCTTGTCTCCCTCTCTCCCTTCCTCGCCCTCTCTTCTCTCTCTAACTCTCATACTTTCGTTCTTCCAGACACTGTCTTTCTTCCCCTTCCTCTCTCGCCCTCTTTCTCGCGCATTCACCCTCCCTCTTTCTCTCCTGCTCACTCCTCTCTACTTTTCTCCACCTTTCAGTTTCATTCGCCCAGTTTCTCTCACCCCATACTACCCTTTCCTTCTTTCCCACCTCTATGACTTCTTTGCTCACCCCCCCCCTCTCTTTCACCCCTTCTTTCTCGTCTCACCTGCCCCATACCCTCAGTTTTCATTCTTGCTCCTCCTCTTTACCTTTGCGCTCCACCTTTCACCTTCATCCTCCCAGTTTCTCTCACCCCTACCCTTTCCTTCTTTCTCCATCTCTGTGACCTCTTTTACTCACTCCCCCTTGGACCCCTTCTTTCTCTTCTCACCTGCCCCATACCCTCAGTTTTCATTCTGGCTCACCCTCTTTACCTAGCGCTCCACCTTTCACCTTCATCCTCCCAGTTTCTCTCACCCCTACCCTTTCCTTCTTTCTCCATCTCTCTGACCTCTTTTACTCACTCCCCCTCTCTTTCACCCCTTCTTTCTCGTCTCACCTGCCCCATACCCTCAGTTTTCATTCTTGCTCCTCCTCTTTACCTTTGCGCTCCACCTTTCACCTTCATCCTCCCAGTTTCTCTCACCCCTACCCTTTCCTTCTTTCTCCATCTCTGTGACCTCTTTTACTCACTCCCCCTTGGACCCCTTCTTTCTCTTCTCACCTGCCCCATACCCTCAGTTTTCATTCTGGCTCACCCTCTTTACCTAGCGCTCCACCTTTCACCTTCATCCTCCCAGTTTCTCTCACCCCTACCCTTTCCTTCTTTCTCCATCTCTGTGACCTCTTTTACTCACTCCCCCTTGGACCCCTTCTTTCTCTTCTCACCTGCCCCATACCCTCAGTTTTCATTCTGGCTCACCCTCTTTACCTAGCGCTCCACCTTTCACCTTCATCCTCCCAGTTTCTCTCACCCCGACCCTTTCCTTCTTTCTCCATCTCTCTGACCTCTTTTACTCACTCCCCCTCTCTTTCACCCCTTCTTTCTCGTCTCACCTGCCCCATACCCTCAGTTTTCATTCTTGCTCCTCCTCTTTACCTTTGCGCTCCACCTTTCACCTTCATCCTCCCAGTTTCTCTCACCCCTACCCTTTCCTTCTTTCTCCATCTCTGTGACCTCTTTTACTCACTCCCCCTTGGACCCCTTCTTTCTCTTCTCACCTGCCCCATACCCTCAGTTTTCATTCTGGCTCACCCTCTTTACCTAGCGCTCCACCTTTCACCTTCATCCTCCCAGTTTCTCTCACCCCTACCCTTTCCTTCTTTCTCCATCTCTCTGACCTCTTTTACTCACTCCCCCTCTCTTTCACCCCTTTTTTCTCGTCTCACCTGCCCCATACCCTCAGTTTTCATTCTTGCTCCTCCTCTTTACCTTTGCGCTCCACCTTTCACCTTCATCCTCCCAGTTTCTCTCACCCCTACCCTTTCCTTCTTTCTCCATCTCTGTGACCTCTTTTACTCACTCCCCTTGGACCCCTTCTTTCTCTTCTCACCTGCCCCATACCCTCAGTTTTCATTCTGGCTCACCCTCTTTACCTAGCGCTCCACCTTTCACCTTCATCCTCCCAGTTTCTCTCACCCCTACCCTTTCCTTCTTTCTCCATCTCTGTGACCTCTTTTACTCACTCCCCCTTGGACCCCTTCTTTCTCTTCTCACCTGCCCCATACCCTCAGTTTTCATTCTGGCTCACCCTCTTTACCTAGCGCTCCACCTTTCACCTTCATCCTCCCAGTTTCTCTCACCCCTACCCTTTCCTTCTTTCTCCATCTCTCTGACCTCTTTTACTCACTCCCCCTCTCTTTCACCCCTTCTTTCTCGTCTCACCTGCCCCATACCCTCAGTTTTCATTCTTGCTCCTCCTCTTTACCTTTGCGCTCCACCTTTCACCTTCATCCTCCCAGTTTCTCTCACCCCTACCCTTTCCTTCTTTCTCCATCTCTGTGACCTCTTTTACTCACTCCTCCTTGGACCCCTTCTTTCTCTTCTCACCTGCCCCATACCCTCAGTTTTCATTCTGGCTCACCCTCTTTACCTAGCGCTCCACCTTTCACCTTCATCCTCCCAGTTTCTCTCACCCCTACCCTTTCCTTCTTTCTCCATCTCTCTGACCTCTTTTACTCACTCCCCCTCTCTTTCACCCCTTCTTTCTCGTCTCACCTGCCCCATACCCTCAGTTTTCATTCTTGCCCCCCTCTTTACCTTTGCGCTCCACCTTTCACCTTTATCCTCCCATTTTCTTTTACCCCTTCCGTTTCCTTCTAAACGCCCCACTCTCCCTTGCTTTCACCCCTTTCCTCACACATGTGCCCCCAGCCACTCCTCCTTTCTTTCACCCCTTTCTTCTCCTCACACGTACCTCCAACCCCTCTTTCTCTCTCCCTCCGGTCTGTGATCCTCCGTGCAGGAAGCCGACTGTCTGATGAAAGCTTGCACCACCGCAATCCCCTGACACCTGCCAGAGCCGAGGATAACAGGCGGGGGCGTGAAAAACTAAGCCTCATTAACAAGTGAAAGGTCTTTAAATGACCTGTGAAGTACTCGGGTGCGGCTGGCAGTTTTGAACTGCCAGCCGCACCCGAGTACTTCACAGGTCATTTAAAGACCTTTCACTTGTTAATGAGGCTTAGTCTGACTCTCTGTGTGTGTCCCGGGAAGCTGCTGACACACACGAGTGGGGGGGGGGGGGGGCGGCGCGCACAGCCAGGCATTCTTTGTTTTGCTGTCTCACTTGTTAATATCGCGGGCCATATGGTTTTTATCGCGGCCATCGCGGTAATCTGCCGATTTCGCGATTTTTTCGTGAATCGCGAAATCGCGATAAACTGGAGGGTCTGAGTAGAGGAGAAGGAGTGGGGAAGACAGAATTTTGTGATAGGAAGAATTTCAGTTTTGTCTGAATTGATTTTATAACCGGAAACCTATGCAAATGATTTAAATTCAGATAACAAAGGGTGGATTGATCTTTCAGGAGAAGAGATAAATAAAAGAATATAGTCTGCATATGCAGAAAGCTTTAATTGATAAACACCATAGGGAAAACCGGAGATGGAATCATTGTTACGGATAGAAGTCAAAAAGGGCTCCAGGGATAGAACGAAAAGAAGAGGGGATAAGGGGCAGCCTTGACGAACGCCACGTTGAAGAGGAAAATAAGAAGAGACCCGACCATTAACTAGAACCGAGGCTTTCGGGGCAGAGAACAATGAAGAAATAAGTGATATAAATTTAGGACCAAAACCATGCCAGCGTAAAGATGCAAACAAAAAAGACCAATCGACTCTATCAAAAGCCTTCTCTGTGTCAACTGAGATGGCAGCCAAAGGAATGGAAAGGAAAGGGGCTTTATTCAAAACATTGAGAAAAGACGGGAATTATCGGACGTTAGTCTGCCCTTAACGAAACCACATTGCTCTCTACCAATAAGATGGGGCATGATGGGGTCTAAACGTGATGCAAGCATCTTAGCAAACAATTTATAATCAAAAAGAGAGATCGGTCGATAATTTTTACAAAAGTGAGGATCACGACCATCTTTAGGAATGAGGCAAATCTTGGCCTCCTGAAAGGTGCCTTCTGTTCTACCAGCTGAATATAAAGAATGGAAAGTGATAAAAGTTTGGGAAGTAATAAATCAGAAAAGTGTAAATAAAATTCAACAGAGAATCCATCTGGGCCAGGTAGGGAGTTTATCAAAATAGGACTGAATAGAAGTAGGGGAAGGGGGTGATTCTGGCGTGTATAGGTTTTGATAAAAGTGTTAAAATTCATTGAGTATTTCCTGATCTTTGTGCAGAAGAGAAATACTAGACGGATAAATAGAATCTATAAGTATACGTTCTTTACGATATTTGAGACAGTTTGCCAAGAGTTTCCCTGCCTTATTGCGACCACCATAGTAACAGGCGCTGCTGCAGAGGAGTATTGATGATGCATTATCAGTACAGAATTTGTTGAACTCAAGTTTAGCTCGTATCAGTTCTGGTGAGATAGATTTATTTGAAGAAGTATACAATTCATGTTCCAAAAGCTTAATGTGTGCTAAAGTGGACTTCTGCTTCTGAAGAAAATGTTTCTTCTTCTTAGAGACAAAGTCTATGATGTATCACCTTGCTGTAGCTTTAAAAGAGTCCCAAATGATAAGGGGGAGGAATTCGAATCGCAGGTGAGCTCGAAGAATTCCTCAGCAAAAGAGCGAAAGGAAGAGGAAAAAAGCAGATCAGTAAGGATGGAGTTATTGAAAGGCCATTGAGAGGATTTTGGACGGGGAGGAAGTAAATCAAGGTCTGTGACAATTGGGGCATGATCAGAAATAACTATGGGTTCAATAGAGGAAGACAGTAAATTTTGAGAGAGAAAAATATATTCTCGACGGGAAAAAGAAATATTAGGAGTATTAGAGAAGAAAGAGTAATCAAGAGTTTCAGGGTGAGAAAGCCTTCAAGAGTCCATGAGATGAGTCTGGGAAATAGTGTCCAAAAAATTGTTTGTGAGTTTTATGAGGAGTGAAGCGGACTGTGGATTTGCGGTCAAGAAATGGGTCTACAAAATTGGTTACAATCACTACCTAAAATGAAGAAATCATCCCGAAATTGGGTACATTTTTGTGTAATAAGAGGCCTAAAAAACAATCAGGCTGTGTAGGACCATAAACATTGAAAACAGTCAAAGTAACAGAGTAAATTAACAATTTTGCCAAAACCCATCTACCTTCCGGGTCATTTTCTTGTGACAAAATTTTACATTGCAATTTTTTATGACATAGAATGACAACACCATTTTTCTTATTGGTAGATGGCGAGAATAAGACCGTACCCACCCAGTTTCTCTTTAATTTAAGTGATTCATTTTCTGTAAGATGAGTCTCTTGCAGGAGAATTAAGTTGGGGTTATACGAAGCAAGGTGGGAAAGAATTCTCTGTCTTTTAATAAGATTAATGAAACCCTTTACATTCCAGGAGATAACTCTGAATGTAACATAAAAACATAAAAAATTGAAAAGACCTTTGCAAAACCAAGTATGCAATAACATGTAAGGGGAAAGGAAAGGCCAATGCAGAAATTAAGAGAAGAATTAAAAAGGAGAAAGGCAAAGGCCGAAGGTAAAGGAGAAATAGAAGGAAGGAGAGTACATGTCCAAAAGATGACAGGGAAAATATATCTGAGGGTAGAGAGAAGGAGATGAAGAGGTATGAGGAAAGATAGAGTAAAATTTCATATGAAGGGGAGGTGGAAACAGATATAGGAAGAGGAAAGAAGGATAGATCTGTTAGAAAGAAGGGAGAAAGAAGGAAAAGAGAAAGAGGAAAAAGGAAGAGAAATATAAGAAGAGACAGTACAAATCCAAAAAGGATGACTGAAAATAGCATACCTGAGGGGGACAAAAAAAGACAATAGTGTAGTGGTGACACACAACAAGACGGACCGCCCGAGACTGGAACTCCGGACCACATTGGGACGAAAAGGAAATGGAAAGGGAAGTAGTTGGATTGAAGGGACATAAATAGATCTGTATGAATAAACAAAAAAAAACAATTAACATGGAGATAATACATAAGGAAAAATACGACCAGTTAACATGCAAAAGAGATATAATAAACCTAAGAAACTTATGTTACCTAGGTGAACAAATACAAAAAGAGATAACAAAAAAGGAAACAGTGCTAAATTTATATAAGAAACATCGAAAATCAAAACTACTTTAGAACAAGAAAAGCAAACCAACAGAATCAATTTAAATATTGTTAAACCAGACATTTATGTCATTAACCTTAAAGAAGTCTACATAGCCCTGTAAAGTAAGATATTAATAAATCAACCATTTGGAGAACTAGCAGTTTCCATAGCAGTAGCATTGTGAATATGAATGAAGTTCTTAAGTTCCGCAGGGTCTTGAAAAGACCATGTTTGATTTTGATAAGTCACTTTGAAAATGCAGGGGTGGAATAGCCCATATCTGGCACCAAGAGCTCTGAGAGGCGCATGAAGACTCAAGAACTCCTTTCTTCTATTTGCTGTGGCATTGGAAACACCTTGGATTATTAAATGTGGATTATTACCTTGAGAAAGAAACACCTTTTGCCCCAACCAATAAATTTTACGCTTAGCTCTGCCAGCAGAAAGAACTGATAGTAAATCTGTAAATTTCAAAAATAGAATGATGACACCTCAAGGTTTAACTGAAGTTGCAGATAATGGAGGATGGGGACCAAGTCTATGAGCTCTTTGAATGCTGAGAGAAGTAGTGGGAGGCATATCCAAAAGTTTTGGAAGGAAAGAGGAGAAAAAAGAGACAGGGTCATCACCTTCCAAAGTTTCCGGCAAGCCATAGATGCCTAGATTATTCCTCCTATTTCTGTTTTCTAAATCTTCGGTGTGTTGCTGAAGGCTGAGAACCGTCTTTTCTAAAGAAGAAAGTCTTCGAGAGTTTTCCTGTACTTCTGAAATCTGTACTTCCATTGAAGATACTCCGCTTTCCATTGTAGACCATTTTTCTTCAAGAAATTGCATTTTATTATTGGGTTCCTCCACAAATGGGCACAGGTCGCGTATCTCCTCTAAGAGTAACTCCATAGAGTTAGGAGATGACGATTTGTCAGGTGAAGGAGGGTCTTGTTTCAAACGTTTGGATGAGGAATAAGGTGGAGAAGATTTGGTGGAGAAGATTTGTTAGAGGTAGGCTGTAAGGAAGAGTTGCAATTTGAAGACACCCCAGCCATCTGGTCAGCAGTGGAGGAAGAGTCTAATACTGATGAAACTTATGGAATTGCGAAGGTGGTATGTTTTATGGGTACAAAAACAAATGTTGGTTTGCGAAATTTCCTCATAAATGACTGTCCAGCATGAAGTACAGTAGTTGTTGCTCAAACTTATTGGGATTTGTGGTAAGTAAGATTCCCAGGAGAGTTACCACCTAAATAAACTGACAACGATTAGAAGGATAGATGTCAGGTAAAAGCAGATGGTAAACTACGAGTTGCAGTACTACTGAAGCCAAAAATAAAAGCTGATGCCGCAGCTGCAAATCATAGGAGAAAGTGTGACTGGTTCCTCACATAGACTGCAGCAACAATTGAGGCATGTGATAGATTGGAAACTTACCGGAGATGCAAAATGGTCAGTATATGGATAAACACATCAGTAGAAAAGAGTTTTTTGTCACATTGAGGCAGCAAAGAAAACCTCATATTAGAATACATAGTGATGTTGGAGGTTCCTATACGCCAAATGCATATTACTGGTGCGCACTTATCTGGTGATGCTACTTATAATGAAGAAGGAGGTAAGAGTGACGTGTGCAGTTGAAAAAAATAAAAAAATAAAATAAATTGTGGTTTGCGCAATTTCCATTTGTAGCACAACGCATGAAATGCCACATACGTCACAGTAATACTGTTTTGAAGAGTCTTCAGCAATAAGAAAAAATAATGAGGAGAGCAGGAAACAGTCCAAAAGAAGAAAGACGTAATTCACCTGAATAACAGGAGTGAAGACATGACAAGCATCCTGAACAATTTATAAGCAGTTTTAAAGAAAAAAGTCACCAGTGTTGTGCTGCATAGAAATGAAGATAACATGGGGTAAAAGAAGCAGTAGGCAGTATGGCTGCAGGCATATCGTGCGCAAGCGTGAGAAGATACTCGGTCATGCACGCCACCACAGGAGAGCGCGGGAAAGCCGGTCATATCTGAAATGGCGGACGGTCTGAGGCACAGCTATTGGAGTTCACATGTGGGAAAGCGCGACACGCTGAAAGACGAAAATGCGCTCACCAGGCCTCAGTGCATTCCGGCAGTCACTGCAGAGCTGTCCCTCGAAGGAAAATGCAGGAAGACGCTTTTTCCCACAGAAAAGCATCCAGATACGTCGGAACAGCTCCGCTAAGGGGCCATCTTGGCAAGCACCAAAACCACGCCCCCTCATGGCAAGGAATTGTTAAGATTTCATTATGACAACAAGGAATCTACTATCCATGAGACACTACCATCCCAGAGTTTAAAGTTCATCAACCTTGTGCCTCTCCACCTTCAGCTTGTCTTCTTGCAGAGTCTCCAAAGTTCTCAGCCAGCCGGCTGTCTTCCGAGCCAGAGTCCTTAGCCAGCCTGCTGTCTTCCGAGCCAGAGTCCTCAGCTGGTCTGCTGTCTTCCGAGCCAGAGTCCTCAGCTGGCCTCCTGTCTTTTGAGCCAGAGTCCTCAGCCGGCCTGCTGTCTTACAAGCCAGAGTCCTCAGCTGGCTGGCCTTCTGAACTTCAGTCTGCAGCCTACCTGCCTTCAGAGCCCCTGGACTGCCTGCCTTCAGAGTCGGAGCCCCAGGACTGCCTGTCTTAAGAGCCAGAGCGTCTCGCTTGCCTGCCTTCAGAGCCTGTGCTTACAGTCAGTTTGCCTTCAGAGGTTCCAACATGTATACTTTTAGAGACTGAGGGCCAGATGTAGGTAGCCAAATACCGGTCGGTAACGGCCGAATTCGGCCGTTACCGACCGGTATTTGGAGATCGGCATGTAGGTGACAGAAAATAGGCCGAATCGGTAAATTTCCCGATTCGGTAAAATTACCGATCGGTAAAATACCGATTCGGTAAAGTTACCGATCGGTAAAGTTACCGATCGGTAAAGTTACCGATCGGTAAAATACCGAATCGGTAATTAAGAATAGGTAAAATTGAAGTTTGAGATGTAGGGAGGCTCTGAAATACCGATTTTGGGCCAAAATCGGTATTTAAGAGTCGGTATTTACCATGGATTCAAATCAGGTGTAAACCAGGTACAGCCTATAAAAAAGGACCCAAAATGCAATTCTGTTTGCAAAATGGCGGCATTCTATGTAATTGCAAGACGGCTACGGCTACAGGAGGAAGGAGAGAGGGAATGGCTGAGACAGGAGCAGGTCTACAGGCAGAGGGTGACCCTGTTCATGCTCACAGAGGAAGAGATTTTGCAAAGGTACAGGTTGGATCCAGACACCATCATGGAGCTCATCAGGGACCTCAAACCTCTGTTGGAGCACCCCACCCCAAGGGCACATGCAATACCAGCACATGTACAGGTGCTGTGCAGCATCCACCTGCTGGCGTCAGGGAGCTACCAGAGCATGGTTGCTGCGGTGGGAGGGGTGACCCAGAGCAGCCTCTCAAGGTTTTTTCACAGATTCCTTGACGCCATGTTGCACAGGATGGACCATAACATTTCTTTTCCATCCACCCATGCAGAACTGGTTCAAACCAAATCGGACTTCTACCAGATGGCAGGATTTCCCCATATCATCGGATGCATTGATGGCACACACATCCCCATTTGTCCCCCTGCTGCCACAGAATACATTTACCGCAATAGGAAATCAACCCACACCATCAACGTGCAGGTGATTTGCAATGCTAAGCACTACATCACAGACCTTGTAGCAAAATTCCCGGGAAGTACCCATGATTCATATATATTTCAGAACAGTGGCATCTATGAACGGCTGACTGCAGGGGAATTTGGTGAAGGCTACCTCCTAGGTAAGACACAGTGTGCAACACCTATTAGACCTATTGCAATTAGCAGTACATGTATGCATGTGAGTAAATTATTCCCTTTTCTTTCCAGGAGACAGTGCATATGCCCTTCGCTCATTCATACTAACCCCCTACCTCAACCCCTCAACACCCAGCCAAAGGAGATACAACCGGGCACACAAGCGCACACGCAATGTTGTTGAGAGAACATTTGGAATTTGGAAGAGCAGGTTTAGATGCCTGCACAAGAGTGGAGGTGCAAGGCAGTATACCCCCATCACATGCTGTAAGATCATTGCTGCCTGTGCCATGTTGCACAATCTGGCTGTTAAGAAGGGGACTGAGGTGGAGTTAACTGACTATGAGGATCACGACGACGACAATGCTGTGCCTGAAAGACATCCTGCAGGAGTGTCAACACCAAGTGATGGCAGATACAGACGTGAGGAGATTACACGCAACTATTTCTGAGTAAGTGAAGACACTGAGCTATAGTCAAAGCACAAGCTTCTGTTTATTTAGATTTCTTAAACAGATGGTAAAGAAAAAAAGAGCAACAGTAAGCATTTGACATCAATGCTCACAGTGAGCAAACACACTCAGACAGGTCTTGAACCCACCCACCATAGTTGCATATTGTCACTAGGCTTGTTTAAATGGCACAAATGTGCAAATGAAACTTTAACAACTAAAGAAACAAATGTCCACAGGCAGTAGGCCATAGTAAAAAATGTTCATTTTCGGCCACGCTTTGCACTGCCAGGTGTTTGTGGCTCAGCCTGTACACTGGGCGTTTGGCCTGTAGCCTCACCCTGTCGCCTGCTGCTCCTCCTTGGCTCAACACCATGTGGGCTAGCTGTGCTGCTCCTACTGGTGCTAGGTTCACTGTCCGGCACGTCAAGAGCAGAACTTCGTGCACTTTGTGCATTGAGTAGGGCCTCCAGCGCACCAGTCATTCCAGCTATGCCCCTTGTTAACTGGTTGGTATTATTAGTCAGGACTTCCTGGCTATTGATGCTACGCCTGCATAGCAGGGATGTGGCTGTTGCCAGGCGGTGTAAGGATTTCTCTGCTCTCTGTGCGCGCTGCTTGTCCCTGCGCCTTGCAGCAATTTCAGAGTCAAGTTTAGTGCACAGTTGCTGTATGCCTGTTGCCATGCACTTGTTCACCTCCACAAGCTCTTGTATGCCCTTGCCAATGTCCTGAATGTTAATGTTCATGTTTCTCATTTGTCTCTGACAGGCCATGATGCCCTTGCCCTGCATCCTCTGTATCCTGACCATCGATCCCTCCAGGCCTTGGAAGACACTGGACCCCTCCCCACGTGCACCTGCACCCCTTCCTTGGACTGTGCGCCTTCGAGTGGTAGGTGGTACAGGCTCTGTGCCGGGCTGCAGTGTGGCAGTGATGTCAGCCTCAGACAAGTCATGTGACTCTACACCCACCATTTCCTCAGCACCTATCTCCATTTGCAGCAGTGGGGAAACAACATGCCTCCTGCTAGGGTGTGCAACAGGTGTTACCAATTCAAGGGATGCAGGCATTTCTGGTGATGACACCAATAGTGGTGACTGTGAGGGAATTGGGGATCCATGCATTTCCTCACTGATGTCTGTTTCTTGGGAGGGTGGCTGCCCACTCGGAACCCCTGTGTCCTGGGATGCACTGGGCCCTGGATCCTGACTGTCATCCCTCTGGGGTGCCGTGCCTTCTGCCTCCTCGGACTGCCTTCTGGATGTGTGACCTGTGGACATATGGGCACATATCAGCTAGGTGCAAATGTGTCACAGCCACTACAATTAAACATATCAATTTGCACTTTGAACATGCTGCCTGCCCTTCATTTTGTCTGCAAACATGTACATTTCTTGTTGGTTACAGTGCTATGTCACATGTTCTGTCAAAGACTGACTACATGTACCATGATGCATTGCTACAGTTTTGCACACACACCATGGGACTGGGGTAACTGAGCTGCAAGGGGTGAGGGATGGATGGGGGTGGGAGGGGGATTGCTGTGCATGCATCTTACCTTTTGTTTTTGCAGATTTAGCCGAGCTGTCCACTTCTCCCAGTCCATGGACACTTTCAGACTCCAGGGTTGTGGCTACCAGCTCCTCGAGCTCGGTGAGTGGGGGTGCAGTGTTCTTTCCTCCACCTGTTTTCTGTGACTGTTTGTGGCGATCAGCCAATTTTTTCTTTGTGAGGCTCCTTAGGTCATAGAACCTCTTCTTTAAGTCTTCTGTCACTCCCACAGCATTCACTTTATCTAGGATGTCCAGCCATATTTTCCTTTTTGTGGATTCTGCCACAGTGAGGGACAGTTTTCCAAAAAGTCTGTGGTGTACCTTGACCACCTCCTCAACAAGCACCTGTAATTCAGTACTACTGAACTTAAGTTTCCTTTTCCTTTCTGCCTGCTCACTTTCCCTGCTGCTTTCCATTTTAAAGTGTTCTCAATTCACAAGCTCTGCCTGCTGCTGCTGCTGCTCCCAGTCTCTCTGCTCCAACTGCCTTTCCAGAACCTTCTAATTAGTTGCAGCTGCCTGTGTGCACACTTCCTGCCAGGAAGGGGAAGGGTGGTTGCACCTGATTGGCTGTTGTGTTGAGTTTCACTTTTGTTTGCTGGCCGACGCGGGAAATACCGATCGGTATTTACCGATCGCTATTTCCAATGCTTTCCTATGGGACTTTTGCCCCATAGGAATGCATTGGCCATACCGATCGGTAAATACCGATCGGTAATTACCGATTCAATATTTACCGATTCTTATTTACCGATTCTTACCGAATCGGTAATTGGAACATCTGGATGTTCCTACATACCCCCCCTTCTTATTTACCGATTCTTATTTACCGAATCGGTAAAATTCGGTAATTAAGAATCGGTAAATACTTTTTACCTACATCTGGCCCTGAGTTTCCAGCCTGAGAGGCAAAACTCTCAGATGTAAACCTCCAGTGCCAGAGGCTCCTGCATATCTGCTTCCAGAGTCTCCTGCATATGAGTCACATGCATGCCCACCTCCAGGGCCAGAGCTTCAAGTCTATTTTCTGTTACCTCCTTTTTCTTCTGTTAGTTTGCTTTTGACTTCTGTGCCTCCTGCCAATCTACTTTATGATTTTGAGCCTACAGTCAATCTGACTTCATTTACTGAGTGCTACTCCAGCCAGCCATCATGCACATTTGATTCAGCCTCCTAAGCCTTTATTACTGGTTTTGGCCTCTTCAAGTCTGCATTCAGTCCTGCCTCCTGCATCACGAAGCGTCCCTCTTCAAACTTCTGCCTCCAATGCTCGTTTGTTCACAGCCTGCTGTTCTGTAATCCAGAGCTTCACATTTTCAAATGGTTCTGTGATACTTTACATTGCAGCTTCGATGTAAAATGACTTCTTTTACAAGTGTTAAGGCTTTGGTTCAGATCACGGGAGCCAATCCAACAGGGGCCCCCATATTCTTTTTCCCTCTGCCTGGACCTTCTTCCTTTGTGCTCATACAATGCGATTTCTAAATTCAGGATAGACAAAACCAGCCCCCTGCCATTGCTGAAACGTATGAGGCTGTGGATCGCTGAAGCAATGCACATACTAAAACAGCCATGGCCACATATATTAAGGAATCACCCCCCTCTAGCCCTTCCTGCCTCCTTTATCCCGAGGAGCATAGTTTGAGAGGTCAGAACAATATTGGTGTGGAGAATTCTCTACCCCCGCCTCCTTCTGGCGCAGGGCTTTACAACGTGACGCATCTCCCAGATGCATCACGTTGTTAATACCCCGCACCATGGTGCATCTTTTGCGACTCCGCTGCATCACAAAAGTGACGCAACGACGGCGCAAAAGAGGTGCAAGGGGCTTGTAAATCTGCACCTCATAGCTGCCAAGGTTTCAGATTGCTTTTTGTGACATTTTCATAATTTCGGTGTAATTATGAGTGACATTTCAACAACTATGAGTGACACTTTCTCACGTGCAAAATCAAGCAATGAGGATGAGGTAAATATATAAATATCACTAGTTAGACCCATTTGAGCAACAAGAAACTCTAAGAAGCTCTATAAAGTGTTGTAAAGCAGCAAAATGTAAGGATGCTAATATATTTTAGCAGTCATCTTAAGCAGGACTTTAGTTTTGCTCCCAAAAGTCACCATGTTATGCAGTAAAAGATCTCAGCTGCTATAATATAAATCAGTTATCTAGAGCCACTGTACATGGCCTCACTGCTCAGCCTGCAGAGGCACAATTAATTTCAGTGTAACCGAGGACACAAGCACTGAGCTACAGGTACATGCAGATGCACGCTCAGCTTTAAATTAAATATATTGAGAATGAGCCCTACGTAAATATGTCCCACGGTCACCGTGATTCTCTGTCAGCCGGTCCGGTCCTGCTGTCATCTGAGCAGAGTGCTGCACAGAGGAGTGTACATAAGTGATTAATCTGTCACTAGTGCGAGTTGCAGCTGGACTTTTATTACGTGCTTGTGCTTTCAGTGCACCTAAACACAAGCGTAACTCTGAGAGCAGTAAGAGGGCCTTCTTTCAGCATAAGAACATGAAGCAGCAAGTACATCAGGCGCGCAACACCTATTGGACTCACCGGTCTGCAGCCCCTCCCAACCCCGTCGTGTGTGGCAGCCCGGGATAAGACAGATCCCGGGCCAACACACAGCCGCACCCGAGCGCTTCACAGGTCTTTAAAAGACCCATTTGGAAATTAATGGGGCCTTGCTGTTGTTTCACCCCAGCTGCTCAACTCTGCCGATTGATTAAAGGTTCACCTCCCCCCCGAAATTTCTTCTCAGCAACCCCCCCTCCCTTACCCTCCCCATGAAAGTTGCCTCTAGTTGCGCCTCTGAAGTACATAAACTAACTTCACTTGCCTCTGCTGCGTTTGTTCTTCTCTCAAGGGTCCAGGCCACGTGGCTCCGTGGCTCCGTGGCGTTGCAGGCTTCAGATATCAGCGGTGGGAGGGGCACTGGGCTGAGGGGATTCATTTCTGAAGATCGTAGTGGGCAGCTCAAGACGTCACGCGCTGCAGCAGGTCACGTACGCAGCCGCAGCGCTTGTATTTAAACCAACGTCGGCCGCGCTGCACTGGCACGTTGCGGCGACCTTTATAATTTATTTGGGGACACTGTGAGTATTCCCAAATAAATTATAAAGGCCGCAGCAACGTGCCAGTGCAGCGCGGCCGCCCCCCTCAAGATAGTGCTGCCTGGGGCGGTCCGCCCCCCCCAGGGCCCCCTAGCTACGCCGGTGCTGACAACTTAGGTGGTGTTTCTTGTCCACTGTGAGTATTGTCTGTTAGTTACTTTTATTACCGCCTTTGTGGTAATTTCAGTCAGTATCTGTAACAGCAATTGTGAGTGAGGAAACATATTGAGCTTCAGTCTTACTGTGTGGAACTTGAGTGCTTTACCCCACATTCCCTTTATTGCTAATGTTGATATATATATAAGACGCCGGAGTGTTGTAAATCAAATAAACAGCATCAGATAATTCGAGTCCGTGTTGGTTCCTGTCTTGCACTTCCGTCCTGGGTGTTAGTTAGTCTGAATGTCAAATTGGCTCTTGAGTGCCTGTGTTTTCTGAGTTATAACTTTCTTGCTCCCTTGTGCATAGCTTCCCCTTCTGCATCCCTTTTCTCCTCTGACTCTCTGTGCGATCTTGGACAGCTATATACCCAATATTCTGTCTACTTAGTCTTCACTGCCACCACTCCTTGCCAGAGTTCCCTGACATGTGGACAACTGGATACACTCACCCTCCTTCTATGGTGCTGCCCCAAACTCCATAGATACTAGGAGGATGTATTGAAAAACGTTAACAATTTTCGAAACAGCATCCCTTGCTTTCTCAGCTAGATCTTGCTTGGGGTGTCCAGTGCCATAACATATCCACTACTCTCAACAAAGGAAGGGCCATAACGATGGTGCTCTGCGGAACTAAGCTAGCTATGACATCTAAATGGGGCGCTGACGTAACATCTCTCCACATTGACTGGCTAAGCAAACTATGGTACATAGTTGCCATGGAGAAACGTTCTCCCTCCCTGGGCCACAAACTGCCATCATTTGACAAAATGTGGTGACCCTGCATCAAATTCCTTTCCCGGTACTTCCGTTAATTCACTTGCCCCATATACCTGCGGGTGCTCCAGGTCACAGGGACCCAGGACACAGCGGAACCCCAAAACACAGATTGACATTCTGGGATAAAATTTCTTCTACAAAACCAATCTAGGGACTTGGAGCATGCTGCAAGTCAGCCCCCCCCATGTTGCACCTAACATTCATTCCCAACTCCTCCTCTCCCTCCCACCTTCCCATGTTGCCCCTCCCCCATTATTACCCCGCATACGTCCACTGAATGTAGACGATTGCATGTGTTTCTAAGAAACTGAATACAAATTGAACCAGAAATATCTTTTGTGCAGTGGTGCTATGGAAGAGGAGTGTCTGCCTCTGACAGGGATTCTCTAATGCATGGTAAGGATTTTCGTGTGGGGATATTGAGCCAGAACATTTTCCAAGTATCGATTGTGTCTGATCATATTGGGAATCCAAGTTTACCCATCCCAGAATTTGCTGCACCTCCATGTGGAAGAATATTACACCATTTGCTTGTTTGAAAATTCAAACGCCCATCATATTACCAAGAATCTAAAGTCATGTCTGGAAAGTTAAAAAGGTTGCCCCAAAAGCAACTATGGTGGCCTAATCAATCTTATCAATTTGAATTTTAAAGTCATGTTCCTACACAGCAAGGAATAATCATAATAGTTGGAAGACATTTATTATTAAAACAACCACTGCAGCCTCTTCTGGTTTTGATACAACACTCTGGGTAAAATCTAAATAATATACATAGGGGAAGGTAAATGCGAAATACATTAAAACCTGAAAATAAAAAATTATTTTGTGATGGTAAGTAATATTTTCCTATAGGAAGGATGAAGGATCAAGAAAAGAGAGTCAGGGAAAACCATGCAATAAGCAATGAGAGAGCTATTTGCCATTGGAATAAACAAAGAATTTCAAGGAAGGCTTTTCCAATCTGTGGGCGAGTCGTTGTGTATTAGGTCCTGTTGTAATTTTTAGTTTCATCTAAATTATTACTGGTAAGTTACTTTACCCTTGCCAAACACATGGGATCCTGTTGAAATGACAGTATACCTCATAACAAACAATACGGTCTGCTCCTTCCGCTGTGAGGGGAACACAGAGGAATTATAAAAGGAAGAGGATGAAATGAAACAATACTTGACAAAGAGAAGGAAAATCACAGCTACATTATGCTGTTGATGTTTGACAGCATTTTGGGTATGTATCTTGTTTCTCCTCAGAGCCTTAAGTACATTACTTGAGCTATATGGTACAATAATGCAGCATTAGATGAACTCCATTCTTCAAGATGGATGCTTATCAGCATCTATAGGTCAGAGAGCTATATCAGCCCTGTATTCGGATTCCCTCTCATCCAGGCCAAAGTCTTAGCTCTTAAGGATTCCCATTGTTCTTTAGATTTTACTGTGGGAACATGTTTCAGGATTATGCTTTGCCAATCATCTACCAAATCCCTTGTGCTTTGATTCATAACGGGGTCATGTGTTTAAGAAATGTTAAGTCTCCAGGAGGTTTTCAGGGATAAAAGTGATGTGCCCTGGCAATCGAACATTTGATCTGCATAGTTAGCTTTTCTCACTGAGTCTACGGGTGATTACAACTTCTAGCTGACACAAAAACTGTTACCAGCATTGTTTCCTTGATCGTGATCCACTTATCAATTGTCCACTTGTCGTTTGGTAGAAATGGTAGCAGAACGCTCCGGACTTTAAGAAGGAATACAAGTCTCCTCCAAATTCAATTTTGATTTCAATCAATGTTGTTTGAGGCATTCAACTCACAGAGCAGGGTCCATATAGTTTTGGGACTTGAGATTGAATGGATACAGACTGGGGCTGTTGACTGCAGTCGATCCCCTTCTGGATCACTATGTCGTAAACAACTTGGGCAGTTCTTCTTTGAGATGTGCTATCTCAAGAGCTGTAGGTTGATCCTTTGATTCCAATGTTTCACAGGAAAAGGGAAGTGCCTGGCAAGCTCCTTTGCCCTCGGGCGAGTCAGCCTGAAAACTTGTGTTGGAATTGCTTATAATATCGGTGAAGGAGTTCATCTTGGCTGGGGGTTGTGATAGTTAAGAATTTTCCTTTTCTTTTTTTGGGCTGGAGTCTACAGCCGTGAGAAATGCTCAGGAGACTGAGAAACTGTCTTTACACTTTACAGTCCCTTAAGCAACTCTCTGAGACAAACTAGGATTTGGCCCAGGTTTGGTCACCTTAGACGAGAAGAGAACATTCACCACTCTCCAACTGTCCTTTCAGAGTCCTATTTTTGCTTTTGGTCTCTGGAACTGCAAGCAACATGTTCTTCTTATACTCCTGTCGAAAGTACAGGTTTAACTTCTCACAGGATGGCTGAGGTGTGGACTCTAGAGAAACTGTGAGAATTAGAAGCTCAACATCTTTGGAACTATCCAGCCCCTGGATCCCTATGCTTGCTGCGCTTGCAAGCCTTCATTTAGAGGGATGCCAGGGATCTGATAGATATGGGAATCTGGGATCTTAGGGTTCTACTGATCTTCCAAGGAGAATGCCCACTTCTTGCCTAGAGGCACTGATAGAGGTGCTACTGTTTGTGCTCCCATAATACTAACACTAGTAGTAGGGCTGAGAGTGGGAGCCAGTGTCAGCTGGCACAGGTAAGCACAGTGGGCTGGTGAGGCGGGACAAGGCGTGTCGGGGGAGAAGTTGACAGATGACAGAATAGGTATTTTTTATTTATGTATTTAATTATACCTATTCCGTTGTCTGTCGAGTTCCCCCTCACTCCGACCCCACCCCACCCCACTGTCTCACCACTTTTGCCTGTGCCGGCTGCTGCTGGTGGGAGCTCTCATAAGCAAGTGAAGAATATTCCTTTGACTTCTTGTGACTGGTCCATATGTTCCATTTCAATCAAGAAGAGCCTCCCTTTACTCGTACTGCACTTAGGAATAGATCTGGATGAGGCTTCTCGATGTTGTATTCGTGGCTCTGCCTCTTCCATTTTCCCTTGCAGGTTGTTCTAAATAGGGTCATAGTAGGGCGGGATTGGATTAAGAACAACAGGGCCACTGGTGGTGCTTTGATAAACAGATAGTGCCCTATTGTCTTATTTCACTGTTTACATTTGGCCGGGAGATTGATATAAGCCAATTGGCATAATCCATTTCTTTAGGAAGGACTCAAGGGTGCAGAGGGCAGTATGTATCCAAAGATATTTGCCCTTAATCTCTGGGCTCATTCCTCCAGCTCGTCTCCCTGATCCCGCCTGCTGCTTCTTGCCCACTTGATCTCGTATTCACTTAAAAAAAAGAAAACTCACCCTCCTTCCCACACTTTTACATTAAAATACATTACCAGGCTATAAGAGCAGATATAATAAATACCAGTTGAAGTGGTGGTAGCGAAACTAGTCAGTCACGATGACTAATCTACCTTCTAGACCTGCAAAAGGTGCAATAAAGGGAGTATAATGGCCTCTAATCATTTTGCTCTTGGATACCCTCCAAGACCAGGCTTCAGCTCGTCACAAGGCGGTAGAGGCAGAGCACTTGGTGTTGAAACGTGCCCGTTTTACCCTCTCTGATGAATAGTGATGGCGTCTTCTTTCTCCCATTATTTACGGACTCAAGAGCTTCCAACCTCAATCCCTGCCATGGCCCAGCCCTACAGGGTGCATTGCATGCCATTTGGATCCTCATAGCCTCCAGGAGTGCAGGCAATGGTGGGCTGACCTTCGGCGGTGGGCCCGGCTCATCACCCTTAATAAACTGGAAAGCTCCACGCAGCAAAAAAAGTAGGTGTGGCCATCTCTGACTCCCATTCTGGCTATGACCAAACGTGGATGGGGAGTTGAAGGCGATGGAGCAGCAATGGGGAAGTGCGCCTCTTCAAATAGAAAAATATGTTATTCCTTGCCATTCTTTCCAGTTTTCACATTGCTATATTGCCACAATTGACAACATTGACATTTCTATTACAAGTTCCATAGCACATTTTGGCCCAGATTGAGAGTTTGTTGAACAGCTACTGCCTTCCCAAGGTGACAGATATCCCGCTCACCTTATTACAATTGCAATTACCTATAATGCAGGCGGGAGGGATATCTGTTACATTTGTGGTGCATTAGCATTAGCCCTCAAACTATAAATTAGCCAGATTGTCAATACTGTATTTGTGAATTTGGTGGTGGAATATCTGTCACTAGTGGATTCTGCGCTAAAAAATAAATCCAACCTGCCCTTTTGTCAAATGGTTCATAAGATTCAAACTCCTGTGGCGCACATAAACAGTTTTAACATGCTCATATCTATATTAAACATGATATCTTACCACAACTGTGCTTTCATTAATAGCAAAGTGTCATGGATATTATCCCTTGGCCAGTACTTCAGACTGCATTTTGTGCATGACATCTAGGCTGTGGGCAATTTCATGAACACATTAGTGCTCAGAAGATTGCCTAGGCATAGAGAGACACACAAGTTTATTCTGAGCTTCGTCTATATAGTTGTACAAGTGTGATGGCAGATGTGTGCAAAATGTGAATACTGGGCATGGGCTTCTAGTACACAGTGTGCAGAACATTACCATCAACAATATTTCAAACAAAAAATATATAAATGTGCCCGAGTTGGATTTTGACAGATTGGACAGTTCTTAAAAATGTGCTTGATCAGACATACACCACTTTCCAAATGCCTTAAAGCATATCTATCTAGTAACATTTTGGCCAAAATGCATGTCAGCTTTGTGACATACGGCCTAACTTAAAACATGGCCTCTGACTCTGGAGAGACCCTCGACTGAACCAACACAGACCATAAGATTTGTTTCTGTGGCTACCACCACCACCAACCTCAGCACCAACCACGTTCACTCCTGTTCCCCAGTACAAAGCCAGCACCCAGTCCTTAAAGGAGGGCGCGGTCTCCTTTGCCCCGGGCAACTCTTCCTCTGCTCCCATCTCACAAGAATTGGTGTCAAACGAAGCAGTGGAAGTTTTAAAGAACCTCTCTGTGAGGCAGACAACATTGTTGCATGCGGTCCACAACAACATTTCTTGTAATGTCAAAATGTTCAATTGAGGATCATCTGGTATCTGGTCATTTGAGGTGGGCAACATTGAGGTAATACTACAACTGTTATTACACTAGGTAGTACAGTGACTGAGCTTCCTAGCTGCCAATATTTGTTCAACTCACAAAAGTGATTGAAATTCTGGATGACATGCTCTGTGCCTTATCTGCCTGACAGAGAGGTTCTCTGTATCCTAGTTCCTCTGCTCACAGAAGTGCTTCCAGGGTACCTGCCCCTATTCCCCCTTCTTCTTCCATTAAAACTATCTGTCCCCATTCCACAGCAGGTCCTCATTCAAAGCCCTGACCCTGTTTTACAGCTCATCTCAATTTTCACTTCTGACCTAATCCCTCCACCTTTCTCTAACATTCTGCCAGTCCCCATCATTTAAAAAAAATCTTTTTTATTGGCATTTTTTAACAAGTACAGTACAATAGCATCAATATAGATTAGAATGTATTTTTCATCCATTTTACATCTTGTCATGGAATAAAATTACATTGTAATTTGTGCCCCCTTAACAGTTCTAGAATTGGCAATGCTGATGCGGATAGATGGATGAGGCGAGTTCTGTGTGTATGCAACGTAATCTGTGAGCTGTACTGGGAGTTGGGTCTCACTCTCATTGTCAGCCCTACGCTAAAGTTGGTGGTATGTGCCAGCTAATGATGTAAACTGGAACAAACTGAGGAGACATAACTGGGATACACTGTGTCTCATATTACACCACTTGGTGGGGGCCGCCTAATTAGTACATTTTGGCTAGGTCTCAGGTTGTGTATGCGCAGGGTGGGGGGGGACCCTGGAATACTGCTTGAAGGGCAATACGCGTATTGTCCATTCTCGGCCTTTAGCCTTAGCCCATCTAGCGTCTATTCTATCTGGGGACTAACTTGAGTTGCCGCGGGGCGCGCCTGTGCTACGGGGGAGCGGGTTGCCTGGGACTCCGGTGCATCTGATGTTTCCTGCACACCACTTTTTGACTGCCCCCACCCATGCTGCTAGTGGAGGACCCTCTGGCGCCTTCCAATGCATTGCTATGCACCGCGTGGCCAGAAGGAGCGGCAGGGACGCAAAGCGTGTCTCAACTTTCATATTCTTGCGGCGTTTGATAGTGCCCAGTGCACAGGCCTCCCATGCGTGTATGTCTGGAAGCCCCGCTGCCAGTCCCCATAATACCCCATTCCCCTAAACATTCCTTTATGCCCAAACACTCCCATCCCCAAAACCTCACCATTCTCATCGCTATCCCTCCCCACAATGGCCTTGCCTTTCCCTATCTAAATAAAACCCTAAAGCCCCCACCTCATCCCCAAAAGGAGGTGCAGCGACATCCAGCTGTTCCTGGAGGTTGTAGAGGCCCATAAGCAGGATACTACAGTGAAATGGGGTCATGGAGCTTAATAAAGGCTGTGATGGGACATTATCTTTTATTACCAAATTTTGAATTTCACTTTCCTTGTTTGTAGATTTTGTATAATTTTACATACCCAGAGGGAGAAGGTTTTTAGTTGTCCCTTATTATTGTTATCTGTAAAAGACATTTCTGTTATGTATGTGGAAATATAAATCGTTGTGTTAATTTTTAAAATGTTTGCTATACGTGATTGTCATTGTGTTGCAGGGCTATTTAGATTGGCCAGAACTTGAAGCCGCTGCGGTAGGGAGGTGGTGGCAGCGTCCCCCGATCCGCTGTTGCAACAAAGGTAAAGCCTACTGACTGCTTGCTTGTCCTGACTGCGAAGGCTGCGAGGAGTTAGGAAAGAGAACGATACGCGAGGCATTTTAACTGTGTATATCGTGTATTATTGTCAAATTTTATATTCAGTGGCATTGATTTTAAAAATACCACATTTGCTGCTCCAATTGCCTTAAAATTCCTAATACTCTCCCCCGCTTTTGCCTGGCTCGATTGTGAAGCCTGTCCGCCCCGGTCCGACTCGGCAATTATTGCCGTTGAGCGGAGGGCGGCCAGGTAAGAACCAGGCATCACTATTCCTACTGTCTACACTTCCGCTAGAGCGGAGGTCAGCGCTCTAGCTGTCTCCGCCCTCAGGGCTATTTAGCAACGCCCCTCCTATAAGCGCGCAGCGGTTGCGCGCAGGGGGCGCCTTCGAGCGCGCCTAAGAAGCGCCGAAGAAAAGCCCGTCTGCGCCCGTCCGCGACAGACCGGGACAAGGGACATGGCGCGGGTCTCTGGATCACAGAATACACAGGTTAGCCCCACTGTATGCTATTCCAGAGAAACGCTTCTCAGCTTAAACACGACTTCTGGCGAGACATGCTTACGAGATACGTGGCCTAACTTCGAAGGCCCTTTCTCCTGTGCTAATTGCCAGTTCCAGGCTACAAACACTTGCCTAATTAGAGATATCCCTGCTGATAGGGGCCCTATATCTGTAACGAAACATGTTGCTCGGACCTCTCCCTTACCTGGGTTTGTTAGGACAGACAATACTAATTATGCTGACAGGAAAGGACCTCCAGGACTTAAATGCTTTCTTTTGAATACACGTTCGCTACCCAAACATCATCAACAACTCTGGGACCTTATTAACTCTGATCTACCAGATATTTGTTTCTTTACTGAAACATGGTTAAAACCTCATACCATCCCCACAATCATGCTAGCGATTCCTGCTGGATATAAGATCTCACACCTAGATCGCCAGATTAAAACTGGAGGTGGTGTGGCTGTTGTCTATAAAGACAACCTAAAGGTTTCAGTACTTGATCAATATAGCAATGACCAGATGGAAATAATGATTTTTAGATTCTCCTCCTCCCCCAAATCACGGTGGAAAGGGGCACTATTATATCGTCCCCCTGGCTCTTGTCTTGACTTCTCCTTAAATCTTATGGAACTACTGGCCCCACATTTTAGAGTCAATGAAGATTTTATTCTCCTTGGAGATTTTAATGTTCATGTAGATGTTTTAAATAATCCCGATACCATATCCCTACTTGGTGATCTATCCAGTTTAGGGCTCAAAATTCAGAATAATGGCCCAACACATGTCGGAGGCCATACACTGGATTTAATTTTAACCAATTGTTCTAAAATAATATGTGGCTCACCCACCTTTATTCATTGGTCAGATCACTATCTATTATCTTTTCAATTACTTGGCTCACACTCACGATCCCAAAAACCCACCCCACCTATTTGGAAAAGGAAATGGCACAAAATTACTGTAGAAACGTTCCAGCAAATATGGAAAGAACCTATCTTTCTTGATGAGGATAATGTTGAAGTAGGATTAGCCAAGTTTAATAAAGCACTTTTAGAGACCATCGATCAAATTGCTCCATTAGAATTACACAAACAACGTGCTAAGACAAAAACAGAAACATGGTACACAGAGGACCTAAGAACTGAAAAACAAAAATGTAGAAGCTTGGAGAAAAAATGGAGAAAAACTCACACTCCAATGAGTAAAACTCTTTATTTAGAAGCCCACTCCAACTACCTTAAAAATATAAAAAAAGCGCGGAGGCATAAACTTGACTCGCAAATTACAGAGGCTGGAAACTCCACTAGGGAACTTTTTAAAGTTCTACAATCCTTTGCTAGACCCACAGCATGCGAGAGTCCAGATGATTTTAATCAAAAGCTGTGTGATGAGATCTCGATGTTTTTCGAGGAAAAGATAGACCTAATCTATGAAAAAATCACTAGAACACCATATAATATAGATACGATAGACAGTCCCAGAGACGAATCTACTAATAATGGAACAAGCAGACCTATTTTGACCTTGATTCCAGAGATCAGTCTTACTGAAGTAGATACGCTTCTTAATCTAATTAAATCTGGATCACCGACTGACTTAATACCAGCTAAAATGTTTGCTCCATTGGGCAGTATCCTGGCCCCTAGCCTTAGAGCACTAATCAATCTTTCGCTCAGAGAAGGAAGGATATCTAACAACTGGAAAAGGGCAGTTGTGAACCCAATACGCAAAAACACCGCGTTACCATGGTCAGACCTCAATAACCTGCGCCCCATATCCCTCCTACCTTTCATCAGTAAGATGACGGAGAGACACGTTAACACTCATCTCTCTAAGTTCATCGAAGCGGCGGACGGTCTGGACCCTTCTCAATCTGGGTTCAGGCCAAATCATAGCACAGAATCAGCTCTCCTCTCCGTGACCAATACCATCCGAATGGCACAGGATAGAGGAGGCTCTATGATTCTGGTGCTATTAGATTTGTCCGCCGCCTTCGACACGGTGTCGCATGACACCTTGATCAGTCGTCTGGAGGGAATAGGAGTGCGGGGAACTGTTCTATCATAGCTAAAAAGCTTTATTTCCAATCGATCCCAAAATGTTCGCTTGGGCTCCCACTATTCCATCTTCAGGGAGCTCACCAAGGGGGTGCCACAGGGCTCGTGCCTAAGCCCCACATTATTTAATGTGTACGTGGCCCCCCTGGCGACAGTGGCAAGGAAATATGGGTTCACACCAATATCCTATGCTGATGACACCCAGCTGCTGTTCCCTTTCCAAAATATGAACCCGTGCAGTAAGGAATTCCTTTGCTGCTGGAATGAGAGCAATAGCTGGATGGATGACCTCCAATTGTCTACAATGCAATGTGGGCAAGACGGAGGTCATGCTCTTTGGAAACGCCCTACTTCTTTGGTCTCCTGAGTGGTGGCCTCCAGAACTGGGTGCTGCTCCTTCCCCTAAGGAAAGTGTGAAAAATCTGGGTGTCAAGCTAGATCAATCACTAGTGCTAAAAGACCATGCCATACAGGTTACAGGAACCTGCATGCGAGTCATTGGCCTACTCAGAAGGGTGTTTCCGTATTTAGCAGATTATCACCGGAGAACATTAGTGCAGACCTTAGTCATGAGTAGGCTTGACTACTGCAATGGATTGCTAATATCTGCTAATGTAGAACAACTGAAGAGGCTACAGGTTGTTCAAAACACCGCCGCTAGGTTGATCCTTAATGTTCCTGCTAGATCCCCGTCATATCCCTTACTGAGTAGGCTACACTGGCTCCCTGTGTGTCAGAGAGTACAATTTAAAATATGCTGTACAATCCACAAATGCTTGTACGGGACTGGTCCTAGGTATCTGACGGAAATCTTTCGACCTTATCAACCAGGAAGAACTCTGAGATCTGGAAATCAAGCTTTGCTTCAGATCCCTAGGATCAAAAAAGAAAGACAAGGAGGCCGAGCCCTTTCATTCAGAGGTCCTACTTTATGGAATTCATTACCCCTCTTTCTAAGACAAAACTCTAATCTTGTCACTTATAGAAAATGCCTGAAGACGCACCTGTTTCCTACCCAGCAATCATAAATATGTCACACAAGCTCTCTGTCTTTGCCTACCTTTGAAACAACGCAGCGCGGAGATATCTCCTTGGAGATCGAATTCCTGCGCTATAAAAGAAATAAAATAAAATAAAATAAAATAAATATTGCATTATGGGAGATCTAGTTTGTTCTCTTTCTCATCTGTGTTAAAAGAAGTGGTAGTGTTGTTGTGAGAGCCGAGGGTGTGTGGCATGCAAAGTGGTAGTCTGCGACTATATTTAATTTTATAATTTTTGTGATTAACTGTAAGAATAATTAGGGATATTTTGGTTCACATATACTCCATGCAATACATTGTGTATGATTATACCAAGGTTAAGGACATAAGTGCAATGTTTGGCAGATGAGTGTGTTTTAATCCCTTGATGTTAAGAGCCAGATTTAAAAACGTTAAAGTATCAGTGACTAGGTAGTGGAAATATGTACTTGGGGTAAATTTGTTTGTATTATATGAATGTTGAGTGTCTGTTAAGTGGGTAAAGTGGGATGAAGGTTGGTGTTGGACCTGGCCCTTTTTGCAGGGTTTTCCCCAAACGTTTTGCCTTCTTCCTCCTATATTTTGTCTGGCTTGTTTTTGTTGGCTTTAGGACTCTGGGCCCTTTACCATTGTTAACCAGTGCTAAAGCACCTATTCTCACTGTCTAAATTGTATTGGTGATTGGCTTATCCATGATTGACATGTCTGATTTACTAGTAAGTCCCTAGTAAAGTGCACCAGGTGTGCCCAGGGACTATAAATCAAATGCTGCAGCACTGATTGTGCCACCCATATGAGTAGCACTGCAAATGTGTCTCAGACCTGCCATTGTAGCGTCTGTGTGTGCAGTTTTGAAATGCCAGTTGGACCTGGCAAGTGCACCCACTTGCCAGGCCTAAAACCTCCCTTTTATAATATATAAGTCTCCCCTAAGGTAGGCCCAAGGCAGCCCCATGGGCAGGGTGCAGTTTATTTAAAAGTTAGGACATGTAGAGGTGTGCTTTACATGTCCTGATAGTGAAATAATGCTAATTTCGGTTTTCACTATTGCAAGGAGTATCTCTCCCTTAGGGTAACATGGGGAGTGCCTCAAAATATCTTTTAGGGTTTTTATAATTTTATTGATATTAAGGTTACAACATCCTTTGCCTAAATCCAGTGGCCGGCGAGGAGACAGTAGGGACGGAAAAAGAAAACAGGGGGGGGTGGCATTGGACGGGATCAAACATAGGGGGAAGGAAATAAAACAGTCCATGCTCAAATATAAGGATATGGCTTGTTTTCCCACAAACCGGAACCCCGCATGCCAATACAACGCGGTTGTTTCAACAACCGCGTTGTAGCAACGCATGCCATTACTCCGCAAGTCGGAACAACGAATTGTTCTAGGGGGGGGCGCTGGATGTTGAAATAGTATAATTTACTATTCCAACTCCAGTCTTTGCAACAGTAGGGAAGGTGTTGGATTTTAAATCCAACACCTTCCGACCCCTAGGACAAGTCGTTGTTCTGACTTGTAGAGTAATGTCATGCGTTGTAACAGTATTGGCATGCGTTGTGGGGAGAAATTGGGGTACAGAGCTCTTTGAGAGAGCAAGTCTCATCCCAAACTCCTATTGTGGCCCAAACCAACGGGGAAATATATACTCTAGTCGGGCAATTTATACATGGGAGCCATGGCATTTTCCATATATATATTCCGGCTACTGTCTGGTCTAGAAAACACCAGTGCGTCTCTGTAAATGGGCGTTGCCACTCCATCATGAAACGCAATTGGGCGGACTGGTAACAACGTGCTAAATATGGTATGCCCAGCCCTCCCTTGGCCACCAGGAGGTATGCGCGATCCTTGACCATTCTGGCATGCCTACCACCCCAGATGAAGCACTCTATCGTGGACTGTAGCTTTTTGATCATAGAGATGGGTGGTGTAGTGGCATCACCTGCAAAAGCTATAGGATTTTGGGATGGAGAGACATCTTCACTGCTGCTATTCATCACAACCAAGAGATGGGGCCCCTGTGCCTGGACTGGATTAGGGATTGCACCTTACTCAATAATTCGTAGTAATTGTGCGACACCGATTTGTCGATGGTAGGTAGTATGTGTATGCCCAAGTTTGGAATTCCCTGTGTGGCCCACGTGAAAGGAAATTATTTTTCAAGGCGTGTTTGTTCATCTTGTGGAATTGTGATATTAAGTGCTTGGGATTTGGTGTTATTTACCTTGAAGCCAGAGACTTCACCAAATGTTGGGAGTTCCTTCAGCAGTGGAGGTAGTGACTGTCGAGGCTTAGTGATAGATTGCAATACATCATCTGCATATAAGGCTATCTTGTGGGATTGGCCACCCATCCAAACTCCTTCAATGAGCGAATGCCTTCAAATGAGCTCCGCTAGTCGTTCCATTTATAACGCGAACAGGAGTAGGGAGAGTGGACATCCCTCCTGCGTTCCTCTAGAGATGAGGAATGCGGGGGATTGTGAATTATTAACTTCGACCATTGATAGAGTGTTCGCATAATTGTCCCAGATCCACTGCAGAAAACAAGGGCCCAGACCAAAAGCTTCCAGAACTACGTGCAAGTGTACCCAGTCAAATGCCTTTTTGGCATCTATCGACAGGAATAGTGTTGTTGTCTGAGACCGCTGAGTCTTATCTATCAGGTGGAAAAGACGCTTGGTGTACTTGTCTGCACAGATACGGCCGGGTATAAACCCTGAATGGTCAGGAACAACCAATCCCTATCTAATCTGTGTGCCAATATCCCTGTAAAAATCTTAGCATCTACGTTAAGTAGTGATATGGGACGGTAGGACGCACAGAGCTGGGGTCCTTCCCTGGCTTTGACAGGACTGTTATGATTGCAGTATGCATGGACTCTGTAAGCATGGTCCGTGATGGAAGCTACCTCGACGTCTTCTTGTGTCACCATCGGGAGTAGAGATGTTTCTCTATAATTACACTTCTTCAGTAGCATGTATTTACAGACCCAATGATCTCCAGTAGCATGCTGCCTGTGTGAAGTGTGTTAGGAGGACTCGTCCCTAGAAATGGGTTGCAACAAGAAGGGCAACACCCACCTTTCTCCCCAGCCACGCAGACCAGAACTGATGGTTAACATTAAAAGAAGAGAAACAAGAGCACCAAATGGTGCAAAACTAGTAATTACGTAGTAGAGCGTCCATGTCGTCGGTCACTTGTGACAGTGCTCAAAGGAGTGTAGGAAGTACAGTAGCTTCTGCCTCTGCCAGTGGATTATCAGCTAGTTGGAGGCGGACTCAGAAGCACCCCCTCTGGCGCCAGCTGAGCAGGTCCTGCCAAAGGGCCAGAATCACCATCTCTATAATGTTCAACATTCTGTGGCGATCAGCTTTCCCATTCCAGATCTCAACCCGACACTATTAACTCAACTTCTCTTTCTGGGGTTTGACCATGCTCCATGACTTGTTGCAATAGTGTTGATCTCTCTCTGATGCTTTTTGTCTTGGTCGGTGTGCTTAGCTGCTGTTGCGGTCGAGTCTTAGAGTGCCTCTGGCAGCGGGGATCCCGCAAGGAAACCCGAAAGCTTTTCTGGTGTAATGAAGCCCCTTGTTCTAGATCTAACCCCAAAATCACCACTGACTCTGGTGGTGTGTGGACCACATGAGTTTTGCCATTGCAGACAAAGAGAATACGGAAGGGGTGTCCCCAGTTGTATCGCACCCCCTTATCTCTCAAAAATTCAATGACTGGCTTCATGGTACGCAGTCGCTGCTGGGTAATAATGGACAAATCCTTTGTTCCATTCAAAGGATATGTGGGATTGATCCCGCACTGCAGTCATTATCAGCTCCTTTTGTCGGTGGTCATAGAGGCTTATGAGAATGTCTTGTGGGAGCCGGGCGCCTGAGAGGGACGACTGGCCCTATGCCTATGGTCCAGAGGGAGATCCTTCCCCTCCAGCTCTGGGACGATATGGCGGAATAATCATAGGACGTACTCCTCCAGGCGGCCCGCATCTGCCTAGAACGGGACGCCCTTGATGCGGATGTTGGATCTGCAGGCCCTATTTTACAGATCTACCAGGTGTAGTTGAGGTCAGCTTTGCGGTCTTTAAGTTCTGGGATCTCCCTGCAACACTCCTCCAGTTTACTTCTCTGGCATCTCCAGACTGTTCCACGGAGTATACTCGTTGTTCCAGCTCGCTCACCTCATGGCGTAAGTAACCCTGGGCGGAGCTGGCATAGCGGGACTACGCGGAGGTCCACTAAGTTGGGGCCCAACTCCTTTCCACCAGCCGCCTCCAACCCCTATTAAAAATTAATTTGGCATTAATTAAAACAAACAAAAACAACTTACCTGAACTGCGGCATCCCCGGGCTGCCCTCCTCCTCTTCCTCGCCGTCTCTCTCTCGAAACTTGGGTGATCATTGCAGAAACTGAGCATGCATGCGCACCCGTGCATGTGCATTTCTTGTGGGCCGGGTGCTGGCTAACTCTGCCCCGGAGTGTGCGGAGATTTGCCTACTCCGTGTTACACGGAAAACGCAGAGTAGGCAAATCTCTGCAAACTCCGCTGGAGGAGCGAAGTTCTCCGCCCGCGTTTAGGCGTAAGTCCTTAACCTCTTTAGTCACCTTCATCCTCAGGGTCCCTATATCATCTCGCAGCATGCTGAAGACGGTATCCATAAATCCAGGCGTGATTGGAGCTACCTCATTCACATCCTGTCTCTCTGGAAGAACGGAGGTGGTATGGCTCAGAGAAACCAAGTCCGGGGCCGCCACCTTCAGCTTGGTGCAACCCTTGGTGACGAGGTCTTTAATAGTGGCGTCCTTTTTGGGCCTGGTTGAAGTCATTGTAACTGGTTCTGGCGTCTCTTCTCAAGTGTGTTACTGGTCACATGCTTCTGTCCTCGCTTCCAGCAGTCTAAAAGATCCCCCCGCCCACGCCACGGTATGGCACTAGTGTTCAATGCTGTGAAAACTCCCTTCTGTCACCAGTCTCGTGTTACCCTGTCCAGGGCCTTTAATAGCCAGGAGCGAGAAGGGATGGGGTCCATGGGTGACCAGTTCCTGTTACTGCTGCCCTCCTTTCATGTGCACCTCAAAATTGTCCAGTGTCTCCCAACCTCTCAGCGGTGGCGAGCTAGGTTGTGCTCCTTCGCGCTATGTCGATTTGGGCCTACAGCGTCTCCTTAAAGAGAGCTCCCAGCCCTGTAGTGCATTGGCCTAAGGATCTACCATTCGGCTGATGTTCCACTATTGAGGGTCAGGTCAGCTGGTAGTGCCAGGTGTCATCACCAAGGGTCGCGGCTTATTGCAAGAGTAACCCTTCAGTGCCCTCTATTGCAGGACTGCCGCCTGATCGATAAGCCTCCCCCACCTCCAATCAACTGTAGGAGCAGTCCATCGACCAGGGGTCCTCACCAAAAATTGCTCTGCTGGGGTGGAAGGACACTAGATTCGACCCGCAACTATCCCTCTGCCTTCACACATAGGCTCTCTCTGCTCTACCACTGTCCGGGCACCCTCCAGTACCTAATGAGTTCCCAGCCTTTGTTCGTGTCGGGGCTGCCTGGCCGCCATCTTGTGTTCAGGCTGGCTCAGGGGGGGTACAGGGGTTGTTGCTTCAACAATCGGCTGCTGCCGAGCTGCCACCAGGCCACAGATCTGCCTTCTCATCCAGTTGCTGCCAGCGGTGGGGCGGCTAATAGAGTCCTGAGGGTTCCTCAGCACAGCTCCAAGAGAGGGGGGCTGCAGCACGGCCAGCAAACTTTCCACAGGCCTCACACCCCCACCCCGGCAAATCCATCCCCACCCACGCACCTACCAGCGTCCACTGAATCTATGGCTGTGGTGCATTGGTGGCCCTCTGGATCTTTTGTCATTCCCCGGCACCACTCAAGGCCGTGCAGCTGCCATTTTACAGCCCGGCCAGCACGGGCACTAGGTTAATGTTGCCTCTCCGCTACGGTCAATCTTGGCTTCTAGGTCCCGGGTCAGCATTTCAAGCTGCCCCACCTTGCTCCTGTGCCATGAAACACCCAGCTCCCCAAGATCTACCGATTTAGAAGTCGGCGCGGCATAGCTCCGTAAGGATGCTACTGCATGGGTGCCATCTTGGACACACCCCTTGAAATATCTTTTAAGTGTAATTTCCCATTGGTACCGGATAGAGATTTGGAGTTTGGGGTCTCTAAACTCACAATTTAAAAGTACATCTTTTGGTGAAGTTGGTTTTTAAATTGTGTGTTTAAAAATGCCACTTTTAGAAAGTGGAACACACCAAAGATATTATTTACTCCTTTAGCATTTGACTGTCACATATACAAATTTAATTTTGAATTCGTATATGTGACACCCATATATTGAAAGAGTAAATAATACATATGAACAAATGAATAAGTATCTTTGGTGTGTTCCTTTTGGTGTCTAAGGAATATTTCCATAATTCATTTTCTTTTGTGCTGTATCATTTATTGAATACTAAGCAATTGGTTTATCCTACAGAACCTATTGTAGCTCATATCACCAATACCCAGGTTCTGAGAGACACAGGGTTACCCCATTATCTTTAATACTTTTAGAACATAAGCATTTTCTTGCTTAACCACTTCCGTGCTCATTACGGCTCCAGGCCGTCATGAGTCACAGTAGTCGTGTGCTCATGACGGCCTTGAGACGTCATGCCTCTGCAGCTCCACCCACGCGCAATTAATTCCCCACCTGTGCCGTCGAATGAATCAGTGGGCGGAGTTCTGATGAGTCCAGGCCATCATGAGCACACGCCTACCGTGACTCATGACGGCCAGGAGCCGTCATAAGCACTGCGGCGCTGTGCACCCTCCCACCCCGCGCCACAGCGAAATTCACGCTGCGGCGAAAGAGTTAACCATTCTGTGTCTCTGTCTGTCTGTAGAATCCACATCTGAGTTAGAATGACAGTTGGGCTCTTGTGTATTCACTCTAGACAGTCACACAAAGGGAGCTGAGGTGTGCCTTGCATTTTCCAATGGGCCATCACAAGGCTGATGAGCCTTCCTGAGCTAGAGCAGTGGCAGGAGTTATCACTGACACCTTATTAGGGGTGTGCCTGCCCTCACACAAAGTTGTCTCCACTCCTCTGTGGTGTGTCTGGAGCCAGGTCAGGGAAAGGCAGGGTCTTGTTGTGCACTACAAAGACTTTCCTCTGAAGTTTGCCTACTTCAAAGGCAGAAAGGGGTATAAGTATTGGACCCCCAAATCAGAACACTACTAAACAAGGGACATCTGCCAGGAAGAAGAACTGGATGCTGTAGGAGGGACTGACACTTTGCCTGTTGCTTTGTTGCGCTGGCCTGCTGCATACTACTTCTGTCTGGGAGTGAAAGGACTGGACTTTTCTTACTGAGTCCTGCTTCCAATATTCTACAAGGGCTTGTGCATGCTTGACTCCTGTTAAGAAGTCTCAGGCCATCAAAGACTTCACCTACCAGTGCCTCAGCTCTTCTGCTGAGAGCCCTGACTTGCCACGTGGTACCAAATTCAGTTCCAGTGCAAAACCAAGCATCAATTTGAGGCGCCAGTTTTGTTGACACAGCATTGCTGTGCGGCTAAAAAATAAACAATGCATCACCACTTGCAGCTGTCAAATCAACGCGTTGAGTGGCGCATCAACACAGCGCATTTGGATTTTAGACACGTTGTACTTTGACGCTGTCTCTTCATCGATGTTGCCCAACAGTAAGGAACCGAGGTCGCGTGTCCAAAGATCGACGCATCATCTCACCTTCTAGTAAGGAACAGGCACATCACTTCCCCCGACAGTAAGGAATCAATGCATCACCTCCCATGTGGAGTAAGCAGTAAGGAACCGATGTATCACTTCCCCTGGCAGTAAGGAACTGTCGCATCACCTCCCCTGGGATTTAGGAACTTACGCATCGCTTTGATTTTTCCGGTGCCTCCCCTCCTGTGTGCCTGTTTTCGTCTTTGAATGTTAACACATCCCAGGTACTTTATGCTAAAAGTGACACATATTTAGATTTCTATGGACTACATTTGCTTAACCTTTGAAAAGTGATATCTTTACTTGTGTATGTTGGATTTTTGTCATTTTTGTCTTGTTTTTTTTCAGATAAATGACTATTCTTCTAAATTCATGTGGCCTCATTTTGACGTGTTTTTATTGTGTTACTGTGTGTGTATGTACAAATGCTTTACACATTACCTCTGAGATAAGTCTGGCTGTTCGTGCCAAGCTACCAAGGGGGTGAAGGGGTTATCTTAGCTGTGTGACTCCCTTACCCTGACTAGAGTGAGGGCCCCTACTTGGACAGGGTGCAAACCACTGCCAACTAGAGACCCCATTAACAGTTGGTCTCAGAATAGTTGTGTCGTTTATGTTAAACACTCCAATCTGGAAATAATATTAGTATACATATATTATGTAAAGCATTAAAAAAAGATGTCATAGAGTGTTTGCATCATATGTGTCTGTACCCACACAGTTGTGCTACAAATGTGCTATCACTTAGTGACTTAAGGTGTGGGGAGGTAGTAAAGGTTTACTAGTTGACTATTAATTATTGATCTATAGTGTGAGAGATATGGCCAGACACGGTAAATTGATGTTAGGTATTGTTTGGTGTTCATAAAGGTATGTTCAGAGCCACTGATAGTTAACATAGTGCATTTAAAAAAGTTGTACTTACCTTCTGTTTTGTTATGCATTGTATTGTTGTTGCTCCAGCATTAGCAGATAGAGTTCCAGACCTTTGAGCAGCAGGTACATTTTGATTGAGTAGATGTTCTGGTTGTAGTGGGCAGGGTTTGCCTATTTGTGTTATTTTTCCTCCAATACAATGTGAGACGGATAAACTGCCATGTTTCCTTAGATGGAAATTATACGCTAAAGTCAGTGGACGGAGTAATGGCTTCCGTCGCTCCCTCCATTGCGTTTAGGGTATACTACTGTCAATGGAGGATGGGAAATGCAGTAGATATGGTGGATGGTTAACAGACTTTCGCCTGCCGAACCACCATACACTAAATCTGATGGATGGATCTCCATGGTGGACGACAGATAAACTGCGGGTTTTGACAGCCCACCCGCATCTGCCGAGCTCTAAATCAGGCCCTAATTTATTACATTGCCTGGACCAGGTCTAAGAAGAGCAAAGGTCATCTGTAAGAAAAACATTGGGCTATACAGTGCAGCTCCTCTACCAGTGCTGCCAGAAAAAGAACCATGCTACTTTCCTACAAATTGATTGTAGACCCTGCTGTGATGTAATAAGGCAATGAACAACCTTAGGCCAAGTTTAATTCTTAGCAGAAAAAGAACTCCATATCAGCGGCTTCTGTGTTTCCTCCCCGCTAAGACTATGGTCCACCTGATTTAAATGCGGGCGTACCACAGTTTGACATGGCAGAGACTACTCCATCTCCACTGTGGTCACACATCTCAGATGGCCAGAGTAACAGCTGTTGGAGGTTTGACTATATGTCACCCACCTAATTTAGAAGGACGGACATATAGACGTTTGTCAATGCCCGTCTGTGATGAGCACTGAAAATTGCTAAATGACCCCCTCTCCATGAGAGGAAACTACTGTGGCAAGGGGGGGGGGATTGTTTATTTTTATTTTCAAAAAGAAAATACTGTTTTGGGATTTTCTTTTTGAAAATAAAAAGTCTTTGTTAATTTGTCAGAAGGCTTAGTCATGTTAACGGAGCTGTGTGTACAAATTGCAATGCATTGAGAGGAACCGCTGTGACGGTGGTTCCTGCCAATGCTAAAAATGTCCGATGGAATGGTGGACATTTATAAATTTAGCCATCAGCACCACTCCCAGGGCAATAGAGTAAATTACTCTGTTGCCCTGGTGGAAGGCGGACGGCCCCCAAAAATATGAATGAGGCTCTTAGGGGCATATTCTCAAGGACCTATCGCCGAGTTAACGTCCCTTTATCACAGCCAAAGTAATAAATGTATTGCCCCATTCACAAGCTAGTGTTAGCAGCTAATATCACCAGTTTACCTGCGATAGCAGCCACAAAAAAACATCGCCACAGATGACCCTGCAACTATCGCTAATGAGATGGAGAGTAGGCATTCCCGTGTCAAAAGCTGCGACAACACCACTCCGCAACATTCACAACGCCCAGCCAGATCGGTAATAAGAACCCAAAACATGCGATAAGGCGTGTTAGCAGCAGGAAACTAATGCCTGCTCTGACCTGGTGTAAAGTCGGATGGGAGCCTGCACCACAAAAGGGAGCCCAGCCCATTGCCAGACCTGAAGGGCAACAGATGCCATGGAGCCAACGATCATGCAGCTCGGAGCCCCAACAGGACCACAATATCCACAGCGAACACCCCCAGGACCCCCCCTCTTCCCGGGCACCCACCCCCGGGAAAAGACATGCCACAACAACTACACGAAACATGTACCTAATAATCAGCCTGATGTTGCACAATCACATCTGGTGACATGCATATGTCGTCACAGAAATGAGCCTCACACATTCACCTTCGAATCAACAATCAAATATTAATTCAAAGAAACACAGAACAGAAATGAAGACACATGGCGGCTCTCCTCGGGACAATCTTTAGGTCACAGCCTGCAAGACAAAAATCCAGGTGAGAAGATGTGTCTTGGGCTCATCAAAGGACAGAGAGCGAAGGAGAGAGATACAGAGAGAGAGAAAGAGAGGGAGCGAGAGAGAAAGACGGACATAGAGGGGGAGAGAGAGAAAGACGGACAGAGAAGGGGAGAGAGAGAATGACGTACAGACATGGGGAGGGACAGAATGACGAACAGAGACGGGGAGAGTGAGAAAGACAGACAAAGAGGGGGAGAGAGGAAGACGGACAGAGAGGGGGAGAGAGAGAAAGACGGACTGAGAGGGGGAGCCAGAGGAAGACGGGCAGAGAGGGGGAGCGAGACACAGATATCGGAAGAGATGGACAGGGAGAGAGAGTGCCGACACTGCGCACCCAAGGCCTCACTGCTCACCTGCTGACATCGGTGTGTCTCCAACCTCGTGCCGGTATGTAGTGCACTTCACCAGGTCCAACATCTTAAACAGATCCGTCATCTGAAACAGAGTCCAGATACATGAATGGCAATGTACATACAACTGCACACAACATCATCGCCTCTCAGCCCCTGCGCACCCTGGCAGATGCACCCCAGCCCCTCCCACCGCCCAGCGATGCATGCCCGCCCCTGCACACCCAGGCAGATGCACCCCAGACCCTCACGTTGCCCTTCGTTGCATGCCCACCCCTGCACACCCAGGCCTCACCGTGCACCTTCCACTTCCGGCGTGTAGCAATGAGGGCCCCCCATGTGCCTGTGCAAACCCCAAGCCCGTGGCCCGCGGACATGGCACCATCCACATCATGCAGCCCCACTCCGGAGGCCACCAGGTCTCACATTTGATTCTAGGTCTTGATTTCACCCTGGCAGAGGACATACCTGTGCACCCGGCTTCATCACAGGCTGCACACCCGCTCAGCCTTTGATGTGCCACTAACTCTGTGATCCAGGAGGCGATGCCACGTGGCTGCAGGCCCGCGCTGTCCGCTGGTTCTGGCCTACACCGCAGTCCAGCAGGGCACACAAATCCTGAGCAGTCCGGACCCCCCTGGATGGGGCATCATCGCAGGCTGCACAACCGCTCAGCACCGAAAATCACCGTCCCGTGCCGGTGTGCTTGTGCCGGCCGCAGTGTATCCGGTGCCACCAAGTCTGTGCCCCGCAAGTCATAGACCCTGTATGATTGGATATCATGGTGCGGACGTCATCATGTCACCTCCGGGCTGGAGGAATGTGATGCCTACATGAACACCACATGGATACACCCAAAGAGAGGTTGGAAATGACGTTGAGCACGTGCACCCGGCCCTTTTTATTGGTAAGGTCACATGTCCTGTGACGGGTGTGCTGGATGGGTGTGGTGTAGGTGTATACCAGCTGTGAGGGAGTGGCTGTGGCATGCTTACAACTAGACCTGTGATCAACAGATTACTACAGGGCAGACCTGGGACATGTAGCGTTGCCATCCCCCCCTGTGAGTGTAAGTGGAGTGGGCTGGCCTGGCGTATGCCTAAGGGTTTGAACAATCACCCGGGGCTCTGGGCGTGGTTCCGTATGGGGCTGGATAAGGAAGTAACTAATGCTTGTGTCCCTGTTGTTGTGTCTGCGCAACCCGGGCCACATTCGGCAATGTGTCACCCTGTGACCCAAGTCCAATGACATGAGCCACATGGAATAAGAGGAATTCACTGACTCTACATTCATCCATACTTCCACAGTTGAAAGACCATAGACATCTGTGTGATTAGGAATGTGTAATGCACATTCAGTGGAGTTTTGCATCTGGAGCAGTACAGGGCCGTGCAAACCCTACATGACGATGTTGACCCATGGAGGGCCAGCCAGAGTCCTTCAGGAAATGACATGTCCAAAGGAAGGGGAAGAGTTCAGTTCACAGTCTGATTGCTGTGTCATAGGCGATCAAACAGAATATGGCAGTCCATGTCAAGGACCAAAGTGAGTGCCGCAGAGTGCATCGGGGGACAGTGGAAGGTGATGATGCAAAGGACAGAACCAAGCAGAAACAGGCCAAATGGCGGACATGAATGCTACAGTTTCTTTCGTACCAGTAAGGCTGTTTCATCCCTTGTCCTCTGCTGTTTCATGTGCCTCACATGTGGGTGATGGTGTTCTGTCTCCTGCACTGTGTGGCACTGACACTTCAGGGGGCGGAGATGTGGATATAGTGGTAGCAGCGGCATGCATCAGTGCAGGCCTTGTGGCAGCAATACCATGAGAATGGTGTTGAGGTCATTGAGGAACCCAGCTACCACGTGCTGGTGTGCAGCCGTGGCAGACGCTCTTTCCGCATTTGCCTGCTCCATGGTCTCCATTAACATCCGCATGTTTCCCAACTCCCGTGTGACATGGCTAGAGCCACTCTGACTGGACAGTTGTCTGAGTCTCTGAGTCAGGGCTCCAGCGATGTCAGCGATTGTCCGTTGGATAGCATGGAGCGGACTGTGGGTGTCCATTAGGGGCCATGAGTGGTCCCTGATGGGACTTAGACACCCACGTATGGCATCTAGTTTGTCTGCCATGCGGTCGAAGCCCACCCGCACTTGTTCAGCCAGCTGCTCCTGGCACCCCAACACATGTCGTTGGAAGGCCAAGTGTTCTTCGTGGGGGTCCTGGGAGGCAGTTGCTGTGGTCGGTGCTGCCTGCTGTGTGGTCTGTGCAGGGGGTGGGGGTTGCCTTGTTGCTGCTGGGCTGCCCAGCTCCTGGAAGTGGGCTGCGTAGGCTCTTCACGAGCTGTTGGAGGGTGTGGAGTTGAAGCTGTGTTTGTTCTCTTCATCATCAGAGAAGAGAGGTTCGGGCTGCTCTGCAGGAGGTGTTGATTCTCCCTCTGCAATGTGAAGGGGAGATGCAGTTTAACAATGTGTCCACATGTATGTTGTCGCATTGTACATGTTTTCATACAGACGGCATGACTGTTTCATTATGACTGTTTGGGAGGAGCTGCCTATTTGATGGGGGACAGTGGACATTTCGACAACAGACGTGTGTGTCTTTGTACTTGTACATTATCAACTCACATTTCCCTGCAATGCCAAATGTGATTGGCCAGTGTCTACACCCAAGTGGCACCAGTAGTAGTGTCCTGTGTTCTGTTGTAGGTGTTTTGTGGTTTGTACCACATTGTTGTCAGTGTTGGTGTGCTCTGCATGTTATGTGTGTGTGCTGCATTTTGAGGGAGTCACCCCTGCAGCTCTGATTTTGCTGCCCCTTATCCCTTTCATGCGGTGTACCTTTGACTTCTGTGCTTGTACAGTGCTGAGATGTTGCATACTTGGGTTCATAGGTCTCTTGGTGGGAGTTGGTGTTCTGGGGCATGGTTTGTAGGCAGATGTGCTCTACTTAATTGTGCATGTGCGCCATTGTGCCCATCTCCCCCCGGCCCCCCCAGTCCCTGGTCGTTACCCACCCTGGTGTTGTTGTATCCGGTCATGTTGAGCAGTGTCCGGTCCCCCAACTCCTGCCACCATCTCCCCACTGCTGACTGTGGACACCATTTCCTCCATATCATCCAGTACCTCCTGTGGCGCAGGACTCCCACCTCCAGTTTGCATTGCTGTCTTCCGGTTGTTGGCAAGTTTCAGCTTGGTTTTCTGCTTGACATCATTCCAGCGCCTCTTGACCTCTTCCATGGTCCTCTTCAGCACTCCCACTGTATTCACCTTGTCCACGATGGACTGCCATAGTCCATTTTTGGTTGCCAATGACAAGGTAGAGGTGACGAACAGTTGTTGATGGTGTTCTACCACCTCCGTTATCAGTATCCTGTTTTCCTGCGGACTGAACCGCATCTTCCTACTCTTCTTCTCCTTGGTCTTCCCTGGCCCCGAGGTCCCAGGCTGGTCCTCCGGGGGGGCTTGTGGGGTTCTGGTTCTCCTCCATACTTGCTCCGGCAAAATCCATTGTGCTTCGCTGTTGTTTGGCATTTGTTTGTCTGTTTTTATTCTACTTTCATGGTGATTTTTCCCACCTGATGCGTGTGAATTGCGGGCTTGTTGCTGGTTTTTGCTGATGTTTGTATCCCGACTGGCCTCATCGCAGCTTTTTTGCGTTTGTGTTTTGCATTTTTGCGGCGTGGCGTTGACGTGGTCATTTGACGCGTTTTCTGGAGACTATCACATGGTACCGCCGTGTTGTGAATACTTGGTTAACACGGCATAATTTTCCTGCGATAGACTGCGATGTTGAAGGTTGTGTTAAGTTGCTTTTGCGATTATTATCACACGTTCTTGAGAATATCCCCCTTAGTGTCTTAATCATTGTCGATCATTGTTCAAGTTAAAGGTTAGGTCAACCTTGACTGAACCAGCTTCAAATCATGCTTGGGGACACAAAATAGTGCTGGTTACCATCATTCTTAATTTCTCCTCCAGATATTGTCAAGAGGGGAAACATCCTTTACAACGCAACTTTTACCACGCAGTGCTTTTACCACGCACCTATTACAACGCATGTCATTACAACGCATTGCACTTGGGGGCGCTCTAGGATCGGGAATAGATTTAATTTACTATACAACACCTTCCCTACTATCCACGGGGACTGGAGTTGGAATAGTAAATTAAACTATTCACTATCCAGCACCCCTAAGCGCTATGCGTTTTAAAAGCATGTGTTGTAAAAACTGCGTTGTAACAGCATGCGTGGTAAAAGCATGCGTTGTACTGTCATACATCCGTCAAGAGGAGCTTGGGAACATGTGGGTATTACAATAGAAGCTTGTGGATTCCCCACAATTGTTAGAAAATAGCACATTCTGTAACCCCACCAGCCCTGTGGTAAGGCAGCTGATGTGAAGGAAGATCCATGAAATGTAGGGCTTAGTGAGTAGGACTATTAAGCTGTATCTCCCGCTTTGTCTCTCTCCTACTGGGTCTGGAGCTGCTCCTAACAAATGAACCTACTAAAAGTTTCAGATGTGATTTATTTTCTCATGTGTGTGGCTGGTCTCTAGGTGTGGATGATGTCACATGGCTGAGTTTTCTACTAGGTCTGTTTTGTACTTGTGTCAGTAGGCAAAGTAGACTGGTTGACTGAGTTGAAAGTATCAGCTCCTGGTGCAGTACCTCCAACTGCTTGAGACTTCGCCATACCACATGCTTCATGCAGCAGTACCTGGTTACAAGTCTCCTCTCAAGCTCCAAACTCACATACATCTCTCTCAAAACGTCCTCTGATATTTCAAGACAATCATTGAATGAAGACCATCACTGCAAGGCCTAATCAATAAATGACCTATGCACATTCAACTCTGAATGGGCCCATTATTACTCACTGTTTCTATTATGCTAACATGGTAGTAGGTTGAAGGCAGGGCAGTTCACACAGGCACATGAACCTATCCTCGCACTGAGCTAACAGAATATTAGTGCAAAGGCGCAATTGGACCCTTTTTGGGGGCACCTATAGATCAAGCTAAATACTGTCTTTTCACTCTTTCATGCAACTGAAGCATGAACACAGACTGCACAACCATAGCACCAGTACTACCATGGAGTTTCCACTGTCAATCATCCAGGCCTTCTCTGAATCATTCAGTAAGCCCAGGAGAATGGGCAGAGAAGTGCTAGGACAAAAAATAGTCCCGGGCACCAAAATAAAAGCAGCCCCCCATTGGAACACCAGATAGCTAAACAAGTGGCACTCATTTGCTAATTAGGCCAGTTTTAAACTTGTAAAGACATGCTGAATAGCTGTTTTGAAAGGTATGGAAGACTGCACACATTTGTTTTTCCTGTAGGCAATGTCAGGGGAATCAACAGTAAAAACCGGTCCACCTGGCCATAAAACAGGTCGACAAGCTGCTAAAAACACGAGCGCATGCACTGACCTGCCAGACCAGCCCATCAGGCACTGCCTGATTGCTCTTTATGCCATTCCGATTCTCACAGGCAGATTAAAGCCAAGGTGCAGCAAGCACTGAGGTTGTTGTATATGTACCTACTTTCTGTTAGACACAGTTTGAGGCAAAAAAACTTATCTGGAACCATAAACCGCCCAAATCTTTAAGTTGTTGTAGCCAGAACTCTATTGTGATCTCTCCACAACCTCACTGAGGCATTGCACCGCCACTGGCATGGCGTCCTGGCAGTACCCCAAATCTAATGCCAAGTTACTTCAACTGAGTCTTTGTCAGGCCCCGGGCAAGAGGCACACAAGGGCAGTGTGGATGAGCTGTGAGCACCCCACAGACCCACGACATGGTTAAGTGGTCGAATTTCACAGCCTGTAAGTAACATCACCAAGTAGGGAAAAAAAGACTACTAGGGGGGAAAATAATTTTACAAAGGAAGCATTTTTACAGCAAATGTGCATATTTTCGTTAGAGATCATATTGCATCCTCTTTCTCACCCTGGAAAGTTGTGGGCAGCCAAAAGCCCAGGGCACTTAAAAGAGAAGCTGCCATCTGCAAGGAATTAGCATTTGAAGCATCTGCTGATCCGCTGTTCTCGTGTGCCTTTGGGGCGATAGTATACTTTATATGGATTTTTTTCTTTATATTAATGCATCGAGTCCATTTTCTCCCACAAACCATCCTGCTCCTCTTCGCTAGATTGGTGGGAAAAAGAAAGCCGGGTAGAGATGAAAGGATAATTATAAAACAATGTAGGCGAGATGATGTCAAGCCATTCAAATGTACAGAGCTGCCACTAAACAGACCAATGAGTCCACGACTCTGAGGAGCAGGCACGTCCCGGATACCCAGAACAGAGGTTTCCTTCTGGGAAATGGTAGCCTGTTCTTATGTCTCTTGGGAAGGTAAATTAAATAGCTGGGGGTTAATGGTAAGCTGGGAAGCCCTAAGGTAGCCAGCCATGCGCTTTATAAATCCCATAAACATAAACATAAACGATGCCTGTTCATCCTGTGACTGGGTGGTATGTTGTTTCAGGTGATCCTCCACAGGTGAAGATCATCTGGGTGACATTAGGGATACTGTGACTTTTTTCTCTCCTGCTCCCTTCTGTACCGCTTTCTCCTTCCTGTTTTACCTGCATGCCACTCCCTCTGCTGTGAGGCTGCTCTGTGTCCTGTTCAGTGAGTGGGTGACTGGTCACATATTTGATGAGTTCTGAGTGTGTGTATATTCCTCTCTTTCACTGTGACGGGTTTGCCATATCCTTTTCTAAGATGCCTTCTGTTCTTCATTTGGTTGTTTAGTGTATTAACCACTCAACCCATTGCTCTCTACAGCATGAGAAAGAAGTGTTCCCCTCAGGCTGCATCATTTCCTCACAGGCTGTGCATCACTTCTCCTCTGGCGCGTGCTGGGAGATTTCTTGCTTTTCTGACTTCCTCTGCAGACATTTGATCTCTCTTTCCATTGATTTGGATTTGCATTCAAGTAAATCCTGTTTCCCCTCTTTGTGAGACTTTCTCCTCCTATAGAAGTGTGTTTCTACGGTGATAGTTCTGTATTCTGTTGAACTGCAGCATTTGTAGAGCACTCTAAACCAGTGTTGTGGTTCTGATGCGCAGATTGTTACTCCAACACACCTTTCAACCTCTTGACTCAAAACTGCGAGTGAAGTTGGGCGTTTAAAGGGGTGGAGCCATGAAGGCGAATGGAGAATGCAAACTGTTTAGGAGGGTCCCTAAAGTGGATGACCACCATTAATGTCTATGCAGGCATTTTGTTTCTTAAGTGGGTGAAGAGGAGTAAAAAGATGGTGACAGTTGCCAAATGCGGGTGAGCTGCCCAGTATGCTACCACACTAAGGGTATATTTACAAGGGGATAGTGCCACCAGAACGTCACTTTTAGTGAGAGTGAGACACACCCACACCCTGCTTGTCTCACTCATGCTTCAAGCATTTCAAAGCAACAGTATATTAACATGATGTCCTCGTTAATCGCTGTCTTCTTCCCCTTTACAGCCTTCCTTTCTGTATTTCTCTCTCTTTACAGTACACATAATCTCTTCATGTGTTTCCTCTCACTTCCTGTCTTGAATATACTTAACTCTCGAGCTTTGAGCTTTAAAAGATGGAACGAGGGTGATGACCCAATAAACCAACAAAAGTAAAAGAGTAGATTGTAAGAATGAAGAGAGAAAGCTTGAACAAGAAAAGAGTGACAGAGGAGTGAGGCTGGAACCAAATGGTGTTCGGCTAGTTCCTAGCGAGATGTTGAGTATTTCTACCCGTTCCTATGGTATGTCCCCCAGTCTCCTACGGTGCTCCTCCCTGACCAAAATAACTACCAACTGCTATACATCCGTAGCACACAGTACTCCCTGGTGTGTGTAGGTGCGCTAGCAAAGTTTATGATGTACGACTTCTACTCAAAAGACAATATACTTGATTCTTCAACCCAAGAAATATGCCAATGCTGAGCTGCATCCACTGCCATACAAATTGTAAGAGCGCTGCAGCAACTACTTCAACCCAGTTAACTTTCTTACCATCTACACCATCCAATAAGGGCACTCCCAATAACCATAATAGGTTAGTCCTGCCCTGCCATCGTTGCATCACAGACGTGAAACTTAAATAACTCAGCTTAATGTTAGGCAGGTTGAGGTTCCAATGGACAGAGTGTCAATTAAAGCTCTAGGACGAGGACTACAACCAGCAAGCTTTAGGGCATTTCTCTGATTTGTTGAGTCTGGCTATTAGACAGAAGGCTGGTTGTGCATGAATCTCCATCTTATACTTGTGAAATTATTATTTGTTGAAAATACCCATTAATTTGTTACTAAAATCACAGGACTTCAAATACAATATTTTTATGCGCGGCAGTGCAGCAAGCCTTCCTGAAGCGCTGCTGTGCATCAAAATAAAAGGGAGGAATATACCGCATCTACAAGACACTGCGCATTCCTGTCCTTCTCCCCTGCGCCGGCACACAAACAGCAGCCGCGCACCAGCACAGACACCCTTGCATCATTTTGCAAGGGTGCCTGGACTGATGGATGATTGTTTTTGTGCAGGAAGGGACACCTTTCTACGCAAAAACAATCATTAAAGACATTTTCCTGTTTCTATTCTGCAGCTCGCATATAAAGAGGAAGAAACAAGGAGAATTAAAAGTATTACTCCTTGTTGTGGCTCCTTACATCTCCCCTGGGGAGGCGTAGGATTCTGATGCATTCCCAGGTTTACAACAAGTTGTAAATCTGTGAATGTGTCAAGTTCCATGGATGTTGCGTGGGATACCCACAGCACCACCCAGGGTTTTAAGTGGGATGAAAAAACTGGGGGGGGGGGGTCTCTCAAAGGGGTGTGGACAATGAAATTAAGGTTGTGGCTTAAAAACACGTACGCTAAAAATCTGTGCATAGCATAGTGTGTCGCTGACTTGTAATTTACTGTTTCTGTCATTGCATCCAGATATATGATACAACAAGTAACATCACAGCTACAACAAGTCAGGACTATTGGCTTTGTCAATGGTTAGTTGCATAAAATAATTAAGCAACAACTACGGCTTGTATATAATATTGAAAAAGCTTCCACTGAAAGGCCTGGTGACGCCACAACAATGTTGCTGCTCCTGAATTTTAAAAAGAGAAGAGAAATCCAGAGAGATAATGACTCTCTTTAAAGGATTTCCCTTCCCCTACAAAGCTTACTTGGCATGACGTCATGCCGTAACTTCTCCACTAGTGGGAAGTGAGCAGTGTGAGCACACTCACATGATATGCCTGCTGTCTCTGCAGTCCGAACAAAACGGACAGCCTGTGCCAGAGCACAAAACAGAGCCCGATAGGGACCTGTTTCGAGGCCTCCTTTAAAAACTGCCGGTACTCTGCACCGGTGAGACCCGGCCCACTTAAAGCCCTGGCAACACCCATGAAACGCCCCATTCACACAGAGTTATGAGTGAAAGGGAAACATATTTACAAGTCCATGAAAAGTCACGAGGGGTGACGTTACATGGCCTTGTAAATACAGGGAAGCTCGTTACACTGCCAGGAAAATAAAAGAGGAAAATGCCTTTGATGCTTGTTTTTGTGCAGGAAGGTGTCACTTCCAGTGCAGGCGCCTGGGTAAAATGGCCAAGGGTGTCTGTGCTGGCGCACGGCTGCTGTTTGTGCGCAGGGGAGAAGGACAGGAATGCGCTGTATCTTGTAGATACGGCGCATTCTTGCCCTTATATTTTGACGCACAGCAACGCAGCAGGAAGGCTTGCTGCCCTGCATCAAAATATTGTAAATTAAGCCCATAGAATGTATCTGAAACAGCAGAGCTTTTACTGTATAGTCTATGTTAACAGTTGAAGTCCAAGGATAGGTAGGTTGTGACTTTTTAGGGAAAATGAGGACGCTTGATCGACAACAGCAACGGGATTTGCATCTCACCCATTTGGCCACTCTTCCTGGCCATTTGGTAGCCCAAGATGACATTGTGCTTCGAGTCAATAGCCGTCACTTCTGGCTTCAGGGCCACCGCCAGCCACAAACTAGCCTACAATTTGTTAACCGTCGCACAGATCTGCACATGAGGTCAGCGGGAGGCGTGAGAATGTTAGCCGTTGGAGTCTGCAGGGGCTCGTGCAGTTTGTGCCTTTTCCTCTGGTGACCGTTTGTCGTCTGTGTTACGTCAGCGCTGCACAGCTGGGGACTGGGAAAACCCCGGAAGTCCAGCGGCCAGAGATCTCCCCTGGGAAGGGGCGCAGCGCCCAGCGAGTCGCTCATTCGCAGCATTCTTGTGGGCTTGCTGCAACATTTCTGGACATTACTGTAAAGTGCTTTGCTTACAATATACACCAGGAAGGAGGCGGTGGAGGGGAAGTGAAGCAGAGAGATTCCACAAGGCATCTCTGCACTCTCCACTGTAGACTCAGCCAGCTTCCTGATTCAGGCGGGCAGGTCTGCAGTGAAATATGTCACAGAGATCTCTCTGTGTAGGCTACCTAAGTAGTCAGCTGTGATAGAGTGCCCCCCTACTAGTGCTACCCCGGAAGTGTATGCCAAAGATGGAACCCAATTGTACTCTGAACACAACTCCACCCTCCCCTCTGTCGTGACTTTCTTTAATTCAAGAGACACCTCAGTTATGTGAAGACTCCTGTCAAATCTCTGGAATCCATGAAAGTCAAAAGGATCAGTTTCCCACTCATGAAACAATGACTCAGACATCAGGCATTTGTTTTTTCACGCTTGAACCCTCCTCCTTTCTGTCTTGGGGTGAAAACTGAATTGGTGCAAATTTATGTAAAGGGTGACGGAAAGTGGTAATGCCTTAGCCAACCTAAGTTGGTCAAATGTATTAAGCATCACAATAGAAATAGGGGAAGAGTAGTGGTCCCAACTTCTGTGATTTTTCTCTAGCTGCTTGGCACTCCACAGAGGAACACCCATTATCAACTGGTCCACTATGCATCACTGCTTATTTGCCTCTGGTTCCCATCATTCCACCACCAAGTTCAGTTGGGATGCCTGATCATAGAAGATCAGGTTAGGAAGAGTCAGGCCACCCATTTTTATTTGTTCCCGGTTAGGGTAAGGGAAACACCAAGCTTCTGATTTGGTAATATTTCTTCTAAATCATGAAACCATCTGAAATTTCCTTATTTCTTCTAGGAGGGGCAGGAAAGAATGTCATTTCTCCACAGTTGAGACCATGATATCAAGAACAAACACAGAGTCAACTTGAATTCCCCCCCCCTATTCTGGCCCCTTGATTGTATTTGTTACTGTGGACACGTTCCACAATTGCCTCCAGGAGAAAAGGGAACAAGAAGGATGAGACAGACCAACCAGTCATATATCTTGTTCTAGATCTCACTCCATTGAAGCTGGAGTTCATCATGGGGTGATGGCAAGTTGCAAAGAACCATTTAATGAGCCATGGATCAAGTCTAAAACTTCATGAGCTGCCCTCATATGAGACCCAGTAAAATGATCAAATGTCTTTTCCAGATTTAGCAAAGGAAGATCAGCATGTTGTGCGCTCTCTAGACATTTACCACCAAGCGAAGAACCTTTCAATCCCTCCATTCATGGCACTGGGTATTGCACCGCTCCATAAACGTAAGGGTATAGACAGACCTCATGAGCTTTCAAGAATGGATGCTAAAAGTGTTAATAGCAAACACCTCATCTCAAATAATTACAATTTGATTCTTTCCTGACATTCCCTGGGCATGACACCAGGTCAAAGGTGTTCGTAGAGGGATCTGGTGTGGGTGCATCCAGTAGAGTATTCAAATGGAATCCACCTCAGATCACACAAAACGATCGCCACATGAGGGGACGGGAAATGCCATGTAAATTAGCTATGTGTAGTTATCAAACAGCTTTGAAGCCGCATGAATGGGAGACAATCAAACCCAACAGGTGTAAGAGAGGCTGCGGGGCACTTGTGGCACAGTATTTAAGTTACCAACTTCTAGGATATAGTTCTATCAGGTGATGACATCATGTTCTCAATCAGCCTCCCGCTGGACCCTGGGGTAATAATATTGAGTCTCCCGTAGCTCAGAAAGAAATCCCTAAGATCTCGAAGAGGGAAGCAGTTAGTCATATCTCTAGGAGTGGCCCATCAAACAGTTTTGGCCATGTGGGAGAAAGAAAGTGTGCCAATGTGGAATGGTTGGCTCTTTAGAGTGTGGGACTTCTTTCCTATGGAAAATATATCACTCTAGTGGGAACAGAAAACTAAGGATTTTAATACAGACTAGCTTCGTTTTCTAGCATACCTTTCAACTGATTTCAAAGAACTATTGTGTCTGAGATACCCAAAAGTACTGTTAGTAATTCTCTCTGAGGTCTCCCAAATTTATTGGATGAAAACTGTCAATATATTTCCCTAAAACGATTACCCTGTGTCGCCCTATGTCATTGAACTCTAGGTTAGCACCTGCAGCAGGTGGGACCACTGATTTTTCAGCTGGTTTCTCTATGGAGACTGAATGGCCTGGATCATGGGGGAGCGATGGAATGGGATTCTATTGCCTGTTCGAAACTGACTACCAGACTTCTCACGGGCTAATATGTGTTAGCGATGGTATGTGTTGAAGAACATATGCTCTTCAAAATAAAAAAAAGTGTTACTCCTAAACCTCTTGAATCCATCACCATGGAGAAGTCACACTTCAGATGTCGTTCTGGCCTGACTCGACTGGCCTCTAGTAACCTGCACTTAGTCCTCGGGTTCCTAAGGGCACATAACTGAGTTCTGTTCAGGTAAACACTGTGTAGGTATCGCCCGGAAGATTGGCTGTTTTCTAAGCCTCCAAACACCATGGAAATAAAAGAAAAACTATAGATCCTCTTTTCTGATTGTCCCCTCGCTATCTGAAGTTTAAGAATAGCTATCTAGGTTTTTTTTCAGGGACATTTACTGTCTCCCAAAATATGTGCGGCCCATTATGAATACCAACAACTTTAGGCTTATTTACCCTAGAAAAGAGTGATACGATGTATCGACGGGGTTCTCTCTTTCTTCCCTTGGGTCTACTGACTACCATCCAGGGCTAAACCTGCTGCTCACCTGTCGAGAACACTTACTTTACCTCCTCAGTGAGGCACTCCAAGCACATACAATCACGCTTGTACATATCAGTGGCCTAGGTCCGCTCTCTACCCCATGTGGGTGTGATTCAGGGTGAGTTACACAAGATCTGTTTAATTGCTGATAAGTTAATCAGTCCAGTCCCCTCTACCAAAAATAGCAACAGATCTCCTGAACAGCGACCCCTTACAAGAACGGTAGAAACATCGGCTTATCAGAGTTCATTGCACTTTACGGCTGTGCCTGTGAACCTTGGGAAATGATCACAGACACGAAGCAGCATCACACCAGGGCCTGTATCACATATGCTTAATCGGCAGCCCATTGCTCATTTTGAAATTACATTTCTCTCACACCATGACTGAAAAACCTCAGCTCAATTTTTCAATATTAATATATCACCTCTCCAGTGGCATCAAACAGAGGTGGCTCTGTAGAGATTAGGGCAGGAATACACCTGGTTAGGGTGCACACTCGCCTAATCCTAACTAAAACGACCTGGGGCTCAGGGCCTTATATTCCACGCTTTTTATCCTTCGCCTAAAGATTTTCTGAAAGTCCAGCCTCTCTTCTTAGACTAGGTAATTATATTCCTCAATGTGCAGTTACACCTTCTCATGTCTAGTTTCCCAATGATGGGCTGCGTTGTGATGGTGCCAATCTTTGACTTGGAAGAGGCCATCTCTGCTGACCCAGAGGGCTACTTGAGATAGTGTTATAATTGACTTGTGTCTTTCCTTTCCCTGGCTGTGACTTTCCTGCTGCTCAGCTAGTGTGAGTGATAGAATGCCTGTGGATCTCATGGAATGTTTGACTGCCTGGCTGGTCTGTGGTGTGGCAGTTGATGGCAGGCTGGCTGAGCAGCAGGGAGGCTGCTCCTGGTGGGGCTTTGCTATATTCTACCTGATTACCTGAAACTTAACCTGCTACTAAGCGTGAATAAACTTATCCTGTTTTGTATACCTGGCTCAAGGATCTTCTGTTTATAACAGACAGAGGTTAAGGGTAACACCTAAGTTACTTCTCCCTTATCTCTCTTGCTGATCTGCACTTCCTCGTTAGAAGGATTCACACTTGAACTGGTGGCTCTGCGTGCTTCTTTGCGGCTTCCAGTGCTAGCAATCACATGTTCGTTTTTAATTAAAGAGCCTTTATAATGCCACTCTCTTTGCACAGGTCTCTGAGCTTCTGACGTCAAATGGTATAAGAATTGCGATTCTCCTATTAACATGCCTAGAGAATCTAGATTTCATTAAAGACACGGAGGCTCACATTATGCAATGACTTTTAATTGCAGATCCAAGCCAGTCGCATCACAATATAAAGGTTCCAATAAGAACACTGAGAAGAAGTAATAGGCAGAACATAGCAACCATCAGCCTCTTTTAAATGCGAGGCGAAGAAGGAAGATGTAGTAGTATCCAGTAGTATCCAGAAATATCGAAGAAGAAGATAAACGAAGAAATCAACCGGACGGACTCCTGGTGATGAAACATCCAACGTAAATTAGGTGGAAGGATTACCTGAAAGAAAGGAGACAATGAAAATTGTATCCTAAAAGGGTAATCATAAATAAACAAATCCTGAAAAAGAATTGAATAGTCATAAACAACATTTTAGTATAAGCATAGATACATCATATCATATTAAGTCATACTTAGAATAAAAATTATATATCCACACCCAAACAGGGAAGGGATGGGTGGGATAATGTGAGCCTCCGTGTCTTTAATGAAATCTAGATTCTCTAGGCATGTTAATAGGAGAATCGCAATTTCATTACAAGAACGGAGGCTACATTATGCATGTTGGTAGCCATGTAAAACTACATTAGACATGTGATCAATAGGTTTGCAATAGTGTCTTGCAAAGGTATTAGCATTAGACCAGTCGGCAGCTTTAAGGATATCATCCAGCTTACCTCCGGACCAAAGGGACTTACTTGCCATGGCGCCTCTAATGGAATGGGCCTGAAATTTAGATATATCAATACCAGCTAGGGACATAGTAGATTTAACCCATCTGGCAATTGAGGTGGAAGAGACAGCCTTATGAGGTTTAATAAAGGAGATGAGGAGCTGATTCTCATTAAGGGGACGAAGGTTAGACATTGACCTATCATAAGCCTTCATACATTCAACAACACAAAGTTTTGGGGAAGGATCAAAACTGGGATAGAAGATTGAATCAGACATGGTCTTAGTTCTTCTAAAGATTTCAAATTTAACTCCAAATAAGTTATAAGATCTATTAGAGATCTCTAGAGCCTTAACATCTGAAACTCTACGACAGGAGATGAGGCAAAGAAGAGTTGCGAGTTTAAAAGAAAGAAGTTTTCTGTTCAAAAGAGAATTCACCGGCCAGGAAGTGAAAAGATCTAGAATTAAATTTACATCCCAGAGGGAGTCATATTTTGGCCTTGGGGGTCTTTTAATGCGAATGCTCTTCATCACCCTACAAACAATAACATTTTTGCCGATAGACTTGCCGTTAATAAGGGCATGACCAGCAGAGATCGCCGATCTATAACAGTTTATTGATCTATAACTCAATCCTTTGTCGAAGAGTTCAGCGAGGAAATTCACTATATCAACAATAGGTGCTTGAGTGGGATCCAAGTCCCTCTCCAAGCACCAACGAAACCAGCATTTCCAGATATTGTTGTATCTGTAGTGAGTCCCTGGTGCCCATGACTCTCTGAGGAGAGAAGAAGCTGATGACGAAAGTCCTGAGACTTCGTTAGATCTCCTGACACTCTCCAGGCAAGAAGGTTCAAACTCCCTGATAGGGTCATTAGGTGAGGGTCTCCGTTGACGTCCGTAAGGAGATCTTTCAGGGAAGGAATGAGAAATGGGACTTCGAAGGTCAGTTCCATAACAGTGGGGAACCATGCCTGTGATGGCCAGAAGGGAGTTACTAGGACTAGGGAACCTCTGTCCTGTCTCACCTTCTGTAGGACTCTCTGGATCATTGCGAATGGGGGAAAAGCATAAGCATTGATCCCTGACCAGGGTTGGAGAAATGCGTTCACTGCTTGTGCGCCGGGATCGGGCATCCAGCTGAAGTAACGCTCTATTTGAAAGGTGAGACGGCTCGCGAATAGGTCTATCTCGAATGGACCCCAGTAGGAATTTAGTGAGTCGAAGACAGCGACGTTCAGTTTCCAATCGCTGTAGTCTGAAAGGAATCTGGAATTCCAGTCGGCAGAAGTGTTCGACTTCCCTGGGTAGTATTCCGCTCTGAGAGCGATTTTGTGTTCTAAACAGAACATCCAAAGTTTCCTTGCTAGGTTCGAGAGGTCGGCAGACTTGGTACCTCCCAAGCGATTGATGTAGGCCACTGCTGAAATATTGTCCATTTTCAGGACAACCGAACTCCCTTGAATTGAGTGCTTGAAACTCATAAGGGCGTATAGACCGGCAGTTAGTTCTAAGAAATTGATGTGGTGAGATGACTCCTCCTGAGACCAGATACCACCCATATTCTGGTCTAGGAAGCAAGCACCCCAGCCATGGAGGGAAGCGTCTGATTCCAGGACAAAGTCCGGTTCTGAACCGAAAATTGCTTTCCCATTCCAAGCTTCTAGGTTCTCTAACCACCAGTTCAGTTCTACTTTGGCCTCTAAATCTAAGGAGATTCGGTCTTCGTACCAGAGACCGGATCTCAGCGCCCTTCCTTTTATCCTTTGCAGGGCCCGGTAATTCAGGGGGCCTGGGAAAATCGCTTGGATGGAGGATGATAAGAGACCTAGGAGTCTCGCCAGTTCCCTTAAGGGGATGTCCTCCTGTCTTAGGACATGACGAATCTCCTTCTTGATCTTCGAGATCTTTGAAGGAGGCAGAAGGAGGAGGCACTTGGAAGTGTTTAAAGTGAAACCCAAAAACTCCAGAGATTTCGAGGGGGTTAGAATAGACTTCTCTTTGTTGACGATGAAGCCTAGACTTTCTAACAGATTCATAGTCGTTTCCAGGTCTATAAGGATTTGGGGTAAGTCTTGAGACAAAATCAGAATGTCGTCGAGGTAAATGATAAGTCGAATTCCTCGTTCTCTTAGGAAGGAGGCTACTGCTCTCATTACCTTGGTAAAGCACCAAGGGGCGGAGGAGAGCCCGAAGGGGAGAGCCTTGAACTGATAGAGGTGATTTTTCCAGAGGAACTGTAGGTAAGGTTGGTGTATTTCCGCCATCGGGATAGTGAAGTAGGCATCCTTCAGGTCTAGTTTTACTAGCCAGTCTTCTTTTTGGAGGAGGTCTCTTAGGAGATGTATTCCTTCCATTTTGAAGTGCCTGTAGACCAGGAATTTGTTGAGACTCTTTAAATTTATAACCGGTCTCCAACCTTTTCCTTTTTTCTCTACAAGGAACAGAGAGCTTACGAAGGTTAGAGAATCCAAGGGGACTTCTATTATCGCTCCTTTCTCCAGCATAGAGTGGATCTCTTCCTCGACTATTTTTTCTTTTTCTAATGAAATAGGAATATCTCTTGGTAGAGAGGTTTGAATAGGAGTTTGAGTGAAGTCTATCATAAAGCCTGTTACTGTGGAAAGGACCCAAGGGTCTTGAGTTATTTCTTCCCATTTTTTTGAAAAAAGTCTGAGTCTCCCTCCCACCTTTGGAGGGGTAGATGGGGAAGGTGAAGGATGGAGACTTACTTGGTGGGTTTGACGCGAAGGAAGCTCGTGATCTTGCACCTCTGGTTCTGTTTCCTCTTCCGCGGTAGAAGGCGTTGTTGTAATTATTTTGTTGTCCACCTCTTCCATAAGGGCGTGATCTCTGATAGGGCCTCTGGTTGAATCGGCCGGAAGAAAGGCCCCTTCTTCCGGCCCTCCCGAAAACATTATTACTGAACACTCGTTTGATATTCTTTTGTGCCTTGTCAAGTGCAGTAAAGGTCGAGACGTATTTCCCTAGAGATCTTATAAGCTCTTCGCCAAAGAGCAGGCCTTTTGGGTTTGAGGATGGTTCCTTGTCGGCCATGTCTGTAAGTTTAGGATCTAGTTTAAAGAGGATTAGTCTACGTCTCTCAGCGTTAATGCTGGAGTTGGCATTACCAAGGAGAATGAGGGCTCTTTGACTCCAAGCCCTTATAAGGTCTGTATCAAGTTGGGTGCCCTTGAGGTAACACTCCTCGGCGGAGTCAAGAATCCTGCTTAGTGGGCCCAGTACGTCCAGCAGGCGATCCTGGCATCCTTTAAAGGCTTTCTCAAGACCCTTTCTGGGGTCGCGCCCTAGTCTAAAGAGATATTTGATTAGCTCAGGATCCATGTTAGGGGCATAGCATGCCTTTTCTTCGATTGAGGGTCTAGAGCACTCGGCTCTAAGGATATTTCTTGTCCCTCTTTCGAGAGGGAAACAGATCCATTTTTTGATAAATTTAGATACGTGTTCCTGTGGAGACCATAGGGTGGAACGGGGGTGCTTTAGGTTTAGGGGGGAGAACATCTCTTCCCCCAGGGGGTTTAAGATAGAATCTTTAGATGTAGAGGGGAGTTCGTCCTCCTCATCGAAAAGGTCAACATCCCCGTCATCTAGGTCCAGGACGTATTCGTCTGGATCCATGTCATCGTCATCATCAGAGCCATCTCGGTAGTATTGAGCACTTTGGGGTAGTGAGCCGCTAAGGGCGTCCAAGGTATTTGGGCCGCAAGGGGCACCCAAAGAAAGTGAGTCATAGAAGACATCTCTATTATTTGAGGTGTAAGGACCTCCCAGGGATTTTGTGGTGCTAAGACCACCAACAATATCTGAGGTGCTAGGACCTCCCGTGCTCACTTGCATTCCCATAGGGATGTTATTATTTTTCTTTGTGCGTTTTGCTCCCGCTTTGAACGTATCAGGTAGTTCTTGGGAATTAAAGGGTCTTTTATAGGGGGCGAGATTGGCGAAGGTCTCCCTTAAACAGGACTTCATCTCTTTTTGGATCATGGATCGAAAATCCTCCCTATTAAAGGAAGGGGTTGTAGCATTATTGCCCTCAGAGTCTGAGTCAGAGGCATTATCCATCTCAATTTATTGTAATAACCCCCTTTTTTTTTTTTTATGTAAAAATGCTATATGGGCAATAATGTTTTTTTTTAATTTTTATTTTTTTATTTTTTTTAAATGATATAGGCGTAGGAATAAGGGTATAGGTCCAGTGCTGTCTGTAACGATGCTCTAGGTCGCGATGCCGAGGTGCCTCCAACAGCTGAGAGCTAACTGCCACTCGGTAGCGTTGAGGAAAGCCCCTCGGCGAGACACTCACGAAGCGCGAGACTCGCCGAGGTACTTTCCTCTAAGGCGCGTCACGCGTCATATTTTGGTAAAGGGCTCTGCGTAGTGAGGAGACGGGCGTTCAGGACGGGTATGCGGCGCTCCGTTAACTTTCGGGTAAGTGCCCCAGCGTGTCTGAAGGGCATTTCAGCGCCTCAGGCTCAGCGTGTCTGAAGGGCATTTCAGTGCCTCAGGCTACGCGTGCATGTCGGGTGGGGGGAGAACGGCAGGCGCGCGGCCTCCTGGCAACGAGGGAGGCGCTGAGTACCTTGCGTGGTGCGAGCGTCCCTAAATAGTCTTACAAGGAGGCATGATCGCGGGGGAGAATATGGAGAAGTATGGAGAATAGCGAGGCATGATCGTGGGGGAGCCCAAATACGAGGGAATAAAGTTAAATGCAGGGGAGTAAGCGTTCAGCGCGATATCCTAGCCTAATATTCTTAAGGGTAGAGCGAGCAAAGGTGTTAGGACAAGGAGGGGGGGGATCTCCGTAAATTGCAGATCCGGGGAGGGTGGGGGGTAGAGGTTGTCACAGGGACATAACCAGTATTAATGAAAGACAAGGGAATGTTGGGTAATTAACTTGCCTTAAGCTAAAACCTCCCCAGACAAATATCTAACATTCAGTTAATAGATAAAAACGTTATATTAGAGAGAATGAAATGAGCTACTTATCTGCTTGGAGCCGCATTTAAAAGAGGCTGATGGTTGCTATGTTCTGCCTATTACTTCTTCTCAGTGTTCTTATTGGAACCTTTATATTGTGATGCGACTGGCTTGGATCTGCAATTAAAAGTCATTGCATAATGTAGCCTCCGTTCTTGTAATGAAATCCCAATCCATTATAGTTATCTCACATGAATCATTTTAGCTTTGTCTTCACATTAGCTACTGTAACCCAAAAAGTATAGTCTCTTCTGAATACATTACAACCCTCAAAGGCCAATTTCTGCTTATGGGCATTCCTAAATCCCAATCAGCCAAGCCAGCTTTGAAAACCCTGCACTGGCTGCCTATCCCTGAAAGGATACAATTCAAGGCTTTATGCATTGCCCATAAGACTGTCTGGGGAAAAGGCTCAAAAGTAAACAAAACCCTCAATACCTTCTATCAGCCCTCGAGGGAGCTTCGCTCTCGCAACCATAACTTGGTAGTGGTTCCCAAAATTAAAAGAACAAGAAGTGGAGGTAGATCTTTTGCTTATAATGCGGCAAAGCTCTGGAGTTCTCTTTCACCACACCTGCGCTCTGAACCCCTTACCTTGCCTTTTCGGAAATGTTTAAAAACTTGGCTCTTTCAACAAGTAGCCCCATAAGTCCGAATGGTTGTCTGCTTGATTTCTAGCGCTGGGATGCCCAAGGGTAGCTATGCACTGTCTAAATGCTTAATAATAATGATAATAATACTAACTTGTCACTTTTGCTGTTAGAGAAAACTAGAGAAATAGCTTTTATGTAAATTTGGAAAATTTCAATCTGACTAAACTGGTTCTGGCGACCTGCTTTTTTCAAACTTCATTTAATTAATTTTTCACTAAGAATGACTTTCACTAGGCTGATGAAACCCACCAGGTCAATGTCATTCTTGACAATAAATCATTTGGTCTCAGTTGGTTTCCCCAAATTCTTCTCTTCCTCTGAGGGGTTCTGAATGTGCTTCCTTTTTATTTTCCTTTACCTCTTTCCTACTCCTATGCGCTTGTGCATTGCAGATGTCGAGATCTAATGTAGGCGAAACAAACTCTTGAAACCAGCGAGGATTGTCCCCAATGCATGTGAGGTACTCGAGCGCGACACTTCCCCAGCGCGCGCTTGGCCTCACTTCTCAATCACACCCCATATGGTTCTTCCCTCCCACTCGCTCGCACATCAAAGGCTGCTGCTCTCCCGCCCACACCTCCCCCCACAGCAATGCCGAGAGCTTGTTACAATAGCGATTGCTTTTGCGATCGCTTTCAGTGCCGCTTTTTTTAAACTTGCAAAGATTTACTGTTATTACTAACACCAGCTTGTTTTAACTTTTAGGTATGCTCTGTTCCACAAATGCAGAAGTCCTTTGTTCCCCCGCTGAAGCAGCCCTCCCCCACCTCTCATATGCAACTTTATTTATTTATTTATTAGCTGTCCTGTGTGCTTCAGCTCGCTCGTCTCATGGGCAGACTCATCCACCTCCACCGCCCTGCTTCTTATTTCAAGAAGCGTGCCTTTTAACACTAAAGCTGGCTTGTCTTCTTCGCTACCTACTCCTTCCCCCTGCTTTTATTGCGGTGAATGTGTCTTTCAACAACTTCAAGAAGGGATTGCACACAGCTGCGGCTGGCTCGTCTCCTTGGGTGCCTCCTCCCAGTATGTCCAGCACAAAGGAGCAACCTAGCCTGGTGCCATGTGACCTGCAGCCAACCGGGTGTACATGAACTGTGCCAGAGGTTTACAGGTGTAGGAGGGCTAACAGAGGTTACTGCACTGAGGAACATGCAGAAAAACATTGGCTCCCGGTGGGGTTTAAGGCCAGGTCTCCACACAGTTTAGGCGTCTTTATTTCACGGCTCTGCCCCGCACCCACTCCAAGTCCCCTCAGATCATGTGAGGTTCTCGCCTCCAGCAGCTCGGCCCCTTCTCTCCCAAGACAGCCCCCAGATGCCGGCGCACATCAAAGGTGCCGCTCAAAATTCCATGAGCAGGTTTCAAATGAAGCTCTCGGATTGCAGCTTGGCTCATTAGCACAATAAACCTGCAGATGAAACTGTTCAGCTTCTTTTGAAACATGCTCGTGCAGAAAAGAGTGGGGATAATTATTTGTTTTATTTATTATTTATTTGTTTTATCTCTGTGCGCAGAGTGACGTCTTTCAGCTTCACCATTTCAAGAGACAAGCACTCAGTTTCATCTGTGTATGACCTGCCGGGATCTAGGCGGAATCCTAGCATGTCGTCCTAAACATTCATCTTTCCAATATCGGTACATTGTTCAGGGCTCTCCACTAAATAAGAGAAATGTTGAATAAATATGTTTTATGTGAAGAACTTTGGATTACACAATAGTAATGTAGTTGAGCTCCTCCTGTGTGGCAGCATATATCCCGGTTGGTGCAGACTTTGATTGTCGTCATCTGTGCATGCCATGCAGCACCTCTCAGGTTTTCCCCACCTGACTCTCTCCCTCACACATATGTTTGCACCCGCCCCCTGTGACGTCACGTCTCACTCTGCAGACTGCAGACCTGCATGACCAGGCTCCTCTGCTCTTTAAAACTTGTCCTTGCTGAAGATGGCATCTGCCAACACCCGCTGAAAGGGGGTGCGCACTCCGAGCAAAGGTATCACTTCATCGCCACTGTTTGCAGCAAATGGACACTTTTTAAAAACTCCAACCCCAAAAGGGAAAAGAAATACATTTTTTAATCTGATATAGGTCGTGAAACTTCTATAGAAATGATAGAAAAGCTGGGAAAATAGGAAACAAGTAATGCTGGTGTTGATGAAAAATTAGAACATAGCTGCAAGCGCATTTGTGAGAGTTTAAGCTATTAGTATTCTAAATGACAATATCTTTTATTTATGTTTTAAAACCAAAAACATAAATAAAAGGCATTGTCATTTACAATGTCAATAGCCCAAACTTGTTTTTATTATTACCTTGTGCTCTCTCTGGTGTTTTTGGATTGTTCGTATTATTGCCTCTTTTTTTTCACCTTTTATTGCTATCAGCCGCGGTCGGTAGTAGGAGTTTCTGCAGGGCTGTGACGTGGGGAGGGGGAGGGGCAGGGTGGGGGGTAGTAATGTATTGATTACGGAGTTTAACAGGTAGGTAGACATAAATAAATAAAACGAATTTCGTTGCGCGCCCTGCATCGCATTTGGTATGCAGTGCACGCAGCAAAATTCATTTTATTTATTTAGATGTTTACTTACCTGTTAAACTCCATAATCCATACATTACTACCCCCCACCTTGCCCCTCCTCCTCCCCACGTCACCGCCCTGCAGAAACTCCTACTACCGACCGCGGCTGATTGCTATTTATGTTATATTGTTCTTTACAGCCTAATTAACTATAAATGTAGCGCTATTGGGTCAGTTTTTAGGGCTCGGCCTATGTCAAACCCTGCGTCAGCAGGGGAGGCGGAGCTCCGAGCTCTTATGTTATAAAAAAAAAAAACTTTCTTTAGGGGTCCGGGAAAGACACATTCCTTCGTTTTTTGTTATCTGAATGTTGATTGGTCGTCGCGGTGCTGTTTTTGTAGTAGTCTTGATACCATAGGGCATTAGGCGGCCATGTTGGCATATTTTTGGCGGTTTCGCGCACGGCCGTCATAAATATCAATTAGGAGCTGTCAGGGAGGTGCTGTAATGGAATCCAGATGCTGTGTGCGCATTCACCATTCTGCAGTGCAGATGCCGCCTCCGGGCGGGCGTCGTGTATCCTTGTTCTTAAGTGCTGCTTTGAAAAGGAACGATTAATGTATAACTAGTAAAGTCCACATTCAACCTCAAGATGATTAAAGAGGTGAACATGTCCTTGCAAGTAGGTTTACGTTTAGAAATTTTTACTAGATGTTGCATTCGAAATAAAAGAATGTGTTTAATCCATTCCTCCTCGCTGTTCCTTATGCTCTAGTTCACATAGTTTGACCTTCAAACGACACAGTGTGTCTCTTTTGGCCGTATTGTACATGTTCAGCCTCTACCCAGATTCCCCTCCGCCCCCAGCATAAATCTGCATTCATTTGCATATTTTCAGAAGTAAAAAGGTTAGGATCCTAATAAAAATCTGCATACTGCCCTTTATCTATAGCTGCAGAATGAAATCACACACCAGAGAAAGACATCCAACTGTACTAAGCTGCAATAGCTCAGTGGGTAGGGGGGCAGTAACAGGGGAATGTGCTGCCGGTAGTTTAGAGGCTGACTTCGAGTTAGGGCTGTGTTATACTTTAATCCTACCCCAGGCTGTTATTGAGCTAAGGGAAAACATCCGTTTGCACCCCTGATGGACTGCGTGACTGGCTGGGCCAATCAAAGACCTATGAAATGCGTGCATTAACTGTTGTCTGCATGTATAAGGGGCATTCCTGGGGCGCGGAAGTGCAGAGCAGGGACATTATGCAGACAAGGCAGTGGGAATGTGTGACGTGTGGTAATGAACAGAACGATTGTTGTGACCCTCACAGCTCAGAGTCTGCTGGATATAACACTAATAGACTTGCACGCCCATCACTCGCCTTCGCCTTTCGTTCTGGGTGCAAGGGAGCAATTATCGGGAGTTAACGCCCACAGCAGAGCTCAATAACACTGTCTGTCCCAGAGCGTCAATTCAGTGGTAGGTGTCCACGATATATATGTTTAATATGTATGTTGCTCAGCGTCATCTCCGGGATTTATGTAGCCCTGGGCAACTAAGTTATATTTTGAGGCGCTCTCTTCGGAACAATGTTGAATTTAGGACTCATTTGGTGCAAACTGAAATGAGCAGAATGATAAAAAAATATTCAACTATTTTCAACTTTCAGAAATGGAATCACATAAAAACTGATGTTATATGCATTGCCATAGGTCCCAAACATCCTAAAGATTCCACTAGAGCAGGAGAGAAGTTGAGAGAAATAAACAGAGAGCGAGAGAGCAAGAGAGAGAGAGCAAGAGAGAGAGAGAAAGAAAGAGAGAGATCGATCACCATCCCAGAGGGGGGGATTCATAACTGGGGGCCCAGGGCAAGTGTCCATTTTGCCTATGTCTTACAACGCCTCGGCAGCTTGCCTCGGTTTGCTGTCGTCATGATCGAGGACATCATGCCATTTGAGTGTGCTCTCTCTAAATGTAGCGTGCATCGACAACCTGCTAGGGGGCGCACATGAGCAGTCTGCCTCCCTACTAGCAACGAATGCACAATATGCCTATTGTTGAAGCCTGCATAACGTGCTCAACAGCTGATTGCTCCCGATGCACACTGCAGCAACATTCTGCAAACTGCATTGGCAGCAGCTGACTGACGAAACTGCTTTATGTCGGCCCTCTTTGCAAAGTAGTCTTTAATTAGTGTTTGAAAATGTAACAATGCGGTTCCTAATTCACTATTTGCCAATTAATTTGCAAAGAAATCCTTGCTGAGAGAAACCACAACACCCTCTGTAAAGTAGTCCGTACATCCCACAGAGTAGTGAGTACAGAGTAGTGAGTGCAGAGTAGTGAGTGCAGAGTAGTGAGTGCAGAGTAGTGAGTGCAGAGTAGTGAGTAGTGAGTGCAGAGTAGTGAGTAGTGAGTGCAGAGTAGTGAGTAGTGAGTGCAGAGTAGTGAGTGCAGAGTAGTGAGTGCAGAGTAGTGAGTAGTGAGTGCAGAGTAGTGAGTAGTGAGTGCAGAGTAGTGAGTAGTGAGTGCAGAGTAGTGAGTGCAGAGTAGTGAGTGCAGAGTAGTGAGTGCAGAGTAGTGAGTGCAGAGCAGTGAGTGCAGAGTAGTGAGTGCAGAGCAGTGAGTAGTGAGTGCAGAGCAGTGAGTGGTGAGTGCAGAGTAGTGAGTAGTGAGTGCAGATCAGTGAGTGCAGAGTAGTGAGTGCAGAGCAGTGAGTGCAGAGCAGTGAGTGCAGAGTAGTGAGTAGTGAGTGCAGAGTAGTGAGTAGTGAGTGCAGAGTAGTGAGTAGTGAGTGCAGAGTAGTGAGTGCAGAGTAGTGAGTAGTGAGTGCAGAGTAGTGAGTAGTGAGTGCAGAGTAGTGAGTAGTGAGTGCAGAGTAGTGAGTGCAGAGTAGTGAGTAGTGAGTGCAGAGTAGTGAGTGCAGAGTAGTGAGTGCAGAGTAGTGAGTGCAGAGTAGTGAGTAGTGAGTGCAGAGTAGTGAGTGCAGAGTAGTGAGTGCAGAGTAGTGAGTGCAGAGTAGTGAGTGCAGATCAGTGAGTGCAGATCAGTGAGTGCAGAGCAGCGAGTGCAGAGCAGTGAGTGCAGAGCAGTGAGTAGTGAGTGCAGAGTAGTGAGTAGTGAGTGCAGAGTAGTGAGTAGTGAGTGCAGAGTAGTGAGTAGTGAGTGCAGAGTAGTGAGTAGTGAGTAGTGAGTGCAGAGTAGTGAGTGCAGAGTAGTGAGTGCAGAGTAGTGAGTGCAGAGTAGTGAGTGCAGAGTAGTGAGTAGTGAGTGCAGAGTAGTGAGTGCAGAGTAGTGAGTGCAGAGTAGTGAGTAGTGAGTGCAGAGTAGTGAGTAGTGAGTGCAGAGTAGTGAGTGCAGAGTAGTGAGTGCAGAGTAGTGAGTGCAGAGTAGTGAGTAGTGAATGCAGAGTAGTGAGTGCAGAGTAGTGAGTGCAGAGTAGTGAGTAGTGAGTGCAGAGTAGTGAGTGCAGAGTAGTGAGTGCAGAGTAGTGAGTGCAGAGTAGTGAGTAGTGAGTGCAGAGTAGTGAGTGCAGAGTAGTGAGTGCAGAGTAGTGAGTGCAGAGTAGTGAGTAGTGAGTGCAGAGTAGTGAGTAGTGAGTGGGTGTCCAGGGGTGCAGCAGGTGCAGTGACACCGGGGCCTCGATGGCCTCACTTTACCCTGACAGTGCTGTATTTTGCTACCAGTGGCTGTGAGGGTGCAGCAGGTGCAGTGACACCAGGGCCTCGAGGGTCTCCCTTAACCCAGACAGTGCTGTATTTTACTACCAGTGGCTGTGAGGGTGCAGCAGGTGCAGTGACACCGGGGCCTCGAGGTTCTCCCTTAACCCTGACAGTGCTGTATTTTACTACCAGTGGCTGTGGGTGTCCAGGGGTGCAGCAGGTGCAGTAACACCGGGGCCTCGAGGGCCTCACTGAACCCTGACAGTGCTGTATTTTACTACCAGTGACTGTGGGTGTCCAGGGGTGCAGCAGGTGCAGTGACACCGGGGCCTCGAGGGTCTCCCTTAACCCAGACAGTGCTGTATTTTACTACGAGTGGCGGTGGAAGTCCAGGGGTGCAGCAGGCCTCACTTTACCCTGACAGTGCTGTATTTTCCTACCAGTGGCTGTGAGGGTGCAGCAGGTGCAGTGACACCGGGGCCTCGAGGGTCTCACTTAATCCAGACAGTGCTGTATTTTACTACCAGTGGCTGTGAGGGTGCAGCAGGTGCAGTGACACCGGGGCCTCGAGGGTCTCCCTTAACGCCGACAGTGCTGTATTTTACTACCAGTGGCTGTGGGTGTCCAGGGGTGCAGCAGGTGCAGTGACACCGGGGCCTCGAGGGTCTCCCTTAACCCCGACAGTGCTGTATTTTACTACCAGTGGCTGTGGGTGTCCAGGGGTGCAGCAGGTGCAGTGACACCAGGGCCTCGAGGGTCTCCCTTAACCCAGACAGAGTAGTGAGTGCAGAGTAGTGAGTAGTGAGTAGAGTAGTGAGTAGTGAGTGTAGAGTAGTGAGTAGAGTAGTGAGTAGAGTAGTGAGTAGTGAGTAGTGAGTAGTGAGCATAGTAGTGAGTAGAGTAGTGAGTAGTGAGTGTAATTGTGAGTAGTGAGTAGAGTAGTGAGTAGTGGGTAGAGTAGCGAGTAGAGTAGTGAGTAGAGTAGTGAGTAGAGTAGTTAGTAGTGAGTAGTGAGTAGAGTAGTGAGTAGTGAGTGCAGAGTAGTGAGTATAGTGAGTAGAGTATTGAGTAGTGAGTAGAGTAGTGAGTAGTGAGTAGAGTAGTGAGTAGAGTAGTGAGTAGAGTAGTGAGTGCAGAGTAGTGAGTAGAGTAGTGAGTAGAGTGGTGAGTAGTGAGTGCAGAGTAGTGAGTAGAGTAGTGAGTAGTGAGTAGAGTAGTGAGTAGAGTAGTGAGTAGAGTAGTGAGTAGAGTAGTGAGTGCAGAGTAGTGAGTAGAGTAGTGAGTAGAGTAGTGAGTAGAGTAGTGAGTAGAGTAGTGAGTAGAGTGGTGAGTAGTGAGTGCAGAGTAGTGAGTAGAGTAGTGAGTAGTGAGTAGAGTAGTGAGTAGTGAGTAGAGTAGTGAGTAGTGAGTAGAGTAGTGAGTAGAGAGTGCAGAGTAGTGAGTAGTGAGTAGAGTAGTGAGTAGTGAGTAGTGAGTACAGAGTAGTGAGTATAGTGAGTAGAGTCGTGAGTGTAGTAGTGAGTAGTGAGTGTAGTAGTGAGTAGTGAGTAGAGTAGTGAGTAGAGTAGTGAGTAGAGTAGTGAGTAGTGAGTAGAGTAGTGAGTAGAGTAGTGAGTAGTGAGTAGAGTAGTGAGTAGTGAGTAGAGTAGTGAGTAGTGAGTAGAGTAGTGAGTAGTGAGTAGAGTAGTGAGTAGAGTAGTAGAGTAGTGAGTAGAGTAGTGAGTAGAGTAGTGAGTAGAGTAGTAGAGTAGTGAGTAGAGTAGTGAGTAGAGTAGTGAGTGCAGAGTAGTGAGTAGTGAGTAGAGTAGTGAGTAGAGTGGTGAGTAGTGAGTGCAGAGTAGTGAGTAGAGTAGTGAGTAGTAAGTAGAGAGTAGAGTAGTGAGTAGAGAGTGCAGAGTAGTGAGTAGTGAGTAGAGTAGTGAGTAGAGTAGTGAGTAGAGTAGTGAGTAGTGAGTGCAGAGTAGTGAGTATAGTGAGTAGAGTAGTGAGTAGAGTAGTGAGTAGTGAGTAGAGTAGTGAGTAGAGTAGTGAGTAGAGTAGTGAGTGCAGAGTAGTGAGTAGAGTAGTGAGTAGAGTAGTGAGTAGAGTAGTGAGTAGAGTGGTGAGTAGTGAGTGCAGAGTAGTGAGTAGAGTAGTGAGTAGTGAGTAGAGTAGTGAGTAGAGTAGTGAGTAGAGTAGTGAGTGCAGAGTAGTGAGTAGAGTAGTGAGTAGAGTAGTGAGTAGAGTAGTGAGTGCAGAGTAGTGAGTAGAGTAGTGAGTAGAGTAGTGAGTAGAGTGGTGAGTAGTGAGTGCAGAGTAGTGAGTAGTGAGTGCAGAGTAGTGAGTAGTGAGTGCAGAGTAGTGAGTATAGTGAGTAGAGTAGTGAGTGTAGTAGTGAGTAGTGAGTGTAGTAGTGAGTAGAGTAGTGAGTAGTGAGTAGAGTAGTGAGTAGAGTAGTGAGTAGTGAGTAGTGAGTAGTGAGTAGTGAGTAGAGTAGGAGTAGTGAGTGCAGAGTAGTGAGTATAGTGAGTAGAGTAGTGAGTAGAATAATGAGTAGTGAGTGCAGAGTAGTGAGTAGTGAGTAGAGTAGAGTAGTGAGTAGGACATCACAGGCAGCAGCTGTGCAAGCTTCTTACACTCACAAGGAGACCACAGGCAGCTGAGTTGCAAGCTTCTCCCACTCACATGAAGGACATCACAAACAGCAGCGGTGCAAGCTTCTCACACTCACAAGAAGGACATCACCAACAGCAACGGTGCAAGCTTCTCACACTCACAAGAACGACATCACAGGCAGCAGCAGTGCAAGCTTCTTACACTCACAAGGAGACCACAGGCAGCAGCGGTGCAAGCTTCTCACACTCACAAGAAGGACATCACAGGCAGGAGCTGTGCAAGCTTCTTACACTCACAAGGAGACCACAGGCAGCTGAGGTGCAAGCTTCTCCCACTCACAAGAAGGACGTCACAAGCAGCAGCGGTGCAAGCTTCTCACACTCACAAGAACGACATCACAGGCAGCAGTAGTGCAAGCTTCTCACACTCACAAGAAGGACATCACCAACAGCAACGGTGCAAGCTTCTCACACTCACAAGAACGACATCACAGGCAGCAGCAGTGCAAGCTTCTTACACTCACAAGGAGACCACAGGCAGCAGCGGTGCAAGCTTCTCACACTCACAAGAAGGACATCACAGGCAGGAGCTGTGCAAGCTTCTTACACTCACAAGGAGACCACAGGCAGCTGTGGTGCAAGCTTCTCCCACTCACAAGAAGGACGTCACAAGCAGCAGCGGTGCAAGCTTCTCACACTCACAAGGAGACGACAGGCAGCAGAGGTGCAAGCTTCTCACACTCGCAAGAACGACATCACAAGCAGCAGTGGTGCAAGCTTCCCTTACACACTCACAGCAGGTACTGTGCCAAGGCAGCAGCAGCAACAGAGCAAGAGTCCCTTACAAAGAACAGGCACAGCACAGAGATGCACAATGCAATCTTCTCATACTCACAGGCAGCAGCGGTGCAAGCTTCTCACACTCACACGAAGGACATCACAGGCAGCAGCTGTGCAAGCTTCTTACACTCACAAGGATACCACATGCAGCTGAGGTGCAAGCTTCTCCCACTCACAAGAAGGACATCACAAGCAGCAGCGGTGCAAGCTTCTCACACTCACAAGAACGACATCACAGGCAGCAGCAGTGCAAGCTTCTTACACTCACAAGAAGGACATCACAGGCAGCAGCAGTGCAAGCTTCTTACACTCACAAGGAGACCACAGGCAGCAGAGGTGCAAGCTTCTCACACTCACAAGAAGGACATCACAGGCAGTAACGGTGCAATATTCTCACACTCACAAGGAGATCACTGGCAGTACACACCACATGAACACACTCCATAACACATAGCAACAATACATTGGCATTTACAATGCCATTAGCTCAAACTCAAATAAATCCGAGCCCGATTGCATTTCTAATGCTTGTTTTATATGTTGATGCACAGGACAAAGATAAATGCTTGTAACTAAGACAAATTCCAAACACAGACGTGCATGAGTGAATCGACAATGGTAATATTTCCAAGCGCACTCCACACGCAATCTGGTTTTGTTTGCTTGTATTCAGATAAAAGTCCAAGGTAATATTAGCAGTGTGCTCCCACTTTGGATTCAAAGCCTTCCACAACAATAGCACTCTCCTTAATCACAGCATTACTCAGCACCACAGCATTAATCATGGCCACCACAGCATTACTCAGGCCCACCACAGCATTACTCAGGGCCACCACAGTATCACTCAGGGCCACCACAGCATCACTCAGGGCCACCACAGCATCACTCGGGGCCACCACAGCATCACTCAGTGTCACAACAAAATTACTCAGTGACACCACAGCATCACTAAAGGCCAAAAACAGCATCACTCAGGGCCAAAAACTGCACTACTTAGCGTCACCACAGTATTACTCAGGGCCATAAAAAACATCACTCAGCACCAGCACAGCATCACTCAGTGCCACCACAGCAGCAACAAAGCATCACTCAGTACCACAACAATATTACTCGCCACAAACAATGCAACACTCACCACCACCACAGCTTCACTCAGCGCAACCACAGCATCACTCACCGTCACCACAGCTTCACTCTGCACCACCACAGCATCACTCAGCATCACCACAGCATCACTCAGCACACCACAGCATCACTCAGCACCACCACAGCATCACTCTGCACCACCACAGGATTACTCAGGGCCACCACAGCATCACTCAGGGCCACCATAGCATTACTCAGCGCCTCCACTGCATCATTCAGTGCCACCACAGCATCACTCGGGGCCACCACAGCCTCACTCACCGCAGCCACAGCATCACTCACCCCAGCCACACCTTCACTCAGCACAACCACAGCTTCACTCAGTGCAACCACAGCTTCACTCAGCGCAACCGCAGCTTCACTCAGCGCAACCACAGCTTCACTCAGCGCAACCACAGCCTCATTCAGCGCAACAACAGCTTCACTCAGAGCAACCACAGCTTCACTCACCGCCACAACAGCATCACTCTGCATCACCACAGCATCACTCCCCACCACCACAGCTTCACTCACCGCCACCACAGCTTCACTCACCGCCACCACAGCATCACTCACCGCCACCAAAGGATCACTCACCGCTACCACAGCATCACTCACCGCCACCACAGCATCTCTCACCACCACCACAGCATCACTCTGCACCACCACAGCATCACTCTGCACCACCACAGCATCACTCTGCACCACTACAGCATCAATCTGCACCACCAATCAGTACCACAACAATATCACTCGCCACAAACAATGCAACACTCACCACCATCACAGCTTCACTCAGCGCAACCACAGCATCACTCAGCACCACTCAACGCCACAGCACCACTCAATGCCACAGCACCACTCAACGCCACAGCACCACTCAATGCCACAGCATCACTCAATGCCACAGCATCACTCAATGCCACAGCATCACTCAACGCCACAGCATCACTCAACACCACAGCATCTTTCAACCCACAGTTTCACTCAACGCCACAGCATCACTCAATGCCACAGCACCACTCAACGCCACAGCACCACTCAACGCCACAGAACCACTCAATGCCACATGCAACTTGTTGTGCAACTCGTAAATGCCCAGCACGGAGCGGGCTATTGTCTCAGCATGGACAGAATCACTCAACACCACAGCACCACTCACCGCCACAGCACCACTTAACACCACAGCACCACTCAACACCACAGCATCACTCAGCACCACTGAATCACCCAGCACCACTGAATGCCACAGCACCCCACAATGCCACAGCACCACTCAATGCCACAGCACCACTCAACGCCACAGCATCCCTCAACGCCACAGCATCAATCAATGTCACAGCATTACTCAACGCCACAGCATCACTCAATTCCACAGCATCACTCAATGCCACAGCATCACTCAGCATCACTGAATGCCACAGCATCACTGAATGCCACAGCATCACTCAGCACCACTGAATGCCACAACATCACTCAGCACCACTGAATGCCACAGCATCACTCAGCACCACTGAATGCCACAGCATCACTCGGCACCACTGAATGCCACAGCATCACTCAGCACCACTGAAGGCCACAGCATCACTCAGCACCACTGAAGGCCACAGCATCACTCAGCACCACTGAAGGCCACAGCATCACTCAGCACCACTGAACGTCACAGCATCACTCTGTGCAACCATTCAACAACAACTGGTTCTAATATGTTCTCTCAATGTTTCATGCTTTATTAAAAATGTCACAAAAAGATGTTAATATTTCACTCTGTTCTTGGATTTTCATCACAATAAAATACACTGAACATAATCTTCCCAAAAGTTATTTACAAAAGTTTAAGCTATTGCCATTATAAATTACAATAACTTTTATTTAAGTATTAATTATAAAAAAAATAAAAGCCATTGTTATTTGTAATATTAATACATCAAAGTCATGTAAATACAACACATATTGCATTACAAATGCTATAGGTGTCACGTTTGCGAAAGTTAAAACTATTGGCATTGTAAATGACAAAGCTATTAATTTTGCTATTTTCAAAACCAACACATAAATAAAAAATGTGTCATTTACAATACCAATACCTCAAACTTTCCAAATGCGAGACCTATTGCATTGCAAGTGCTTGTTAAGGGAGGAGCCCCACTTTTAACCCCTTGCCCCTGTTCTTCACCATTTCCTTCATTTGCCTGTTTTTTAGGTCGCAGCCTAGCTTCTTGAGGCCATTTAGAAAGTTGACCTAGAAATGCATTCCCCCCCGTTGCTTGCCATTGGCTTTGTGGTTTGTAACTCATATTTTCTGTCTTTCTATTTGCTGTCTTCATTTGCTTTAGGATGTCCAGCTGGAGTTTGTACCTCTCGTCGCCCAAATCTTGTTTACTGTATTCTTCCACAAACTCGCTTTCTGTAAACAAGCCTTTAAATCTTGTTCCTATCTTACAATATTTGCTTTGCATTCAAAGACAGAAGTCAAATGATAGGCTGTGTCTTCCAGGATGCTTGGTGCTTATTTTTCTTTCTCCGACTTCAAAGTGAGAGGATTTATGTGACAATCATGCAGACTACTGGGGGTCTGCTTAAGGAAGGCTGTACTATATAAAAAAAAATTCTAGCACACAATACATTTTAAATGTCTGTAAATGAACGTTGCTGGCCATCACATCAATGCAATTGGTGATGCCATTTTCACACATTATCTTTTGTGAGCTGTATACTTAAATCATTAAAACTGTATGTGAGTGCAAATGTAATTGTCATTTCAATTGAAGATGTGTTGTCTGTAATGGCAATGCACTACCATACCATGCATACTGCACATTCATGTTACCCCACTCCCCTCTGCACCACTCCACACTATGCCACTCCACTCCACAATGCATCACTGCATTCTTCTCTGCAGCACTGCACCCTAAGCCTCTCTACTGTACACAACTCCACTCTACTCTATGTCAATGCAATCTACCCCACAGTACTCTACTATGCACCACCGCACTCTTTGCCACTGCACTCTACATGACTCCGTGCCGCTCCACTCTATGCAACCCTACTCTGCAACACTGCAACACTGCACTCTACACCACTGCACTACTGCACTCTGTGCAAATGCACTCTGTACTACTCCACTGTACACCAGTGCACTCTAAGCCAATCCCCTCTAGACCTCTCTAATCTACTCTGCAACACTGCACTCTAATCTGAAACAATCTACTCTACACTACTGGACTCAGCGCCACTGCACTCAATGCCAATCCACCCTACTCTGTACCATTCTACACCACTTCACTCTATGCCAATGCATTCTACATCGCTTCATTCAAAGTCAATGCACTCTACACAAATCTACGCTGCACCACTGCACTCTACAATACTATACTCTACCCCACTCCACTATATGCCATTGTACTCTGTCACTACACTCAATGCCACTCTATGCTACTCTGTATCATTGCACTCTATGCCACTCTATTCTACTATGCACCACTGTACTCTGCGCCACTGTACTCTACGCCACTCGTCTCTGTGCCACTGTACTCTACTCTGAAACAATCTACTCTACACCACTGGACTTGGCATCAATTCACTCAGCGCCACTCCACTCCACTATACTCTCCCAACTCTATACCACTGCACTCTAAGCCAAGGCATTCTAGATGGCTCTCGTGGCTTAGTGGACTAATGTGTCCACTGTAGGGGCCTGTGTTGGATTTCATAGTCACAGGTTTAAATCTCAGTGGGTCCAATCAGCCTTTCATCCTTCTGAGGTTGATAAAATGAATACCATTGAGTTGGGTAACAAAAAACATCTTTTATTCAGCGCCAAGATGCCCAATGGGTGAACGTGCTCATTACAAATACGTTATGTTACATCACTTTACTCATAGCCAATGCACTCAACGCCTACCTACTCTGCACCACTAAAGTCTACAATGCTCTAATCTACACCGCTGCACTCTATGCCACTTCACTCTACTCTGAAACAATTTACTGCATACCACTGCAGTCTACGCCAATCTATTCCACTCTGCGCCACAGCACTCCATAACTCACCACTGCAATCTACGCCACAGCACTCTGCACCATTGCACTCTACATAATTTACTCAAAACCAATACACTCTACACTACTGCACTCTATGCCAATCTACTCTGCACCACTGCACTGTATGCCACCATATCCTACTCTATGCCACTCTACATCAATGCACTCTGTCACTTTACTCTGAACCACTGTACACCACTGCACTGTACACCAACACTCTACTCTACAGCACTGCCCTCTACAACACTCTACTCTGCAGCATTGAACTTTAAGCCACTCAACTCTAAGCCACTGTACTGTGCGCCACTTTATTCTACGTTACTGCTCTCTGTACCATGCTACGCCAATGTAATCTGACACTCTACTCTGCATGACTGCACTCTACAACACTGCACTCTACGCCAGTGAACTCTATGCTACTCTACTGCACTCTACGCCAGGGCACTCTACACCACTCTTCTACACTCTATGCCACTACACTTTATGCCACTGCACTCTATGCAGCTGCACCACTCTACTCTATGCAATGCATTCTACACCACTCTACTCTGCATCACTCCACTCTATGCCACTGCACTCTACCCTGCACCACTCTACTTTGCACAACTCCACTCTATCCCACTTCATTCTACTCTACAACACTGTTCTCTCCGCCACTGAACTCTTCGCCTCTCTACTTTGCATCGCACCAATCTTTGCCACTTTACTCTACTCAGAAACAACCTACTTTATGCCACTACTGTCTATGCTACTCTGTTCTCCTCTGTGCCACTCCATTCTGCACCACTGCACTCTATGCCTCTCTACTCTACTCTGCACCACTCTACTCTATGCCAGTGCACTCTACCCCACTGTACTATGTACCACTGCACTCTTCACTTCTGCACTCTACACCACTCCAGTCTAGGCAACTCCACTCTGCACCACTGCACTCTACTCTGCACCACTCTACACCATTATATTAAACAATACGCCAATGCACCCTATACCACTCTTCTGCACTCTATGCCAGTGCATTCTAATGCACTCTATGCCACTATACTCTACACCACTGCACTCCATGCCACTGCACCACTCTACTCTATGCCAATGCATTCTACGCCACTCTACTCTGCATCACTCAACTCTATACCACTGCACTCTACTCTACAACACTGCTCTCTCCACCACTCTACTTTGCATCACATCACTCTACTCTATGCCACTGCAGTCTATGCCACTCTGTGCCACTCCACTCTACGCCACTCCATGCCACTGCACTCTATGCCACTGCACTCTGCACCACTGCACTCTACAACACTATACTCAAAACCAATACACTCTAAGCCACTGCCCTCTATGCCATTCTACTCTGCACCACTGCACTGTATGTCACTATACTCTATTCTATGCCACCCATCGGGTCCAGAGTACCTGTCATGTAGGGTTAAATTTGATTCTCGCGTTAGAACTCTGCGGTCATCTTTTGCCCACTTTGCCAAAATTCTTTGGGTAAAGCGAGCAAAAACGGGATGCACATCCTTTTCATTCCTAGGCTCACAAGCTTGGAATAGCGTGCCAGCAAGGTTACGTAAGCTAGGTAACTAACGTTCTTTTAAAAAAACGTTGAAGACCTGGCTTTTCTCTCTCTTTATCTCTTCTCTTAGTTTTCCGCTAGCACCAGGGCACTCCAGGGAGTAGCGGCGCCCTTTATAAATCCTGCTATTCATTCATGCATTCTTTCTTTTACCTAGTCTATCATTTTGTAAGGAGATACCCATTCACATAACATACCTGAAAACCTACTTGGGTGGAATTGGGTGAGAAAATGAATCATTACCAAGATCTCCCAATGGAAGATCTCACAAAGGCTCACAAAGGTTGAACTATCCCTCGCCATAGGCAGATCCTAAAGATTCAGACAGCAGAACCAGGGCCTCATTTATGTTTTTTTTGCTGCAGGGCAGCGCAGCAGGTCTTGCTGCTGCGCTAGCCCTACGGCAAAACAAAAGGGCAGGAATGCGCTGTATATCTATTAGATAGAGCACATTCATGTCCTTCTCCCCTGCACCGGCACACCATGGCCCGGAGAGCGCCAACACAGGCACCTTTGCACCATGGTGCAGGGGTGCCTGCATTGCCAGAATGATTATTTTTGTTTACGAACGGATACCTTCCTGCACAAAAACAATCACAAAAGGAAAAATGAGGATAAATAAAGATATTTCTCCCCGTTGTGCCTCCCGAGAAGGCTTAAGTTTTTGGCGCTGCTTAAGACTTACACTTTCTCATAAATCTGGGGCAGTGTCAAAAAGCCTTGGATGTTGCTGGGAAGCCCCCAGGCAACACCCATGGATTGACCCTTTCATGCAGTTTTCTGCATGAAAGGGACATATATTTTTAACGCCATGAAAAGCCACGTAACGTGGCTTTACGTGGCCTTATAAATATGCCAGTGGCACATTGCACAACCGGAATGTCATAAAAGTGACCTTCCGTTGGCGCAAAAGTGCCGGTAGGGCTTCATAAATGAGGTCCCCCAGTGTTCAGAGTGGAAGGGCAAGATTCTTCAGTTACATACCAACCTAAGTGAATTTTCCCTATTTTCACTCCGCGAGCCTGTCAAAGTTCTTGCAGGCTGACTAGCGAGGCTATGAAAATCCACAGTTTCTGTAGCATCTCAAGGAAAGTGGGTGGTAGCTCTTGAGGATTTTGACCCATTGGCAGTTATCTTTGCAGAATATCTTTCAAAGATTTACTTGGACATCGCAGTCCATATTAAACACATTATTCTCACACATTGTTACTACATCATTTCACAGAGAGGTTTAGAGAATTTATGAGGTAGAATTTTATAATTTGTTAAGAACATAACTCCTTAACATGCATTTTTTAGCTTCCTGCTAATATGATATGATTTAACACATTTCTAATGCCCCAATTAGACCACCACTTGGTTGTGTCATTTTTCAATTCCTGACCTCTGGATTTTCTGCAGCACATGCGCCATACTGAACATACATTCCTGGCCCTTTCTTCTGCCACCACTCTGGCAGAGATTTGGAGATGTTGGAAGAAGTCAGATTCTGGCAGATTACTTGTGGATTTTCACTACAAGACCACTAACGGAAATATGGTCACAGAACACCCTTTCCACCATGTTGAACTACTAATACTGCTTGTAAAGGAGGAATGGTATAACGTGCTAGTTTGTTAAGTGTGTGCCAGAAGATCTCTTTCTTGGCAGCTGGATTTCCAGTTCTGTTTACCCAGTCCTGCACCGCCAACAAAATATCCCCCAGACATTCATAATGTCAGCTTGGGGTTTGAGACCTATTCTGACAGCTTTCACTGGACGGCTGCTTAAGAACATTTGTCCACTTTACTTTCTACCACCACCATTTTGGAGAAGCGTCAGTGTGGAGAGGTGGGTATATGGAACACAGCAGATGTGAAGCACATAACATAGCCTCCTTGTTGAGGAGCACTCACACATCACACAGGGGGCTAAGCCCTCATCATCTATGAGGTGCTAGGACAAAACAAATGCACTAAATACACCATTAGTGATGGCCGCTAAACATATCGACATAACCATTTCAAGGCTACCACGATCCATCCCAGGCTAGGGCTGCCTGTTTCAGGATTCAGCTGGTCAATCCAGTGCATGGCTGACCTTTGAAGGCCTTGAATAGCCATCCCTGACCAGTGCTGATCATTCCTATCCTCAGGGCCTCTTTCCTGGCCACGACTGCTCATTCCTCACCACAGCTGCACATTTCTTTCCGCAGTTGAGCATCTGTATCTGTGACTCTACTGCTCATCCATAGACATGTTTCTTACCTGTACTCTCAGGCTGCTCATTCCGTGGCTTTACACTCCTCCGCCACACACTCCTGGCCCCAGCTGCCCAATCCTGCCTTTCAGACACTGGTTACACAAACTATGGCAGGGCGGTCCACTCAAAGCCTTGGCTGCCCATTGCGCTTTCCAACCAACTATCCCGGGCCACGACCACTCATTTTAGGCCATGGTTGCAATCAACACCCCTCAGGTGCCCACTGAAGGACGCTGATGTCGATTGCAGTCCATTATGCCCACTTGTCTGCCCAGTGCATGCCAGTGCGCTCCGTTCCACCTGTCACCAGCCAGGGCTCTGTACTACAGGCTTTGGCATTTCCAGACTAGTGCTGACTATGGCAGGCGCGCGCTCCGCTCCCCATCCCAGGCCTCTGCACCGGAGCACGCTGCCAAATCCCTGTCACAGAAACGGTTAAAAGCGGTAGTCTGGAAGGCCGGGCTCCCTTGACAGCCACCCAAACCTGCTATTAAGTCCTGACTCATCCAGGGGTCTGTGCATTTCTCTTTCCACCAATCCAGAATCTAGGCTGACCTCAGACTCTGGAACGCGACGTGGTGAGAAAACTTGCGAAGAACGTGCATTCCTTGCCACATCTTATTTTTTTCTTGTCGATTTTTTTTCCGCTTGAAATCTATTTTTTCCTAACAATTTAGCAAAGTGACGACATTCAGTAGAGACTGTGCTGAGCTGGGATTAAGTGTTTCACAGTACTAGTAAAAAATAAACAGTAAATCCCCCGGCGTACGGTTTCAGAAGTCTGTTTTCTATCGTAGTCAGGGAGACCTGCCCACACCGATAGATTTTCCTTTGAATAGTAGCCTCCAAAGAACACTTCGAGTTCAAGCAAGCAAACTACTTTGTATATACCTCTTTTAAAATGAGCTAGGACGTGTGGATATTAAAAATAGAATAAGATAGAGACGTGTGTATGACCCAAGCAAAATGCACGTAATATAAATAACTAAAGTTTTATAATAACTATGGGGCATAGATGTCTTCACATCTAACATGGGCTTCGATAGGAATTCATAGAGCATATTATCAAGCCCATTATCGCCGCTTTATCGGCAGTTTCCTGCCGATAAAAGCGGCGATAATGTATCGCCCGTCCTTGATAATATGCCCCTATATATATATATATATATATATATATATATATACATATATATACACACACACAAACAAATTAGCTTAAAGTAGAGCAACACTTGAAACTGAGTTTATTCAATACAAATTACATCTATATTACCTTACTTATACACACATACCTTCCATGTACTTATGTATCTTTATATTTAATACTTTACTCCTAATTCAGCATTTCAATGCACTACCCTATATCTCATCCTATACTTCTCTCAATATGTCCTCTACCTCATCTCTCTGACTTATCCTAAATCTCAGTCTACTACTCTCTCCAATGCACTATCCTATTTCTCACCCTATACCTCTCTCAATATATCCTCAACCTCCACTCTCTATTACAATCCCCAAAATAACCTTTTCTAGACTCTTTCCTACTCTACCCTTACTATGATCCCCCAAATAACCCTTTCTAGACTCTTCCTTCGTCTACCCATCTGTTACTATTCAGATCTCCAAAACAAGCCTTTCTAAACCCTTCCCTCTGACTCTTCCTTGCTTTTAAGAACACTGTCAAGGACCAGGCAATATAAGTACCTGAATGATAATTACATTAATAGAATCATACTTCTGGAACCAATGACAATGCTCTTGTTAGCTACCTGCCCCAGCATGGAAGCCTGGGTATGATGCCTGCCTGCATGGTCCTCCTGGCACTCTAACAGGCAGGTGCCACATTCAGGCTGCCCTGCTAGGGGGGTTGGCTTCCAAGCACTGTCAGGGGCCTGGCATTGTAATTAACGTAATGCAGTTACCATTAAAGTAATGGCCTAGCTTGGCCACAGACAGGGATGAACTACACAAACATTCATTGTTCCTTGCATTCCTTACTGTGAGGAATGTGTAATACAGTCTGCCTGCAATGTGTATTTTTTCAATCCATAGCATATGGATGCAAAAGCAGCCAACTGGAGGCACTTTCTTATTAGATTCAGATCCTCTCACAATGCCTGACAAAGATTATAGCCACGCAGAAGATGAAGACTTGGAGACTGGCAATCTTCTTACCTCTTTAAGTATGGGTGCTGGCCTCTTTCTGCACTTTCAAAACATATTCAAATTGACTTGGCCCATCTACAGAAGGGAGCATCATTTAACCCTCTTGGCCTCCTTCTAACGAAGTATTTTCGTTCACTCCAGTGGTACAAAAAGCAGATGGGAGGCTAGAGTTGCCCTTGACAAATAAGGGTGCAGAATCAAACATATTACCCAAAGTCCTTTTACCCTGCACTGCAGTCTCGAAATGTCTGTTGCTGTTTAACTAGGTATTGTCAGAGCCAATGTTGACTCCATAAGAGAAACACTTCTCAGGTCCCACAGCCCACAGACAAATTATTTGGCTACACAGAGCACTGACTTGTGATCCAAAGTGTTTTGTCTTCTCATCCTTCTCTGGAGAATCTGGTATTCCCAAAGGCCCCCTCCAGACCGAGAGCCCAAGAGGCTTAACTCTATGGGCCCGAAACGTTTATACCTCTGGTAGTCTACACTCTGCACTACAAACACCACATGCCTCCTTAACCATGATATCAAGCCTATATGGGAGTTGGCAAAAATGACAGCTGTCTGTTTCCCTGAACAGATGAGAAAACCTTTGTAAGATGTCGCCAACAATGTTCTGGATGCCTCAAATTACATCTTGAAGTGCAGTCTGGACTTTGTGGACATTGTGGCCAAATTCATGGCAGTGGCCATCACTATATGTCGTCATACTTTGATGTGATCCTTTGGCTTCTCAGGAGATGTCTAAGTGACACTCAAGAAGCACACACGAGGTGATGAAAGGAAAGATTGCAAAACGTCTAATCCACTGTCGATCACTCTGGTAGTATTTTAACCCATTGTTTTTCACCCACAGTGGCACTCTAGAGAGATATCTGCCTCATACACATCAGATCTTACCATGTTCTTCATAGGAACTGCCCATCCCAAATAGCCAGACACAGTGCCCTTCAGAAGGAAACACAGGCAACCCCACTCTGGTTTTGGCTTTGTTAGCTCTTTAAATGATGCATAGCTTGGATCCTATGGCACTGCAAGCAAGGGACACACGTCCACTTAGGATGTTACATCAAACACACCATGTTCTTCATATGAACTGCCCATCCCAAATAGCCAGACACAGTGCCCTTCAGAAGGAAACACAGGCAACCCCACTCTGGTTTTGGCTTTGTTAGCTCTTTTCAGTGATGCATAGCTTGGATCCTATGGCACTGCAAGCAAGAGGCACACGTCCACTTAGGATGTTACATCAAACACACTTAATGTAATGGAAGGAATGCTTGTAAATGATCAAAACCACTGCCATTCACTTTGGGTAGTATTTAAACCAATCATTTTCCCCCACTATGCAGCATTAGAAAGAAACCTGTCTTGTGTAGCTAAGGACTGACTCTGCTCCTCGTGAGAACATTCCATGCCAAACTGACATGTGCAGTCTCCTCCATAAGGGAACACAAGCAAATCCAGACCTGGTTAGACTTATTATGCCTTGTCAATAATATACAGCTTGAAACTGTGGCACACAAGCAAAGGACCCACATCTGGGCATACTTGGCCTTTCATGGACATGCCCTTTAATGGCAAGTGACTATTTGGAGAGAAGGCTAACTCCATCAAAAGCAGTTAAAAAATAGACGAGCAATGGCGTGCCCTCCCTTCTACTCAAGGGCACAATAGCCCAATCAGTGACAACCTTTGCAGACAATCTAAATCTCCTAACAAATGTATCACTGGGTCATCTTATACTGGCCCGGTTGCCTCAAAGCCACTTTGAACCCCTCCTCTTCACCACTATCTTGCAGTGGGGGGAAGCTTTCCCATTTCTTCACCAACTGAGAGAGGACCAAAACTGATCACTGGATGACCCAGCTCATCCAAATAGCTACACCCTACTGTTCTTGTATCCCCCACCCCCTGGACACCCCTAACACTGCTAGGACATGCTCTTCACCACATGCCTGAATCTTGGAGGTGGAAGTCCTTGCTCTTATAAAGAAAGGGACCATAGACGTGGTGGCTGTGGCAAAAAGAGACATGGGTTCTACCGCTATTACTTCTTGGTCCCCAAGAAAGACAGAAAGTTGAGGCCCATCCTATTCATTTGTCAGGACGAGCTCAAACAGCTCTCCTTCAGCATGCCATTGTTGACCCTCAGTGTAGGGTATTGGTTGATGTCCCTGCACCTCCAGGATGCGTACTTTTACCACTTCCCACTCACAGATGTAACCTGAGGTTGACTGTGGGACTTCATCACTACCAGCCTACTTAGACCAGACTGCAATGACTGCACCAAAGTTTTTTTACCAAGCTGATGGCTGTGGTAGCAGCTTTAATTCTGAAGTCAGAAGTCAATGTATTTCCGTAGATTGCCAACTGTCTTGTGAAAGTGCAATTACTTATACAAAATATTCCTGAAAGCACAACCTTACAGCACAATTTGTGTTTCACAATCAACTCTCAAAAATGTTATTTTACACCCATTGAGAGGTTGGCAGTCACAGGTGTGATGCCAAACACAACTGGTTTGAAGGCTTTTCGGCCTCCTTAGTGGACACCAAATACTTGGGACCTTTGTCCTTATTGCAATGTTTCCGACTCAGACATAGAACCCAGTCCTGCATTTGTTAAGCCTGATGTTATCAGGCTTCCCGTTAGCTCTGCAAGTCAGATAGCGAAAGAGGGGCCTTTCGCTGTGCCAGAGCCAACAGTGGCTCCAGCATCAGAAGAGTCTCTTGGCTCAAGTGAAACGCTATGATTCTGGATTTCCAGATCTGTGCTGGTAGATTTCTCCCTCCAATATGTTGGTGGGTTTTCCATTCTGTCTTCCACAGTTGCAAACATCAGAGCAGCAGCTACACATAAAATTGTTAGAGTTGTGAGGGGTTTGTCTTTCCCACACGTCTTCCTCCCTTACAACTCAGCGAGCACCATCTAAGATCTGTCAGGCAAAACAACCACCGTACATTATATCAGCAGGCATTATAGTGTGGGGTCTTACACACCGTGTTGGGTGGTGATAAAGCTATGGTGGTGGACCCAGCAATCGGATATCTTTCCAGTGTGGGTCCACCTTGCAGCCACCCTCAGCATGAGGATCTCTTCACTATGGCCCAGAAGAAGAAGTGTCATCAGGCTTTTTGCCATACACTTCCGCTGAATGGCTGCTCAGGTGACACCTTCAGGTTCAGTTGCTCACAAGGCATGCTTTATGCAGTCCTAAGACGTATTCCTTTTGAAGACCTTACAGATGGTGTGACGGGATTAAGCTCAACCAGGTGCTGATAGTTTTAAACTGGGCAAGGAATACTTGGTTCTCTCACTATTGGAACTCAGCACTCTGTCCCATTTTCCTTTTCTGCACAGGATGAACCTGCTTTCACTGCAGGATGGTTGGGTCCTCCACCTAATCGGCTGTTGCAGGACCTGCACGCATGGAGATCGGGAGTGCCAACTAGAGGCCTTCTGCTTGCTGCCAGGGTTTGCAGGTGCCATCTTGTCTTCCATTTATCCCACTACAAAATCTATTTAGGTTGGCCGCTGGAAGAAGTTTGTTTAGTGGTAGAAGTCGGAATGTCTGAACCCCTGTTAGTCCTGCCTTTCCAGTGTTCTATGCTTTGCACTACATCATGCCAGTAGACCTTTGCAATGGCATCTGTGAAAGGTTATTTGGCTGTTGTGTCATTCTTCATGAGTCTTCCTGGTCAGTCTTCCTTGTTTAAGTCTTGCATTTTCTGAAAGGTTTACTAGGTTCCTCCACAGTTTGATTTGAATTTACTGTTAGTTAGCGTTGCTTATGGCATCCCATTTCAAGCAAATGCAGTTGTCCAGTTCAACTTCTGTCACTGAAAACTTCAAACCATCTCGGTCCAGCTTACCTTCACTGTATCCTACTCAGATAAACTGGCTCTTTGCACCTGTCCCAAGCTCCCTCTGAAAGAAGTATCTGTCTTGAATATGGGCCAGGCCAGCACTCCTCTATCCTTCTTACCTCCTCTGCATCACACTGAGGAGGAGAAACAAAATAGATTAGATCCCAGACATTTGTTGATTTATTACATTGATCATACACATCAGGACAGAGTGGATGATCAGTCCTTTGTGGGATTTGCTAGAGCAAAGAAGGGCAAGAGGTAACCAAGTGGGCAATTTCATTTTGTGTAACACTGCATAAACATCCGCTATGCCTTGGGCAAGAAAGACCCTCAGGGTAGCACTTGTGATCCTTCCTCGAGGGCTGTGGCTGCTTCCACTATTCATGCCAGTGGCCGCTTAGCTATTTTTGCATAGATTTCATTGTCTCATCTTCCAGGCATGCAGCATTGAATACTTTGTTATGGTTGCGATGCATGACTTCCTTGGATTATAGGCACTGCTAAATCCCACCTCAGGATATGTTGATTTGGGGCTCATTCGTAAAGTGAGGAGTCTGTGGGAGGAATCAGCCATCGTAAGAAAAAGTTTATTACCTTTGGTAACAATCTTTCTGGTTGAAACTATGTCTTCCAGCAGATTCCACATCGCCATCTCCCTCAGCACCCCATGAGTTATTGTTTCTGTCTATATGCCTCGATGGGGCATGAAAAATCTACAGAAACTGACGCCAGCTCTCCACAGAGCACCTTATATATATATATATATCCTCATGCTGCCACATTTTGGGTGGGTGAGATTGCAACTGATGATGGTAGGTGCCAGCTGGCAAGGCTTGAGAGCTATTGCCATGGTATAGGTTTCGGTTTGGTGAGGAATCTGGGGGAAAAATATTTTATCTTCCACAAAGATTGTTACATAATGTAAATAATCTTTTCTTCTGGAACCAGCATATAAGCCAGCCACGGCTCCAGCTCTTCTGTTGCATCAAGGCTGGAAGGAGCTCATTGTGAAAGACTGGCAGGATGTTGAGGCAACACTTTCCAAATACCAGAACAGCCTGTACTTATTAGAGGGCTTTAAGGATGAATTCCCAGAAGCGATCAAAGTGAAATTAGTAGTATCCTGGAATTTGATGTTGGCCACAGAGGACATCGACATTAAATACCCGGTTTAAACGTGTATTGAAGCCACTCAGAAGAAATCCTTTTCTGTCACATTCTTCTGCATACACTTGAGGACCTGAGCAACATACACAACACAGTCCTTGATCAAGCACCAGTAGCTACTAGGCTCCAGTTACCAGTAACAGGGTGGTCTGTTCCCTGACAGAATGAGCTACCTGCCTGACGTTTCAAGTGAGGAAAGCGTATCCTGTAAGTGGCTCACCTTGTCATACTACTCCCTGACTGGTATTTCAAGGGAAAGAAGTGCATCCTATCATGGTTCTCATCCTGTCAGACTATGCTACTTCCCTGGTACGTCAAGCGAGGCAAGGACAACCTGTCAGCCATTCATGGTATGACAGACCACACTATCAGCCTGGCTTTCAGCGGGAGAAGCTCATCCTCTCAGTGCTTCAAGTCCTGACACCATGTACTATATTCCTGACATGTCCATCAAGGGAAGCATATGCACGGAGTTCACACCCGGCACTATGGGCCAGATGTACGAAGCATTTTACTGGTTGCAAATGGTAAAATGCTTTTTGGCTTCCACCAACCCTATTTTGCGAGTCGGTAACCTATTACTGACTCGCAAAATAGGGTTTGTGAATCGGCAATAGGAAGGGGTGTGTTAAGGGCGTCCCTTACTAGTAGCAAGTCGCACTGGTATGTAGGAATGTTTTACAACTGGGAACTGCGGTTGCAAAACATTCACAGTTACCACCAACTTCAAGTTTGCAAACAGGAACCTTCCCCTTTGTGAATGTGGGCACCGACATTTTTTAAGAGCAGGCAGTACTCTTAAAAAATTAAAAGGAAACTTTTAATTTTTTTTATTTAAATCCATCTCGTTTTCCTTTAAGGAAAGGTCAGCTCCATGTTGACCACCACACACTCCAAAATGCTGAGACCAGATGACATGCAAAGTCAAATTGAGAATCTGTGGCAGCACTCCAGCATGAGCCGTAAAATGTGGATGTGTGGAGGGAAGAGATGCCACCTGAAGAGGTAATCTCTGGCTTCCTTGGACTGTTTTGATAGACAAAAGTTTCAGTTGAGAAGGACAATGTCGTAGTTGGGAGGAAACTACTTACAACTAATGAATAACCTTGTTGCCAGGTATTGTAGATGGAGAGTGTTTTTAGCACAGATGTGTTACTTAGAAAGGAGGTACAATTTTGATTCCATTTCAGGCCATTAGTTACAGCCACAACCTGATTGCTCCTCTCCAAGAGTTGAGAGAAGAGCTGTGACAATGATACAGAATATGTATTCAGCTGAGACAAACTGATATGAAACAAGGGATATTACATAAGGAAGAGAACATATGAATTTGACAGAGAAAGGTTGGAGAAGTAGTTTGGCACAGAGAGAGGAATTGCAGAGGAGAGAGAGAGAAGAAATAGATGTAAGAGAAGTATGGCAGTGAGAGAGAGAGCGACAATATGGATGCGAGCGAAGAGCTGTGTAAGTAAACGTGAAGATGTGGTGGTGAGAGGGAAGAGACAGCTGTATGTAAATGAAGAGCAACAGTGTTTAGAGCGAAAATATGACAATGACAAGATAAAGACATAAGTGAAGAGCTACAGAGGTTTGAATAAAGATCTGGTGGTGAGGGAGAAGATATGGAGTTGAATACACTTCACTGAAGGTAAGAGTGAAGATATAATGTAAGAGAAAGGATGTAAATGTGAGTGAAGAGCTACAGAAGCAAGAGTGAAAATATGGTGGTGAGTGAGAAAAGGTATGAATGCGAGTGAAGAGCTGTGGAAGTAACACTAAAGATGTATGCCATGGTGAAGGAGAAGCTATGGATGTGATAAAGGAGGTGTGGTGGAAAAAAATGAAAGGTGGTATAAATGTGCAACAGGTGGCCTGGAAGTGATTTAGAGAAGATATATAAGTTTGACATGAGATATGAATATGAAGAATACATAACGTTGTGAGAAGAAATATGGCAGTGATAATGGTCGTTAATAAGTGACAGAAAGAGGATAGTGGAGAACACGCAGGTGACTCAATAGCATGTTTAAAGTAAGAGGTTGCTGCACTCTTTCTAGTTTAATCCCTGGCCCATTTGGCTTAATGAATGCACCATAATCCTAACCCTTCTAGGGCTATGCTCTGCAGGACCTCACATTATTTTATATATGTTTTCCTCTGCACTAGTTGGGCCTAAGTCAAACATTAATTATGGTATGTACAGAAGCCCTGCCTTGAATCCCCTCCCGTCCTCTGAATTAGTTTCAGTTTGACATTATCTGTGAATTAGGATCTTGTACAACATGGCCCTATTACAGATGGGAAGCTCTTCCTGGAAAGCGCTTCCCATTAGGAGAAAAGTCCAGCCTCAAAGACACCATCTTCAGGCAGTTAATGTAATGATGGCTGCCACCATCTCAGAGTGTAGGCAGCTAGCTAGATCATTTTGGAGGTAGAAATACGGCCCATGAATAAGCTCCACAGGTGAGCTTGTCGCCTCACCAAGATCTACTAGAGCTGCCCAAAAGTGAAGTCTGGCACAATCCTGTTGATTCATAAACAGAAATTCAAAATGAGTAGTTGTGATAAGCAGCAAAGTCAGTAAAAACCACGCTGAATAGCAACCCACCTTGGGCATTCCTTGCTTATCAGAACCCATTCATGTTGTTTTTCGAATGGCCCAGTGTGGTGTCTCTTTGAATTCACTTACTTAGGACAAGTTTGGATCAGAAAACTACAAGGATTTCTCAAACCTTCAACATTGAAAGTTTCTAGTTGTAAAGCCCTGCTTCCAGACATAGGGCCCATGACTTTGGAAGATTGAACAAGCTTGGCCGTGATTCAGACTGACCACAATGCGCAAAGTCATGAAGAACGTCAATGAATCTTACTGTCAGTGTTCCTATCACTACCATGGAACAAATCCTGAGGAGTTGGTATGGATTCCAGATGTGAAACTTTTTTCTTCCATCACCAACACTGTTGAGCCATGCGCTCATCAACACCTAAATATGACGCTCAACCTCACCAATGGTGGAAAGAGGGATTGGATGGAGAGAGCAAGAAACAATGGAATCTTGAATCTTCTATACCTGCAGTTACTGGATTCACTTCTGCCAAATTGTTCAGCCTGTCTAAAGGACTGTGGGGTTAGTTACCATTATGTACTAGAATTTATTGATAATTCCAGTACTAATATTTCTAGGCTTGACCCATGGCGTTATATACATTCCTGTAACCAAACTGCTTGATTTCTGGTCACAATAAGCAATTATTCCTAAAAACACTAATACAAGATTGAGTAATCTCACCAATAATTCTATGCTGACCAATCAGGCGGTGTAAATGTAGCTCAAACTATATTAACATGCCGTATGACTAGGAGATAGTAGTACACAATATTAATAATGTTTTAAACAGTTATGATGGTTGTGGTTTGTTTTGCCAAATGTTGGTTGCCTCCTACAATACACAATCTTGTCCCACGTTAGTACGGTGATCTTGAAATGTTTTTAAAGGCGCTCATCCAATAATGCGTTAATATTCTCACAAGATCTCCCTAAACGAATCATACCGTAATTTCAAGCAAAATACCAGTTCTCTGGTCAGTAAGAACAATTTTCAGGTTTCAATAACTTGTGGTTTTCTGTAGGTCGAGTTGACTTCCAGCACAAAGATCCAGATCTCATTCCAAAAGATAAAGGACCCAAGTCTACAACATGGAGGAAATCTAGATCGAAGTACACAGCAAGCAGGAGACAAAAGAAACCTTCTAAAGAAGTTGGCTTAGTGCCCAGTGCACTTGAACTCAGAGCACAGACTTCTGATGACAAGCACACACGGGCAGTTGGTGCTCTACAGGAACTGGTTTTAACAATGATACATGAAATACAGGATGAATATGCAGAGCAGATGGAAAATCAAATTTCATTGCAACTCGATTCATAATTTTGCTATTGCTAATTGAACATGGCCCAATATACATGGCCTTTCTGGCAGTGGCTCCGAGAATAAAAAGATCCAGATCAGGCGGCAGGACGTTCGCCTATAATGCGTCCAGAACTTGGAACATCCTGCCACTGCATCTCAGAGCCAATCCCAACCTTTCTGTGTTCCGCAAACAACTAAAGACCTTCCTTTTTAATTCCCCTCTTTAACCACAGCTTTCTTTCTCCTCAGTTCTCTTGTAGGTTCTGGTTACCCTAGCGCTTGGACGCCTCCGGGCAGCAATTCGCGCTTTACAAGTTCACATCTATTCTATTCTATTCTATTCTAAACTTAATCTCTTAGTTTTTAATCAGAGGCAGGTCCCCATTGTCTTTACGTTCTTTATTTATATTGTTTGTCAGCCTTCTCTAAATGATTTGTGCTTCTTTATTAATTTCTTGAAATATTTTCAACCTGTTCTTGGACAGTAGGTATATTTTGAGAAGTACACCCAACTCTCCAGTCAGCATAGGATAAATTCTCATTGAGCAGAAACAGAGAGAAAACGCCAAAGATGAGTTTAGAGAATTATTATGTCCAAACTCGACCAGCATGAGAGAGTTTACCAATGGCTATTCTCAACGTAAATATTATTCCAAACACTGGCTTAGTCTCTCAGTTTGCCCATCTGTCTGAGCATGAAAGCCAGACAACAGACACACGTCAATCCCTGATAGGTTACAAAGCGCTCTGCAAAATCAGGACATAAACTATGACCTTCTATCAGAGATCTATATTGAAGCAATCTATGAAGATGAGAAATATCCTGTAAAAAAATAGGGAGCTAGATCAGACGTTGAAGGAATTCCCTTTCACAGAATAAAGTAAGCAATCTTATAAAAATGTTCCACTACCACGAGAATTGCATTATAATCAACTTTAGATATGGACGATTCCACAACAAAATAGAGTCAAATTATAAGCTGAGAAGCAGCGGATGTAAGAGTACCATAGAAAACTGATGAGAACAGTTACCTAGGGCTCACATTTCACATTTAGTTACAAAAACGTTACATCTTTGTTCACGAATGTCATCAAAAGTATTTTGCAGATGTTGAATGGTTTTATTATACCAGGATGTAAATCTAAAGGTGAGGAATGACACCAAAATAAGGTTTTTCTGTGTAATTCCTCAGTTGCCATGTAAACTCTTCCCTGGACTAAATGCATATTATTCACAAATTGTCCTCCCTGAAATAATAGCCCATCTTTATCCAAGACTTGATATGCTTCCTGTAATTCCCTATTAAAACTATGTGAATGGCTTCCAACAACTATATCATGTGTAAATATTAATTGTGGAACAGGAGGACAATCTTCAAAAACATAACCATATTGGGACAAGGTGTCAGCCTTCCTGTTGTAGCACCATAGTCAGATTTTTATTTTTTAGTCCTCATTTGTCAATTTTGATTAGGAGTCAAAATTAATTCAGGCGGCCTCGACTTAGAGAAGGGAGAATTCCGGTCACTCCCCGGAGGGAGGGTTGGATAACATTCTGGGTCCTTTTCACGTTCCCGCATAAAGTCTGGCTCCGTTATACAGGTACTTGTGGGTTAACACCACAGACCAAGGTGCTAAACAAAATTTAGCAATCCCTTTCAAAGAAAAACCTGTACATCCAATTAATAATCATTGGACCAGGTATTTAACATGACAGAAAAAAAGAAAAGGGAGGGAAACAAAATTTGAACATAAAGATGTATGGAAGTAAAAGTACAAAGGAAAAAGAGGGAAAGTCACACATCAATGGTATGCTGTTTTATACCAATTATCCCAAAGTTTTCAAAATTTTGTTTTCTTAGTATTCAATGTGGCTCGATCTAAAGATGCTATTCTTAATATTGAGCTTACCCATTCTCCCTCAAGTGGAGGATTGGGTAGGATCAATTTAATGCATAATTCTGTGCATGCCAGATGGACTAATATAAAGGTAAGTGCTTTATGTGCTTGTGCTTTGGAAAAAGCCCTATTACCCTCCTCAGCCGGTATTACCCCAAAAATAACTAGGGCCAGGCTCACCTTGATTTCTTGACCCTAAATTCCCGATAACGTTGTACCCACTTTCTGCCAAATGGTCTGGATAGAGGACCACCGCCTAGTCAGAATTGTATAAAAGAGTAAGACCACTGTAACTGTAAGGTAGAAAGAGCTCATGCAGATTTTAGGTATTTTAGATTACGATTAACCATAATGGCCAATTATTCTCTGACAGCCTTCAATAGTTACTTTCACCATAAGACAACTTTCTTGAGGAAAAAAACTACTAGGTGCAGTGTTCCTGTCCTTGAATCCCTTTGGGAGAGGATTATTCCTATTGCCACCTGAGATACGTCAGCCTAGACTGGACAATAATTAGTTGTATCTGAGTGATGTAAAAGAAGTATACGAGTAAAGCTGTCTTTTAACATTTGTGAAGCTTTTCCAGCCCCATCTGCCAAAACAAACCATGACCCTTTCTTTAGCAACTTGGATATGGGAGAAAGAACTGCAGAAAAATGATCAATAAATCACCTGTAAAGGTTTTCAAACCTTAAAAAGAAAAAAGTTCTGATCCTCCTTGTTAGAACAAGGGGACTTCAAATTTACACATATCTCTATGTATTCTTGCAACATTTAATTCATAATAATTAAAAGGCTTCCATTGTATTGTAGTGAAGTCAGGGCCCTGCGTGCACACATCGTTATATTAGCATAGGCTTTTTAGAAGTTTAAACGCCATTTTAACACTTTGGAGCTTTTGCACATGATACTACATGTAACTGTTTTTGTAAGTTAGACGGCTTGGGTTACTCGCATGAGAACGGTCGTTTTTTTACATCCCTAGACTTACATCGTGACCTTAGTCTGTACACTGCGTGCAAAAGCCTTGAAGGTCACCATAACAATGTATGCTGTTATTCAGGTTGATCGACCCAACGCTCTAGACACAACAAGCACACAGCTGCAACCAACTGAAATTCTAGTGCCTTTATATTGCACTGCATGCATGATTGGGTCACTTGGAAGAAAACCTTTTCCAGTGAGAGAGCTTTTGCTGATCCTGTGATGTGATTCACCACTGCTGATCTTGGAGGTGTGAGGTTCCCCATTCAAGCCTAAGAGACCTTCTATTATTATAAAACCTCGTTTCTAGCAGGGGAGGGTGGTTCACAAGGCACTAAATGACCTGTTTCCACTATCATACACTCTAATTTTTCTGTGCTGGGTGATTTTAATTTTCATTTAGAATATACCGACAGTGCTGATACAAAGGAGTTAACAGAGCGGCTAAATAGCCTAGTCTTAAAACAAATTGTTACTATGCACACACACACTAGCAAACATACTTTGGATGGCATCTTTACCAATCATGCACAGACAAATTTTATCAAAACATTACCCCTGCCTTGGACGGACCACAGTGCTGTCTTCTTTGAAGTTCACACCACCAATGGATCCCCAATCAGAACACAGAGTACAAACAGAGCAGGGGTATCGTGCCCTTGGAAACAAGTAAGCAGTCTTGATCTTGAAACTGCTCTGTGATCACAGAACCCACTTATGGATACTGATCAAGCAGCTGTATACTTTAACCTCTGGATTGAACAGGCAGTCTCAAGGCTAGCCCCTGAAACTTGTATACAAACAAGTAAAAGACTGATATCAGCCCCATGGTGCAACACTAAGCTAAACAAATTGATTTAAAGAAAATCTGCAGAGCCAAAGATCGACTTTGGAGGAAGGAATACTCAGAGTCTGGAAAAAAACAGTATGGATAAGCGCTAGTAATGTACAAAGAAGCCATAATTGTGGCAAAATCACTTTCTTTACGGAGAAAATCATGGCCTACAAAAATACACCCAGAGAACTGTTTAAGACAGTCTCCAAATTAGCCACATTCGTTAACATCAAATCGTTTAACTCCACCAGACAGTTCTGCGACAAACTTGCACATTTTTTTACACGATAAGGTGGTCAAAGTATACGAGGAATTATCTAACGTTACTAATGGAACTAGACCAGACGAGCATGAGATGGACAAATCAAACTCGCAAGCTCTCCTACAAGAGTTCAGTCCCCTTACACAGGATAGAGTCAAAAAAATGATCATGGCAATTAAGTCAGGCTCTCCTTTGGATCCCTGCCTGGCCATGGTCCTCCATATGGTCCCTATTACTGTCGCTAATTGCCTGACACCCCTTTTAAACAACATTCTTAACCTAGGATACTTCCCGGTTGACTGGAAAAGTTCCCTGGTAAAACCTATCCTAATAAAGCTGACCCATGACCCCTCGGAAGTTGCTAATTATGTCCCATTACCTGCTTACATTTTCAGTCAAAAGTTCTAGGCAAAGCATTAAATGAGGTACTGGGTCTTTTATAGAATCAAACGACAAACTTGATACAGCACAACATGGTTTCAGGCCTCGGCACAGCACCGAACCTGCACTGATCGCAGCTACTGAAAATGTATGTGCCTAATTAGATCAGGGAGGGAAGGCCATACTAATTTTGCTTGACTTGTCCGCCGCGTTCGATACGGTGGATCACCGTATACTCCTTCAGCAGTTGGCCGAAATGGGGATTGTTGATAAGGCCGCAGACACCCTTTAGTCCTACTTAATTAACAGACAACAATATGTGATGTTAGATGAGCATAAATCACCCACCTTTGCCATCCTTTGTGGGGTACCCCAGGGATCAGCACTTTCACCGACCCTGTTTAACTTATATGTTACCCCACTTTGCCAAAATGTTTACGCTCCCTCGGGTTCCCAGTCATTTGCTACGCTGACGACACACAAATTGTTGTCTACCTAGCTGCTAAACCAGAGATTGTGGCAGCACGTTTCAACTTTTGCAAGAGCCATATCATCAGCTGGATGCAGAACAATTGCTTAAAATTGAACACCGGGGAGAGAGAAGTGGTTATGTTTGGAAGAGACATTTCACTCTGGAACTCCGCCTGGTGGCCTCGGACAGCAAGGCCTTGCCCCAGCCCATAAAGAAGATAAAAAACCTTGGAGTTCTGATCGATGACCATCTTTCTCTATCAGACCAGGTCAACAGCATCACCTCTTCGTGTTTTTACACCTTGAAAATCCTTCGGACGATCCTCCCTTTTATTCCTATGCCCCTTAGGAAATTGTTGTGACTGTATTGATTTTGTCATCAATTGACTACTTCAACTCACTCGACCTTGGAGCCTAAAAGAGTGTGATATATAAGCTACAGACTTTACAAAACGCTGCCGCCTGGCTATTACTAAAACTCCCTAAATTCAGCCCCATTAGTCAAGTCATTCGGAAACAACTACACGGGTTGCCCATTTCGGCTAGGATTCAGTTTAAATCTATGTGTATCATACACAAGACCTTGCATGGGGCGGGACCTGTCCAGATCAACCAATACATTAAGCGCTATACCCCACAGAGATGCCTCCGCATCGCCATCTCTGCTTGTAGTCCCACGGGTAAAGACGTTGAAATGGGGCGGTAGAAGTTTCCGACATCTAGCCCCAAAGATATGGAATTCCCTGCCCCTGCATCTTAGAATTCAAATCAACTTACTACAGTTCAGGAAAGAACTCAAAACGTGGTAATTCACTAGTACCTAACTGGATGGCTGATTTTCTGGATGCACTCTACTGCAGCAAGCGCTAAGACGCCACGGCAAACATGCGCTCTATAAAAAATTATATTTCATTTCATTTCATTATAACACAATTTCTCCCTTTGTGTTTTATGGAATTGTAACAATGCGGATTGTATTATTTCTAATCATATGCTTTCTTATGTTAGCCAAAATACTGCATCTTAGAGCACGTTGTTAAAATAAACTTTTTAAACTTTTCCGTGACTCTGATTGCTCACGTTGTGGACTGGTATGAGAATAAAAATTAAAGAGTGTTCTTGATTCCCATCATTCCTGAGAGTACCCTAAGTCGCATGTTCTAGGTTGTCTAATCATTGGTAGCTTCGCTATAGGATGGAGAGCTAATGTGACACTGATGCTAGTCGCTTAGGGGTTCTGGGTACTGAGGTGAGTTTTTTGGTACACCACAATTCACTGAGGTCCTGGTTTCCTGTTCATAGTTCTGTGCGTGAGCAGAATCCCTGCAACATCGCACACCTAACACTTGGTCTTATGTTTGAAATGCTCGATTAGTGCTTCTATTAGTCCACAACACCCTCAATCCTGTTTAAGGTTGACAGTGGTGACGGATTAACCTACCTATACGAATGTGTTATAGGTTCATTCAAGCTTGAGATTTATAAAAATGTTCCTGTACTGAATTACTGCCCTTTTTGTGCTACAATTTGTAGATTGTTTTTCTCTACTGTGTCCTTATGGCTGACGTTGACATAGCTCCGCATAGTCGCGTGCCACTCAGCAATCACTTACATCAGTATGGGGTGTCCGCTGAAGGAATGGCGGTCATCTTTGTGGTTAGTGCAGAAGTGGCTTACCCATTTGAGCTTTTCTACTCTTGGGTTACATTTCCTACTGTGAATGCGGAAGATGGTACATACCATTTATATGCACCCACGGCGATGCCTTCGGACTATGCGCCATATAGGACATGGGAGAATCTGCATTTGGCTTAGTAGCATCAAGTTTGGTTTAATGGCACTCTCCCCGACACCGTATCCGACACCGTATCTGCAGTTCAGTTAGGTCAGTTCGGTTGCACTAAATGGGGACCCTGCGGTTGAGGCCCCTAAATTTCAGACGGCCCTCAAGGAGGTGGCTAGTTGGATGACGGAGAATTGTCTCCAACTCAATACAGCAAAGACTGAGGTCCTAGTCCTGGGTAAACAGGTTCATCTTTGGGGTGACCACTGGTGGCCACCGGAGCTAGGTCAAGCCCCCATTCCTGTGACTGAAGCTAAGAACCTTGGGGTCTGGCTCGATTCCAACTTGACCTTTATTCCTCACACTAAAAAAGTTGCCGGCACTTGCTTTGGGGTCCTTCAGAGCCTCAGACCCATTTTTAAATTCTTTGATGCCCCTACAAGGCAACTCATTGTCCAAGCCACGGTGCTTTCCCGATTGGACTACGCCAGTTCGCTTCTCCTGGGCGCTAACCAAGCCGAACTTACACGCCTTCAGCACGTGCAAAACGCGGCGGCCAGAATGCTGGTTGGCCTGCCTAAATTCTGCTCTGCTAGACGTACCATCCATGACCTACACTGGCTGCCCGTTGGTCAGAGGATTAAGTTCAAAGCCCTGTGCCTGGTTTTTAAGATTTTAAAGGTTTCATCTCCCCCTATCCTTGCACAGGCAATCTCCTACTATATTCCTTCCAGAACTCTACGATCGACGGGTCAATTCCTGGCATGTGTCCCTCGCTTCAGGAAAGCCAGAATTGGTGGTCGCTCTTTTGGTGTACTGGCGGCGAGTCTCTGGAACACTTTACCCGTCGACATCCGTGCCCTACCGGATCTGCTATCCTTTAGAAGAGCCATTAAGACCTTTCTGTTTCCACTTCTCTAAATCTGTTCCCTGTTTCTTCTGGTTTCTCCTTCTGGTTGTGTTATCTTTCAATATAGCGCCGGGACGCCACTTTGCTGTGGCAGCTGAGCGCTCTACAAATTTATAACATAACACATAACTTGTCTATTCCAGGGGCCACTTGGCCTGTTTTGGCCAGGTTCACACCACATCCACGTTATTTGACAGTCCCTATAGCAGAGTTACGATTACTCTATGCCTCCGTTGTTGGGGTATATAGGGCTTTAGTGCAATACGTTTCCGGCAATATCCAGGTGGGGGCACCTGGAGCTGCGGTGCAACCAGTTGGACCGGCCAGGATAAAAATGAGTCCCGTCATGGTTAATTTGGTGATGGGCAAGCAACCCCAGGATGAGGACGAGATGCCTTATTGGCTTGCTGAGAAATTTGACCAACTGGAAGCAGTTTTTCCTAATACGACTCCTCTTGAGAAACACAGGATTCTGACAATTAGTTTGCAGAAAGACTTAGTACCAGAGGTGGCTCATAGTGAGACCTGGGGTAAAGTATTTGCGGCAGTCTATGCAAAGTGCTTCGGCACGCCATCTATGACTGTCCTGCCCTCCGTGATCAAGCGTGTTCAGGATCAACACAGTCCAGAAGCGGCTGTAGAATTGGGAATGAGGCTTGAGTGTTTGACATAGTTTTCGATCTCATCCCTGCTAATGTTAAGGGGGATGCGGTAAGCTTTCAGGTGTCTAATGCTTTGCGCACTAACCCCGACGCCGATAAACCACAGCAGTTACCGAAAATCATTGCGGAGGCTTATTTGACCATTGGCCGCAATAGTTTGGGTGTTAAGCCTTTTGCTAAGGTAACAGCTCAACCGCAAACTCAGACGGCTAAGTCTAATAAAGACGACTGTTCAATTTTTCCTAAACAAAATTGGAAATCTAAGGAACAGGGAAAGCAGCAAAAGAAACAAGGGTTGCGTCCTGCATCGCCGATACCTGTGTCTACTGAGCGCACTTATGATTTGCGTGACCGCGCAAGTATTAAGTTACCTGATTGGTTTCGAGTTCCTGATCAACGTTCTCCTCATTCTTAGCAGGAAACATCGGTCCGCAGCAGAGGTCATGGTGCCCAACAAGGTTGTGAACAGCCCCGCCAGACAGAAGGTAAAGGCAAGCAGGACGACTTTCAACGTCAACGCCCTCAGTTTCAGAAAAATAAAGTTGCTGCTTTAACAGCAAGGTATGCCATGGATAGTGAGAACACAGCTTCGGAACCTGACATGGACGCTAACGCTGCTCGACAGCGCCGCGCAGGTTACAGTAGTGCGGCAAGCACTGCGCCCGTATCTGAAGGTGACAGCAACTGACATGTTCATTACTGTTGAGACAGCTGACACTAGAGTGGCTCCCCCTGATAGACTATGTGACATAGTCCTTTTAATTGAAGGTGACATAAAATGTACAATAAAAAGGATTTTTTGGGAAAATCTGACCTCTACATATGACATTTTGTTAGCAGAGGCAGACTGGACCCCACCTTTCATTTTGGCCACTCGGAGAGGGGAGGAGGAAATCCTCCCCAGTTTCGCTCACACAGTGCCGAAGGAGCAGGCACAGAATTTTGCAGAAGGGTGGGCTAAGGTGCTTGCACCGGCTTTGTACCATACTCAATGTGGATGGGACAAACTTTCACCGAGGCATGAGATTCCATTGCGGTCAATGCCACAGCCTCAACCCCAATATCCCATGTGGCATGATGCGAAAGCTCCCGTTGCGGAAATCTTTGAACAATTGGAATTGGAATTGGAATATCAAGGTATGATTAAAACAGGTATGATTAAAACAGGTGTAAAAACAACAGTTGATGGACAGAATGCAGAACAATGTCATACATTCACCCCAGCACAGAGATCTGGGCCATAATCCATCGTTGTTTTGCTCACCACACCAACCCAGTTCAGACATGGCCATATGCAAATCAGCCTAGGCCCTGTGCCTCATGGGAACAGTCCAGCCCGAACTGTCATTTTTCATTTTACCTCCACTTCCTGGTCGCAAGGATAACAGGTACATCTCCATTGACAATGACAAATTACAGTGAGTGGCCGATTCTTCTTAGTATGACTCCAGCTGTCTCTTGTCCAGCAATGCCGAGAAATTCTGTTTTGGGCTCGGAAAACACCACCAGGCCTGACATTGCCATCAAGATGAACACAGTTACTAATCCATTACTTAATCCACCGGCTGGTGATCCTCATGAAGATACTGAGTATACTTATCCCACAGATGTGTTGTTGCCTGGTGTGCAAACAGGTGCAGTTGACCAGTCACGTTTTTCATTTGACACTAACTCTACAACATCGAGTTCCCCATCGAAAATTTCTATTTTTGCTGTTTGGTTTAAAAGACATTTTTTGATACCCCCTTGGTCTTACATTTGGATGGTGCTTATTTCATTTTTTTTATTCATGTCTATTGGATTTGTAGTTGTATTTTTCTGTCTAGTAAATGAACATTATGTTAAAGAAAGATCTACAATTAGGTTAATTGATGGAACTTTGGCACCCCACTCCTCATCACACAGGATGAAAAGGGACCAGACTTTTGTCAACATCACAGCTTGGCCTGTGTTAGATGGGATTGTGTGGGATGTTGTTACATTTCAGATTCACGGCCCTACCGAGGTTATAAATGTCCCCAATATACTTCATGTTTCAATGGGGGATGTTGTAAAACAAAACATACAATCTGACGATTGGGATGTCCAAGCCGTGGAGGCTCTTTTTTCTGATTTGAATTATTATGCTGCTTTTGATGCTAAAGATTTGTACTTAGACTCGGCTAATTATGCTGACTTATTCTGTTACCAACACTATGGCAATAATTTTCTGCATAAAGTCAACACATTTGGAAATGTGGTTAATTATACCCAATAGGAACATTGTCCAGCTTCCATTGAAGGCAGCTCAAAAACTCTTTTGAAAATGTTTACTTATTTTTACTGATTTTAATCAATCCAATCCTGACGCCTTTTATTTTAAGATGACTGCTACATCCTCTTCCAAAGTTAGACTCACCCACACTAAATTACTGTATTCGAAGTCCTTTATCGATCAATTATCTATAGGGGGCTATGAGCTGTGGAAAGATACTATTGACTCTAAATCTGTTTGGGGTTCTAAGAACTGGCAAATGCAGGGCACTGAAGCTTTGCATCGTGCATGTCTCATCCCGAACCACATGTTGTTTTTTAATTTGACTATTTCATAAACTACTTGCTTTGGATAGGCTACATCTACAAAATGAGATGTGCCTTCCTTTCCTGAATTGGGGGAATACTCTACATGGTGCAATCAAACTGATAGGTCCCTTGATGAATTTCAGTCCTTAATTACAAATTCCCCCTTTAACATTTCCACCTTGGATCCTGAAGGTTGGTTATTATGGCAGAGAAGTTCAGATTCATGCCAACATTGTTTTCTCGGTGTGGCCCCTGGCAATACACAGGTTAGGGTGGATCCCCGTTTTGATAATGTCCATTCGGTTACTACCTATTCAGTAGGCAAATTATGTCAGAACTGGCTCAAACATTCCACTTTAGCGTCAGTTAAACTTCATTTGTCCAAATTGACTGACGATGTTGATTTGAATGACTTTGTTAAAGGCCCTGTAGGAGGCAGGTCCAAAAGATGGGTAAAACCGTTTTACAGCGAAGTCTGGAAATTGTCGCAAATTGAAGCTGCTTCTAGATTAAGAGCAATTGATCAAGCAAATTTAAAAAAAGTGCTTGCAGTCGTTGATAATAGCATTAATACTCTTTCATCCAGAATTTACTCATTAGATAATAGTGTTTCATCTGTTGTGGATATTGTGCATGATGAAGTAACTGCGTTGTACCATGGTCCAAATCAACCACGTTCCATAATGCAGTTTGCTTGGACTTTACAAACTTTAAAATCTGTTAAAATGACTTGGTGCCTTGGGACACCTCTTCTCTATTTTTACCATTTAATTTAACTGAAAAACAACAGTTTATGTCCATGAAGAATGCTGCACATTCACTTTTGCATATTGAAAAATTGGAACCTTTACCATTTTCTGTTGTCAAATCTAATTCAGCTGTATGGCTCATTCATGGGTTAATAACACTGCCCTTCCCTTTGTTTAAATTCAATTTGTGTATGAAACACTATGCCATAGGCAGATATGAACCATTGGAGAGCGCCTATCTCCATGCAGTTTGGTCTCTACCATTCACATATAGGTGCCTGAGGAACGGTAAAGACGATTGTTTAAAAGGCGAGGAGTGCACTTCTACACCTGATCACTCACTTGTTTGCAAGAACATACAATTGCACGGCTCGTCTAACATGCAGGCGCCGAACTTAGCCTGAATTTTTAAAGGAAATCCAGTGCCAGCAATAAGACCAACTTTCTCGCTGCTAGCTAACGATAGCTATTTACTTTTATATAAGGAAGATTGCTGCGGTATGTTGGCAGGGATTCCGTACAACGTGACCGTCTCCCAACGTGTGGTTTGCTGTAAAAATGTGCTTTTCCCTCCTCCGCATGGGAGACTCAATGTATCCATCTGGCCTTCCATTCCGACCTTGAAAGCAGAGTTCAACAAGATGAGTCGAATAAGGGCTCTATTGTCCCAGAAAGAAGTCGCACTTACTTCTTCCCATGAAACATTTGTCCTTCACGTAGCAAACACCCGCACCAAGGTTCATGCGCTTTTAAATACTGATCTCCCACTTCATTTCGGTACTTTGATTCACACAATATTCAATACCTCGTCAACAAGTGGCTTGGCGCATTTTTTCTAAATAGTAAGCTCTGGTCTTGTGACTTCATTCCAAACCATATTTGGTATGATACCGGCATTTTTTCACTCTATTTTTTCCAGCATCTTCGGCGGGGCACCATTAATTCTCGCATTGGCTGCTGGTGTGCTACTGTTGATTTGCTTGCTCAAAAATGGCTGCACAATCTGCGTCATAAGACGGCCTGCTCCGGCTGCACCAGCTTCGCAACTGGATGCTTGAATACTACAGGACACTGCCCCTGGCCACGTTGAGTGTCACATATGGATTGTCCTTCCTTTTCTCCTATTTTACATGCGAGCAACCTGTTTTCCATTGCCTGGATTGCTGTTTTGAATGGGCTCTGGATTAGTGTCTCTGCAATACGGTGTCTCCTGAACCGGATTATGATCGACTGATGAGTCCCTTAGTAGCTCAGGAATTGGACTGTTTTGAAATCTGGATTTTTGCAGCTTCGCACAGCGTTCTGGGTAATTGTGACATATGGGCTGCAGCCCATGTATTCCTAGCACATAGTTACCTGGAAGTACACACAAATTGTCCTCTGATGGTGCTAGAGGCTCCGGCTATTGAAGAACATTTATGTTCATCCTTTTATTAAATTGGATGGCTGAATCGTTTGCTGACGAGAACAATGACTTCCTCTTGGAGGCTGTTGCAACATACTGTGCCTATACGCTAATGGATTGAGTTGGCATTTGTCCATCTTCAACGTATTCTGTATTCGACTAAATTTTACTATTATTTTTCCATCTCCATGATGGGCAGTATACCACCCATTTTTGTTTTTTTGTTTTTTCCTTACTGCTTCGAACTTATCACTCCCTATTATCTAGTTTGGCAAATTTTTAACTTGATTCTGATTCACTCGAACTTGAACTCTGCGTTCCAATAATTGCTTCCCTTCTTGTACGTGGTCCGATCAGGGGAGGGTGTAGTGAAGACAGGGCCCTGCATGCACACATTTTAGCATAGGCTTATTAGAAGTTTAAACACCATTTTGCCACTTTGGAGCTTTTGCACTCAATACTACATGTAACTGTTTTTGTAAGTTAGACGGTTGGGTTACTCGCATGAGACCGTTCTGTTTTTTACATCCCTAGACTTAGTCTGCACACTGCGTGCAGAAGCCTTCAAGGTCACCATAACTATGTATGCTGTTATTCAGGTTGACTGGACCCTGCTCTAGACACAACAAGCACACAGATGCAACCAACTGAAATTCTAGTGCCCTTAATATTGCACTACATGCATGATTGGGGCACTTGGAAGAAACCCTTTTCCAGTGAGAGAGCTTTTGCTGATCCTGTGATGTGATTCACCACTGCTGATCTTGGAGGCATGGGGTTCCCCATTCAAGCCTAAGAGACAGTCTATTATTATAAAACCTAGTTCCTAGCAGGGGAGGGTGGTTCACAAGGCACTATATGACCTGTTTCCACTATCATTATAACATGATTTCTCCCTTTGTGTTTTATGGAATTGTAACAATGCTGATTGTATTATTTCTAATCATATACCTGCTTATGTTAGCCAAAATACTGCATCTTAGAGCACGTTGTTAAAATAAACATTTTAAACTTTTCTGTGTCTCTGATTACTCATGTTGTGGACTGGTATGAGAATAAAAATGAAACAGTGTTCTTGATTCCCACCATTCCTGAGAGTACCCTAAGTCGCATGTTCTGGGTTGTCTAATCATAGGTCGCTTAGCTATAGGACAGCGAGATAATGTGACACTGATGCTTGTTGGTTAGGGGTCTGGGTACTGAGGTGAGTTTTTTGGTACACCACAATTCACTGAGGTCCTGGTTTCCTGTGCATAGTTCTGTGCATGAGCAGAATCCCCGCAACAGTATTACATATCCCAAATGGCATCTTCAAATACTAAAACAACCCAAACTTCATTCTGAGCTCCATCTGCCCCCCAAACCCCTTACCCAAATCAGAAGATAAGCCCCAGGCAGATCCAACTTGGTATAAATTACGGCATTTTGATCTTGATTGAATAGTTTTAAAATTAATGGTAATGGATAGAGATTTTGTATGGTGATTTAATTCAGGGTTCTAAAGTCAATACATGTTCTCAGCTCTTCATTCTTCCTGGTCAAAAAAGAGAGGTGAAGAAGAGATGGATAAAAAATATTTCCAAATATTTGTCTAAATATTTTCTTAAATGCTCATTTTCTTTCTCTGCAAGAGCTGAAATGTGACTGCAAGGAACTGTGTTTGCCAAACTGAAAATGAATCCCACAATCATAAACCCTATGGGAGAGTGGGATCACTTTAACTGTATCAAACATGTCTTGAAACTCTTACTGTATCTCTGTCGGGCTTTCCTGGCGCTCAGCTTGGCTGGTTGTATGTCAACGAAGGGTGGAGCGAGTAGCCTATAAAGCTACATGCTACACCACAGGAAGTTACTTGTCATTCTAGTATTCATCGGCCTGCAGCTTCCTGCTCTATACGCTCTATTCGGCCTGCAGCTTCCTGCTCATCACGTTCCTGTTCCTGCTCTCCCCGCACTTTCGCAGGTCTCCTGATCCTTTGCGGCATCCTTGCCACGCCAGGAGTCTATCGGCAGTTGTAGGAGTCGTGCCCTTGGATTCTGCAGTGTGGCTGCCCTTCTCATGATCCTGGAGGTTTCCTTTGCCGGGTACCTGTAAAAGAAGGAGACAAAGAAAGCAATTTTAAACTTAACAAGGGGATATGCGCAGCACACACACTTAAAGGAATAATCCTTATCTGAGTCATTTGCCAGCCAAAGGTTCTCTATGTTACTGGACAGCTTCTTGTGGCCGCCTACCTGTGGGGATATTAAAGATTGGTATTGGGGACGGTTTGGTCAAAGGATCTAGCACATTAGTATCTTATACAACAGAACATTGTGCTTATTCAACAATATTTGTTTTCTTCTCATGAGCCATGTCTAAAGAAAGGTCTTTGGCCATGATTAAAGTGAAAGTGCGGTATGGGGCTCTTTTAGAAAAAAAAGCATTTGTTTGTTAAGTTGACAGACAAGTGTTTTTTTTAGTAAAAGTGCCCATTGCCACGTTTTCATTTTAATAGCAGCTGTGGACCTTTCTTTAGACACGGCTCGTCTGAAGAAAGGGGCATGGCCTCTATTAATGTGAAAGCGCAGGATGGGCGCTTGAAAACACCAACCAATGAGACTGTACCCTTCTGAATGAATGTAACCCTGTGGGCTCATGTTTTTATCGCATTAGAGACCACCCAGCAGCAGACTATGTCGCACCAATGACAGCGCTTGCTCAGAAACAGCCAAAAGGCGATGCGTAGCCCTATACAGAAATCCTTGATAGATTCTAAAGTACCGCGCAGTAATAATGTCCTTTCCATCTGGGCTTAGTCCTTGCGCCTCATTACTCCAAACGCTGCAGAACGCTTCAACAAGTAAATATATATAATATTGTGCTGCCCCCACAGGGAGAGGATACGGCTCAGCATTCAGAGCTACGGATTCAGGAGCTGGAGACCAGTGTTCGAGCTTTGGCATTGACTCAACATCAAATCATGCAATCTCTCTACTAATATACATTTTTCTAAAGTACAGCATTGTCAAGTGGGGTTGGGGTTGGTGGAAGACAAATTAAAAGAAAAAAATAAACAGACCTTTGAGAGGTGGTTGGGGCGGCAAGCAATGAGGGGTGACGGGGTGGAGCTGTAGCCAAGAGGCGAGAGAGCAGCTGTTGTTGCAGGAAAGCATGTTGTGCCTGCAGTAGGAGAATTCATTAAACAAATAGTGCTTACATACTAAATAAGACCTACCGTGTAACAACAGAAGTAAAAGGGCCAGTCCTCATGGGAGGTTACAAATGAAGACATGGTGATACTAAAGAGGGACTAAAAAGCCTGGTAACCAATCAGAAGCCAGCATTGAAGAAGAACAATGACACAAACCAATAAAAAACATGGGCAGAGAGTAGGCGGGGCTTCAAGTCCATACACGAATATAGCATGCCTCGCAGAGCAGCGCATGCGCTGCCCAGGTTCGACCTAAAAATTAATGTGATGTTGTGTGATATAAAACTGGTGCTCATCGAAAGAGCTCCAGTACTTTCAGGTCGAGTTTGCACTATATAAAACTGCTAAAAAAACACAGAAGAATATTAAGGGAAAGGGTGAGAAGCAAAGAATGCTTAGTCGCTAAATGACCTTGTTGGCTAGAAGTAGTGTTGAAACATGGTTGATTTTCTACTGACATTTTTAATGTTGATGTTGGTCGGAAAATGTGTAAAATCACTGAAAGCCGGTATTTTTGCAGGCTATCAGTACATTCATTAAACAGAAAATATAAGAAGAAAAAACTTTAAAACGTTCTCTAGAGCTGCAATAATGATTCCTGACTGATAAGTAAAGTTAACAAAAGTAGAAAGGTCATGTTCACCTAAAACATTTATACAGAAAACTTTATATGAAATTCTCTTTAAATATAACACCCAGACTCTGAAAACATGAACAAATGGCCAGTATTGTTCTTTTGGAAAGGTGGCAACTCTTGGAAGCCAAGTATAAACGCAGGGGCCCTTTGAATTAGCATTTACCCCCATAATGTCCACCCTCTCAGGACTGGATAGTGTGAAAGTTGTCAGTAAGAGGCCTTAACAGAGCAATTATATTTTCCCTAAAGGAACTTGCAGACAAAAGACATGCTGGCTTTTGCAGAGCATTTGGTTTAGCAGGACTTAAAGAGGGTGCAACATGACAGCCCCTCCCTTGGTTCCTCCTTCCAACATTAGCACATTTGTGTCTGTTGGAATTTATGCATTTTTCAAACCCCCCCCCCCCCCCCCCCCCCCCCCCAATGGTGCACCGGAAATGGGAAGGAGGAGATGGAGGGGTGAGAGGAAGGCAAGAACTGGGATATACGTTCACCAAACTCTGCAGCACTGTCCTTGAATCCTTGTCCAGAGGGAAGGGAGCACTGCAACATCACACACCAGCAAGGTAAATGGACCCTGTCCTCCTTCACCTGTCTCCTAGTTGCTCTCCATTTTATGTAATTTTCTGGCTGCTGCTGACTATTTTGTTTGGGCTTGGCTTGGCTCGTACTTGAGCTCTTAGAGCCGAGCCAGGCCCTGGCTGGGCTCTGGCTCGGCTCTTGCAAGAACTGCCTGGCTTGCTCGCCTGTATGTAAAACATGAAGTAGTGCTTGGGTAGTGTAGTACATAGAAGTAAGTTATCATTCTAGCTTTTTGTAGAATACTCAATGTTAGTGCTCTCCGCCTCATTTACTACAATATTTTGGCGACGCAAGGGATTTCCACGAACTCTTCATCAAAAAAACGGAAAAACGAAAAGAGAACAGAGCAGACCAAATCGGGATGAATCTGACGAAAATTACCATATGAAGGAAATTGATACTGCACAGAGTACACCTACCACGAAGCCCCGCTTTTCCCTTCGGCACAACGGCAAGTAGAATATTTCTGTTAAGTGTATTCCGCTTACCGTCATAGACTCTTCGCGCTCTGGCTACTTCCTACCTCTGTCGCTCCCTTGTCTAATCTGATGACACACTAGAACGTTAAGGGGAGTTAGCGATTGCTTCGCTGACGTAGCCGGCCTGTGCGCTCTATCACTGAAAGAGTCTTCACTCCTGTGCAGCCAATACACGTCAGCGCTACAGACAACGTTTGAACGTCAAACGTCCTCACGTCAAGGTGGCCATCTTGGATTACCATAGTAACCAATTCATCCCCGGCAAAGCAACGACGATGCGCACGTCTTTTGCGCATTCAAAGCAAGTAAACGTTTGTTTTAGAAAGTTATAAGAGCGGATATTTATGTACTGTTCTTCAGCATTAACGATTGACTATTCTTAACCATAATCGACTGTGTGGAAGTTAAAAAAATTTCTTTCTCTTCGTTTTTTTTTTCCTCACTAACATTTTACAATCAGAAATTGAATATGTCAGAACAAATAGCTCCTCATAGTGGTGCTGTAGTTTTACCACCCAGCTTTCTTTCTAATCCAGGCCAACCCAGCGTATCATGGGAGGATTGGTTCCCCATGTTTGAGAATTACTTAGATGCCTTAGAAGCACAAGACTATTCAGCAAAGAGAAAAAAAGCTCTACTACTAAGTTCACTGGGTAAAGAAGGCCAACGTGTTTTTAGGTTCCTACCACAGGCACTACAGGCTGGCGCACAAGCTCCAGTTGACGAATATAAAGAAGCTATTGCTCGTCTTGAAGTTAGATATGCAAATGAAGAGAATCTGGTAATGAACAGATATAAGTTTTACACCAAGAACCAAAAAACAGGAGAAACTATAGACGACTTTGTTTCAAGATTGCGAGAAATGTCTGTAAAGTGCAAATTTGGCAACATGACAGACGAACTGATAAGGGACCAATTAATGGTACAGTGTAATAACAAGAAAATACTAGAGCGCCTATGGGCGGCAAAGAACCCTAATCTTCAGACAGCAATTGACCTAGCAAAGGTTGTAGAACAGTCCGAAGGTTGTATGAGAAAATTAGAAAAGAGATCTAATTCCAGTGATGTTGGTGAAGTGTCTTGCCTTTCTCATAATTATTCTCCACAGGAGGATGAAGAGCAAGATGATGTTGCGGTTGTCAAACAGAAAAAATTGTTTAACAAAAAGACATTGAATGTCAAGACTCAAAATAATTTTAAACCTTTTTCTTCAAAACAGTGCATGAGGTGTGGTAGTGTGGGTCACACGTCTGACTCCAAATATTGTTTTGCAGCCAAACAGGAATGCATGAAATGTGGTAAAATAGGGCACTATGCTCGGGTATGTAGGAGCAAAGCTCGTCCATCAGTATCTTGTGTAAATGACATTTCTGATGATACTTCTGATAAAAATAACAAGATCTTAGTTGTAGAAGATACTGAAAGTTCCCAACATGAAGATCATAAAAGAAAGAATAGACCAAAAGCACTATTCATGATTAATAATAAAAGTGTACAGTTGATGGTAGACACAGGTTCGAGATACACCATTGTACCTAATTCTCTTTTCAGAAATACGTGGGAATTATCACTTCTTCCAAAAGATATATCTCCTGGTGGGTATCAGGGAGAACCTTTGAACATCTTAGGCTATTTTGAAGCGAACATTAAGTTTCTCACTAGACAAATCTTTGGAAAAGTTTATGTTTCCGAGTCTGGCCCAGCTATACTAGGTTGGGTACACCAATATGACCTCTACATAGTTGTTAATCCCAGGGCAAATCCCCAGGTCATGGTAGTGGAAGATATGGAGCTGCTTCCTTTATTATCTGATTTTAAGGAAGTATTTGGTGAAAGTTTGGGTCGACTCAAGGGATATTCTCATAAAATAATACTTAAACCAGATTCCATTCCTGTCCAACACAAAGTGTGACGCATTCCCATTGTCATTAGAGACGAAGTCAAGTCTCTTCTGGATGAAATGTTGGCGTCAGGGGTTATTGAGCCTGTAGAGGCGTCCCCGTGGGTTTCGCCTATTGTCGTCACCAAGAAATCCGACGGCAAGCTTCGGTTCTGTGTGGACCTCAGGTCTCTTAATCATTGTGTCATAGCCGACACATTTCCCTTGCCAAACATAACTGAACTAGTTACCACATTAAATGGTGCCAAGTACTTCTCGAAGCTGGACTTGAGAAGTGCTTATCACCAAATCGATTTACACAAGGACTCCAAGAGGTTAACAGCATTCATCACTCCTTGGGGTACTTATCAATTTACTAGACTCCCATTTGGCTTAAAATCAGCAGCCAGTGTTTTTCAACGATTAGTTTCTAATATTTTTGAAGGAGTACCTAAAGTCGTATATTTTCAGGACGACATATTGATATATGGACTCACTGAAGATCAGCATAATTTCACTCTTAAAGTGGTCTTGGAGAAACTGTCTAATGCTGGTCTCACTCTACGCAAAGAAAAATGTTTGTTTGGAGTGAGTGAAGTAGATTATTTGGGATACACCATCACTCCTGCTGGCATAAAACCCAAAAGAGATTTATGTGAAGCTATTCACTCTGCACCTGCCCCTCGTGATAAGGACCAATTGCGCTCGTTTATGGGTGTAGTAGAATACTATTCAAAATTTGTGAAAAGTTTTTCTGACAAAACTGCATGCATAAGGTCCTTGCTCAAACGTGGTGTTAGTTTCGTCTGGGGGACTGAACAACAGAATTGTTTTGTAAATATCAAAAATGAAATATGTGATGCTGCCATGTTGTCTCCTTTTGACGTACACAACAAATCAATACTCACGGTGGATGCCAGTGCACATGGTTTGGGTGCCATGTTGTCTCAGATGAAAGGGACATCAGAAGTCACAGTAGCTTTTGCTTCCAGAACACTCACTGACACGGAAAAAAATTATGCTGTCATTGAAAGGGAAGCGTTAGCTGCATCTTGGGCAGTGGAATATTTTCGCACATACCTGTGGGGCATGAAATTTACATTGAGGTCAGATCACAAACCACTCATTAAGGTTCTTTCGCCTGGTGGGGCAGGAAAAGGCTCTGCTCGCCTGATGAGGCTTGCAGCTAGGTTGCAAGAGTTTCAATATACACTGGAATACATCCCTGGTTGGAGAAATGTACAGGCAGACTGCCTCTCAAGATTGTCTTTAGATTGGCAATCTTCTGGGAATATGGTGGAACCTGGAGGATTAGAAGATGTTGCTGTGGCGTCTGTTGAAGATGCTGTTTTTGTAGGTGAAGGTGCCTTTTCCTCTAGTGATTGGTCTAGGGAAATGAGCTTAGACGTCACTCTTCAGGAGGTCATAAAAATGGTTAGATTGGGATCTAGACGTGAAAGCTCTGTTTCAGTTTCTGTCAGGCCCTATGTCAAAGTCTTAGATGAGCTATCTGTGGATGGAGGTATTCTTTTCAAAGGGGAAAAATTCATTCCACCATTTGGTTTGAGAAATAAGCTACTTACGTTAGCACATGAAGGACATATGGGCCAAACTTTAACTCAGAGACGTATTAAAGAACGCTTTTGGTGGCCTGGTGTGGACGCTCAGGTAGTTAATTGGATCGAAAATTGTCCTCTATGCATAGAAGGTGAAAAACGGTTGAAGACTGGTCCTAAAATTGTCCCTGATGTACATATTACAAGTCCTAGTTTACCCTGGCACACAATCAGCCTTGATTTTATAGGCCCCATGGGTGAGTTGAGTGAGAATGACAGATTTGCCATTGTTGTTGTGGATATTTTTACTAGGTGGTTAGTAGTGCATTTTACAAATGACATCACTACTTCAAACACTATTAGATTCTTGGGAAATTTGTTCAAGGAAGAAGGATTACCATCTGTAATAATCACTGATAATGGTCCACAGCTCACATCCAGAGACATGCAGAATTTCTTAAAAGAATGTGGAATTTCCCATCACCGCACGTCATTATATAACCCTCAAGGCAATGCCGTCTGTGAGAGGGCGAATAAAATTGTAAAGGGTATAATCCAGATGGCTTTCAGCGGCGGACACATAATCAGGAAAATGGTATATGAAATGTTATGGGCATATGGTACCACTCCCTTGGCTGTTGGTGACTTATCTCCATTTCAATTAATGAGACGGCGTGACCCTGGAGTCAAATTGTTCCCCTCTTGGATGAAGCAAGTTGTCACTTTACAAGATGAAACTCAAGAAACTGTTCCACAGAATTGCGTCAAAAGTCCTCTTTTTTCTGTAGGAGATTTAGTCAAAATTAAGTTGGGTAGAATGCAGAGGGGTTTATCCAAGTTCAAAGGGCCATTTAAAGTAAAGAAGGTACTCAACCATTGTGTTATACTTAACAATGGGGAGTGCTGGAACTTTAGGAGGGTTGCTCTCTATAAGAGAGAGGAAGTAATTACTTCTCAGGTTGATAATACTTCTTCTCCTTGCATCTATGATACTCACACTGCTAATAGTGGTTATATGTTGGCTAATGATACTGACTCAACCATTCAGAATGGAGCAGGCGTGTCTGGAGGAGGTGATGCCCCTTATTGTTTGTGGGCCTTTGTTCCTGTTCAAGATGGTGCTGTTCCCACACGTCCACTTAGGTCTAGGAAACCCCCAACCTATTTACAGGACTTTGTGTGTTGATTGTAATAAAAAAATAAATAAAAGAAAGGAGGAAGATATGTAGTACATAGAAGTAAGTTATCATTCTAGCTTTTTGTAGAATACTCAATGTTAGTGTTCTGCGTTCTGTATTCCTTGGTTGTGGATTCTTCAGTGTGGCAGTTGACTGTTGCTACCGCACTTGAAGGTCTGCTCTTACTTAACCGCTTATCCAGAATAAAGGATCTTATATACAACTTTATCATCTCCGCCTCATTTACTACAGGTAGCAGTAAGACAATGTTGTTTAACAGCTGACAAAACTGCAGTCCAATACCTTACTGATGTGCCCACCAGTGCATTGTTTCCATTTGAAGTAGGATCTTGGAATAAAGGACCAGTCACAAGAGCCTTTATATAATTATCTTACGAAGCCTTTAAAGGCAGTGTTCACCTTTCTGCTAATTGATTCTAATTTGCAGAGTTTACTAAGATGTAACTGAAATCATGAAGAGCACTGTAAACTGATTTAAGGTTAAATAATATATGCTGTACATAAGATCAAACAGTTCTATTTTCAGGAGTGTCCTGATTTTAGCTGCCTTTAGCAGGAACCAAGGTCTGGGAGTAGCTCACAATTTCGGCCCTGATCTCCTAGCCCTAGACACACCCCAATACAGAATACAGCATGGCTAATTGGTCAGCCTACCCTACTTTAGCCACTGGCTAACTTTCCCTCAAATGGCTGCATTTTGCTCTTTCACAGTGCTGTTGTAAATTCCTTTTGAATGTCCTTTGTTTATCTGAGTGCTGCTAATATTTCACAGCGTAACAGAGTGCATCCATTTGAAATTGTTCTATATTAAATTATCCTCTTTTAACTATGTATGCTGTACACAAACCATTTATAAGCAGACAATTCTTCAGAACACGTTTATTCTGACTCAATTTCACTAATGGTTCTTTAATAAACTTTCGCCAAGAAGAAAGTAAGCCTTTATCATGTTTAATTTGCAGCATTTGTAACACTTTATTTGAAAAAAAAATGATTTCCTTCTTTCTTTCTTAACTTTTTTCTTTCACTCTTTCTTTTGCTCTCTTTCTTTGCTGCTTTCCTTTCTTCATTTTTTTCTTTCTTTCGCTCTTTTGGACTCATTCTATCTTTAGTTCCTTTAAATTTTCTCTTCAATCTTAATTTTTTCTTTCTTTCCTTCTTTTTCTCCTTCTTTATTTCCTTCTATTTCTTTCTTTTTTTGCCTTTTTTCTTTTTTACCTTCATGTTTCTTTCTTTTTTTCCTTTCTTGTTTCCTTCTTACCTGATTTCTTGCATTCTTTCCTTCTACCTTTCTTTCCTTCCTTTGTTTTTTATTACATGTCTTTGTTTTTTCTTTCCTTCCTTCTTTCTTTTTAAAAAAAAACATTTTTATTGGCATTTTTGATCAACAAATCAAACATAAAGCATGTCATTGTCGAGCAACACACCCATCCCCCCGCCCCCCAATCCGCTCTTGTTGGTTCCTGTTCCAGTCTAATTGTCACATTGTCCAATAGTTCAGTTAAGCATCCCATTCTAGGCCCTCCATGAAATGACCCCATCCCCTCTATTTCAGTTTGTTCCATGGCGGTAGAGAGTCCATCCTCCGCATGCGACTCACAACCCTCAATCCAGCCCATGATAGCTCCTCCACTTACCCCACACCCTGCCAAATTTCTTTAGGGCATCCCCTCGCCTTATACGTAGTTCTCTCAGCAGCCATATAGAGGTCCATCCCCCTTCTCCATTCATCTAGTTGTGGCGTGTCTGGCGCCCCCCCACTTCCTGGCGAGTGAGAAAACAACACTGGGTGTGGGCTTCCCACAGTAAGGCCAAGCCTCATGCAAATAACTAGACAACTGGAAAGCCAATACTGTGACTTCTACTCAACTGAATTAAACTAACCTGCGCGCAAAGAATTAAACTTAGTGCAGGGAAGTGAAACAAATCACTGATTTAATCTCTTTTATTTCGAGGATTTTTTGAAAGAATAGGTTGGTTGAAATTTTACCAAAAACTTGTACAAATACTACACAATACAGAGGACAATATTCATAAAAATGACATTTTGCTTAAAACAAACAATGAAACCACAACAATTAGTGAAATTGCAATCTTTCATACTAAGTTGATCAACATATGCATACATCACTCACTCTCTCATACACCTCATACATACCAGACTCACTATATAAATGAAATGTCATAAACAGATTGTAGGAAAAATACAAACAATGGAAAAACACCATAGAAAATAGATTTTCGCAACTATTACTCAGTTTCTTTTAGCAACAATAACACAACAAATAATTTGTTCTTATGGTGCGGAAGGATGGTCATCCTTCCGCACCATAAGAACAAATTATTTCACTAATTGTTGTGGTTTCATTGTTTGTTTTAAGCAAAATGTCATTTTTATGAATATTGTCCTCTGTATTGTGTAGTATTTGTACAAGTTTTTGGTAAAATTTCAACCAACCTATTCTTTCAAAAAATCCTCGAAATAAAAGAGATTAAATCAGTGATTTGTTTCACTTCCCTGCACTAAGTTTAATTCTTTGCGCGCAGGTTAGTTTAATTCAGTTGAGTAGAAGTCACAGTCCCCCACTTCCTGGCAACATCCCACTTAGCCACCACCAATGCCAATACAAGAAAGATCAACAATGGTCTAGCCAGATCCACATCGTTCGTCATTCCTAGGAGCACTAGTTTGGGATCTAAGGGTATGATGATCCCTAACACTTCCCCAAGCTCTGCCAGAACGGCCCCCCAAAAGAGTTGTATATGTGGACATGCCCATAGGGTATGATAGAAGTCACCTATCCCCGTGTTACATCTCAAACAACTCAGGTCTGGTATTCTCCCAATCCTATATAGTCGTGCCCTATCAAAGTAGGTCCTATGGAGGACATTAAATTGAATCAATCGCAGTCGAGATTTAACCGCTACCTCCCTGGGATGCATCAAGACCATCCCCCAGTCCACTTCATCCATATCCCCCACTTCTCGCTCCCATGTGGCACGTAGGTTCCCTAGTTTGTTTGGCCGATTAGTCATTATTGTTTTATAGGTAAGGGACACTGCCTTGCTAGGAATGCTTTCTTGTAGTAGGCGGCCCTCTAGAGGGGCATATTCTGGAAGCGCCTCCACCAGGGCTCCCTCCACCATCCAAGCGTGTCTTAATTGCATGTATTTGAAGTATTGTGTGCGGTGGAGCCCATATTCTTTGCGTAATGCAGGGAAGGCTTGCAACACCCCGTTTTTCATCACGACTCCCAGGGTCGACATGCCAATATCATCCCAACTCCGGAATCTCTTCAATTTACTAATCTCCTTGAGCCAGGCACACTTCCATAGTGGAGTCTGCTTGGTTAACCTACGATCCCACCCTATTGCTCGTGTCGCCCTTGTCCATATCCCAAGTGTAAGTCTCGTGGCTGGCAACAGTCTGGCCCTCCCTTTACCCCCATATAAGTAATGCAGGCAAGTATGTGCTTCCATGGTGTGTCTCTCTAATGCGTATGTGGGGTGGGTGGCCTGGGCATGCATCCATTCATTGATGGCGACCAGATGTTCCGCCCAGTAGTAGGCCTCCAGGTCTGGCAAGGAGATACCCCCATTCTATTGCTGTCGTTGCAGGGTCGAGAGTGCCACTCTAGATTGTTTCCCTAACCATAGAAAGGTCCTGAGCTCCGTCTGGATAACCTTGAACACCCTGCCCAGTAGTGGAAAATATTCATTTTGGAAGGCATATAGAAACCGGGGGAGCGTGATCATTTTAAACATTGCTGCCCGGCCCAAGAGCGTCAGTGGCAACAGCTTCCATCGTGCCGCATCCTCAACAAAGTTGTGTAGCACGGGTCGAATATTCCTCTCATAGGAGAGCTCCCTATTGGCCGTGATGAACACCCCAAGATATTTGAACCCCTCCGAAGCCTTTTCCAGCCTCTCCGGGAGTATGTATCTCCCCTCACGTCCCCGGGGGTCGTAGAGAATGGATTTATGCCAGTTGATCTGATACCCGGAATGTGACCCGTAATGATCAAGCTCGAGGAACAGTTCCGGTATAGTGACCTCCGGTTCTGGGATATACAACAGAACATCATCCACATATAGCGAGAGTTTTTCGGTTGTGATGTCTGTCTTTTGTATGCTAAAGCCCCTGATATCCATGTTCTGTCTAACCGCACAGGCCATTACCTCTATGGAGAGTGCGAACAGCAACGGGGACAGGGGACAGCCTTGTCTAGTGCCCCGTCATATGGGAAAGTCCTCCGAGAGTGTGCCATTTACCCAGACTCTAGCCCTAGGGTCGGTGTAGAGCAGTCTTATTTTTTTCAGAATTTTGGGCAAAAGCCAAATCTATCTAGCACCCCTTCCAGGAATGGCCAGTGGACTGCGTCAAACGCCTTTTCGGCATCGAGGGGAAGGAACCAGTGGGGGTCATCTCTATTGCATACTTCCATGAGCCAATTATGTGTTCTTCTCAAGTTGTACCTAGTCGCCCTCTCAGGGAGGAACCCCGTTTGGTCAAGATGTATGAGGCCTGAGATCACCCTCCGGAGGAGAAGGGCTAGGATCGTAGCGAAAAGTTTCGCCTCCACATTAAGGAGGGAAATAGGGCGGCTTGCCTTCTTTAAAGATTGGGATAATCGTCGCCTGACGAAGGTCCAATGGGAATATCCCATCCGATTCCGCGTCCACAAACAGTCCTAATAAATGGCGGGTCAGGAGATCCGCCGTTTTCTTAAAGAATTCTGCTGGGAAGCCATTTAGACCCGACACCTTCCCCGCCCTGAGTTTAGCCACGGCCACTCTAATCTCCTCCACTGTAATGTCAGCTTCTAGGTCCTGTCGATCCGCATCATCCAGGGCCGGTAAATCTATACCCGCCATATAATGCAGGGCCTCTTCCGTTGTCCCCAACGCCCTAGCCTCATAGAAGGTCTCATAGTAACCCGCAAAGGCAGCAGCTATCTGGTCATCCGTTCTAACCCAGTTCCCCCGTCCATCTCTCACCTTCTCCACCCACCTCGCATCCTTCTCCTTCCTGCTCAGCCACGCAAGGAGCCGTCTGGACTTATCGCCTACATCGTAAAGTCGGTGCAGGGTAGCCAGGCCTGCATCCTTGCCTCTCCTGTTAGGAGATGTTTATAGTGGACTTGTATGTCCGCCAGTCGTCTGAGTGTTCCTGGGTCTCTGGTGGATAAATGTTCCTGCTCTAGAGCAAGCATCTGCGTTTCCATGGCTAGCACTTCTGCTTGGGTCTTCCTTTTACCTTCGGCTAGGCGCGCATGAGCCCTGTCTGGCATTACCACTTTCAGTGCTTCCCACAGTGTCAGCCTGGAGGCCACCGACCCTTCGTTTTCGGCTATACAGACCTTCAGATCTGCCCATAGGCCTTTCAGCACGTCTGCATTTTGGAGGTCCTATGCCGTCAGTCGTAGCACCGTGGGTCGGCGATCTTTTCGGCCTCCCACCCTGAGCAACAAAGGCGAGTGGTCCGAGATACCCCGCGCCTGGTACTCCGCGACATCTGCGTGACACAGTTCGTGTCTAGCCATGAATATATAGTCAAGGCGGGAGTACACCTTGTGTGCCCCAGAGTAAAAGGAGTATTCTCTGCGGACTGGATGAAGCCATCTCCAGGCATCGACCAATCCCACCGTTTCCATAGTGGTATACAACAGGGTCGGGGCATTAGTCCTATCCCTCTCTCCCCTTCAGTCCGCCCCGGGGGTCCATCACGTCATTAAAGTCCCCTCCCAGCACCTGGATCGTATCCGACCTGTTGAGAACTATGTCTAGAATCCCCCTAAGCGTGGCTGTCTGGAGTTTGGGTGCGGCATATGCAGATATGAGCGTGTATTCCTTCCTCTTCCAGTGGCCTCGCACCCCAACGTAAGTCCCTTGTGGATCAATCCAGGTCTGTGTTATGTGCATGGGTGGGTACTGTTTAATCAGGATTGCTACCCCCCTTGAGCCAGACGTGAAGCCTGCATGGGCCAATACTTTGTATCAGCCTCTCGCCAAGAAGGCGCAATTCGTGCCTTTCAGATGCGTTTCTTGAAGGAGCAAGACCTCTGGCCCAAACCTCTTCACATAGCTCTCACTAACCCTCGCTTGATTTTACATCCCAGGCCATTACCATTCCAAGTGAGGACCCGTAGTTCGTCTAAGGACCCTTCCATCCCCTTATGGTTATCGGAGCACATGTTGTGTAGTAATGGTGCTGTGTAGCCAGTGTCCAGCAGACTGGGTTATCAGGTCTCGTGAGCCTGCGTTTGACATGACAAGCTTAAACAAACTCCCTCCACACCATCCCCCCCAACCCCATCCCATTCCTGCCACTCCCCTCCCCAAACCAACAATGAAATAACTGCAAACATTCCCCTCTCCCCCCTTTTCTCTCCACCTCCCCCTCCCATCAGCCCCTTCTCTGCTGCCAACATTGTTAGGGACTTCCGGGTAGAGAAGGTCTGTCGCCCACCCTCAAGAAACCTCTAACACACTATCTCCCGGACAGTAGTCCAAGAGCTAACAAAACTCCCTTCCACCTTAAAATCAGGGAGAGCAACAAAATACATCAAACAATTGTGAAAAGAAAGTTTGTAGGGGGTGTATCAACTTGCGTGTACTCCAGCCGAGCCAATGTGTTCTTGTCCATAGTACCCCGCAATCACGAATGGGAGTCCTGGGTAGCGTCCCAGGAGGCCCCACTCTCTAGGGTTGCATCTCGTTCCACCTCTTGGATCTCAGCCACCAGCGGATGCACAGACTGCGTTTCAGTGTCCTCTTCTCCAGAAGCATTTCCGGTCGCATCTTCTTCTCCCTCCGATCTAGCATTCTGTTCTAGGCAGCGGTATCTGGACCCTGCCGCGCCTCCAGGTTCCGGGGAGGTCGAGTGTCGCCTTATGCGGGCGTTCTGCGTTAATTTCGGATATGCGGTCGCCGTCAGCCTTCCTCGGCCACGCGAGCCCCGCGGCCTCCGCGTCTTCAGCAGTTCCCACGAGGTCTCCATGTTACGGGGCCTGTCAGGCTTCTCTCACCTCTCCCTCAGCTGTCCTTGCCGCGGAGGCCGCTCCTCCAGCCACTGCCATGCATCATCAGGGTGCGTGAAGAAATACGTTTTCTCCTGATAAATGACTTTTAACTTTGCTGGGAAGAACAACATGTATTGTAGTTTTAAATCCCGCAACCTCGCCTTCACCAAGTCAAAGGAGCGTCTTTGCTTCTGGACTCCTGGCTGTAATCCGGGAAGATCATGATCACTGCATTCTCAAACCGTATGTCTCCTTGTTTCCGGGCCTCCCTCAGAATAAGATCACGGTCTGCAAAATTCAGGAAGCGGGCAATAATCGGTCGGGGCCTAGCCCCCTACGGGGGTTTTGCAAGTAGAGCCCTATGCGCCCTCTCTATGATGAAACAGGTGGAAAAGTGTGCCGCCGGGAGGGTCTTCTGCAGCCATGCGTGGGGGAAGGCTGCCGTGTTGTTCCCCTCAATCCCTTGCCTAAATCCCACAAAGCGCAGGTTGTTGCGGCGTGCCCTGTTTTCGGCATCACCCACCTTCCATTGGAGTTGTTTATGTGACGCCTGAAGGTCCGCCATGTCTCTCTTCAGTGTGGTGAGCGCATCCTCCGCTTCACCCAGCCGGGTCTCTGCCGTGGTTACCCTCTCTGATAGATTGGGAAAATCTTGTCGTAGCAGGGTAACTTCCGATCTCACTTTGCCTATCTTGACCTCGAGGGCGGCCCTTGACACCTTTATATCATCTCGCGACGCCTGGATGGCATCCATCAGGAGCGCCGTGTCCGAGCGCAGCCCCTGGGCATCCGACCCCGGAGGCTGTGGTGCCGACGCATAGCGATCCAAGGTACCTTGTCTCGGAGTTCGGGCGGTCACCTCCTTCTTCCCCATGTCAGATCTGCCTATCCCCTGCTGGGCGAGAGTCTTCCACTGGGCACTGGTATGTTTCCCACCATCAGGCGTCCGTCGTCAGAAGAGCAGGCCTCTACTGCGTGGCAGAGTAGTTCTCACCGGTCACTTACCGTCCTGGCGTGGGGCCTCGGCCCTGGGACACTCACTTCGAGAAGAGGGGAAATGTAGGGGGGGTTGGGTCTCTCAGATCGTAGTCACCCTCTCTGTGATGCAGGCTTGTCGCCGGCGATGGGACCAGGAGAGGTCCGAGGTGTGTCAACAGCGTCCCAGGAGTCCACAGCTGGTTCTCTTTAGCCAAACCGGTGTCTGCCTGTGATGGGGGCCACTAAGGCCACCAGGGTGATTAGTTTGACCTCCGGCCCCCGCTGTGATGGATCACCGTCCTGCCCACCCGTCGACGGGGTCCTCGGGTTAGTTGTTGGCGGATTCCGCTGGTAGACAGATCGCCCCCCCCTCGTGCCTAAGTGACAGAGGCAGTATAATGGGGCTCCTCCTGTCGTGCAGCCAAGGTCTCACTGCAGTGATGGCACTCCGGGTACGTGTCCAGCCCAGTGTTTCTCTGTAGTATGGGCCATCTTGCCACACAGCTGGGCCTTTGTGAGGAGAGTGATTGGCTGCCCCGGGACACCAAAGGTGGCCACCTACGAGGGCAGCCACCCTTAGTGCCATAGGATGGCACAGACCCTGAGCGGTCTAGGGGTTGGGGGGACCAGTGGTCACCCTGTGATGTCACTTCCGGTCATGGGGGGAGGGGTTGTAGGGCTATATAGCCCAGGGGGCGAGGGTCAAGCGCCCTCTTTGTCCCTGGCCGCTGCTCGCGTTATCCTCGCCCTCCCCTGCCCTGACCCCGAGCGGGTGCTGCCCGTTGCTGTTTTCTTTACTAAGATGAGGAGGGACGTTGTGGAATGGTTGCAGTGTTAAGGATGTGGTTTTCCATAGGGGAGTGCTGGGGTGGGGATCCGTTCTGCGGGTCCGCGTTGCTTCTAATGTCACAGGGTGGAGGAGGGCAGTATTGAGGGAAATGAGGTAGGCAGCTGGGTCTGTTGCTCTTTTGTTGTTCGTGTGGGGAGTAGGGGCCGGGGTTTCCTGGGGGCCTTGCATGTTAGCCGAGGGGGCGGGAGGTCTCTTCCCCCCCCCCGCCCACTTTCTGCACCGCTCCTTACCGTGCCTCTGTCTCTGCACGCGCCGGCCCCGGGACTCCTCTTCTTCTCGCGGCGGGTCGCGGGGTGGCCGGGCACGGGCCACTGCACTCTCTCTCGGACCCCGGCCGGAGGGCTGGAGGGAGGGAGCGGCGTTTGCGGGCGGTGCCCCGTGAGTGCTTCTCCGTCATTCCGTATCCTGGTCTCCACTCCGGCACCTATGGCCTTGCCGGTCCTTTGTCCTCGTAGTTGGGGCCCACGCTGGACTCTATGGGGGTTACTTGGACGGAGGCCTGTCTCGCCTTCGCGCATGCGCGCATGCATGCTAGTCTCACGCTTGCTCCCCCCCTCGCAGCATCTCGTTAGCAGCGCTGAGGGTTTGGGATATTTTGCCCTGCCGTGACCCTGGCGCGATGTTGACACGCAGGAGCCGGTGCGATGTATGGTCGTTAGGGGCTACATTAGGACCATTTTCACGTTTCTCTCCTGGATGCATGCTTTATGTGTCATGTAATTTTATTAACGGGTCGGCGACTGCTCATTTATTTATTGATTTATCTGTGCTGTTGCATAGCGCGGACGTTACCCGATGGTGTCAGAGCGCTTTATATAGGAAGTCAGCGGATGCACGCGTGCATTGCAAGTGGACTATATACATAGGCGAACGTTACATTAAATGAGGCAACATTGACAATCGTGAGATGTTGGACTTTATATTCACCTAGTCACCCGTGCACTGGGGATGTGGGGGGGGGGATTGTGGGGGCCTTTGACGCTTTTTATTGTGTCTTACTGCAGGACAGCTGGAAGAGAAGGCGACACACGCCAGGTAGCGTGATTATCACCTGCTGGCCTTCTGGGGTCGCGCATGACCGCTTGTTGGATGGCGCGCTTGCTTGTGACGAGCGCGCTCTCCTACCCCTCCCTCCTCCTCAAGGGCGACCTTGTTCTTGGTGGGGGGGGGCAGGCTTGGGGAATTTATGTGTTGTTTTGTCTTTCAGCAGGAGAGCGGCAAGAGGAAGGTCAACAAACATGGAGGGAACGGGGCAGTGGTGGGGGCGGGTATGAGGTATTGATTACTTTCAATTTTTATTACTGCAGGATCTCATCAAGATGGGTTTGTAGGATCACACATCACGAAGGGAAGCGCATGGTAATTGGGTTTGTCCCTCTGTGGTCAGTGGGCCAGATTTAATGGATACAGTGCTGCAGGATTGCTCGCCGGGAATTTTTATTTTTTTGTCATTGGAAATGTTGGCATATTTATTCTTACTTTGGCTTGTACAGTCTGTACTTGCTGCGCTGGAGATTGTGTGCCTTCTGCCTGTGTTGCTTCAACTCTATGGCATGCTAATTTTGCTTGTTATTCTCTGTAACATTTAACTCAGGTAACGTATCTGGTTATATAGTGCAGTGCCCTGACTCTTCGGGGTATATTCGTGATCGACGGAAGTACTCTAAATAATAATGTAAAATGCTAATTTTGTGTGTTTATTCCTGTAACAGTTCTCTCATAAACATAACTGTTATATGGTTCAGTGCCCTGACTCTTTTGGGTCTAGCCATGATGATGAAAGTATCCTTAACATTAAGCAACATATAAGTTAAATAATAGCAATAGCATTGACACCATTGTAAGTAGTAGGCATATTTAAGGGCAATTTTATGGACAAGTATTGTGCTACTACCACTGTATATATAGGTCAGGGAGCTCATGTGTGTTAACCAGGGAGGAGTTAGTTGATGGGTGAGTTCAACATACGTTGAGTTGGCGCAAACATATATGCTCCTGTGGAGTGGATACTATACATACCATATTTTAAGTATTCAAGCTATTTCTACAGTGAATCTTCCTTTTGCTTCCCCAGTCTTTCTTTGTGTTTTCACCCAATCCAAGGTCAACACATACCCAAGGAGCTCCGAACCCAGCTGCTGGTAGGTAAGCAGTTATCAACAAATTAAACAGGTGGACATAGGACCTCCCCCACCTCATCCGCATTTAATTTTATCCGCATTAGATATATGGCAGTACGATACATAGAGAAACCACTTTTGGGACTGACATGTACAATTTAGAATGCAATTTTATTGGTGACATGAGAGGGCAATAGTACTCTTTTCTTCATGCGTCTGCCACTACACCTGTAAGACGGCGGGAGCTTCTAACTCTAGTGTTATTACATTACATAGCGTTTATTGCTACTAGGGAGAGCTCCTTACACTGGGCAACACATTTGATGCTGCCCCAATGTTATAGTATTCCAGCGGTCATTGTTGCTCGTTGGGATTAGTGTTGCTGTTAAGGAGAACTTGGAATGCTTCACCGTTTTTTTAGTTGGTGTTATTAAATGAATAGACATCAGGCATGCCTTAGGATCCTATGCATATGGGGAAGTGTCGTGTCAATTATATGAGTACATGCCGAAGGTAACTCGACACCAAGGGGTTTCTCGAGCACGGTCAGCGGGCTTGGATGTCTTTTGTCTATTTCCATGCAGGTATCGGTCAGAGGAGGACGTTGTGGTTCTCTGCATGGCAGCCATCTAAGCGACCTGTGGTGTAGTTTGGCACGTGTACAAAGTGGTAAACTGATGGTGGGGCATGTCTTGTTGCAATTTACTTAACGTCATTGCCCTTCATGGCGTGTAAGGTCCACACAAACTCTGTCTAGGTGGGTTCTCTACAGCATATCCTAAGAATTACTTCGTTAATAACTGATGTCTTGCATCATTATCATTATGAGCGTAGTCCTGGTGTTTCAAAATAGTGTCTTCATCCAGCATCCCTGGCATGATATGCTGTTGCGGAGGCAACATGCTAGCAATGAATTAAAAGTTTAACAAGAACTTGGGGGCCTACCAGGAGGAATTGGGCTTTGCATGAGGATACTAGTGCATGAACTCTTAACACCTGGAGCCGAATTCTTGGGGAGCGGGTACAGATTTATCACTTCTTTTAAAAGCAATATGGCTGACCTCGCTTCAAGCTAGAGGCCTGATACAGAGTAGAAGTGGTAGTTTTTCGAGGTGATAGGAACTTTGTTGCAGGTCTCTGCAGTTCTATGCGCCTGGCGTGGGAACACGGACTTTGCCCGCGGGAGGTCAGAACGCGTCTCTAGGGGGACAGAACCGATACTCCCATATTTGTTCTCAATACTTAGCTACGCGAAGTTACAAGAAGCAAGTTTCAACAAGAGCTGATAGTAAAAGAAGTCTGTACTTGGCATTACAAGAGGAGATTGGATCTTGGGTGCCAATTACATTAGCGTATTTAGTACAAGTGAGGTACATTCTAGGCGGTCAGTCTAACGTAATATTCAAACGTTATTTAAGCATGGGGCAACCTGTGCAAACCTCGGATCTAAACAGACTGTTAGAGGTAGCAAGCGGTAGGTTACCAGAAGTTGGTGACGGGCGCATGCGACAACAGAGGATCTACTCAGTTAGAGGGATATACTGCAAGCATGGGCAGCCTCTCTTGGCATCAGAACACTTGGGTAGACACCTGCAGAGCCAAGGAGAGGAGTGTTCGCTTATGTATGGACTTTCTTCAATGATTAAGAGAGGACAACTTTATTGTGGAAGGGTGCAGGTAATGCTGACTAATTAGTGCTCGTATCCACAACTGGCCTGGGTAGCGTGCAGGGCATTGGGGGCCACGTCTCATTGCAGAGAATGCAAAGCGTGGATCGGGGGGGGGGACATTTTAATCAATGTTTTCTGTCTCTAATGCAGGAACCGCGCACGAGAGCCGCCCCACCCACAGGGGGGTCACCTGAATTATCAACAGGTATTAGGGTCATAGCACACTGGGGACAGTGTGTTAGGGTCTGGGATTACCATGCTCTCCCCAGTTGTCATTACTATACGGGGTGTGGGTCGCATGCTGGTTTCACTCATGGATGTAATACATGGATAGTAACTGGGAGCGGGGACTTATTAGGTGGCCCTGTGCAGAACTGGATGTTCTCTCCACTTGAGTCTGGGCAAGGTGTTTTACGGCGCAATAATGGGGGTGTTCGCATGCATTTATGCGAAAGCAAATGGGAAATGTGTTTTAAGCTCAACAGGTGTATTTGGGCATATTATGCATTCATGTGCATTAATGGTTTGTTGTGCCGTTTGTTCTCTAATAATTATTAGTAGTTTGAACATCTGAGGCCCCATCCACTGATGGACGGGAGGGGGCTCTGATACCTGTAGCACATCGATAAACCCTTGTTGGGACTACTCCCTGGCACAGGCGGATCAGTTCAGGATAGTGGAATTTTGTTTTCTTCCCCGATACCCACAGTTATTGTTTAACTACACTAGGCAATGACCAAACAGCAACAAAGTCTTATTTCCTGTCTGGCTACAGCTCCTAGGTGACTGGACAAGTAACCTCATAGGTAGAATGGTAGACGACTGGGCGGGTCCTCACTGTGGGGTACATGGAGGACTTCTCTTATAATCTCCGGTCTCACGGGGCCAGGCAGTTCTGACTGACTGTGTAATTTTGTGATACTCTGTTCCATTTGAGCTACACAGTCTCATTCAAGACCAGGCACTTTTACGCCCTAGATTGCGTGCATAGGTTACTGCCTCACAGTTGCACGCTCCAAGCTATGGATTGTCTGACAAAAGCAGCCTGACAACCTTGGTCTGCCTAAAATGCTTGCGGGTCTGAGGGGCGCAATTCTGACATTGGGTCTCCCTCATCTTCAATGATGGGTACTAGCAAGAAAGTGTTTTCTTAGTCCTCCATGTCACTCATCGTGCTCTGTATATGGAAATGTCACACAAAGCAGTTTTACGCGTGTAGCTCTAAAGGGGGTGGCTAGTTCGTGGTTGGCTATGCAAGAAAGCTTTAAACTATGGCTTCTTCATCTTGGGCAACTATGCATTTCGACTGTAGTAGTGAAGTGCTCCTTTTCTAAATTACAGGGAGGCAATTGGCACAGCGGCTATATACCAGGCAATATTCAGCACTTTACATGAACAAGCTGGATAGCCCTGCAGATCAGTGGGCCGGCAGACGCCTCACATCAACTGCTGCATCCTGGCCCACGCTGAGACGATCACGAGTCGCACCACAGCTTTGCCAGTTTCCTTTACTCTGGCCCTTTGGCACCAGGGGGATGCATTATCAGGTTGCACAGAATTTTGGGCCCGCATTAGACACGCACATACCTCCTCCAAGGGGGGAGGGGCGTGAGTAAAGGGCGGACGAGACGTTCGCCGGGGGAGGGGTTAGACCTTCCCCCCAAAACTGACAACACCCCCATGGTTAACACCCCGGGGGGTTATGGATCATCAGGTGGGCGGGTCGCGAGAGGCGGCCTGCTCTGGATCGACCCGTAAGATAACCCAACATGGTGTCATAATGTATATGCTAATAAAACTGCAACAACTTTCTCCATCAAACTTGTGTTGTGTCGGTTATTGGTGGAGTGGTGTGTTGTTTGAAGAAAGGTCTGGGGTTGGGCCTATATTGGCACTAAGCACCGAGTCCCCTAGCCCCTTGTGGCGCCCCGCGATACCCAGAGGGCGGGGGCAGCACACCCAGGCTCCAACGGCTCCACGGCCAGATTGTACAGCCGAGCCTCTCCCCCACCAGCCTCACCTCTGGGAACCCTCCTTGCCACTGCTAGGAATCTTCAGCTCGGCTCGGCGGAGCTGGCAGGTCCTCGGGGCCGGGCACTCCTGAATGCGGGTTATTCCTCCCCGCAGGTCGCGTCTCTCCCCCTCCGGTTGCGGCGCGCCGTCTGCCACTTCAGCCCCCAGGTCCTGTCACCAGAGCCCACGGCATCAGGGATCACTGTGCAATCAGACGGATGTCGGGGGGGGGGGGGGGAGAATCCAGCGCCCCAGTCACCCACGGTGTCCCGCCGGTCCTTTACCCCGGCTATTGCTCCGTGCCGATCCGAGCCCCAGGAACTCCGGCTCAGGGCGCTGCCATTTTGCGAGCCCGTGGGCGGCCTCTAAGGCACAGCGTGACGCTCCAGACGGGAAAATAGCGCCTGATCCCGGCCAAATTTCTCACTCAGGAGGCGCTCTCGGCCTCCTCAGACCCAGGAGACCTCCCGCTGCCATAAATCAGGGTTCATAGGCAGTATATATCGGCGGATCAAGGTTGGCTCGGCGGAGCTCACCGGAGGCTCAACCTAGTCGGCCATGTTGCTCCCTTCCTTCTTTCTTGATTTCTTTCATGATCTTTCCTTCCTTCTTTTGCACCTACTTTCTAACTTTCTCTTTTTCTATCTTGTTTCTACCATTTCTCAAAGGCAACAGGCTGCCAGCTAATAGCAAAATGATTGGCCTTTTTAGTTCTGTGCTAGCTATTTCCTTTTGATTTGACTAAAATTATGTGCATGGCATAGTTACTTACAGGGGTTTTCAGTCACACTTCATCTATTTGTCTGTGGTTTTGTCATTGGCATTTTCCTTTAACCACCCAAGCATGCATCAAGGTGCAATACATCAGCCCACTTAGACTTCACTACGAGTTACAGCATGCTGTCCTTTCACAGTGAGCACACATCTACACTAGGTAGTTCCCTTAAGTGCCAGGGATTACTATGGCAATGGGTGCTTTTTTAAAACATTTTTTGCCAAGAAGGACAAACACCCAGCAGCTTCCAGAACATTTATGTTTTGCAAAAACCACGACGAAACAGGAGTTGCCAAAAGACTGTTAGACAATGCCAGATCTATTGGCTGTGCCAATGCTTGTTAGTCTCTTGAAGGGGCACTTTTGGATCAGCGGAGGCAGAACCAATCACAGGCTCAGCGCTGGTGCATAATAAGGTGCCAGCTGTTATCTGCATCCAGAATCATTGCTTCAGAGTGAGCTAAGCACGATGCAAAATGTTGTTCTTTATATTCAGAATTTTATGGAGAGCCAGTGGGTGTCTGGATGGAGCAGCCACTGTTTCTGATTAGCACAAACCAGTGCCTGCTTGACTCCCCGTGTCTGTAAAGTGTCTGCAAGGCCGCGTTTGCATCGTGTGTGTCCCCCAAGCGTGTCCTGTTTGCTGCAGTAGCCAGCAAGGATGCCGTGGACTCTGGTGCAAGCAAGAACCCAGCGCTCCCACCTCTCGCGCCAGTGGCTTCTTTCTCAGGGATGCTCAGTGCCTTGTTACAAGACACCTGGCTCCTGACTTCACTTCCATCTCGGGGGTCTCATCCGCCCACACCCCGCCGGATGCCGCGAGGCGGTGGAATGCAGTGTGACCCACATGATCTAGAAAACAGACTTAGAAACGAGAGAAGTTACAACTTTTTTATTACACTAAAATCCTGCTCCACTGTTCAGCCCCAAGCACGGTTATTAACTTGCACTGATCACACCGAGGGAAAATAGGTTTGGTGAACAAAACAAAAGTGCCCCCTTAGGCGAAGTTGTTCAAAATGGGTCCGTTTTGTAAAGTGGGGAAGTTTTGATCTTGTAAAGGTGTAAAGAACCTGATGTGCTTTGGAATGTAAGGGAGATTGCATGCATGTGTGCCTGGTGCGGGCCATGTTTGTGCGAACATCAGGGAAATTAACAAAAGAAATCGGCACTGCCGGCACTGCCAGACCATAAAACAGGGCCACAAAATGCCAAAACACCGCCTCACGCACTGACCTGTCAGAGCAGCCTGCCAGATTGCCCTTTAGGCCAGTCCGGTTCTGGTCACAACCAGATCCTGGCAAGTGATGGAGCGGAGGGCCAGGCCTACTGCACAGGGGGGCTACGAATCCCTAGGTATTCACAAGATACCCAAAAACTTTGACAAGGGGCACTGAGAGCATTGTGGCGTAGTGGACTGACTTCTGTTCTTTCAGTGTTCCTGAAGAACCAGAGGACTGGGAAACCCCAGTCTCATGGCAGATACCGAACTTGTCACAAGCCCAGCGGTCGAAGTGCATAAAAAAAGTATGGGAACTGTGATGATGCATGCTGTGGGAGCGAGGTCAGTGAGTGTGGGGGAAGGGTCAAAGCTGTGGCTAAAAAAACAAAATATTCACTAGTTTTTTTTGGTCTTTTACTGTCAGATGGCTACGTATAAAATAACGTGCACCTTAAATGAAAAATAAATAAAATAAAACATGTTAGTGGTACATGCACTACAGTACATTATGAAACCTCTATTAGTCGAGAATAGTGACGTGTATTTTTAGTGCTACGAGGTCAGAGCCTGTGACAGAAAGCACTGTGAATATGAATATTAAACCCCCGCAGTGCAGGGGAGCCCCAAGCTCCAGGAGGCCCCCTCAGCACAATACTCTTGGTGGAGAGTTCATGATTGAGTCGGAGGGGGCCCCTTCATGTACCTTGTATGGTATGGGGACCCCCCAAGTTTCCTTACGCCAGTGGATAGAGAGCTACAAATTGTAAAAAGGTTTTAAGATAAAAGGATGCGTCCAAAATAAAGATTTTAGTCATTCCCAGACTGTACGCACTGTAACTTTTTTACATATTTATATAACCGTCCCTCCAACACCTCCATGGGTAGTAAGCACTACATGAATAAAATTACAATTAAAAGCACCCACTTCAAAGCTCAGTTGTTAACTCTTTCAGTACCACTCAAAAAGAATAAAGCTTTGTCATCACAAAGCCTCGAATGATTCCATCAGTTAAAGGCATTTCCCTCTTCCCAAGCATCTTTTACATTTGCAGATTACCCTTTACGTTTGCAGATTAACTCGTGTACATTTGGATTTCTTTCAGGCAAGCAAGCACCCTGGCAAGAAGGCTTGTTTAACTGGCTGCCCGGCTTCGGTTACGCGGTACAAAAGGGGGTGGTGATGGACGGAGCATCTGAACCAATCAAACACTCACACCCAGTCAAAAGATCTGGGTTTAATCCATCACCGTTCTTTAGCCCACTCTGCCGCCCCAGTTCAGACATGGCTATATGCAAATCAGCCTGACCCTGTGCCTCATGGGAACAGTCCAGCCCGAACTGCCAAGCCATGCCTTCCCTGGACCGGAAACAAGCTTCCGAGGACCGGTTTCTGGCATTACAGCCGTCTTCAGCCCGGCTTGCTTGAATCCAGTGGCAAAGTGAGCAAGGGACTCACGTCTGAGCATACCCTGCCACACTTATGGCGGCCAAAAGCGGTACAAAAGGGGGCTTCGGTTACGCAGCACAGGAGACTCACTGAATGACACTTCGCGGAAGCATTTACACTATCGGAATTAACCGTCCCATGACATTGTCTTTTGGCTAAAAGTAGGGGAACGTTTTTTCATAAATTAAAAAAGTATGAACACATCCGTACCCCTCTGATCCCGCTCACTTCGACCTCTGCACAAACCCATGCCCTCTCATTTATGCTCCTGGCAGACTGCACTATTGCCATAAAACATTCAGAAGCATTCCTGTCATGTAGTCTCCTCTGCAACAGCCACTGGCTTCCCAAAAGCAGTTTGGAATGTGACTGGCTCTGCTTTAAGCATCCCAGACTTCCGGCTGCACCAGCCAGCCGCCTTGGCTTTCCAAATCCACACATGCAATGTAGCTGACTCGCTGAGTTCCCTCCTGTTTGGATTCCTTTTAACTAAGTTCATTTTTGACTAGGATGCTTTTAAAGAAACCATTTGTCATCCACTTCAGTACTTAATTTGTAAAAAAGGAAGTGCCCAGGCCCTCGACAGGAGGCCACTGCAGCTTTTACCATCTATTGCCCCTGCCAGCGCTGCGAAATGCATGCACCAACTCAACAACTAACTATCACACTCCCACAATCAGACTAGTCCAGTCCTCAAAAGCTATAAGAATGGCTTGGGAGGCAGGTTTTAACCATATTAATGTATATTAAATTAATAAACATCTGTTGCTCTGCTCATCACTAAATTAGGCAAACAGCGCCACCACGTGGCAGGCAGTCATAAGTCCTGGCGTTGACAATTAAGTGCCGGTGCCGAGCACCAGAAACCACAGTCTCAAATTAAGAACTGAACCGCTTTCAGCTCAAAATAAAATGGTCTGCTTTAAAATATCACTGTTAGTACAACATTTTAGGTAGAATACCATCAGGCACCTGTCTGATTGCAGAGTCATATTGTGGACATTCAGAAAGCTGACCTAAGAAAGCATTACCCCCACTGATTTGTCATTAACTTTTTGTTTTGTCATTCACAGTTGCTTTCTTTCTGTTTGCTGGCTTTCTTTGTGGTCGCACACCCCATGTATTTTTCCCTTATGTGGACCATAGCCTTTTGCCACCTCTCTGAGGGGCTTCTTCATTTCTTCCTTGGGTGTTTACTTTCCCAGAACTTTTTTTCATGAAGCACATCATGAGAGTGCATGTTGTATCCAGCTGTCTCCCTTGTATGTTTCTCTCCCAGCCTCCCATGCTACTCCCAAGCACAGTGTGCTTCTGGACAAAAAAAACCTTTATAATCCAATATAGAACCTGGTTACATAGGAAGTTACTAAGTAACAACTGCTCAATTTAAGAATTTTTTTAATGCAAAGGAACGTCATTTCATGAAATGTACTTTCAATCATTACACATTTGCAATATTAGCAGGAAATTAAATGGACAAAGAAAACATACAATTTTATACTTATGCAGTAACTGGTATGCCACAATCACAATCGATTTCCAGTAACATTAAATACATCAGTGATCCAACACAGTGCTTAGTGCACACTGGAGTGCAAAAAAAAATGCATGATTTCAAATCTGGGCATATGTAATACAGCGGTTTTAAAGACTTTGTCGTGGCCACAAAAAGTTATTCTCATGTTCAGTTTGATTATCACTTCTCATGATACCATGAGCGGTGTTGATAAAGTTTTGGCTATGTCAGTCCGGTGAACCATTGGCCACCATCCCAAGAGCAGAGCTTTCCTGGGGTCTCAAACAATTAAACAAAGTGCTCAAAATTAAGTATTGTACCTGACTTGATGCGCCTGAGAATACTTACTGTTTATACATATGGCCCACAAAAGCCACATAGGAAAGAAGAATGACCGTAAAAAAAGAGGAAAAATTACTATGTTGATATTCAACAAAGTGCATCTAAAAGTGTGCCTGCAGTGTTTTATACTGTGTCTGAAAGGAGGTGGAGGACCTGATGTAAATTGCATTACTGAGTGAGGAAAGTGATAACAACTATAACAACGCTGGGTAGAGATATGGGGGATATTGAAAAGAACATTAGAATTGACAAGCCTCATGACCTGACTGGAAATATTATCACATGACACCTCACAAAACCCGAAGATGACATTCCTGAAAAAGAGACGGTTGTGACTGTGATCGCAGTCAACAAAATATAATGCATACTTAAAATATGGAGGACAGAAGAAAAAAAAACTGAACTGCCCCACGGCCAGTTCTCCTGCCTCCACTGCCGCCAGACCCTCACCGCCACCCCGGCCTTCAACACCGGCGAAGCCAGCACTGGCAACACGCTAAAATGCATCCTCCTCAACGTACGCTCTGTACACAAACATGCCATGGAAATCTGGAACCTACTCGACTCTCTCACCCTACATCGCCTTCTCACAGAGACCTGGACCAATGCATCTTTCGCCCCCGACATCAGCACTACCATCCCAGACAGATACAAGATGCAGAGGAAAGACCGCACAACCATTCAGGAGGGGGCCTCGCCATCACCATCTCCCACAAGAGTACCCTCCGAACACCCTTCGCCACCACCATCACCGACTTCATCGCACCCCACGCCATCGCCTCAACAAACTACATAGTCATTGGAGACCTGAACTTCCACCTTGACAACCCCAGTGACCTCATCTCCACTATCTTCATGACAACCTCGTCAGCATCGGACTTAAACAACTCATCAACACACCGACCCACAGAGCAGGACACACCCTCGACCCCATCTTCGCGACAGGAAACAGCGTCCAATTCAGCCACACAATGCAGCCGCCATGGACTGACCACCACTGCGTACACTTTGCCATCAACAAACCCAAGGTACCCAAACCAGCCCCACGCCCACCAAGAAGGAACTCGAGCGAAGTTACCGAAGAGCAACTTAACAACACCCTCACCTGATACAACCACACCTGGGCACCCGACGCAAACAACACTAACGACTCAGCCAGACACCTGTATCTCCAACTGTGCAGACGAGCTCGCCCGCTACACAACCCCGACAGACAACACCCCAGGAAAGCCGCCTGGTTCACCACTGCTCTCCAAGAAGCCATACGCACCTGCAGACACATGGAGAACAACTGGAGAAACACCAAGACTACCGAAAACCACACCACCTACAAGGACACCATGAGGGACAACGACAACCAGATCATAGCCACCAAGAGGAACTTCATCCACATCAAAATCCTCGCCAACTCCACCAACTCTAAGGAACTTTTCAGTGTCATTCAAAAATTCACCAACCCATGCAGTAAAGCCACAGGCATCACCCCATCCCAAAACCTCTGCGACAAGCTTGGAAGTTGGAACCTATGTCCACCTCAAGATCAAAAACCCCTACGACAACTTCATCGACCACACACCAGGCACCACAGACGGCCCCCGCATCCCAAAAACACCAGCCAGCCCACCATCTCCAACTGGACACCGATCACAGCCGAAGACACCGCCTCGACTATGAAAAGCATCCACTCAGGGGCCTCCACCGACCCCTGCCCCCTTCACATCTACCGCTAAGCTGCGGCCGCCATCGCACCAGAAATGCAACGCACCATCACTTCAAAACAGCAACCTTCCCAGATGACTGGAAGCGCGCAGAAGTCAGACCCCTGCTCATGAAGCCACAGCTGACCCCACTGACCTCAAGTACTATCGGCCCATCTCGCTCCTCCCCTTTGCAGTCAAAGTTGCAGAGAAAACAGTCAACAGGAAACTGACACGATTCATTAAAGAGAACGCCATCCCCTACCCATCCTAATCCGGATTCCGAAGCAACCACAGCACAGAGACCGTGCTCGACTCATCAGTCACCATGAACCGACAGGTCAACACCGTTACCTCCAGCTGCTTCAACACACTCCGCATCCTCCGCAAGACCTTCAAGTGGATCCCCCCTGAATCAAGGAAGACAGTCACCCACACACTCATTACCAGCAGACTGGACTATGGAACGCACTCTACGACGGCATCAACAAGTCCCTACTCGGCAAACTCCAGACAATACAGAGCACCGCCGCCAGACTCGTCCTAGGTATCCCCCAACATAGACTAAGCGGCTCCCCGTGGAGAAAAGAGACACTTTCAAAATACTCACTCACGCCTACAAATGCCTACACAATATCGGACTAAAATACCTCAACAGAATCAACTTCCACATACCCAAAAGAAACCTCCGATCTTCCAACCTAGCACTGGCCGAAACCCCGCACATCCGCAGAGTCAAAGCAGGCCCAAGATCCTTCTCTCAAATTGCAGCCAAGACCTGGAATGAGCTACCAGCAGACATTAGACGCGCCCCCTCCCTGAACACCTTCCGGAAGTCCTTCAAGATCTGGCTCTTTGGCTAAACAGATCTGCAAACCCCCTCCCCTCAGCACCTTGAGACCCTTACTGGTAAGTAGCGCGCTTACAATTCCCTGATTGATTGATTGAACTGTGGATGCATGAATTGTTCCAAATGAGGTACTATTAAAAAATATTATCAATTTGAAGATCAACGAGAAAAGTTTGAGGAAGTATGGGACAATAACCTAAAGGGTTAGTGGGCAGGTGAGAAAATGGAAACATGGCGGTGACAAGGAGAAGAGAAGAGCTAAGGAGACAGAAGGGATACACACAAAGGAAATGGGCAAGATTTATGTAGGCTCGGGCACAAAAATAGGTAGGACATTGCTGCATAAACCAACAGCACGACCAGGCACAGGAATGGTACCAAAGCTTAGATGTTACTTTTGTTCTAATCAATGGATTCATAGGCTCAGACACATGAAGGTAAGGAGACAAGACAGATAATTAAGGGTATAAAGAATTTGAGGAGAGGGAAGGGGAGGGGAGGGGCGAAAGAGAGACAAATATATTGGATTTATACAATGGGACTCAAAGTCTTAATTGAATTGAGATTATTGAATGTGCAAATGTTTTGGGGAATATAGCACTGACTTACAGCACAATAATACAATGAGTGTGAACGGGAGGTGCTCTAAAACATATTGAGAAGAAAGCTACACCTAAATTTATGTAAGATAACTGGTCACCAGATTGAATCCAGAATCTATAAGGAAAGCATAATAAAGCTTCTGTCAGAACTAGCTTGTCATGGAGAAACCCTTGAGGAAAGCCTTACAACTGCAAAAGTTTACCAGAAGTGGTTCTCTCAGCATCCATAGCACTGCAAGAGAAGGGACAGGCGGTCCTAAGAGACAGTGAGTCAGTGAGACCATAATGCTGCTGCCACATCTCATTCCTGGTCTGCAGCTGTCAGTGGTGCAACCGGTGAGTGGTGCAGCCGGTGTAGCAGCACCAGGGCACAGTGGTGGGAAGGTGCCTAGCCTGCCCTGCAGCACCTGCAGTTCTTTATGATGCAGCCCACTCACATTGTTTATCTGTAAAGCATCCCTGGGGCATGACTGCTTATTTATTCTTTAGTGGGGGTGGTCGTTAAAGGTTCAGCAGAGAATAAGAAGCAAGCACTGGCAAAGCATGTAGGTCTGGTGTTGACTGCGAACCTTTTGGCTTTTTTTATGCTTATTTTGCTTTGTCAGGGTTTTTCCAAAATCCTATTGTTGGGGGAGCTGGGCCCTCGCACATACATATAAAACAATTGGCTAAAATATAAATTATTTTTGGTGTCTCAAAGTGCACGCATTACCCTTAGTCCTGGAACAAATAGGAACTACTTTTTGAGCCATTGTGCTCCTGGTAAAAGAGGAGAATGCTGTACAAAAGGGGGTGGTGATGGACAGAGCATCCGAACCAATCAAACACTCACACCCAGTCAAAATATCTGGGTTTAATCCATCACCGTTCTTTAGCCCACTCTGCCACCCCAGTTCAGACATGGCCATATGCAAATCAGTCTGACCCTGTGCCTCATGGGAACAGTCCAGCCCGAACTGCCAAGCCATGCCTTCCCTGGACCGGAAACAAGCTTCCGAGGACCGGTTTCTGGCATTACAGCCGTCTTCAGCCCGGCTTGCTTGAATCCAGTGGCAAAATGAGCAAGGGACTCACGTCTGAGCATACCCTGCCACACTTATGGCGGCCAAAAGCGGTACAAAAGGGGGTGGTGATGGACAGAGCATCCAAACCAATCAAACACTCACACCCAGTCAAAATATCTGGGTTTAATCCATCACCGTTCTTTAGGCCACTCTGCCACCCCAGTTCAGACATGGCTATATGCAAATCAGTCTGACCCTGTGCCTCATGGGAACAGTCCAGCCCGAACTGCCAAGCCATGCCTTCCCTGGACCGGAAACAAGCTTCCGAGGACCGGTTTCTGGCATTCCAGCCGTCTTCAGACCGGCTTGCTTGAATCCACCACCCCCTTTTGTACCATAAAAGAGGAGAATGCTGTCACTCACAGCAAAACTAGCCAATGGCTAATTAGGCCTACCCGATGCTGTATCATGTAGTGGTGGAAGAAAATATGATGATACAATAACAGACCAGAGGACCAAGAAGACTGTGTGATACATCTATATAAGTAAGTAAACATACAACTTTAATAGACCCAAAAGATCCTGGATAACAGTGGAAAAGAATTAAAAAAGTAGAGAGTGTGAAAGAAAGGTGTGTGTGGAGAGGGAAAAGTTACAGAATGGGAGAAGATAATGATGAGAGAAAAAGTGAAAACGGTATAAGGATGATCTAAATGTTCAAGGAAAGAGGAAACAAAAGGGTCCTGAAATGAGGATGTCAGGAACAGAAGGGAGTGCGAAGATAAGAAAGAGTGAGAGGCAGAAGAGGAGAGGAGAGACAGGATGAATAGGAAGAAGGGAAAGTAAGGGAATAATGAAAGGAGAGAGGGATGCATACAGGGAGGAGAGAATGAAAGACAGGTAGAATGAGGAACTTGTAGAATTGGAAGCAGGGGCACAACTTTCAATAGTGCAGCATGTACAATGACACTGTGTTCTTGAGTGTGAGGTTTCAACTGCATTCCAGTGATGTCTGTATTTGAATATTAAGGAGTGGGGGAACATGGTACCACTTTCCTTGCTTGCATTAGGACCCAAGAAACCAAGACTACGCTACTGTTAGTGGTGGCACAACAACTTAATTAGTCTACCAGCGCATCAGAACGTCTTGTGACTGTGAAAGGATCTTCACATATATAAATATTCACTGAAACAAACATAGGTTTCACATATGTTATAGTTAGGAATTAGCATTTAAAAAACCTTAGAACTTCAATGAAAAAAACATAGGTTTCAGGGACGTTATAGATAGTTGGACATTTGACTCATATAAAACCAGAGAATTCCCCTGTTATAGTTAGTTGAGCTAACTATAACTCGCGCACCCGTAATGTACTGCTGATGATATCACATATTACATCACTCATGACATGGTCAGTGACATCACTGATGACATCACTGATGACACCTCAAATGACATCACTCATGACATCACTCATGACATCATCCAGTGAATGGGTGTTTCTGTAAAGTTTAAATATTTTTCATATATATCTATGCCAAGGTGTATTGAAGAATGAATGCATTTACAAGTGCCTGAAGGGATTATTTAGTAGGTGCGTGACTGACTGACTGAGTGATTGAACATGTCTTACTGAATGCATGGGTTAGTGACTAAACTGTGTGAAAGTCTCTAGGAGTCTCTCAGTTGCTGTGTAAGCAACTGCATGGGTTGCTGAAAAGTTACATGAGTGTCTATATGGGTTATTGATTTGTTGTCTGAGTATCTGTATGGGTCCCTGAGTGTCTGTGTGGCTGGGTGGGGGATGTATGAGTCTGTGCATAGATGTCTGAGTGGGTGATTCACTGGTTGTATGGGTTAAAAAGTGCATCTGGCAAGGGCTGTATGGGTGAGTTAGTGTGTGTATGGGTATGGCGATGACTGAATGAATGTCTCAGTGGTATATCTGTGACTAACCACATATGTTTTAAGGCACTATATGTGAGTGTTGGAATATATAAATGACTATATGTGAGAGTAAGTTATTTGAAGAGTGGGTGTATAAATAAATGTCTGCTTCTACCAGTGATTGTATAAGACAGTAAATATGTTAGTATCTGTATAAATAAGTGATGTGGTATGTCTATAAATAACCAAGTTGGTGTGGATAACTGTATACATGAGTAAATGGGTATGTGATTGATTCTTTGCATTACTGACTAGGTGTGTGAGTAACTCTATGGATGAGTGGCAGAGTGTGACTGATGTATGAGTGCATATTATATTCCTGTATTGATGAGTAACTACATGTATAAATGACTGGATGTGTGTGTAGACCTAGGAAATAATGAGTGGTATGTAGTATATGGCATTCTTCTGTGTATGGTTTCAAAAATAATAGCCTACATTTTACAATGGGTGTATCAAAGTTTATATTAGGGCATCAGCATGTGCATCAGATTATCACGTGGATGACGTCATGATTGATGTCATGAGTGATGTCATTTGAGATGTCATCAGTGATGTCATTGACCATGTCATGAGTGATGTAATATGTGACATCATCAGCAGTGTATTGCGGGCGCGCAAGTTATAGTTAGCTCAACTAACTATAACAGGCGAATTTCTCTAGTTTTAAATGAGTTAAATGTCCAACTAACTATAACGTCCCTGAAACCTATGGTTTTTTCAGTGAATATCTAAGGTTTTTCAAATGCTAATTCCTAACTATAACATCTGTAAAACCTTATGGTTTTTTCAGTGAATTTCAAAGGTTTTTTAAATGCTAATTTCTAAGTATAACTTCCCTGAAACCTATGGTTTTTTCAATGAATTTCAAAGGTTTTTTAAATACCGAACGACTATTGTGTATTTGTCATTAGTACTGTTTTTTCCAAGTTTTCAACTACATAAAATAAACTGCAGATGTGCTATGTAACGTAATACATTTCACAAATTACAATGAGTTTTTAAATAATACAAAACAATTTAACATTCAGATAACAATTTTTCTCCCTTTTTTTGCTGTCATCAGCTACTACTTAACTTCGCTATTCACAGTGATGTCAGTGTAGTTTCATCATAAACAGCAGGGGAAAAAAAACAATCAACTAGATTGTTAAAAAAAAGAAAACCGTAATTCTCTGAAAAAGAATACAAAATCAACACAAATAACACATCCAATACTACTTCAAATGTTCAAATCTTACCTTTACTTCGTAGTTTCTCTGCACATTTTCCCAATACGCCAGATAATGTATCAAAAACTTTGCTTTGAAATCATCCAGTATGAATTCCTTAAAGATCTATACACCTTCTCATTGAAGCCGAATGGTGTATCTAAAATCTTTGTTTCAGAAAAATTAAGTATGAGTTGGGTAATTCATAAGGCAATCTCAGTTTAATTTCCAAGTGTGTATCGTTACAGTGAATCCAACCATTATTACACTTTAAATAAACTGTATAATGTCCACTTGCAGTAGTACTTCCAGCATGGAAAACAATAGCAACTGTTGCAAAAGTTCCTCCAGAAACAGATACCTAATTAGCAACAACATTTTAAATTTTGGTTTCCACTTTTCTTCCATTTGGTCGACAGCGTTGCAGCATTATAATCAAATATTTTTCATATCTTTGCCTGCATATTGTAGATAGCATTCCTGATTTACAACGAGAACACATCATCTCATGATCAGCTTCTTTTACTAATTTGAAAAATGGTACAGATTTGCAGTCAGATATTGTTATACAAAAAATCGTTCTCTGTCAACTATAGTCCTTGAAGATAATAAACACTCTTCACATGTATATTCCCATTTATACCTGAGTCCAAATAAACTCTCAATCTGAATTCCTTCATCTTCTAGTACTCCAAGCACAAACATCAGAAATTCTTGTGCATCTGAATGTTCAAGATCCAGTATATGTATCCAACAGTTGGCGAATACCAGAAGCAGAATGGATCTTACTTCTATTAGTTCTCAATTCTTGAAATAAAGTGTAAAGTGCAGAACATAAAGTTTTTTCCTGACTTTCCATAATTTCACCACAAACATCTTCAAGATAATATATAACATTTAGACTAACATTACCATGGCAGTTGACACTAGAAGCATTTTCTAATTGGTATCCAACAACATCATCACTTGTTTGTATTTTCTGCTTCTTTACATCTTTTCTTCTCTGTTGATTTTCTTTCTGCTTTTCAACCATAGTTAACTCTTCAACATGTTTGCATTTTGAACACACAACACGTTTCTCATAAATAGGATATTCACCTAAATGGGGAGCATAAAGCCTTCTCAAACGGTTATATTCTCTTACACACATTGTTCTCATCAAAATCAATTAAATACAAACCAGTCAAGGTTCTAACTCGAGATAATGCAACATATACCATTCCCTCTTTAAACACAGTTCTTCCAACATTTACCAAAGCATTATCTGCACTTAAACCTTGTGATTTGTGAATAGCTATCGCATATGCTAAACAGAAGAGAAACTGTTTTCTACAAACATATAAGTCAGTCAGTCAATCCACTTTATTCAATTAGTTAAAATCATAAAAGTAAATAAAAAACAACCACAAACATATATAATGTTACAAAACATTTTGGCATAATAATTTAAAATACACAGACATTATTTCAATTCACTTAACTAAAAATACTAACACTAAAACATACACTTTATCCCTTAAAATTGCAGTGAACATTACAATCTTACTTAAGAAGAAAACATCATTAAGTTTCTCTTATTCTTTAGCCTCACCACAGCTACCAAGAAGGATGCAATGTTAAAAATATCCCAAGGATTACACAAAGACTGTAGGAAGACCAATGCCGGTCTAACCTGGGTAAAGCCCCTGCCTCTAAGGATAGGGACCAGGAATCTCAAACGAATATTGGAATAAAAGTCACAAAACATCATGAAGTGCAAAGTTTCTTGGGGTGAAAAATTGTCACATTAGCAGGGTTCAGCATCAGCAGGATTGCACCATTCCCGATAATCCCCCAATGTGAAATGAATCAGATTGAAGCAAAGCCTGGTTAGAAGCCAATGATGATAAGGCTTGTTAACTAATGATAAATAAGGTGCCAAATTAATTGATGTTTTTAACAAGTAATGGGCCCTAACTAAAGGTTTACATAGCTCCTGTTCTTCTCGTCCCATCATCAAAACCGTATTAAAGCTCAATTTTACCCAAGACACATCCTCCTTCCTGATCTTATCTGGTTCCTCGTAAAGTTCTGGCCGTCCTATTTTAATAAACATACTTTTAACATATGCCAGCCATTTGATTTTTTGGGACTTATCTAACTTCACACAGCACCGTAAAATCATATGATTCAGGCTTAAATCAGGGTTCAGCCAAGTTTTGAGCCAGCATAGCAACGGAGCTGTATTCAAAATATCAGTAACATAGCCTAGCCCTAATTCCTGGTGTGTAGCATACGATGGGGTAGATTGTGGGACAGACAGGAGATGCCGTAGGAATTTGTTTCCAGCTATCTGAATCCCTACCTGTTCTTTATATCCCCAAATAGAGGACCCATAGGCCGCAATAGCCAGTCACTTGGCTTTATAAACCTTTAGAATAGCCTCTATCAGTCTAGCCCCCAATCGCTGTGCAAACCCTATAAGAGATGAGGAGACTCATATAACTGCATTCTTTTTAACATTTTGATGCAGAACCCAGGACGACCTATCATCAAATAGGACTCCCAGATAAGAGAAGGAGGACACAGGGGAGATTTCCACTCCATTACAATAAAAAGTTTTTCTATCTCTGTGACCTACTGTCATAGTATGTGACTTTCCGTTATTCACGATTAAATCCAATGAGTCCATAAAAGTCCCTTAGGTGTTTAAGAGCAGCTGAAGGCCCACTGCAGTACAAGCTAAAAGTACTGTGTCATCCGCGTATAGGAGAACAGGGATTAAACAGTCTCCAACACGCGGGATATCCAGAGCCGCTGCCACAAGCACTTTATCCAGGTCATTAATGTAAAGGGCAAAACAGCAGGGGAGCAAGAATACATCCCTGCCGGACACCCTACCAGAATTAAAAGATCCAGTGCAGTCACCAGCCTGAGTTATCCTAACCGAGGTTGTAAGATCTTGCTGAAGGTTGGCTAAAAAGTAAACTGAACAAGGGTCGAGACCCTTTTCCAGTAACATATGCCAGAGCTTTGACCTGTTAACCAGGTCAAAAGCGTTGGATAAATCCATAAAAGCCATCGTCAGGCACCCCTCCTTGACCATAGTATATTTGCCTATTAATAAGTGCAAATTTAAACACTGGTCCATGGTGTTCCTCCCTCATCTAAAGCCATATTGTATATTAGATAAGATCCCCCTCTCATGTACCCAATCAGGGATTTTAGTTAGGATTACCTTTCCCTAGATTTTTACAGAAGAATCAATGAGGGATATCGGCCTATAACACCGGGGATCCCCTCGCTGCCCCTTTTTAAAAATGGGAATAATGATTGATTTTGACCAAGAGGCCGGAAAACCAGCTGAGCCAACAGCACTAAAAACATTTGTAAGGATTTTGGCCCATAATTGTTGGTTACTTTTATAGAGGTCTGCAGGAACGCCATCTGGTCCCGGTGCTTTATTACTAGCAGTGTCTCTTATGGCTTTCCTAATTTCCCCCTCGTTAAACTCAAGCGGGGTACTAGCTCGGGGTAGAGCGAGGACCAGGGCGTACAATCCACAACCCCCACCGACTCATAATTCGCTTCAAAATGGGAAAGCCATTGGGCTTCAGTAATATTCCATTCTTGGACCTCATTATCCTCCCCTGAAAAGAAAGGGGTGTTTATGATAGTCCGGAACCTTGAGCTATCTCTTAGCACCTCCGCCGACAGCAAAGAGTTCCACGCCTCATCCTTAATCTCCTTTTCCCGGCTGTGAAGCACTAACTTATATTCATTCCTCTTCCCAGCTATCAAATCCCTATCCTGTGGTTGTTTTTTCAGGGCTAAAATTATAGACCGATGGGCTTGAGAGCATTTCTTAGGGCCACACTTAGGTCTAATTTTAGTTCTTAAACACAGATCAAAGTGTACTTGTGTACAAATTCCCTCAAAAGCTCCAAGCACCGCATTCTTGGAACTAAGAGGGTCAGTGCATTTCTAACATAGGCCCTTTAAAAACTTTTCAGGTGTTACATTAGCCCATCTAAGCCTCTTCCCCTGAGCACAATGTAGCACCTTATTCGGAACCCAGTTCCTGCCACCTTTGCTCAAAATACCACAGGTAATATTCAGGATTAGAATGACCAGATTATGATCACTCCAAAGGGATTCCTGGGCATTGTAGAGGATCACCTTATTCAATAACGAGGGGGACATAAAAATGTAATCTATAACAGTATTATTATCCTTGGCTTTAAACGTAGGGCACCGATCTCGAGGGTCAGCAATACTAGCTTAAAAAATGATCAGCATCCGTTAAAAGCAACTCAAGACCCTCACCCCGTGTGGTGTGCTAAAAATGTGGGGTCTTGGCAAAATTAAAACCATGCGGGTCATTTAATGAACAATGTAAATCACACAAATGCGTATTAAAATCACCCATTAATAAAACATAATAAGTGGATTGCTTTAGCTTATAATCATTAAGAAAATTACTCAGAGTGCTTAAATGCTGATTTACATAGTCACACTCCCCTGAATTGTAAATATTCACTAGCAAGAGTTTAGAGCAATTTAGTTTACTAAGCTCCAGTATTAGACAATGGGGAGAGTCTAACTCTAACCTTTTTACAGACCATCTTAGGTCTAAGGAGAGAAGAAGCAGGAGACCACCTTTTGCCTTGCCCGCTGAAGCTGGGCATGCCGCTAAAGAGAATGAGCTAAAGCCATCCAGCCAGAAATTAACCCCCTTATTCCAGGTCTCTTGGAGGGCAATTATGTCATATGATTTTATAAAGGATAGCCAATTGGGATCGTCTCTCTTCGATCTCAAACCCGCAATATTCCAGCTCAAGACTCGGCATTTGTTAATGTGATCCCCCACTTGTTCAGCTCTACCCTGAGTGACAGCACAAGGGCCAGGAAAACGAGGAATACTGCCTGAAATAGTACCTCCAGATATAATGGGACGAGCCGACCCTGTACTTATCACCATCTGTCGACTTATCTCTGGCAGAGGGGAGACAGTGGATTGACTAGTAACTTCCTTTAACGCTGGAGCACATACTGGTGGAAGTCAATCACAGGCATCTAGGCCTGACAGAGGGGCAAATCTATTAGCTAATTCAAGATCGGGGGATCTCCCTAAGGGTCCATAAACTGCACCCCGACTTCTCCCCCACTAACTGGGATGGCTGGTCCGGTCTAAAAAAAACCCTAATGGTAAAAGGGAGATAACACCCTTGCCTTCTATTCCCTAAGTGCTCCAGCAGGGATCTGACAACCCATTTGTTATTGAAATTGGCGATTATGCAGTCCCCCTATCCTTCCTAGAGTGACCAATCCAAGAAACCCGTCTTGCCATTATCATTTGACTACAGATATCCCAACCCCAAACCCCCACTAGATTTAATTGGGCTGTAAACCAGTGCATGGTTTTAGCCATTAACTGCTTGGTTGATTCAGAATGCCCGACTTGTAATGTCGGTTACATTCCTCAATACCACTACCAAAGGAGCAACGGGCGGTGGAAGATGTAATACCCCGTGACCATCCTTAACACAACTATGGGCCATACCATTGTGAGAGGCAGCGGGATTACGTCTGGACTGTCCATTTGCTAGCATAGGTTGACTACCCATACCACGGTTAGAACGATTATAGATGTTATGGCCTACTAGACTACCCCGAGGTCTATTTCCTGCCTCCTTTGGGGAATTCGGTATTAACAGGGCAAATTCACTGGAGATATTCCCATCCTCACCCACCTGACCACCCTGAGCTACCAGCCCCACTTCAGAAACTAGACCGTCTCTATCAATTCTACTAGAAGATGGAACCCCAGAGTTGGAAGTCAGTGTAGGCAGGGTGGAATCAGAATTTGCTACATTACTCAACACATTTGATTGGGCTTCAATTGCCTGACCCGTTTTTAACAAAGAGATTTCAATAACATGAAGATTAGGTCCCACATTTAATTCAAAATTAGTCAGTCTTTCTTCAATGCGATTTAACCTTTCAATGATAGGAGAAAGAGATTTCTCAATTATGGCCCCATCTTCCCCCATAGGGCCTCCAGGACTTCAGGGGGGACACCCAGCTGATCAATATTCACAGTAGCTTTGGTAGATGTTATGGGCTGCTGATCTAATGTCAGTGAGGGTGTCACAGTCACTGTAACGCCATTGTTTTTAATCTTCTGAACTGTAGCACTCTTCGGCCTTTGTGGCCCCCCCTCCCCTCTTCCTCTTTGTAGACGGCTCTGGCACAATTACCATGGATTCCTTAGGTTGCGATTTAGCTTTAGGCGCAGACCTAGTCACAACACGTAGTGGGGTGCCAGCAGATGTACCTATACAAACCAAATCACCAACATGAGGGCCACCAGAGGCTTCCACAATAGCCAACAAATCTAGCAAAGCAATAGGAGACTGTGTGGCAATTTCAACTAAACAGCAAGGATCAAGGCTTGCGGCCTCTGAGCCATCTGAGCGTTCTGGCGTGCGTGCAGATATCAGACCGCCCAATGACGAACGTTTAGGTTGTAAAACATCTAGGGAAAGACACCGCTCAGTCAGGGCAATCTCATGAGCAAGAACAGAGCTATCCCTGATTCAAAATTGGTCCAAAGTCCCTGCGATGCTTCCCCCCAAAGGTGGAGGTCTAATCTTTCCTCCACGTGAATTCATGTCAAACTAAGTTCAAAGGAAACAGGGAGCCCAAAGTCCCGGATAAACTACAAGCAATGAACAAACTAGTAGACCTACTGTACCGCTGATGTTAGAGGGGGGGGCCAGCCCGGCCTCTTCCGGGCTCTAACGGGCTTAATCGGGGCTGGCCTTGGCCCGGACTTCACCCGGCGCCGCCCGCGTGCATCCCACGACATGGGAGCCTTGTGTTCCTTGAAAACGCCACCTGACGCTTGTTGGACGCGGTGGTGGCATGCGCGCCGCGAGTGCTGCCAGGTGCTGTAGTCCTGCAAAACACACAAGATGACCGACGGAATGTTGCACAATGGCAAAACATTCACCCCCAGTCACAGATCTGGGTTTAATCCATCGTTATTTTGCTCGCCAAGCCACCCCAGTTCAGACATGGCCAGAAGCTTGTCTGGAGAAGCTTCTTATGAAGTGTCAAGAGTGCTGAAGAAAATGAAACTTTTAATTATTGATGAGGTGAGCATGGTCTCAAACTTAAGAATGCAAATTTATTGTCATGCTCCACTGGTAACATCAATAATCTATGCAAACTAACTCCTTTAACACTGTGTGCAGCTAATCCAGTTGGAGCTGTTACCACACAACATAAATGTGAACCAGTAGTTTTTTTTAAGATAACTGGTCAACACTTGAATTAAAAAACGTTTACCTGTCCCAGCTTGACTACTGATGTACATCAGAATAGGTTTAAAAGATGAACACAGACATTCTTTTTTTTCATGCAACAAACCATGTTCTATCCATTCTCTCACTTGCAGATATATTTCTTTCTGTTCAACATTTAATTGTTCTTCTAATTTTTCCAATGTAGTATTCTCATTGTGTGCTGGTTGCATTGCAATTTCGACTTTATGCATAGCAATCGCTGCTTCATTTTCCAGCACTGGGTGTCCAAGAGGATCTTGACTACATGGACCACTACTTTGACTATCTTGAGAACTTTCATGAGCTATTTCAGCTATAATAGTCTTTTCCTGTTCAACTTCATCATTCAACATTTTTAAATATGTAGGGAAAATTGGACATCCAATGCTATCTTTACAAGCATTAAAAGAATCTTCATAGCAGTCAAACCCTCCGAGTAATTCACTTTCATTACGCTATGGGTTAAACAGTTGCAGAAGTGCTAAATAGTAAAATTCTCGCTTATCTGGAGTTTCACAACTAAGGGGCCCATTAGGATGGCGGACGGACTTTGCCCGCCCGCCATCCTTGCGGTAGTAGGGACCGCCTGCCATAAGGGCATGGGTCCCGTCGGCAGCATTAGGATGCGTTCGCCACAGTGGTGGGCGCATCCCACATTCCTACCATTGTGGCGGGCGGTGCACTTAGCACCGCCCGCCACAATGGCAGGAAAGCATGCTGTGCACTTCCATGCATAGCATGGCAGGCACCGCGCGTTGCCTGTCATGCTGTGCATGGAACTGCTGGGGGTACCATAGGTACCACCCATGTGCACCCCCTACCCCCCAGAGTCCCTTGGGGCCCGCAACGGGCCACCGCAGTGATTCTCCGCATGCCTTTCTGTGGCGGCATTGCCGCCACGGAAAGGCATCCACAATTGCCCATCATAATATAGCTGGCGGTGTCTGATAGACACCGCCACCATATTATTCCTTTTCCGCCCCGGCCACAAGGCGACCGAGGTGGAAAAGCGGCAGACGGTCTTTCCGTCCGCCGAGTTATTAGTATGTAGTACAAAAGGGGGTGGTGATGGACGGAGCATCTGAATCAATCAAACACTCACACCCAGTCAAAAGATCTGGGTTTGATCCATCACCGTTCTTTATCCCACTCTGCCACCCCAGTTCAGACATGGCTATATGCAAATCAGTCTGACCCTGTGCCTCATGGGAACAGTCCAGCCCGAACTGCCAAGCCATGCCTTCCCTGGACCGGAAACAAGCTTCCCAGGACCAGTTTCTGGCATTCCAGCCGTCTTCAGCCCGGCTTGCTTGAATCCAGTGGCAAAGTGAGCAAGGGACTCACGTCTGAGCATACCCTGCCACACTTATGGCGGCCAAAGCGGTACAAAAGGGGGTGGTGATGGACGGAGCATCTGAATCAATCAAACACTCACACCCAGTCAAAAGATCTGGGTTTGATCCATCACCGTTCTTTAGCCCACTCTGCCACCCCAGTTCAGACATGGCTATATGCAAATCAGTCTGACCCTGTGCCTCATGGGAACAGTCCAGCCCGAACTGCCAAGCCATGCCTTCCCTGGACCGGAAACAAGCTTCCGAGGACCGGTTTCTGGCATTCCAGCCGTCTTCAGCTCCATCGGGTAGGCCTAATTAGCCATTGGCTAGTTTTGCTGTGAGTGACAGCATTCCCCTCTTTTATGGTACAAAAGGGGGTGGTGGATTCAAGCAAGCCGGTCTTAAGACGGCTGTAATGCCAGAAACCGGTCCTCGGAAGCTTGTTTCCGGTCCAGGGAAGGCATGGCTTGGCAGTTCGGGCTGGACTGTTCCCATGAGGCACAGGGTCAGACTGATTTGCATATAGCCATGTCAGAACTGGGGTGACAGAGTGGGCTAAAGAACGGTGATGGATTAAACCCAGATCTTTTGACTGGGTGTGAGTGTTTGATTGGTTCATATGCTCTGTCCATCACCACCCCCTTTTGTACCGAGTTATTAGTATGGCGGGGGAAAACAAATGCGGATGTCGGGCGGATTGCCCCCGGCAGGCTAGCGGTGGCTACCGCCAGCCTGGCGGGGGCAATCCGCCCGACATCATAATGGGCCCCTGAGTTTCTTGTGGTTTATAAGATTACCCTTTGCATGTTTTACTAAACAACCATGACATCCAACTACTGCAAACTTTCCTTCTTTTAAATTCTATTTAACATTTCTTTTGACACTGTAATGTTGAAGTACTTCATACAGACATAGCTGTTCCAGCTGTTGACTCCTTTTCAGATAGTATGTGTTTAACATATTAGTTTTAAGAATGTCTGTACTGTCCGGCTCATTTGCTGCTAATTGTTCAATTTCTTCCAATGATTTCAACACTCTATTTTGTTTGCAGGCAAGACCTAAACTTACCCAAATGATTCCTCGTAACTTTGAATATAAACTTGAAGAGCACAAGTGGTCTGAACATTCATACGATCCAATTTCTCAGTGGAAAAGCATTTTCAAACTAGAGCGGTACAATTTTTTGCTAAGGCTATTCTCTTGTGCAATTTCTTCCCGCATTTGTTTCATCTCTGTTTTTTCAGATTGTGTTATGTACGATGTAACATAACGTCTAACAGCAATTTAGTTATCTGCAACATACTGGATGACCATGTGCGCATTCCACATTTTTAAAATGACTGGATTGTAGTCATTGATATACTTTGACACTTCTGTTCTTTTTAAGTTGTAGGTATTCGTTGGAGATTTCCGCGTTATTGTGTGCCTTACAGAAGAAAAAAAAGAATATACTCTTCCTTTAGAAATGACTGGATGGGGAAAACCAAACTGACAATAGGTGTAACATTTTCCTTTACACTTGTATTTTCTTCTGCAATACTTTCCACAACGATGACTTTGGAAACGCAAAACTTGCTGTCTCAAGCTTGTATCTCCTCCTTCTCTTGGAATCTCACGTCACATACTGTTCGATGAAAGACAACACTGTTTCATCAGAATCATTTCCAAATTTAGGTGCATCCTTGATCCATAGTAGCATATGTATATGAGGTGCACCTCTTGTTTGATACTCCTTTCTCCAAAAGAAATCGGTAACTTCTCCAAGAGGTGGATTCTTTTTATTACAGATAAAAGACATCATAGCTTGAAACTTATGATTAAAATATCTGCACACATTTATAGCATCCAATGAACACAGTTCACCAGGAGTCTTTATTTCAACATTTTTTATATTGGAATTTGCTTCGCTTAGAAACCCAAGCAAATCTTCCTATGCATACTCTGCACAGCTAAGTATGACAAACCATGCTGGTGTACCTAAGTTCCGTAACACACACTTGAGTTCTCCATGACGACGATACTAATATTAATTTGTTGCACATTGACATGCCATCAAATTGATTAACTGTGCTTCTAAATTTTCATCTGTTTCTTGAACTTTCTCCACAAATTCTTTCACAGAAAGAAGTAATTGATGAACTCCAGTTTTAAGTAAATGATTCATTGCATACGAGAGAGAAGACAGATCACTTTCAAACAAAAGGTGAAATATGTATGGAATGCACTGTCGAAATCTAGGATCTTCAGAATATAACCTTGTTGCCCGATATTCTGAAGCTGGAATCCGTACAGGTCGGTCATCATATCATCCACCTTCTCCAGTAGGAAAAAACTGTGGAAAACAACGAGCTTCCAAGCTTTTCTCCCATACACTCATTGGAGTTCCCTGTGCTTTTTACATTTGAAATAACTCAATGCTACTTCCTATCACTTCTTTTGAATGCAGAGGACATATCGTGTAATGTTCATAAATCTCTTCAGTCCTTGACTTGTCCACTTTCTCTATTTGACCACTTGAAATTTCAGCTTCGTCTTCTAAACGTATTACCTGTTCATCCACATTTACATTTTTGCAATAAATATTGTTCTCTATAAGATATAAGGTAGTCTTTTCAACTTTATTAACATCCAGAAATTCTTGCCATATTTTCAGACTATTTGTTGGTACACCATTTACTAAAAAAACTACTGCCTCATTTTCCTCTTTCTCTCCAGCAATAGTTTCAATGTTTTTCTTAAAATTCAAAGGTAAGTACACCACTCTTCCTTTCAGCCCTCTTTGCAAGTCTGTTCGTGGCAGTTTTTCCTGTTTTAGGCTCCATCAGAATTATAGTTTGAAAAGGATGAACAGATTAAAATAGAACCGACTCTAATGTATTCAATTTGGCCAGCTCCTCCGGAATAACTACTAAATCCAACTTATTATGTACTGCTCTAGCAGGCAATTTTTTCTCTTCTAATTTGTTGTAGCAATATTTACATATACGTTGATCACTACCTAACTCAAATCGACCTTTAACAAACAAGTAAGTTGCAAATTCTTCCCACTTACCATTGTTCTCCTTTTCAAATACAAATCAACATTCCTACTTTGACTTTTATAATGAGTACGTCGACAACAAACACAAACATAGGGGCCTATTAGGATGGCGGACGGAAATGTGTCCCGTCCGCCATGGTCGCGGCAAAATCACTCCCGACCGCAACGAGGAGAATCCGCGGTTGCGATTAGGATGTTTATGTCAAGAAACTCCGACCGCGGCGGACGGATTATAACAAACACCGTCCGTGGCGGACGGAGCACACCAAAGACCGCTGTAAGCGGACGGTTCCAAACAAACACCCTCCACGGCGGATGAACAAGACCGCGGGAACAGGCCTAACCTCCGCCATACCTGCGGAGGGTCCGGCTGCGCGATTAGGATAACGCCTCCATTCCAACGGAACTCACCACCGTCCTCGACCGCCGCAGAAACAATGCATCGCCAAACGGACCATGACTGCGGAAGGACCACACAAACACCATCCCTGCCGTCAAACCGATTACAAAATGGCAGACGGAAGTACATAGAAAACACACTAAACAGGACAACCAACCACCTGAAACACCCACCCCCAGCAACTACACGCCCCAATGACACCCCCCCCAAGCACCGAAAAATGCACCAAAAACACCACACCCACAGAACACCTGATTACCAACAACCATTGGGACACCACTACCATACAGAGTATAAAATGAATCCCTCCCACTACTATAGTCCTTTGCATCACAGCATAGCTGCAAGCAAGAGCCACAAAACCACTACCAGCAGACACACACAAACACACATATAACCTGCACACAGACACACCCACCACACCAACACCCACAACACCATCCCTACACACCACACACCTGCACACCCCACCCCACCCCACCAACACCTTGCACATCACACACCATGGCACCTAAGAAAAATCCCAAGTTCACAGACAGTGAGTTGAAGGTCATGGTGGATGAAATCATCCGTGTCGAACCACATCTTTTCGGCACCCTAGTCCAGCAGACCACCTTGGCAACCAAAAACAACATGTGGGCCAGGATAGTGACCAGAGTGAATGCGTCAGGGACCGTGCCACGCACCAAACACGAGATCCAGAGGCGGTGGCACGACCTCAAGGCAAGGGTGAAAGGCATCAGGGCAAAGAACCACCTGCGGGCACACCACACTGGCGGCGGCACTCCCCCGGAGCCCATACCATTTGCAGAATGGGAGGAAAAGGTGCTGGGCATACTGCACCCTGAGAGCCTGGAAGGAATCGAGGAGGGACTAGAGGCTGGTAAGTACAAACCAATGACCACTATCACACTGCCATGGTCTGCCTTGCACAACTGCCAACACACATCTCCCTGTCCCCAATCCATGCATGTGTGCCACATAGTCACCCAAATGTGAAGTCCTGGGCTCCAATGCACCCACCATGACCAAACACAAATGTTGCCTCCTGCGTTCCCAGCCATGCATGTTGTCAAAGCAGCCAGCACCACAACTCCCAACAGGCCCCCATGTCTACAGGGAGGGTGGTGGTGGGTGGGGGGTGTGAGAGAGGTGGGTGGGGTGTGTGAGAGACCAGCACTACAACTCCCAAGAGGCCCCCATGTCAAAAGGGAGGGTGGTGGTGGGTGGGGGGGTGTTAGAGACCAGCACTACAACTCCCAACAGGCCCCCATGTCTACAGGGAGGGTGGTGGTGGGTGGGCTGTGTGAGAGACCAGCACTACAACTCCCAAGAGGTCCCCATGTCTACAGGGAGGGTGGTGGTGGGTGGGGGTGTGAGAGAGGTGGGTGGGGTGTGTGAGAGACCAGCACTACAACTCCCAACAGGCCCCCATGTCCACAGAGAGGGTGGTGGTGGGTGGGGGGTGTGAGAGAGGTGGGTGGGGTGTGTGAGAGACCAGCACTACAACTCCCAAGAGGCCCCCATGTCTACAGGGAGGGTGGTGGTGGGTGGGGGGTGTTAGAGACCAGCACTACAACTCCCAACAGGCCCCCATGTCTACAGGGAGGGTGGTGGTGGGTGGGGGTGTGAGTGACCAGCACTACAACTCCCAAGAGGCCCCCATGTCAAAAGGGAGGGCGGTGGTGGGTGGGGGGTGTTAGAGACCAGCACTACAACTCCCAACAGGCCCCCATGTCTACAGGGAGGGTGGTGGTGGGTGGGGGGTGTTAGAGACCAGCACTACAACTCCCAACAGGCCCCCATGTCTACAGGGAAGGTGGTGGGGGTTGGGGAGTGTTAGAGACCAGCACTACAACTCCCAACAGGCCCCTATGTCTATAGGGAGGGTGGTGGTGGGTGGGGGGTGTGAGAGACCAGCACTACAACTCCCAACAGGCCCCCATGTCTACAGGGAGGGTGGTGGTGGGGGGTGTGAGAAAGGTGGGTGGGGTGTGTGAGAGACCAGCACTACAACTCCCAACAGACCCCCATGTCTACAGGGAGGGTGGTGGTGGGTGGGGGTGTGAGAGACCAGCACTACAACTCCCCCCAACAGGCCCCCATGTCTACAGGGAGGGTGGTGGTGGGTGGGGTGTGTGAGAGACCAGCACTACATCTCCCAACAGGCCCCCATGTCTACAGGGAGGGTGGTGGTGGGTGGGGGGTGTGAGAGAGGTGGGTGGGGTGTGTTAGAGACCAGCACCCATGTCTCACCCCAGAGCAAGATTGAGTCCGCACACCATTTGGTGACCGGTGCATCTCCTCCTGAAAACTGACAGGTAGATAGACATCTTCTCAGGGGGAACATCCAATAGCAGGACAGGACCACACATATCCAAGTATTGCCGTCCCAAATCCACGCCACCATATTGCCCTGTACTGTCAACCACAACAACATGATGACAATAACAACCATGTCCTGATTCCATAGTGATTTGTAATGTTGCTACAAAAAAGATGTCATGTCCACAGCATTAATTTTGAAACTCTTGTCCCTCAGGTGATCGCAACTTAACCGGCGAAAGCAGCAACTGCCAGCACCAGTCGCCTCCCTCACACCCAGTACTCTCCGGGGATGATCCCATTGACAGCTCGGGTGCAGAGGACGAAGCTGGCCCAAGCAGACTCCCAGGGCCATCAGGCTCCCAGGACATCCCGGCCTCCACCCCCTTGGCCTGTGTCACTACACCAACACCTGCCATTGTGAGCTGTGCAGCTACCACCACCACCACCACCACCACCACTCCTGCCTGTGCCACCCTGCCTGACCCATCGCCCGATGATGGCCCATCGATATCCCAGGCTAGCAGGGAGAGTGGGCGGGAGAGGACACAGGTGAGGCCACAGCTCACAACCAGGAGTGTAGTTGCTCATCTAGATCGGGAAGGAGACCCACCCCATCCTGGGGCCGAGACCCTGGAAGCCATCGCCAGAGTCAATGCCTCCTATGAACGGTCACAGGCCCAGTCCGATCGGGCCCACCAAGACTCGCAAGAGAACAGCCAGCTTTTGCGGTCCATTGACACACGGATTGGCCAAATTGTGGACCTCATGGGCCAGCAAACTGCTCTGTGGAGGGATTGGTTATCCCGCGCCACACCACCACCCCTCACTCAACTGCTCAGCGGGACAGGTCACCAAAACCACCGCCACCATCACCTGAGGCCATGGACATGGAGGTGGACCCTGAACAACCTGCCCCCATAGCTGTCTCCGCTCCGGTTCCAAGACGGAGGGGCCGTCCGAGGCTGGATGCAGCTGAGAGCAGTGAAAGTGCACCATCTACCCGCTCGAAGAGGGGCCGGCAGTGAATTCACCCTTCCTTGAGCCTGCCATTCGCCCTGTCAACTATCCTGCCCCACAATGCCAAGCATTGGCACACGTCTGTTGGACTAGGTGAACATCACACAATGTGGTGTCCCCACGGTGTTTTCATCTGCCATGACCTTCAACTCTCACTTCCCCCCAACACCTACTTGTAAATATGCACCAACATAAATCCACAACCTGTAAATAAACACCACATTAACACTCTATGCTGTGTGACCTCCATGTTTTAATCACATGTTTGTCTAATAAATTGTCATTACCAGGTGCAGGGATCAATGTTCTGGAGAATCATGCCACTGTGGGAGTGACCTAGGGAAAATGACAGAACAACAAGCACAGGTCAGGAAAGTGATTCACACCCATCACAACACAATGTACTGCAACATCCCACAAACCACACTCATCACCAATTCAGTGGATCACAGGACACACATCAGGGAGCATTGCATGTACAACATCTCACACACACATCTGCTAACAGAACATACCAGAACAGGCAGCATAGACACAGCACACCCACACATCACCAGCAAATATCCATCACGCATTGTCTAGCTGCACAAGAGGTAGCTACTTACATTCAAGGAAAATATCAATCAATGAGCTGACGCCTCTGGTCCCCACCTTCTTCCTCCCCACTATCCTCATCAGTGGACATGGGTGGGATGGGAGGCGGAGCAACCTGTTGGTCTTCAGGGTCCACGATCAATTCAATGTTATTGCTTAAGGCCAGGTTGTGGAGCATGCAGCAGGCAATCCCGATTTTGCAGACTTTGCCTGGTGAGTATGGCAGGGCCCCTCCGGTTTTATCAAGGCAGCGAAACCTAGACTTCAGCAGTCCAAAAGTACGTTCTATCACTCGACGTGTCCTCCCATGGGCATCATTATAATGCATTTCACCAGGGGTAGTAGGATTCCGTATGGGGCTCAGCAGCCACGGCCGGTTTGGGTTTGCAGAGTCGCCTAGGTGGGGGGATGACAGACACAAATATCATTACGAGGATTGGTGGCAACACCATGCCACACATACAACACAATTGTCCTCACAACACACAGACAACACAATTGTCCTCTCAGCACACTCACCTACAAGCCACGCACGTTCTGGTCGCAGATTAGCCATCAGTTGGGGGACAATGCTACTCCGCAGGATGTGTGAGTCATGGGCGGAGCCGGGAAATCTGGCACACACATGTGAGATGATGTTGTCAGCCAGGCACACCACTTGCACGTTGATGGAATGGTAGTGCTTTCGGTTCCTATATACAGGTTCACGTGCCTGGGGTCGAATGAGACCAATATGTGTGCCATCAATGGAACCCACTACGTGTGGTATCTGTGCCAGGGCATAGAAGTCCCCTTTGACTGCTGCCAACTCTGCCGGCCGTGGGAAATGGATGTAATCATCCCTGTAATGCATCATGGCATTCAGAACATCCCGCAGTACCATGCTGAACATGGATTGGGACATCCCCCAGGCATGACCAATTGTGTACTGGAAAGTGCCAGTTGCAAAGAAGTGAAGTGCTGCCATCACCTTTGCTGTGGGTGTAATAGCTCCTGGATATGTCCTGCGTGGCTGCAGATGAGGTGACAATTGGGCTACAAGCTCCAGCAATCTACGTCGATCAAGTCGGAATTTGTGGATCACCTCCTCGTTAACCATGTCCTCCAGCACAGTGTATGGTCGATGCACATTTGGAGCCCTCCTGTGTGGGAGTAGATGATAGCAGATGTCAATTGACCAACCCCGCATAGCTGTGCCACACTATCACATCTTGACCAACACAATGCAAATTATACATGTTGCAGACAGTGATTATATGTGTGACGTGACCAATATCTAAGGCAATACAGCTAACTACACACACAATGTTCACTCTCAAACAACATCCTGTGTGCCCACATGTCCAATGTAACGTGCACACATGTTGAAATATCTGGCAACAATACATGACTGAGGGCCCAAATGTGGACAAGCGTCCACACAGACACACATGTACGTGCACACACAACACAAACATGGAACACACCCTCCTTGTCTGCATGCACCCATGACCCCACCTGCAATACTGGGCATCCTCACATGACATGCATGGGCTCACAACAACAGACACGCATACACAGAATGCATGTACACCTCCATCATTGTTACTTGCACACACAAACCACACACTCACAACAGCTTCTAAATGTGGGTACACACCCTTGATGTACTGTGTAGATGTGTACCAATGGAAACGTGTGTCCGCAAAACCAAGACGTCAATACGTCGACATGCACATCTGACACAACTTGGGTGCACATCACTAGCCTTTGTTAACCACTGGCAAGGTCAACAGTATGAGCACACATGCAACAAATGGACATGAATGTCACACGTGGACACGGGCCATTGACTTGACATCATTATTCTCGCAGCATTCCGGACATGTCCTGACACACATGTACAACTATGAACATTACATGTGTGCGGAGACATGCAGTGTGTGTACATACGCCATCTGGGGACGCCTTCCACCAACACAGAAGATGATCGTTGACACCGCAATTAAGCACGACATATGCTGTATGGTCAAGGACCATCCCGGGCACACCCCGCAAAACGCATGTGCGCACTACCGCGAGGGTGCATCATTTGAAAATAATCAGTCACTGGCGTCGCTGTGGCGGTGCACGCATTCCGCGGGGACGGTGCAGGCGAACACATACATTTGAAAATGCAATTTGAAATGACAGTTGATACCCCCCCTTACAGTCACATTGCAGCACCCACCGCAGCCCGCCGGTCCTGGCCGGTCACCCACCGCCGGTCGTGGCCGGTCACCCACCGCCGTTCCTGGCCTGTCACCCACCGCTGTTCCTGGCCGGTCTTCCACCGCCGGGTGCTGGCGGTGGGTGATCAGCCTGTGCATTGAGGTCACCATGGCATGGATGCGCCTGGCCGGTCACCCACCACCGGTCCTGGCCGGTCTTCCACGGCCGGGTGCTGGCGGTGGGTGATCGGCGTGTGCATTGAGGTCACCATGGCATGGATGGGCCTGGCTGGTCACCCACCGCCGGTCCTGGCCCGTCACCCACCGCCATTCCTGGCCGGTCTTCCACCGCTGGGTGCTGGCCGGTCACACACCGCCGGTGCTGGTCGGTGACCCACCGCTGGGTGCTGGCGGTGTGTGACCGGCCAGGACTGGCGGTGGTTGACCGGACAGGACTGGCAGTGGTTGACCGGCCAGGATTGGCGGTGGGTGACCGGCCAGGAGTGGCGGTGGGTGACCGGCCAGGACTGGCGGTGGGTGACCGGCCAGGACCAGTGGTGGGTGACCAGCCAGGCCCATCCATGCCATGGTGACCTCAATGCACAGGCCGATCACCCACCGCCAGCACCCGGCGGTGGAAGACCGCCCAGGAACGGTGGTGGGTGACAGGCCAGGAATGGCAGTGAGTGACCGGCCACGACCGGCGGTGGGTGACCGGCCAGGACTGGCGGTGGGTGACCGGCCATGCCCATCCATGCCAGGGGACCGCAATGCACAGGCCGATCACCCACCGCCAGCACCCGGCGGTGGAAGACCGGCCAGGAACGGCGGTGGGTGACCTGCCAGGGCTGGCAGTGGGTGACCGGCCAGGACTGGCGGTGGGTGACGCTATGTGACTGTAAGGGGGGGTTTCAACTGCCATTTCAAATTGCATATTCAAATGTATGTGTTAGCCTGCACCGCCCCCGCGGAATGCGTGCACCGCCATAGCGACGCCAGTGACTGATTATTTTCAAATGATGCACCGTCGCGGTAGCGCGCACATGCGGTTGCAGGTGTGTGACCGTGACGGTCCGTGCACATGTAGCCAATGGAAACAGGTTACGCGGGGCGCGTAATCACATTCAAAAATAACGGAAGCCGTGCACCGCCACACCAGGGTGAGTCATTGGCTCATTTTGAAAGATGCTTCCAGGGAAAACCAATTGCTGCAGACGTGTGCCACAGATATGAGCTCAGGGTCCTATACATGTGTGAATTTCTTCTGCACACATTCACTGCTTCCAGCCGCTGCTGCCTGCGACCGTCACCTCGACCTGCTGCTCCTGAGCCATCCAACAACTGCTGCCTGCAACCGTCACCTCGACCTGCTGCTCCTGAGCTATCCAACAACTGCTGCCTGCGACCGCCACCTCGACCTGCTGCTCCTGAGCTATCCAACAACTGCTGCCTGCGACCGTCACCTCGACCTGCTGCTCCTGAGCCATCCAACAACTGCTGATGTTGTGACACAGTCCTGGACCTTGCCATGCAGAGAGTGCGAGAGATCCGGTCTCGTCCCTTCACCGCAGCGGAGCTGGATGTCCTTGTGGACGGTGTGCTCAGCCACTATGAACGGCTCTACGGTGCCCCTGGAAAGGTGATAAGTGCAGTGGGTAACATGTTGGTGGGCATGAGGTGGTCACTGACTCCTGGCTTCTGCAAGCTTGGCGGTGTGATGTGGGACCTTCACATGTGTTGTACTGAGCATGGCTGCATGAAGATACGTGTTTCTACGATGTTTGTGAATGTCAAACTGTCCACTGACGTTCCCCTCTTGTCTCCCATCATGGTAGGTCAAGCTGCACCTTCGCAAGGCCGTGTGGAGGACCAAAGCACGTGATGTACGGGCAGTGGGGGTGTGCAATAGACACACACACTGCCACAAGCGCTGGGACGACATATCCAGGCTCAGCAAAAATGTTTCGGAGATGACACTGGGTATGATTCCAAGATCAAGCCACCTTGCCCGACGCACCATAACCTCTCTGATGCACCGTATAATTGCTGTGATGCATCCTGACCTGTCCGCCCGGCTGAGAGGGGATCAACAGCAAACTAGCGGTAAGCAGACTGTATGTGTCTGTAACTTGTGAGTGCATGCATGTATTGGTGCTCAGACACAGTTGTGACATCCGTGGTGCGTATGTTTTGCAGCTATTGCATGTTGGTGCCATTAGCGGAGTGAGCGTTAGCACCCATGTTCGCCAGGTGGACATACCAGTTGATTTGTAGTTGAGGGTTCCAGGACATGCCGTTTAGGTCTGTGGTCCCATGGCATGACATGTGTGGTGGTCTGCATGCACTTGCCCTGTTTCTATGATGTACATGTTTCACAGGCACCCCCGGTTCTTTGATATGAGGATGTCTGGTAGGGGTAGTTCGTGTGCAGGATGGGAGCTACATGTCAATCGACTGTAAGGAAAGGTGTGAATTTGTAACCTTCAGTACGTGAGTCTGGCACTTAGGTTAACATCTCTTCCCTCTCTTCCAGCTTTGGCCGAGGGCACTGACACACAGACGACGGAGATAGGTGGTGGCAATGCATCCGGATCCGAGATGACACACACGCAGACTGACACTGAAGGGGGCAGCCCCGGAGAGGGGGACAGAACCGTCCCTGAGGACTCACATGTGGAGACACCATCGTCCTCATCCTCAGACAGTGGTGGTGAGTCAGCACTGTTGTCACAGACAGGGAGTAGGCAATCAACACCTTCAGTTGGTACATAGCACACAGGGCCCACACTGCGACCAACTGCAACAAGTACTGCTCGTGCTCACCAGAGTAGGGGAGCAGAGTTGCCTTCGGTGCAGGCACCGCTGCCTCTGCCCCTGTGCCACAAAGTGCACTTTGTGTTGAGGCTGTTGATCTGCTGCGACAGCTGTGTGTAGGGCAGACCAACATGATCAATGCATTCCAAGACCACGATAGGTAGTTGGGGCAGGTGGTAGCATTCATGGAGGGGATGCATGGCGATGTTGCTGGTCTCCACAGAACAGTTCAGTCATTAGCAAACACTGTGTCTTCAGCCATTCTTCAGTCGCATGGACAGGGTGCTGCTTCTGTTCCCCCATCCACACCACTAGATGTCTCAGGGGAGAGTGAAATTATAGACCAGGTGTCATTTTCGGGGTATTGCACTAGAAGCAGCCACAGGCAGCAAGGCAGGGCACGGAGGGCACAAACACCATCCCCTAGGACAGGGAAATCTTTCACACATTACGACATGAGGTACACTGGAGTTGACACACAGGATCCTCAAGGGGTGTTGGGGGAAAGTGATTCACATGTAACAGACGCATCCCCCTCCAAAGGTACTCCCAAGGCAAGGGCACCTCCCAAGGCCAGGGACACTCCCAAGGACAAGGACTCTACACAGGAAAGGGCACCTCCCAGGCCAGGGACACTCCCAAGGACAAGGACTCTACACAGGAAAGGGCACCTCCTAAGAGCAGGGACACTCCCAAGGACAAGGACTCTACACAGGAAAGGGCACCTCCCAAGAGCAGGGACACTCCCAAGGACAAGGACTCTACACAGGAAAGGGCACCTCCCAAGAGCAGGGACACTCCCAAGGACAAGGACGCTTCAAAGGAAAGGGCACCTCCCAGGAGCAGGGACACTCCCAAGGACAAGGCCGCTTCATAGGAAAGGGCACCTCCCAGGAGCAGGGACACTCCCAAGGACAAGGCCGCTTCAAAGGAAAGGCCACCTCCCAAGAGCAGGGACACTCCCAAGGGCAAGGACACTACAAAGGAAAGGGCAACTCCCAAGAGCAGGGACACTCCCAAGGACAAGGACACTACAAAGGAAAGGGCACCTCCCAAGAGTAGGGACACTCCCAAGGACAAGGACACTTCAAAGGACAGGTACACTACAATGGACAAGTCTGCTCCCAGGGACAGGGCATCGCCCAGGGATCAGGGACATTCCAGAGACAGGACAATTCCTACATCCAAGGCACATCCCAGGGCCAATGGTTCTCCCATGGACACGAGCTCCATCAAGGACAGGCATACATCACCCCTGGCTGCCCTGAGGCTGATGTTGTTGAAGGAACGTAAAACACACGTGTCAGCGGTGGAGTCCTCACATACCTCAACTCCCATCCACACCCCGCAGAAGCAGAATAAGGAGTACACTGTAGTTGCATCCCCCATTACACATGATGCAAAGGGCAGAAGGCAGGGCCACAGCAAACGTCAAGCAGGGTCCAGCACGTCCCCAGAGAGCAGACCACCACAAGCACATGATCCTTCTTTGATGTCTGATGAGGTCACAACACTTACCAGTCCAGTCATGTCCAGGGTGCCCCTACATTTCGCAAAAAAACGGAGACACACAGCAGTGAGACCTGACCACCCCAATGTCGCTCCAGTACAGCTGTCCCCAGCTCCCAGAGCCACCCTGCCTCCTGGCCCATACAGCCCTGTGGCTCATCATTTCAGTGGTCCGAGTGGGTCAGCTGCCGTTCACTCTCATGTGTCAGATAGTGGCACTGTGTCTGTTGTTCGCTGTCATGCATCATGTAGTAGCACTGTATCAGCTGTGCCCTCTTCTGTTTCAGGTACTGGCACTGTGTGTGTCATCCACTCTCATATGTCAGATGCTGGCATGGTATTTGTTGGTCAGGGTACAGGGGCATGTCCTGGCAGTGTGTCTGGGTCTATGGCTCATGTGTCAGTCACTAGAGCTGTGGCTGTGTCTCACACTCCTGTTTCTGGTGCTGGCTATGTATCTGGGTCTATGGCTCATGTGTCAGTCACTAGAGCTGTGTCTGTGTCTCACACTCCTGTTTCTGGTGCTGGCAATGTGTCTGGGTCTATGGCTCATGTGTCAGTCACTAGAGCTGTGGCTGTGTCTCACACTCCTGTTTCTGGTGCTGGCAATGTGTCTGGGTCTATGGCTCATGTGTCAGTCACTACATCTGGGGCTGTGTCTCACACTCCTGTTTCTGGTGCTGGCAGTGTGTCTGGGTCTATGGCTCATGTGTCAGTCACTAGAGCTGTGGCTGTGTCTCACACTCCTGTGTCTGGTGCTGGCAGTGTGTCTGGGTCTATGGCTCATGTGTCAGTCACTAGAGCTGTGGCTGTGTCTCATACTCCTGTGTCTGGTGCTGGCAGTGTGTCTGGGTCTATGGCTCATGTGTCAGTCACTAGAGCTGTGGCTGTGTCTCACACTCCTGTGTCTGGTGCTGGCAGTGTGTCCGAGGCGACTAGTTCAAGCAGTCCACCAGATTCTGTGCTGTGAGGTGTAGCTCTCATCACTCACATGTAATTTGTCTTTGTGTCTCGATTGTCCATTGTAACCACCCTAGCATTGTTACTGTCCTTGGGCCGGGGCGCTTGACCCACGTACTTGTGTTGCCTCTGATGTACCTGTGCCTTGCCATGGACTGTTGATGCACTTGGCCCCTCTCATGTGCTGCCTCTGATGTACCTGCTAAGTTCACTGCCATAGACTGTTGATGCACTTGGCCCCTCTCACGTGCTGCCTCTGATGTACCTGTGCCTTGCCATGGACTGTTGACGCACTTGGCCCCTCTCATGTGCTGCCTCTGATGTACCTGTACCTTGCCATGGACTGTTGATGCACTTGGCCCCTCTCATGTGCTGCCTCCGATGTACCTGCTATGTTCACTGCCATGGACTGTTGATGCACTTGGCCCCTCTCACGTGCTGCCTCTGATGTACCTGTGTCTTACCATGGACTGTTGATGCACTTGGCCCCTCTCATGTGCTGCCTCTGATGTACCTGCTCTGTTGTACACACTGCCCTGTTGCTGTTCTGATACTGCATTGTGCCCTCTCATGTGCTGCCTCTGATGTACCTGCTATGTTCACTGCCATGGACTGTTGATGCACTTGGCCCCTCTCACGTGCTGCCTCTGATGTACCTGTGCCTTGCCATGGACTGTTGACGCACTTGGCCCCTCTCATGTGCTGCCTCTGATGTACCTGTGCCTTGCCATGGACTGTTGATGCACTTGGCCCCACTCACGTGCTGCCTCTTATGTACCTGCTATGTTCACTGCCATGAACTGTTGATGCACTTGGCCCCTCTCACGTGCTGCCTCTGATGTACCTGTGCCTTGCCATGGACTGTTGATGCACTTAGCCCCTCTCACGTGCTGCCTCTGACGTACCTGCTCTGTTGTACACACTGCCCTGTTGCTGTTCTGATACTGCATTGTGCCCTCTCACGTGCTGCCTCTGATGTACCTGCTATGTTGTAAACACTGCCCTGTTGCTGTTATGATACTGCTTTGTGCCCTCATGTGCTGCATCAGATGTACCTGCCCTGTTCTACCCAGTTCCCATGCTCTTGGGTAGTGTACGATTATACCCCTATTCTGTTTAATGAAGCAAGTCAATCATGTCTCGTGGTTTGTCGTTGTCATTCCTGGTTGTGTACTTGAATTGTTGATATATTGGTGCGATCGTACATGCAGTTTCTCAAACATGACACTCCCCCTCCTACGTCACAGCCCTGGCAGGTATTCCCCTTCCGACAGCAATTGGTGTATTGGCGAACCTGCGTCGTTGTCGGCGATGGGCCATGACTTGCAGGTGGTGGAGCACGAAGAGTATCGGAAATGCGTGTAGCGCTGGATCCATGACGGCGATCTGCTTGTGGTGGGTATTTCTGCAATGTGTTGTATCTCCGCTGTGGTGAATCCGCCGTGTTCAGGCAGGTTGTTTTTCTGCAGCGATTTGATGTGTGTTTTCCGCCATCGTGATTTAGAGGACGGTCGGAGACGTCATTCCGTATGGCGGTGTCTCTGGATTGGTTACGTCCGCCGCGGGGTCGGGTGTACTTCCGCGGCGGCGGTGCATGCTCTTCCGCCGCGTACAGACTTTTGACAGTGTTTCCCATCCTAATATGGCGGACGGAGTGCCCGCGGCAGGCGGACGGAAAAAAGGCATTTTCCGCCTACTCCAGGCCGGCGGTCGTCCTTCCGTCCGCCATCGTAATCGACCCCATAGTTAGGTTTTTCAGAGCACACTACATTAAACTTTCCAATTTCTTCTTCAAACTGATCAGTGCTAATTACTTTCTCATCTCCTCCAACATCTGTAATTGTCAAACTTTCCCTTTCTATGAACTGTTCTTCTGAACCAAAATATCGTATTTCAATATCATCACACTTTTTTTGAACATCTGATAAAGAACTATATAAAAGACTTATATTCAGTTCACTTAAACTTAAGGTAGGATTTGTTACATAGTACAGTTTCTTTACAAACTTCCTCATTTCTGAATGGTGTACTGCTAACATCCTCAAATGATGAAAACACTTTTACAAACTTTTCTTGAAAGACAAGCCAGAGAATGCCCATACTTCTCAGTATATTTTCTTATATTACATGGATCTAGTGCTTGTAACAACTTAATCTTCTGTTTTATACTTTTCTGAGTGTATTCTCATAGCAAATTTCGCATTATGTCAATGGATTCCTGTTGAATACTACAAATTCTACTACAACTCCACTTATACACAGGAGCTTGTGGACGTTTCCCTTGCACTTCTTCAGCTATTAACTCTTCTGCTCTTTTACCAACCATTTCCTCCTTTGGAAGAGGACAACCATCCTGAACTTCGTAGCAACGACCTCCAGTATCAACTGCAAATGATAAACGTTTTTCCTGGAAGTAACTTTCCTCATTAAAAAAAGGCTCAGTAGTAGAAGTATGTCTCCAATGTCCACTAAAGATTTTACAAAAGTTGGTTCTGTTCACAAGTCTCTTTTTTTTAGTTTTGTCTTTTAATACTTTGACTATTTTATCCAATAGTGTCAATCTCTTTAAAATCAAAATGAATAACTTCTGTTTTACATTGAAAGCAGTATCCACTATACTTTGAATACGCTGCTTCTCTTTGAATTGCAACATTTTTCTTTTATATTTGCAGCATGTTTTCCTTAAATTCTGAATCACTCTAGAAAAAGTCTCTGACGAATTTCTTGAAATTGTTTTTGTCTCCGAGTAGCAGATACTATTTCTTTATCATGTTTCCTTTTCCTTGCATTTAAAATTGAACTCTGCTTCACCTCACTTGAAAAATTCTTCTTTTTGCTTTATGTGATTTTTTTTCATTAAATCTTCGTAACATTTTTTTCAAAAGTTATCTTCTACTTTTAGTAGAACAAACTGTTTCTGTACTATGCTCATTTTTTTCTACTTGAATATCTTTTCTTTTACTCATAGATATATTTTTCTTCTCTTTTCTTTTTTTTTCACTTCTTCTAGGCATTTCCAAATTTTAATCCAAACTAAATAATTTTCTGAAAAACAAAAAATAGATTCAATTATTTGTCACATTTGTTCACTATGTTAAAATAATAACATACAATTACAAAACTTCTACTAATGACTACCAGACCCAGTGCTGCAACGTGATGGAGCACGACAGAGGAGCACTAGGATGACAAGTAGTGCCATAGAACATACAGCAAGTATTTATTTAATTATTTACATACACCTTTACAATTTATATATAACTGCACTACCTCATACTTTTCACTTCTCCGCCACACCCCACCACCCCACCACCACCCCACAGCACTTTCTCTGCAACCCACCGCAGACAACTTTATAAATAGGTTTTTTTAACTTTTAATCTATGTACTTAGGATGATATTATCAACCAAACAGCATACACAAAAATTTCCATTATTAGCCTAGCAATTCTATCTACAACTTCACAAACTTAACACTGCATACAGGGCTTTAAGTGGGGGGGAGGGGTGTCTGTGGGGATCTGACAACCAGCGCTTTATTTTTGGGGGCCTGAAAGCGGGTCTTTATAGGGCTCTATTCATGGGCCTCACAAACGTAATCCGTTTTTTACTCCATATTGCACTGCAGTGACACTGTGAAAGCATGCACATTGCTCACTACTTAGCAGTGCAGACATCATGCCAAGTGAATCGCATTGTAGGAGAAGGGAAATACTTTAAAGAGAGCCATTTTCTCTCAGGATTTTCCTTCTCTTTTTGCAACGCAGGAGCAACATCATAGTGGGGTAATTAGCAGACAGACCACCAGGTGCGCAATGCCCATTGCCCCGAACTCTCTGAGACAGCTTCCTGGGCGCACACACAGAGCCGCACCTGAGTGCTTCACAAGTCTTCAAAAGATCATTTTTTTGTAAAGGAGACTCTCCTCTTTTTCACCCCTTTTTACAGCCCCTACATCCCCACTCTGCCTTTTGCTGAAAACGACCACAAGCAGGCAACTCCAGCACAAACCTGCTCTCACCTTACACGCAGTTTTGTTTTAGTGCAACGAAAACACACACTTTGCCTGCCTCACTTAGGGGCATATTACCAAGGGCCCTTATCCCGCTACAGCGGCGATAATTTGATCGCCCTATTACCAAGCCTATTACCAAGCTGTCGCTAATACCAGTTAGCGACAGCTAATAGGCGATAGCGGGCATTTAGGGGCCCACTTTGCATGTCAGCGATAATTATCGCTAATGACATGCAAAGTGGGCGTGCCAAGAAGTTAGCGACTGAACACAGTCGCTAACATCGCTATCTCCTATTATCTACAAAGGCGTAGTTTTGGAAATATTCGCGCTAAGCGCAAATATCTCCAAATGCTAACACCTGCCCAGAGCAGTTCTTAGCCATGTTATCCAATGAGAGGTGGATAACATGGCTAAGAGCATTGTCACGATAATGTGTGAATATCGCTGTATTTCCAGCGATATTCACGCATTTCAAATGATTTTTATCGTTTCTGAGATAAACCTTGTGGATAGCAAGGTATCTCAGTGATAAAAATCATCGTATCGCGGCGATAAAATTATTCCCGCTACCCCTGCATAGCGATAAATATCGCTATTGCTAGGTAATATGCCCCTTAGTTCTCACACCCCCTCTTTAATATGAACATAAAAGCTTTCCAATTACTTTTATAATCCTATACTGTGCTTCACATGGAAATATAGAACTCAAGGTTCTGACCACCCCAAATTAGCTCTCTGGTATACTTTCTCAAATGTAAGAAGTACAGGTATTCAGTATCTGTCAGTCACGGCCACTTTAAAACAGTGTACCTATATACAACTTGACAAAAGGTTATGTTTCTAAATTAACGTCTTACACTTAAAAGCTCCTTTACCTTTCTTTCGCTAGATGTACCTTTGTTTAAAACACCACCAGAGAAGGGTGGTGAAGTATGCTCTACAAAGAGCAACTCAAAGTTTTGTTATTCTTTACAAAAAAATCTGCCTGTCAATGCTTTTCACAAGCCTTTTCGATGCCTTAATAGGGTGGGTGGATGAGTGTAATACGTCGTATTTAGGATCGGGGCGTACGATGCATGGAAATAAGAATGTATAGTTGAATAAAGGGTGAGTGGATGCACGACCAGATGCATCAATGCATAGATACATAGATGGATGTATACATGTATGGATGGATGGATGGAAGAATGAATGAATGCAGGGACCAGTACTGACGATAGACAGGTGGGCTGATAGATGCTTAGGATTGGTTTTGGGACAGATGTTATCTATGCATATATAGGCATATGACTGCATGAATGGCACAGTGCTTACTATAGGCGAGTGCACTCATAGATGCTTAAGATAAGTGCAGGAACAGATGTATGTATGTATATAAGTAGGAATATATGCATCAATTAAAAGATGGTTGAATGGCGCAGTGCTTAGGATGGATGGATACTGCGCTTTAATTGGGCCGTGTCTGAGAACCAGCACTTATTTTCAGGGAGCCTCCAAACGGCTCTCTAGGGGTTCTATTTTCGGCCCTCTCAAAGATAGTCAATTTTTTTTTTATTACACTTCAGTGAGAGCATGCACATCGATGTACGCATGCTTATTTTGCTCACTACTGAGAACTGGAGATATCACGCTACCTAACTACACCAAAGTAACAAAGAAACAGTGTAAGCTTCCATTTAAATCTACAATGGCACCAAGTTTAATAATTTTCTATCAACGCTATCAGCCTTCTACCACACTACAAGAGTGTCTATCAGCACGAAGATTTCTTATCCACAGAAATGTTGTGTAATTTGTGTAGCTGTCTGCTGGAACACTCATCACCAAAAGGTATTAAAACATGTACATTTGTTAGAAAAACATATACCATACCATAAAGCGATTCTTAAATGGGCACACTGCCACTGCACCACCCTCTTCCCCATCCTTCCTTAACCTTACAAAATCAAAGAAAGAGCCACATCAAACATAGTAGACACACTATAGCAATACAGGAACTTAATTTCAACAACTGACTTCCGCAACACTCATGAGCAAAGCATATTAAAACATGCAAATTTGCGGGTAAAACATATACCATGCCATAGGGCACTTTATAAGTGCTCCCAGTGGTACTAAATCACCTTCAGTAGCTCGACATCTGCACGTTACTAAATTCTGTGTTACAACCAGCAACATAACCACCTCCCCCACACCCACCCCCGCCCTTCCTTAACCGTACGAACAGAAACCCCCACCAATTCCTAGTAGCACCACTATACGCATACACAGGGTTAATTTTAACAGGTGTCTGCCGGAACACTTATCAGCAAAAACTATTCAAAAATGTAAATTGGCGGGTAAAACATAAACCATCCCATAGCACGGTTTATAAGTAGGCCCAGTGAAACTACATTACCTTTATTAACTACACATGCCCACGTTACAAATATCTGTCTTATAATCAGCAACATATGCACCACCGCCCCCAACCCCACCCATGCCCTTGCTTAACCTTACGAAATCAAACGACAAGCCCCAGCACTCCCGTTACCGCCACTATAGCCATACATAGACTTAAAGTCAACTGATATCCGCCGGAATGCTCATCAGCAAAAGCTATTAAAACCTGCAATATTGCAACTCAAATTCACCATACCATAAGACGGTTTATAAATAGTCACAGTACAACTACACCACCTCAACACCTGCCTTTGCTTAACTTTACGCAATAAAACAAAGAGCCCAAAAAAACGGAGAAGCACCACTATACCCATACAGAGGCTTAATTTCAACAGATGTCTCCCGAAACGCTCATCAGCAAAACATATTAAAACACGCAAATTTGCGACTAAAACATATCCCATGCCATACGGCGCTTTATAAGTACTCCCAGTGGTATTATGTCACCTTTAGTAGCTTGCCATCTGCACGTTACCATATTCTGTGTTTCAATCAGCAACATAACTACCTCCCCCACACCCACCCCCACTCTTGGTTAACCGTACGAAATCAAACAGAAACCCCCACCATTCCCAGCAGTGCCACTATACCCACTTATAACGTTAAGTTTAACAAGTGTCTGCAGGAACACTTATCAGCAAAAAGTATTCAAACATCCAAATTGGAGGGTAAAACATAAACCATCCCATAGCACGGTTTATAAATGGGCCCTGTCGAACTACACCACCTACTAGCTATACATCTATATGTTACGAAAGTTGTTTAAACACTCTGTAGAGTGTATAGCAGGGGATGGGCAGAGTAAACAAAGTTCTAATTTCCAAACTTTTGATATACCGTCCCTTTACTGTATCTATATTAAAGACATTAAATGGAATTAATAAATTGACGAGTGTCTCAAAAGGGACAGCATCGGTAAAACCCAGACCACTTCAACACCTACATATATCCAGCACAGGGACACGGCCTAACAAATAGTATCACTTAAAATCACATGTAGTTCTCTAATGTCAACAAAGTCATACAGAAAATATACAGCACATTTTCATTTCTTTTTTATCTCTCACACATTTATAAAACATCTCTTCAAAAGAAGCACTCCCCATCCACTTCTATTCCATCAGAACAGACAATAATTAATGCGTTTACTACCATATATTTTAGTATATCTACCTTTTCATTAATCACTAGTAAGAAACTACAAAAACTATTAACTATACCCAAATGCAAACCAGAAACCATGTTCATATTATATCTCAACCTAGGATCACATGATACACACTATGCGTACATATAAAAGGATCGTATCACTTTTCCTATCTCCATCTCCTCTCCATGTAATCTCCAAATGCTGTAGACGGCCTCACAGTACAACAACCCACCTCGACTTACATTCAAATCTACCTCTCAGTGTCAAAAATGAGACCACAACCTTCTACATTATCTGGGTTTCGTTTAATTGCTTTTAACTTAATAACACGTACATCTCCTGCCACTACCCCCCCACCGCACTATTTCTACAAAAAGTACAATTTGCAAACATGCAACATTTAGTTTATCTCCCCAAATACATTACAAACCCAAATTAACGCTGTACCTCATTTTCAAAACCATACAGTCCTATAAAGATAACAAACTACACTTCTTCTTTGTGAAGAATTCCTAAACATATATAAAGTACTTATTTAACACCAGCTCACATTTTATGCATATTTTATAACCAACATTGAACACCACACTTTACTAACACTATATTACTTTGAAATAAAAAATACTTTCAAAATTAAAAACATCACATCAAATACTTAATCACTACTACAGAACACATAACAAACCTTGTTCATTTCTAACTCAACTTTGTAGTTGTTATACAGATTTCAAATGTCACACACGCATACAATTCTTTCTTCGTCACATAGTACATGTAAAGCACCAATTTCATCAAGAATGGTACCAGGAATGGCATAATTTCTCTGTCACTCCACAAATAAATACATATAAAGAACAAATCAGAATACTTCATTCCTTCAACGACATTCAAAACTTATCTCCATTGGTTAATTTAAAATTTTCCGTACGAAAAGCTACTTAATATTCCGCGTCACATAAAGGTCACAAGTTCAACCTATTTTATCACCACACTTTCTTGAACATTCTATGACACCTGCAGGTTAAAAGTTCATCAATTTTTTTTGTAACCTAATGATATACTTTTGCAACATTTTATCGAATATTTAACAGCACGTGCAGGTTAAAAATTCACAATAGGGGTCAGTAGTTCATCAGCTTTATCCCCTACTCCAGCAGCACCTCACCTTACGCCCCCAGTGCCATCAGACCCGTAGCAGTCAGTGCATTCCACTTTCCAAATACCAAATTCATTTCATACACACAAATGTACCTTCCCACTCCCTTTATAACACCCCCTAAGCACCATACACAAGTTACAATGTTCAAAACAAAAGTTCCTCCGAGTAGCTATAACTACATGCTGACACTACTTGGACAGATGTGGCACAGCAGCCAGAGCACATGACTTCACAGCATATGACACACAGTTTGGGCTCAAGCTTTCATCTCCGAGTCCGGCAGCAGCTCAGCTTAGCAGCATGAGACTCTACACACTACCTCACATATTTTCCGTACCCCAGGACTTTTAGACCAGTACGGGTCAGTAGTTCATCCTAGTAGTTAAAAACACATGCTGACACTACCTCCACAGTGGTACAAAAGGGGTTGGTGATGGATGGAGCATCGGAACCAATCAAACACTCACACCCAGTCAACAGATCTGGGTTTAATCCATCACCGTTCTTTAGCCCACTCTGCCACCCCAGTTCAGACATGGCCATATGCAAATCAGTCTGACCCTGTGCCTCATGGGAACAGTCCAGCCCGATCTGCCAAGGCATGCCTTCCCTGGACCGGAAACAAGCTTCCGAGGACCGGTTTATTTATTTATTTATTTATTTCCAAGGTTTTATATAGTGCTACTGGACCCGAGGGTATCAGAGCGCTTTACAAGTTAGATAACATTTGCAACAAAATAAACAATGTGCATTTCAGTATGAGTGATATAAAACAAGGTATTAGAATGGGAGGGGGGGAGTGGAGGGGATGGAGATCAATAGGGGTGGGGCAGTGTAGAAATTCAGAGGGAGATAGAGGTGTAGACAGGGGGGGATGAGGGATGGAATGTGGGGAAGGGGTTGAGAGGAGGCGAGAAACAGGGAGGTAGGAGCGAAGAGTGTCAGAATAAAGAGAAATTACGTTCCCCAATATTTGTTGAGAAGGAGTATTTTGAGTCTCTTTTTGAAGAGGGGTACGAAGGGTTGCATCGAAGATCCTTGGGGAGAGAATTCCAGATCGTGGGGGCGTTCCCCGAAAAAGCACGGGATTGGGCTTTTTTATGTTTGAGTTTAGGAGGGATAAGGACGAGGGAGTTAGAGCTCCTCAGGGACCTGGAGCACCCAGCTTTTTGCAATTTCTCTGCCAGGTAGGAGGGGGTGTTTTGGTGAAGTGCTTTGTGTGTAATACGTGCAATCTTGTAGGTGGATCTACCTTCTATTGGGAGCCAATTGAGGTTTTTTAGGACCGGAGATATGTGGTCGAATTTTTTACAATCTGAGATAAGTCTTGCGGCAAGGTTGAGAACACATTTGATTGGTGCTAGGTGGACTTTAGGGGTGCCAGCGAGTGTGGCGTTACGATAGTCAATACGGGAAAGAACAAGCGATTGGACAACGGTTTTAAAGTTGTCTGCTGGTATGAAAGGTTTGAGTTTTCTTAGGTGGTGGAGGGTGAAGAGGGCACCCTTGGCAGCATTTTTGATGTGTGGGATGAGATTCAGGTTACAATCAACGCTGATGCATAAGGATTTGACAGAATTCGAGAGGGAGCAATTGAGAGCTGTTATATCCTTAATCCAAAGTTGAATGGGGAGGGAGTTAATTTTGGGAGTGAAAAGGATGATTTCAGTTTTTTTCGGGTTAAGTTTGAGGTGATTAAGATGGAACCAAGTTTGTACTTTAATCAGGGTCTCGTTGAGGTGGAGGATGTCATTGTGAGATTTAATCCTGTAGTAAAGTTGGGTGTCGTCAGCATAGAGGTGATAGCATAGTTTGGCTTGTTTGAGGATGAGGGTGAGACGTTCCATAAATAGGTTAAATAAGGTAGGGGAGAGGATAGAGCCTTGCAGAACACCAAGTGAGACAGGTTGGGGCTTGGAGAGGCAGTGACTGAGCTTAATTTGTTGGGATCTGTTTTGAAGGAATGAAGAGAACCATATGAGTACGGTGCCCTTGAGACCGAAGCGAGATTCAAGGGTGTTAAGAAGAGTGGGATGATGGACAGTGTCGAAGGCGGCTGAGAGGTCAAGGAGGATTAGAAGAGAGGATTCACCTTTGTCTAAGGAGCGATGGATGTCGTCAGTAATATTGAGCATGGCAGTTTCGGTACTGCATCCTTTTCTGAAACCAGACTGGAATCTGTCAAGGAGATTGAATGAGGTGATGTGGTTATCAAGTTGCAATAGGACACATTTTTCCAGTGCTTTTGAGAGGAAAGGAAGGTAAGAGATGGGGCGTAAGTTGTTCAAGTCGTTAGGGTCAGCGGAGGTGTTTTTGAGGATGGGGGAGATTTAGCCTAGTTGAAGGGAGGCAGGAATACAGCCCGAGGAAAGAGAGGAATTGATGATGTTGGTCCACATCGGAGCAATGACATGTTTGAGTTCTTGTACCAGGTGAGCAGGAAGAGGGTCTTTGGTGTGAGAAGATGGTTAGAGTTTTGTGATGATATTAGTGACAGCGGTTTCTGAGACAGGGGAGAATTCACTCCATGAGGCATAGTTTTTAGCATAGTGGCACGTGACAGTGGAGACATATTGGGGGCGAACGGTGGGGGGTTTGGAGAGAACTTGAGGCGGGGTGGGAGAGGATGAACTAGTGTTAGGGATGTTGTGGGGGGGAGATGAGTGGGGGTGGTTGTGGTGGGAGAGGGGTGGTGGAGAAGGAGAGTTCAATCGAGTTGACTTTGTTAGAAAAGAAACTAGTGATTTCTTCACATCGTTCAACGGAGGATAGAAGTTTGGGGGGGAGGAGGACGTTTGCTTTTTAACAATGCTAAATAGTTCATTGGGGCGGTTTCTGGCTTGTTCTAGTTGGGAGCGGAGAAATTAGGCTTTTTCTTTGAATATGTGGTTTTGTAATGTTCTATGGCCTTTCTAAGGAGGGCCAGATTGTTAGAGGAGGGGTGGTTCCTCCAGGTCCGTTCTGATTGTCTGAGGGCCTGTCTCTCACTATTTTTTTTTTTTTTTTTTTGTCAGTGCACGTTTTGCTTTATTATTAAAAGTAAACAGTCTTCGTGCTGCTTGTTATGGAGATGATGATGCCACAGAGTATTTATTTTAAAAGTGAAAACCTGTCAAGTACATTTCTGTTCAGTCCATTATTTTGATAAAGAGCAATTTTGTTCAAATGACAGTTTAACTGCTTTCTGGCACGAGCCTTGTAACCCGCGTGCCTACCTGCTATCTGCTGTTGGGTCGCGTGTGGTTTTCCCAGCGAAGTTATCTGCGTCATCTTTATTCTAACGTGGTAGGCAGATTCGTATCAGGCGCTGCCGATTGTCAGAATGGATACGGTGGTGCATGTATGCACCGTGAGCCACTCTGCAGTGGCGTGGCAAACGTGTCTCCGTCTTGGATTGGACTGTCTTCGAGCAACGTGATGGCTTTACCTTTTCGTCAGTTACAATGGCTTAACGAGTTTCTCGAACAAAACAGTTCATTTCCGATTCCTGGTACAAAAAATTATTTCTCTCCAGTGTGGCAAGTTTCTGAAACTCAACTGTTCATTTCCCCTTCCTGATATGAAGAATGCTGACCCGCGCTGTTCTTCATTTCTTCACGTCGTGAGTTTCTCCTGTCATTGCAGACACGGTGACTATTACACATCGGTTGATTTCAAGTTCAGCCACGGGCTGGCCAGAACAGAATGGTCAAATAATCAGCATACAAAAAGAAGATCTGCACAGGATATAACATCAGGAGCACTTGTGAAGCAATAAAAACCATCGAGCGTTCAGCAAGAGCAGGATAATAAAGGTTAATTTTCTAGCACGGGGAGGGAACCAAAGGAATAACGGGCCGTATATGAGAGTACAAGGGAGGGACCGTGGCAAGCCGCCACTTTATAGACACAACGTAAGAAAATGAAACCATATAATCAAATCTAGCAAAGTACAGAAACAGAATCAGGCCATCAAATAGCGACCGCGGCAACAGTCAATCGAGCTCACTCACCTCCGCCCCTACCCGAACAAAGAAGACGTGGTCAAAAAGCCCCATCACAAAGACTACGCAATACGTATCCCAACGGAGAGAGGGAACCTCCATAAAGGAGGAAGGGAAAGAGGGAGAAAAAGACAACAAAAGGAACACCCGCCAGACCATGCACCCCCAGGGGGAAAAACAGGACAATAAGACCGGCATGCGATGTAACAGAAACACGATACCAGAATAGGCAGCGAACCACAATCAGCCACACACCGGAAGAAGGACAGAAAAACCCCGGGGGAAACACGAGGTGACAGAGTCCCGAAAAAGTGAATACACAAGAGCCATAGAACAAAAAAGGGGAAAATAAGGGGGGAAAAAGACCCCCCGACACAAACAGACCCCCCCCACCCACCCTTAAGCCCACCCTGCACCCCTGCAGAAGGCTACGGCCTACCCCCCCCGCAGCGTGCCTGTCGCCCTAAGTAGAACCCGAAATATAGTGGAGCAAGAAAAGTTGGAATTAAAAGACAAAAAAGGGGGGGGGAAGGAAGGGAAGGAAAAAGGGGAGTAAAGACATACAAACATACACACGGGGGAGGGCCAAAGACAGGAGTAAACGCACCCATCCACCCGCCCGGGTTAAAGGTCCAAGTCCTCGGGAAGCCAAAGAGTATCAGGCCAAAGTCCAGGAGCACTAACCAGTTACACCGAACCATATCAGGACACAGAGATCATCCAAGCCGTTCATGAGCTGCCGCATATAAGAGTCAGTGTTCATCAGCCCTGACCCTTTTTATCCAAAGCAATAAGGGTCCGATCCAACGAGGACCCTGCCAGAAAGAACAGAAGGCAGGCAGCAGGAGAGTCCAACGGCAGTCCAAAAAAGTCACAGGAAGAAAAGCACGGAAGATCCAGGAAAATCACAGAATGTAGCAAACGATGCAGGCACAGTCCCAAGGATATATCCATAAAAACCGACCCATCCGGGCCGGCACAGGAGACGTCATCGGGCAGTGGTGATTGAGAGGGACCAGGAGAATAATGAAAGTCCGGCAAAACAAGATCCAGCTCCCGGGCCAAGGGCAGAGGAGGCAGCACAGGAGGAGAAGACGCCATCAGGTAACGCACCTCCGGGGCGGCAGCCGGGGCCGAGTCCGCCAGGAGAGTACCAGCCACACCCCGCGATATCAATGCCTCATCCGGTCGTGGGGGCCCGGGAGGCCCGCAGTGAGGAACCATCTCTAGAGCCAGGAGTGGCGCGGCCACCGAGAGCCGCCAGGATAGCAAGATGCGTAAGATCCCCTTAAGTGCAGGAAAACCTTCACAGTATCCGACACCCGGGCCTTGCGGCGGGCCCCCAGTGCTCGTCCGGGCCCGGCCCAAACAAATGGGGTTGGTCGCCATCTTGAGAGCCCGAACAGGCCGTGCGGCCAACAACCTCCGCCGGGGTGGCAGTCAAGCAGATGAAGTCCCGCCGACAGGCAGAAGAACACCCCGGACAGGAAGGGGGGCCACCAGAAGAAGGGGATTCGCCGGCCCCCCAATGTCGCCAGTCCCGATCTCCGAGTCCGGGCGGCAAAGAACAAAATGGCCGGACCGGAGAACAAAGGGGGAGGAAGTTAAACACACGAGGAACCCCAATAATGAAGGGCAGCGTCACCATCCAAGGCTGCCGCCACACAGGAGTCCCTCAGCCAGGAACCTCCGGCTCACACGAACAGCGGCCCTCCAATCACCTCCAGTGCGCCCCGAAGGGCAAGCCCGCAGGCAGCACCCGGCCCAGGAGCCGGGACGAAGAATCAGGCCAGTCCGCTCTCGAGTACCGGGAATGGTCGGGGGCACTGTACCGGACCCACCGCAGCCAGGACAACCGGAACAAGTGGTAAGTGCCTGCAGTGCGTCGTAGTAGTACCACACAGCAAGGAGGGCTTCCCGGGGCAGGATAAATGCAGGATAAATGTGAAAAACACAGGCGGGCGAACGGAGCCGAGCTAAAGCGCGGCCATCTCGGTCGCGAGCTAGGCTCCTCCCCTGTCTCTCACTATTGAGGTCAGAATTGAACCAAGATTTGGGTGGGAAGTTTTTTTGTTGTTTGAATTTGATTGGGGCGATTTGGTCGAGGGCATCAATAATAGAGTTATTGTAATGGTCAGTTAGGTCATTAGTGCTGTGGGAGAGAGGTGGGAGGAGTAAGTAAGTTTTAATAGTGGATTCCAATTCGACCGGCGGAATAAGGTGAAGTTTTCAAGTAGGTATCGGAGGTAGACTGCCGATGGGGGTGGGGCACGAAATGGAGCAATTCAAGGTGAAGAGGATGAGGTGGTGATCTGACCAGTCAACAGGAAGGATATTTAGGAGGGATGCCAGATCCTTGCTAGCCAGAATCGCATCAAGGGTGGCACCTTTGGCGTGAGTTGGGGATTGGCAGAGTTGAGTCACGTCAGTGATGTCCATGATGCCGTTAAATAAGGAGACCGCTGGGTCGTTATTATTATTCCAGTGGATGTTGTAGTCCTCAAGAAAGAGATTTTTTGAGTGGGAAAGCGATGCTTGGGCAATAAGATCAGACAACTCTTCAGTAAAGGCGATATTGTTACCAGGAGGGTGGTAGATAGTGTGAAGCCTGATGGCGGGGGAGACAGGTATATTGATATCAGCGCATAGGTATTCAAATGTGGAGGGGTCTTGGACGTGGACTGTCGAGATATTAAGACCTTTTTTAAAGATTAGGGCAAGGCCACCTCCTATTTGCTCGCTTCTATCTTTCTTAATGATGGAATAACCATGGGGGATCAGCAGGTCGAGGATAGGAGTGGAGTGAGGTTTGGGCCAGGTTTCAGTCAGGAATGCTAGGTCAATGTTTTCGCTGAGAATGGTTTCCGCAATCTCAGTCGTGTGGCAGGAGGCGGATCAGCAGTTAATTAGCATGCACGAGAGGGGAGTGGTGTTGGGCAGTTGGGTGGGGGGGCAGGGGGGGACAGGTCTGAGTAGTCGGGGCCTTGGTGACGCGGGAGGTAGGGGGAGTCTGCTTGTACCAATGAGAACTGGGATAGTGGACAGATGGTTAAGGGGAGTGGAGGAAAGGGATGAAGAAGGAGATACAAGAGAGCTAAACAGAGGGTTAATTGCTAGGGCTGTCATGCCGGTGTAGACCTGTGGAGGGAGGGGGGCGTGATGGCATAGCATGGAGGGATGATTTTGGCAGTTTCAGTGGGTTCGGATGGGGTAGAGTTGTTTGCGTGGTGGGGAATGGGGAATGTTGGTGTTGGTGGCATCACCAGGAGGAGTGTAGGTGTTGGCAGCAAGGCCATATGGGCAGATAGAAGGAGAATTGAGGGAAAGGGTATAGGAGTGAGTGGAAGAGGGGATAGTGTGATGTGGAGAGATCGGTGAGTGGGCATGAATCAAGGAGTAGGCTTTGGTGAGGAGTGAGACCTCAGTTCTGAGGGAGGTGAGTTCAATGACAAGGGACGATAGGAGACGTTCAACATTAAGGAGTGATCGTGTAAGAAGTGAGGAATGATGTGGTTCAATCGTGTTTATGAAGTTAGAGGGGTAAGAGTGTTTTAGGGATAGGAGATCGAAGGGGGGACGGGGGATAGCTTGGGGGCGGGAGGATACCTGAATTATGAGGAGGGAGAGGGTCGTTGTTGGGGAGAGAGGGTGCATAGGAGATAGGGGTGGGCGTCTCAAATTGGGAGGAAGGGTTGGAAGTGGAGTGGTGTGGCTCACTGGTTAGAGGCGGCAGACCCGGAAGCAGAGAACGGCCCGGGACCAGGGTTCAATTCCCGAGGCGGCAGGGTCGTGGACCAGGGTCAGTGGACTCCACAATTCTCGCCTCGGCGCCTACTCTAACCAGGGATCACACTTGGCAACTCTGGGCATTAAGCTTGCCTCATCTCTACAACGGCCCCCCACAGACGCCGGGGATGCCTGGTTTCACCTTGGAGATACCCAGAAGGGACCATCTCACAGGGAAAGCCAGGACGGGTTCCCCAGCGGTCTCCAGCGCCGGGACGCTTACGGGCAGCCGTGCGCTTTACAAATCCAACACATTTACATTTACATTACAAATGGGACGAGGGGATAGTGGGGGGTGGCGTCTTAGACATATTATGGTTTGGAAGAGAGAACAAGGGGGAGTGGGAGGGAGGGATCAGAAGGGAGGATGTGGAAAGTAATGAGGGTCTAAGGGGGGACGTTAGGCGTAGAGGGAGAAGAGCATCATCAGATGGGGTGAGGTGGAATTCAGAGCGAGATAGGGGTGTAGAGGAAACTGAGTTAGTAGTATGAGGGGAAAGTAAGGGGTCCGAGGGGGGGGTTGGGTGTGCCGATGAGGAGTTGATTAAGGTGGGGGATGGGGAGTGATTGATCCGGGGTAGATCAGCAGGGGAAGAGCGAGCGGAAGAGCATAGAGAGTCCAGCGTAGAGGAAGCAGCAGGAGTCGGCGTGTCGCAGGTCGGGGCATTAGGTGGATTGGAAGCATCATGAGGGTGGGTGGTAGGGTTAATGGAGGAGGCGGAAGAAAGGGGGGAAGGTACACTAGGAGACTGGGAGAGACGGGTGTCATGACAGTTTATGTTCTTGCGAGCAAGAGAGGGGAGACGTGATGTGGAAGAGTAATCCGGATTGGGGGAGAACAGGGGGAATCCGAGTCAGTGTTGTGGATAGAGATAGAGGAGGAGTTCGGGGATGCCAATTGGGGTTGTGAGGAGGGGGTGGTGTAGGGCTCAAGAGTAGGAGAGTTAGTGAGTGGTGCCAGGGGGGATTGGGCTTTGGAGAGAGTGTGGGGGTTGTGGGCTTGAGTGGACCAAAGAGGTTGGGTATCGATAATTTAGATGGGGGATTGGACGGCAAGACCGGGAGAGGAGAAGGGGGGGTGGGGACACGAGTGGGCAAAGGCAGTTGGGTATCGATAAAACAGATGGGGGGATTGGACGTAAGACCGGGAGAGGAGAAGGGGGGGTGGGAGGTATGGTACATAGTAATGGACCCTGGGGTTGGGGAAAATCAGAGAGAGGCGACAGGGGGTCAAGGGAAGATGGGAGAGGTGATGGATCACGGGGTAGAGTGTGTGATAGGGGAGCATTTGAGGATTGTAAAAGGAGTTGTGAAAGAGTATGAAAGTGAAGTTCAAAGATGTATAGGTGGTGTTCGGAGGCTTGGATGATAATGTTTCCAGACTTGAAGATGGAAATATCTACTTCACCCGGAAATGCGGCAGAAGGTGTGGTGGAGAGTTTCAGACCGTATGGGATTTTGCGGGAGGTGGTGATGGGGAGGTGCAGTAGAAATAGGCTTTTCCATTTATAAGGGCACTTGGAGAAGAAGATATAGTTGGTGGTGATGGAGGAGTTGAGGCTGTTGTGGTGGTCAGCAAATAGGGTTTATGGGTGCTGACAAAGAAGTTTGTGTTTAACATTTTTATTGCCATGTTTGGATAAGCAGGGAGGGTAGAGGATGGACCAAGAGTTGGGACCGAGCTTCAAGATGGGTGGTCAAGGGGGCAGGTGAGGGGAGGCATGATTGGGAGAAAAAGGAGCAGGGGTGGGGGGAGGTCAGGATCCGTTAGGTTAAATTTAGAGAGAGATTAGGTCTGGGTTTAATCCATCACCGTTCTTTAGCCCACTCTGCCACCCCAGTTCAGACATGGCCATATGCAAATCAGTCTGACCCTGTGCCTCATGGGAACAGTCCAGCCCGAACTGCCAAGCCATGCCTTCCCTGGACCGGAAACAAGCTTCCGAGGACCGGTTTCTGGCATCACAGCCGTCTTCAGCCCGGCTTGCTTGAATCCAGTGGCAAAGTGAGCAAGGGACTCACGCCTGAGCATACCCTGCCAACTTATGGCGAATAAAGTGGTACAAAAGGGGGTGGTGATGGACGGAGCATCTGAACCAATCAAACACTCACACCCAGTCAACAGATCTGGGTTTAATCAATCACCGTTCTTTAGCCCACTCTGCCACCCCAGTTCAGACATGGCCATATGCAAATCAGTCTGACCCTGTGCCTCATGGGAACAGTCCAGCCCGAACTGCCAAGCCATGCCTTCCCTGGACCGGAAACAAGCTTCCGAGGACCGGTTTCTGGCATTACAGCCGTCTTCAGCCCGGCTTGCTTGAATCCAGTGGCAAAGTGAGCAAGGGACTCACGTCTTCCACAGCTGTAGTGCAGCGGCCATGGCACATGACTTCACAGCATAAGACACACAATTTGGGCTCACCCTTTAAACCCCGAGCCCCACACCAGCTAACCTTAGCAGCATCAGACTCTAGGCAATACCTCACTTAATTTTCGTGCCTAGCACTTTTAGACCAGTAGGTATGAGTAGTTCACTTCGCACCCCAGTATAGCACACCCTAAACACCCCACCGAGGTTATAGTGCTCCTACCCTACTCGTTCCTACTTTTTTCACCCTTCTTTCCCCTTACTCACTTCAACGGAATCACAAAATGGCGGCCAACACGTCCTAGTTCCATGAGACTCAAGACAATACCTCACATATTTTCCGTACCCAGGACTTTCACACCAGTACGGGTCAGTAGTTCATCCTAGTAGGTATAAACACATGCTGACACTACTTGTACAAGTATAGCGCAGTGGCCACGACACATGACTTCACAGCATAAGATGCCCCCGGGTTACTGAGCGCGGTATAAATTTTATATAATAATAATAATAATAAGACACACAGTTTGGGATCCCGCTTTAAGCCCTGAATCCCGTACCACCTCACCTTACCAGCAACAGACTCTAGGCAATATCTCACTTAATTTCCGTAACCCACCACTTTCACACTGGTAGGGGTGATCACTCACTTTGCACTCCCTCTATAGCACACCCTAAGTTCCCCACAGAGATTATAGTGCTCCTACCCTCCTATTTCCCACTTTTTCACCGTTTTTTCCCCTTACTCGCTTCAACGGAATCACAAAATGGCGGCCAACACTTCCTAGTTGCAACTGCTCGTAGCCAATAAGCAGCAAGCTCGTGCCCAAAGATTGATAACTGTAAATGTCGATATTTCTCAAAAACTACTGAACAGATTTACACCAAATAAACAAAAGCATGCTTTCTAGACCAAGACCCTTCTCCCTACCAAATTTTGGGTAATTCCGTTCCCCCGTTTGACCTATAGCCTTGTCTAAAGTTTACTATGGAAATTAACATGGAAAAAACATGTTTTGAGACCCCCCTTTTTTCTCGGACCCCCCTTGATGAATCACCCCCAACATTTCAACATATGAGCTAATATCAACAAAGAATTTGTTTTGAAAATTTGGGGAAGATTCGTCAATCGGCGCCAAAGTTATTGGGAGTAGAACGTTGAGATTTTCCTATGGTAACTGGGTCCTAACTATAACTACCTACTGGCGACCGCCAGTAGGTAATACATATATACATATATATGTATGTCCCCCGACTTGCATCAATACCTCTAAATTTGCGTGCTATCGTTGTATATATATATGTATATATATATTTAGGGGTGGGCGGAATTTGCGTAATCGCTTTACGCAAAGCTCCACCAAACGGTAAAAAATCTCCGCGAACAAGCAGAAATTCCGGGAACACGCGGAATTGCTTGTTCACAATGCTTTTTTACTGTTCGCAATCGCTGTATGCGTGCTCGGGGGGAAATATCTCGCGAACACGCATTTTGAGAACGCAAACAAGCAAAAATTTCACCAAATCGCGGAAAGCCGAATTTTGGGCAATTTCACGTTCTTCCCGGGATGCAAAATTACCCAAATTTTGCAAATTCCGCAAGCGGAACGGAATTTACCGCCCAGGCCAAGACCCGGTCTTGCGATGGGATCGAGACCGGGTTTCCCAGTCGAAACGCGTCATGTTGCCACTTAAGGAGGAATAAAGCACTTTTGACTTTCACATTATCGTGTGGTCTGTACCTGCTTCATCGCGATCCCCATCGTGTCAGGATTCCTGTGTTTATTATATATATATATATATATATATATATATATATCAACGCTTCCAACTTCACAGCAACAAGACGCGTTTCGCCTTCGGGCTTTGTCAAAGCCCGAAGGCGAAACGCGTCTTGTTGCTGTGAAGTTCCCGTAATAAATTCTTTGTGGAACTACCCCCTGCGTGTGCTACGTTCTTGATGGATTAAGAATCCGTGGATGTTGGAAGCGTTGACAATTCAAACGGGCACACCCCCGTTTTGTGTGCACCCGCTCATGCGTGCATCTGGCTGGTGTTTTGAAGCTGCTATATATATATATATATGTATATGTATATATATATATATATACAAACAACCATTCCCGGCTGCTCCTAGTCTCTGGTCACGGCGAGCCTGTGCGGGTGCCGGCCACCCTGAATATGTAAACAACCTTTCCTCCTGATCGAAGAAATTCACAGACTACTCACGATGCTTAAGTGATTTATTAACACGAAATCAGCAGCTCCCTACCGACGCGTTTCGCCACTAAGGCTTGGTCACGGTGAAAGTGATCATTTACAGAGTGCTATTTACATCTTTAAATCATGAACATAAACAGAGGACTTTGCTCAGTCATTACGGAATACTAAGTAAGCTCCATCTTGGAATGGTCAAAAATTCAACAACATCGTTTTTGCCACAATATGTTTTGAAAATATTTTAGCACTATACTGGCTCATAATTTCAATCCTTTACATGAATGAAATTTACTCTATGTCGCCCAAGTGGGCAATTGTATTCAACTGATATACAATCAAATTAATCAACAAATTATATAACAAAATTTCAACAAAAATCATGTCCATGTGGGCTATTATTGCAGCAATAGTTACTAATCAAATATATTCCAGAATTTCATAAGTCTTGCCCCAGTGGGCTGTTTGTTCGTGGCTCTCCTTGTTCCAAAAAAGAAAACGTTATGTTTGTCCTCCAGATCTTATTACATGTTCCTGCATGAGAAAAAATTTTTCTTTTAAAATCAATATAGTTGACATATTTACATATTAAAAATTATAGAGAGAGATGTCAAAACCTGGTTACATTTCACAATTCATCCTAGGTGGACTGCCATTTCTTCACTACAGTTCATCCCAATTGGATGTAAGGTCTCAAAATCGATGATGAATTTCGACTCTAGGATTCTCAACTGTCGCAGTCTATCACCCCCCCTTACATTCTCTTTGACTGCATCCAGTACCACGAATTTCAATAAATTGTCATTCTGGTTATGGTGTGTCTTGAAATGACGGGCTACAGGATAAAGCTCATTGTTGTTTCTGATCGCCCGTTTTTGCTCTTATATCCTAATTTTTGCCCTGTGTTTGGTGCTTCCAATATAGAATTTCCCACAGGGACAAATTAAGCAGTACACACAATATTCAGTGTTGCAGTCAAAGTTGCCCATGATGGAAAATTGCCTGGAACTATTAGGTATTTGTACTTTCTTGCAGTTAGTGCTTCCTTTACAAGCCTTGCACTTCATACAACATTCAAATCCGGCTCTGCTCTTTGCTTCTGTTTTCTTTCTAGATGAGACCATGTTTCTGCTCAGATTATCTTTTAAAGATCTTCCTTTACGGAAGGTAATCTGTGGATTTTCCGTTATGTGTTTGCTCAGAAACTTATCTGTAGTTAGAATTGGCCAATTTTTTGTCAATACCTTCCTGACCATGTGTGCTTGCCCTGAGTAGGTAGTGATGAATCTTACTGTCCCCTCCTCTTCACTCACGTTTCTTTGTTTAGGTACCAGTAAGTCAGTTCTTGCTACTTTATCAACTCTAGCAACAGCTTGGTTGATAGTTTTTACAGAGTATCCTCTCTCTTTAAACCTATCTACCATCACTAGTTTCTCTCTTTCAAAGTTGATGCTGTCACTATTGTTACGTTTCGCTCTCAGCAACTCTCCGAAAGGGATACTTTGGATGAGGCTGTAAGGATGAGCGCTGGTGGCAAACAACAGGCTATTCCCTGCAGTTTCTTTTCTATGCAGGCTGGTAGACAGTTTATTGTTTCTGACCTCCACTATAGTATCTAGAAAGATGACTTTCTCTCTGCTTATGTGAGAAGTCAATTTGATGTTCATCTCGTTGTTATTGAGATTGGCAACGTATCTCCTGGCACTCACTTCATCCCCCTTCCAGATGCAAAAAATGTCATCTATAAATCGAGTCCAGAGTATCACCCTTTCCCCCTGGTCGCCTTGGCTGCTGGACACCTGCTCCTCCCAGCAGCCAAGGCGACCAGGGGGAAAGGGTGATACTCTGGACTCGATTTATGAACATCAAATTGACTTCTCACATAAGCAGAGAGAAAGTCATCTTTCTAGATACTATAGTGGAAACTAGTGATGGTAGATAGGTTTAAAGAGAGAGGATACTCTGTAAAAACTATCAACCAAGCTGTTGCTAGAGTTGATAAAGTAGCAAGAACTGACTTACTGGTACCTAAACAAAGAAACGTGAGTGAAGAGGAGGGGACAGTAAGATTCATCACTACCTACTCAGGGCAAGCACACATGGTCAGGAAGGTATTGACAAAAAATTGGCCAATTCTAACTACAGATAAGTTTCTGAGCAAACACATAACGGAAAATCCACAGATTACCTTCCGTAAAGGAAGATCTTTAAAAGATAATCTGAGCAGAAACATGGTCTCATCTAGAAAGAAAACAGAAGCAAAGAGCAGAGCCGGATTTGAATGTTGTATGAAGTGCAAGGCTTGTAAAGGAAGCACTAACTGCAAGAAAGTACAAATACCTAATAGTTCCAGGCAATTTTCCATCATGGGCAACTTTGACTGCAACACTGAATATTGTGTGTACTGCTTAATTTGTCCCTGTGGGAAATTCTATATTGGAAGCACCAAACACAGGGCAAAAATTAGGATATTAGAGCACAAACGGGCTATCAGAAACAACAATGAGCTTTATCCTGTAGCCCGTCATTTCAAGACACACCATAACCAGAATGACAATTTATTGAAATTCGTGGTACTGGATGCAGTCAAAGAGAATGTAAGGGGGGGTGATAGACTGCGACAGTTGAGAATCCTAGAGTCGAAATTCATCATCGATTTTGAGACCTTACATCCAATTGGGATGAACTGTAGTGAAGAAATGGCAGTCCACCTAGGATGAATTGTGAAATGTAACCAGGTTTTGACATCTCTCTCTATAATTTTTAATATGTAAATATGTCAACTATATTGATTTTAAAAGAAACATTTTTTCTCATGCAGGAACATGTAATAAGATCTGGAGGACAAACATAACGTTTTCTTTTTTGGAACAAGGAGAGCCACGAACAAACAGCCCACTGGGGCAAGACTTATGAAATTCTGGAATATATTTGATTAGTAACTATTGCTGCAATAATAGCCCACATGGACATGATTTTTGTTGAAATTTTGTTATATAATTTGTTGATTAATTTGATTGTATATCAGTTGAATACAATTGCCCACTTGGGCGACATAGAGTAAATTTCATTCATGTAAAGGATTGAAATTATGAGCCAGTATAGTGCTAAAATATTTTCAAAACATATTGTGGCAAAAACGATGTTGTTGAATTTTTGACCATTCCAAGATGGAGCTTACTTAGTATTCCGTAATGACTGAGCAAAGTCCTCTGTTTATGTTCATGATTTAAAGATGTAAATAGCACTCTGTAAATGATCACTTTCACCATGACCAAGCCTTAGTGGCGAAACGCGTCGGTAGGGAGCTGCTGATTTCGTGTTAATAAATCACTTAAGCATCGTGAGTAGTCTGTGAATTTCTTCGATCAGGAGGAAAGGTTGTTTACATATATATATATATATATATATATATATATATATATATATATATATACATATATATATATATATGTTCAAACTTTTCAAAATATCCAGCGCGCTCTCAGGACAAAAGACACAGAAGATCCGAGGAACAGTTGATGGATGTTTTAATCACAACGCGTTTCACCACACGAAGTGGCTTGGTCACGTGATTGTGAAACTGACACACCTCATTATTGTAGTATTTACACGGACAAATCATGGAAATCAAAATGAGACCAACAAAACATATGCTGCATCATGTACAAGCCAAAATAGCATAACTATGAGTTAAAAACACAGATGGCAAAACAGTGGCATATAACATATTTCTGTGGATATTACGAGCATGGTACATCGTAGTTATACTCCTAATGAAATGCACCCGAAAAATGCGCCACGTCATTACATGTCCATGAGGTCAAATACCAATGTGCTCGTAATTAATCATATTGTGAAGTATAATGTCCATACCTCAAATGTCCGCTAACCGCATAAAACACCGGCAGACATGGTGCCTATTGAAACGAAAGCCATGTTGTCACACACATCACGTGATCGGGAACTAACCAATCACGCCCCCTGTCAAAGTTCCCGCATCGGGACTGGTATCTACAGTCCAAGGTGTCAATAAAGTATTGTTAAACATCCGCAGCAAAGGACAACGATGTTGACAGTCCTGTAAGTAAATCATGCATAAGTGCTGCCACACAGTATGATAATGCACAAATGTCATGTTGGACCAACAGGATATCACGCAATAAACCCCAATTATCGGCAAGTGCCATACTGAACATGGAATGTTAATGTGTTGCTGATTGCCCTGTACGGAGATATGCACAGGTATGTGTGATACAGTGTTAATAATATGCTGGCAACCCTGTCACTGCCAGGTAGAAACACCAAGTGGTTGAAACAGACAAAATGACCATAGGCAAAAAAGCTCAAATGAAGTCCGGGCAAAAGTACATTACCCACAATATGAGGAGGTGAGAATAAGTGCAAAAAACGTCCAGGTGCTCGTGATACTATAGAGGAGAAGAAGGTGAAACCGCCCTACAAAAGAAAACATGAAAACAAGGTTAAAAAAGGACTGAAAAAATTGAAGTAATCAGCCATACAAAGTTACATTACAATAAATATCAGGGCAACTGGCTAATGAGATTGCTATTACTGGTGCACACAAATTGAGGAAGCAGCGAACACAGAGCATAAAACATAACAAAGAGTCAATAAATGACACCCCTATTCTTTAAGATGAGGGTCCTCACATTAAGACAGAGGGAATCCAAGATGATTATAGATTTCCAGACGAAGGCACCAGGGGTCTTAATCAAGAAGAAGAATTATCAATCCATCTTAAAGTTTTTAATATGTTTAATTTCACAATGCTTGAGGGCACACAATATGTTTTTGTGACTATTGTCACGTTGTGTATATATAAACATGCACTAATGTTGCAAAATGAACCAACTCCTCTCCGCTCCCTCCACCCACTTCCCGGTCTGCCGTCCTGACACCAACTGTCCATCCTAATATATGTAGACTATTGTGTCTATGCGGCCTTTCTTAATGTTACAAAGTAAACCAACTCCTCCCCCCTCCCTCCACCCACTTCACGGTCTCCCATCCTGACACCAATTGTCCATCCTAATATATGTAGACTATTGTCTCTATGCGTTCCTTGTAGTTGTTGCGCAGCAACCAAATCGATAGGGTCTGTTCGGCCTTTTGGTTAAAAACACACGCGTATTGGACACGCACGTATTCGAAACCAACGTTGTGTATATATAAGCACGTGCTTAATTGAATCCAATGTTGTGTTAAAATTTCAAAGCAATCGGTGAAGAACTTTCGGAGATTTAAGATTTTGAACAAAGGAACATTGACATTTTTATGTGTCTGTTCAGGCTTTCGATTAAAAACACACACGTATTTGACACGCGCATATTGGAATCCAACGTTGTGTATATAAAAACACCCCCTATTCGAATCCAACATTGTGACAAAATTTCAAAGCAATTGGTGAAGAACTTTCGGAGATTTGCGATTTTGATCAAACGAACATTTGCATTTTTATTTATATAGATATACATCCAACAAAGAAAGGTAGCCTTTGTGGGGAAGCCGTCCCGGAAGGTTACTCCCATGTTACTGTAGACTGCAGATAAAACAGCTCTGCCCTTTCATCTCATGACATGGCTCAACTAGTTTCAGACCAACGTCCTTTGTCAAGAGCCTCACACGAAGGAAAAAGGCAAACAACAGGTAAGTATTAATTGATTAATTGATTGAACGCGCCCCGGTGGGCGTTTGCCGCTAGGCACTGTGGTATTTGCAGTCCTCACTTGTACCATGTACCCATATGGGTGCTTGTCTTTTTCCTGCCTGATTCTAGTGCATTCTTCGACCACCGTGGGTTGATGAAAGAAACACTTGCTGCTGTTGTTGCAATACAAAGTCCCACAGCATGAGCCTTCCGTTCTCAGCAAAACAGCCAGATTTCTAGCTGCTCAGGATCCGCAAACGAGCGGCTGTGCCTCCCCTCAACCGGCCAAGGCCGAAATACATCCAACAAAGAAAGGTAGCCTCAGGGGCGTGGTTTAGGCGCCGACCGGGATGGCTGCGTGAGCGAGTTGCTCCGCGCCGAGTCCCGTCTTTCTCCTGGAATAGCTGGCCCCGCGCTACCTGGCAGCTGGAACTATGCTTCGGCGGGGTCCCTGAACTAACGGGGAGCGTCTGACCCCTGTCGGCACCCTGAGCGCAGCAGGCGGACGGACCTGACATCCTGATCGGTGCGGCCGGAGGACAAAGCCAAGATGGCGGCGCCAAATGAGCGAGCGCTCGGAGAGCGGCGCGCTGTGGGGGGCTGAGCGATCTGAGGCGCCTGGGGGCCTTTGAGTAGCGGTGCGCTGGTGGGGGATCCCAGGAAGCGGGACCGGAGCACCGGAGAAGGACGGCGGCGCTGCCTTGGCGCGAGCGGCGCCCCTCCCCCACCTGCTCGCCCGGACGGCAGGAGAGTGAAGCCATCACTCACGCTGCACCGGTGGCGGCGCTGCTGGCGACTGTGGCCGACCCATCCCTGGGGATATTGACGCAGAGGCCGCCAGGACACGGAGGAGGACGGCGAGTTGGCCGTGTGCTGAGGGGGCAGCTGCCCAGAGCGAGTGGACGCCCGGCTGGCCGTAGGAGGGGGTGAGGCAGGTGAAGCAGTGTGTGGACCCCGCAGTGCGCTGACGCAGCGCGGATTGGTGCCGCCGGGGGCGGGGGGGCTCAAATTGCCCGGTGGGGCGACCCCTGACTACCGGTCACACCCCTGGCCCCTGCACTTTGGTGACGCACTGAGGATATCGGTGGGGCTGCGTGGAGTCCGTTCTTGAGCTGGTGGTTGGCGCCGGAGCGCAGAGGACAGACCATTGGCGCCGTCTGGAGACCGGGGAGCTGCGCACCTTGTGATCTGCCATTGGACTGTGCCAGGTGGCCCTGGGAGCGGGAAGGACGGAAGGACGGCAGCAGCCGACCGTCATTGACAGAGGCTTGGGTGGCACGTTTCCCGTCGTCAGGATGGCCGCGCAGGGGGCTGGCCTCGCTGCGCCTCATGAGCGGGGTGACGGGACGACCGGGGCCGCGGATGGCGATGTCCCAACGGAACCCTCGCCGCAGGAGCTGCGGCTGAACCTCCGTCTTGATGCCATTCTGGCCGCGATCACTACCACCAAGGATGAGCTGCACCAGGATATTGCGCAGGTGGCGTCCGGGCTTGGCTTGCTGAGAGCGGACCACGCCAAGCTCTCTGACCGTGTGAAATCCAATGAACAACTGCTCCAGGAGCTGAAACCGGCGGTGGTCACGGCGGAGCACAAACTTGATGACGTTATCCACCGACTGGTGATTCTGGAGCGTCGAGCAGAGGACGCGGAAGGACGCAACCGCCGGAACAACGTGAGGGTGGTGGGGCTTCCAGAGAAAATTGAGAAGGATGATGCGGTGGCCTACTTGGAGGACTGGTTCCGCACGGTGGTGGCGCCGGAGGGCCTCTCCCCCTTCTTCTCCCTGGAGAGAGCGCACAGGGTGCCCGCGAGGCCTCCCCTGGAGGGCCGACCGCCTCGACCGATGGTGGCCAGACTGCTGCACTACAAGGATCGGGATCTGCTGATCCAAAGGGCGAGAGATCATGGGCCCTTCCAAGTGGACAACAGCAAGGTGACGATATTTCCGGACTATACGCAGGAGGTGCAGCGGAGCAGGGCGTCTTTTCTGTCGGTAAAGAAAGAGCTGAGAGAGGGAGGGATTCAATACTCCTTGCTTTTTCCGGCCAAGCTGCGGATCATTGTTGATGACAGAGCTCACTTTTTCCAAACACCCGATGAAGCATGGTCCTGGCTGGAACTGTATCGTGCAGGGACGGATCGAGCACACAGGCCCGCCAGGGATCGCGAGCAGCCGGTCAGGGTCAGGAAGTCGCAGCGCATCCGCTCCCGGAATAGGCGCCAACGGGCCGAGCGAGAGGCGCAAATACTGGCCGATAGACAGAGTGCGCTGGAGGCCACGGCGTCCATCACGGGCTCGCAGCGTGATGACGCCTCCAGAGGTTCGGCTTCAGAGGGTGAAGATGGGAAGTCCGGTGATGAAGGCTCGGAGGTGGGGGGAGCTCAGGGGCCGGAGGTTACCCCACAAACATCAGATGGTATCTTTAATGGCTGAAGCTCGTGGCCACTGAACTTTTGTCAGGTCTGGACGCTCCTGACTTTTATTGGACTGCCAGGTATGGGGCTGCACTAACAGTATGGGGCTGTGGGCGCGGGGTGGTTGCTCTGTCGTCCTGGTTCGGAGCTCCATTGTCCTCATTAGACCCTTAAGGTCTTCTGTGGTGCCGACCACAGATTAGTGTGATGTGTTGGGTGTTTGAGGTTTGGAACGGGGCTGAAGCTGGGTTATTAGGCCCTGTCCTGGGGAGGGGGGGGGTGGGAGTTATGGGGTTTGTGTTGGAGGGATTGTACAATTGCTGCGATGCGGGTCACATTTCTTGGCGTGCGCCACTGTTGGGATTGTTGCTCTATGGGGACGTTACCTAATTTGAAATGTGTCACATGGAATGTCCGGGGTATTCGAACTATGGTTAAGCGACACAAGGTACATGCATACTTGGTGAGGCGGGGCGTTCAGATAGCGATGCTTCAAGAGACTCACTTGACACAGCAGGAATGTGGGGCTTTACAGAGGAGGTGGCGGGGTCAGGTGTTTGGCACGACTTACTCAGCGTTTGCCAGAGGGGTATTAATATGGATCAGAGCGGGCACGCCATTCCAAGTCACGAGTCAGAGGATAGATCCGGAGGGTCGCTATGTGGTGGTGGAAGGACGGCTGTGTGGTAGGGAAGTGGTGCTGTGTAACATCTATGCCCCCAACGCTGATCAAGCACATTTCTTTGAGGGTTTGTCGCGCTCACTGGCGTATTATTTGGCGGGCCCTGTATTGCTGGCGGGGGATTTTAACTCCATTTCGGATGTGCTGCTGGACAGGTCACACCCGCCTTTGGTAGACTCCCCAGTGCGCAGACTTGCGACCCACAGGCGGGACTGGCAGGAGAGGTGGGGCTTGGTGGATGTATGGAGGGCGCAGCACCCCGAAACTCGAGATTATTCCTACTTCTCAGCACTGCATGATCTGCATGTTAGACTGGATTCGGTGCTGTGTTGCGAGTCTCTAGCGCAGGTGGTGGTTCACTCTGAATATTTGTCTAGAACCATTTCGGACCATAACCCACTGCTGATTTCTGTGCAATGGCAGCTGGCGAGATCGGCGGTCCCTACGTGGCGACTTCGTCCGGAGACGCTGGAGGATCCGGCGTTCTGTGACACGGTCCAACAGGGTATAGACGAATACTTCACGGTCAATGCTGGGTCGACAGCGACTAGAGCGAATGAATGGGATGCGATGAAAGTGGTGGTGAGGGGGGTGTGTATGGGGCGGTTTCTGACTGTGAGAGGAACAGTGCTGAATGACCTCGCGAAGGCGGAGGAAGTGCTGAGAGGGGTGGAACGGCTGCGACCCGAGCGATCGGAGCTGCAAGACAGCTTGTTGCGTGCTAAAGAGGCGGTGGCGACTGCAACGGAGAGACTGCGGTGCTATGATTATAAGTTGTATGCGGTGAAAGTGCATGAGGAGCGAGATAAAGTGGGCACGCTCCTTGCAAAGTTGGCTGATCCGAACCCTAGAGGTTGTCCGGTTATGAGTGTGCGACAGGAGGATGGGGATGTGGTTTATTCGCAGTCAGCGGTCCTGGGGCGCTTTCAGTCCTACTACGCGGGTCTGTACACCAGCCACCTCGAAGTGGACGCCGCGGACATTGGCGATTATTTAGATCAGATCCCTTTGCCGGTACTGGTTGAGGAGGATGCCCGGGATCTGGGGGGCCCTGTCACCCTAGCGGAAATCAGAGGGGCGATTTGTCATATGGCGCGGAACAAAACCCCTGGGGTGGATGGGTTGCCGATCGAGTTCTACGTCAAATTTATGGAAGTGCTGGCACCCAGACTGCAGGTTGTATATGCGGAGGCGAAACAATTGGGGCGGTTGCCTGACTCTATGAAGGAGGCGCTGGTTGTGCCCCTGCTGAAGCCGGGCAGGGATGCTTTAGATGTTTCTTCTTTTCGTCCGTTGTCTATGCTGACTGTGGATTATAAGATTTTGAGCCGAATCCTAGCCACCCGGCTCCTACCACTGATGACCTCTTTGGTGCATAGGGATCAAGCGGGATTTATCCCCTCTAGGAGCACTTCGATGAATATCCGTCGGCTGATCGGGGTCATTGATAGTGCTGCCATGGCGGATCCAGGCCCGGTAGTGTTGCAAGTTGATATTGAAAAGGCGTTTGATAGCTTGGAATGGGATTTTTTAGATGGCGTGCTGTTGAAGTTCGGGGTTGGGGAGGGGTTCCGGGGCTGGACGAAAGTGCTCTATTCCTCGGCTAAGGCGCGGGTGCGGCTAGGGACCTTGGTCTCCTCGGTTTATCCGGTCTGCAGGGGCACGAGGCAAGGCTGCTCGCTATCTCCTCTGCTCTTTGCTCTAGCGGTGGAACCACTGGCGGCGCAGGCGAGAACGGGAGGGGTTTTCGACGGGATCGCGCAGGGACTTGACTCGCATTATATTTCGTTGTATGCCGACGACTTGTTACTGTACCTGGCGGACTCTGGAAGGGCTCTTGAAGGCGCGGTGGACATGTTGGGCAGGTTCGGGAGGCTCTCAGGCCTCAGGGTGAACTGGACTAAGACATGTGTGTTTCCGTTGCGGAAGACCACGCTCTGCCCGCAGCTCACGAGGCCGGTAGTGTGGGAACCCTCTTGTTTTGTTTACTTAGGAGTGCGCATCTACCACGACGCGGCGGACCTCCTTGAGGGGAATGTGGGGCGCTGTATTAGGGCGCTGAGAGGCAGTATGGACTTCTGGGCCTCTCTCCCGCTGTCTGTACTGGGCCGTGTGGCGCTGTTGAAAATGGTGGCACTCCCGAGGCTCCTCTACTATTTTAGAACGCTGCCGGTGTGGATCCCGCAGGGTATTTTTCGGGAGCTGAAGACGTTGGTGACTGGCTTTCTCTGGGGCCACGGCCGCAGGCGGGTGGCATTGACCACCCTGATGAGACCCAAGTGTGAGGGAGGGATGGCCGTCCCCGACTATGAGTTATACTATCTGGCAGCGCAGCTCCAGGTCCTGACGCAGAACGTGGTCAGAGAGTTCAGGGGGCCTGAAGATGGCCGGGGGGTCAGCATTCAGAGGCATGTCTTGTCGTCTATCGTGATGCAACAGAGACTGGCCAGTAGGGACCTCACGATGGAGGAATGGACGCTCAGATTGTGTTGGAACAGGCACCTGAAGAGGGCTGGGAAGCGCCGGCCATACGCACCGGAGATTCCGCTGGGAATGCTCACTGCCTTACCGCATGGAGGGGATTGGTCCCAATTGTTAGAATGGGAGGACCTGGGTTTGCAGATGGTAGGAGACCTTTATGTGGACGGGACGCTGGCCCCGTTCCAAACCTTACAAGAGCAATTCGGCCTACCGAGTGGTACCTTCCTGTTGCATGCGGCGGTTGTCGCGGCCCTGCAGAGGCATTGGGGGGGTGGATTGGCTGAGCCGGAGGTGACGACGGTGTGCCAATATGTAGTGATGGCAGCGGGCACCGTTAAGGCGGTGACCTGCCTCCACAATAGGATGTTGAATGAAGGTCTGGCCCCGTTGGTTGAGCTGAAGTCGCGTTGGGAGACCAGCGTCGGTAGACAGATCCCGGACTCTGTATGGGGTCAGGTCCTACACAGGACCTGGAAAGGGACGAGAAATGCGAGATTCCAACAGGTGCATTATTTTGTGCTCCATAGGGCATATTTGACCCCGGAGAGGTTACGGCGACACTTCCAGGTGCTTGATGCCATGTGTCCGCGATGTCTAGAACCTGAGGTGGATCTTGACCACATGCTGTGGGGTTGCCCGTCATTGGGGGACTACTGGTCTGAGGTGGGGGACCTCTTGAATGCTGTTACGGATCGGGAGGTAGACTTTGACATGGCCGCATGCCTGCTTCTTTGGTTCCCGCATACCAAAAAGACCAAGGTCACGAGCAAATTCATTGGGTTGGGACTGATACTGGCACAGCGTGAAATCACTTGGCACTGGAAGTCTAAAGAGGGGCCGTCTGTACGGAGGTGGAGGAATGAATTGGTGAAGTGGTCGAGCTGTGAGAGTGTGTTACGAATGCGCCAGGCGACTAGGACTGGCAACGAGAAGAGCTTGGAACTGGCGCGGTCCTGGGAGCTGGTGGTGCAGGCATTAAGGGACTACATAACCGAAGGCGAGGACACTGATCAGTAATGTCCAGGGATTCCGTGTGGCTACTTGCTTGTCAAAGCTTCCTGATATTTGTCACCCGAGAGCAGGAGGGGGATGGTGGAACCCGCATTAGCAGCAGTTGAGGGGGGGGGAGAGTGGGTTGGTTGTTCTGGGATAAAAGCAGAAACGAAGTGTTACACTTGCCCTGTGTCCCGAATAGGGCATGCACCGAGGTACCTCCAGTGAACTGACTCGTTGAAGCGCCGCCCAGCCTCCGGGATGTGGGCCAATCGGCTGTGTATTGTATTATTATTGCACTGTATGATGGGTGCCGTTGGTGTATGGGTTGGTTTGTTGGATGTTTTTATTCCTGATTCTGCAATAAAAATATATTTAAAAAAAAAAAAAAAAAAAGAACAAAGAAAGGTAGCCTCTGTGGGGAAGCCCTCCCAGAAGGTTACTGTCATGTTACTGTAGACTGCAGTGAAAACAGCTCTGCCCTTTCATCTCAAGGCATGGCTCAACACGTTTCAGACCAATGTCCTTTGTCAGAAGCCTCACACAAAGGAAAAGGGCAAACAGGTAAGTATTCTGCAGCTTAATTGTTTGAACGCGCGTTCAATCAATGAACCGCAGCTCAGATGCCCTTCGACGCCCGCTGATGCCTGCAGTTATCGGCCGTGCTCAATGCCAGCATTCGCACCAACTCTGTCATCGCCAGTGCCTGCATCTTGTTATCGCGATGCCGATAACCGCTGAGGGTGACTCCACAAACTTGCAGACTTCGCATTGTCACTGAAACCGACGCCTCACTACAGATGAAACGCCTTCCCCTGTCCTGGGCACGACACGTCGCCTCCTTGCGAACACGAAGCCTCGCCTCCCCTATGGAAGCCGGCCTTGACCATGGCACGGGTGCCTCACCTCCACGACGCCGTGCATCATCATAGACTTCGTTTCCAAAGTACTGTTTGTAGGAAGGTAGATATCTGAATATAAGGTTAGCCCAACTTTTTGCCTAGTGTTCAGCTGGTTTTTGACTTAGTTGGCCTGGGATCCTGCTATTCAGGGCCCCAGGCTATCTGCTCTCCCTATAAAATGGACTCCATGTACCTTAGGTACATACCTGATTGGGTATTGGGTCACCTTTGTGAGCTCCTGTATAGTGTACCATAGGTACCCAGGGCATAGGTGCATCTAAGGCCTACCAGGGGTTGCAACATGTATTATGCCACCCCTGGCTGGCCATCCAAACCAACACCACAGGCTGATCACTCAGCTTGGGTAAGGTGGTGTAATCACCCCTTACTTAGATATAGTATATTTATATCTACCTTATATATAGACACATAGTAACCTATAAGTCTCTCCTATGGCAGGCCTTAACAATCCTGCAGGCAGAGTGTTTGGTTTTATGTGAGAGGGTGCCCTAGCATGAGCTAAGCCCCTCTGCAGCTTTCGGAACCATGTCCTTAGAGCTATTCTATGATATAGCCATACCATATACTCTTAAGTGCATTATAATCCTCGCGGTTAATGCTAACTTTGGTTTGGCTTTATCAAAACATGTCATGTAAGGTGTCAAACACTTTTGAATACTATTGCCTCAGCCCTCCCCGCCGAGGCAAGACGACCCGACTGACCTACGACGCTGCCCCTCTCAACGCACTCAATGCCGGCCGGACCCACGCCTGCTGCCGAGCCACCCCGAGACGCACCCACGGACCCTTCACCTGCTGCACCTGCAAGTTCACCTGCCTCCGAACCTGCCCCGCACCCGCCAAGACAAACACCAGCAGCAACCACCTCAAGTGCATCCTGATCAACACCCGCTCCGTCCACAGACACGCCGTGGAACTCTGGAACCTCTTCGACGCTACATCCCCGGACGTCGCCTTCCTCACGGAAACCTGGATGAACGCCTCCTCTGCACCCGACATCGCCATCGCCATCCCGGACGGGTACAAGATCATCAGGAGGGACCGCATCAACCAGACCGGAGGTGGCATCGCAATCGTCCACAGGAACACCATCCGCATCACGACTGACGCCAACGACTCCTTCGCCGCAGCCGAACATCTCCACTTCCAGATTCACACCGACCCTAAGACGACCCTCAGAGGCACCCTCGTCTACAGACCCCCGGGACCACGCACACAATTCAGCAAAGACATCACAGACTTCATCAGCCCGCACGCCCTCCCCTCCACTGACTACATCCTCCTCGGGGACCTCAACTTCCACCTGGAGAACAACAAGGACCGCAACACCACCGCCCTACTGGAAAACCTCGCCAACCTCGGACTCAAGCAACTGGTCAACACCCCCACCCACTACGCCGGCCACACGCTTGATCCCGTCTTCTCTTCCAGCAAGTACATCACCTTCAGCCACGCCACCGGACTCCACTGGACCGACCACAGCTGCGTCCACTTCAGCTTCAAAAGACCCACGACCCACCACCACCCGCAACAGGTACCTCACAGGAATTGGAGCAAGATCACCGCAGACCAGCTCACCACCTCCCTCAGCCAGAGCCCACCCGCCAACACAACGGACCCCAACGAAGCAGCCCGCAACTTCACACAGTGGCTGACCGCCTGCGCCGACGACCTCGCGCCACTAAAGAACCCTCCCAGCAGACCCAGAAGCAAGAAGGCATCCTGGTTCACTGACGACCTCAAGGACTCCAAGAAGACCTGCCTCACCCTCGAGAAAGCCTGGCTCCTCGACCGGACCACCGACAACATGACCGCCCTCAAACACGCTACCCGCAAGCACCACCAGCTCATCCGCACCACCAAGAAGAAATCCCTGAAGGAACGACTGGACAACAACGCCCACGACAGCAAAGAGCTCTTCACTATCGTCAAGGAGTTCTCCAACCCCAGCACCGGCACCAACGACATCACTCCGTCACAAGACCTCTGCGACTCCCTCACCTCGTTCTTCCACCGCAAGATCGCCGACATCCACAACAGCTTCGGCGCCCCACCCACGCACCCAACCGTTGAACCAACGCGCCCCACCGCCACCCTTCGCACCTGGACCACGGTGACCACCGAAGACACAGCCCGCACGATGAACACCATCCACTCCGGATCACCGACCGACCCCTGCCCACACCACGTCTTCAACAAGGCCGACTCCACCATCGCACCCCAACTCCGGAACATCATCAACGCCTCCTTCAACACCGCCACCTTCCCGGAGAGCTGGAAGCACGCCGAGATCAGCGCCCTCCTGAAGAAACCTACAGCGGACCCCACCGATCTCAAAAACTTCCGCCCCATCTCACTCCTCCCTTTTCCTGCTAAAGCCATCGAGAAGATCGTCAACAGACAGCTGACCGCCTTCCTCGAGACGAACGGATCCCTCGACCCCTCGCAGTCCGGCTTCAGAGCCAACCACAGCACCGAGACCGCCCTCATCGCAGCCACCGACGACATCCGGACCCTGCTCGACAAGGGGGAAACAGTGGCCCTCATCCTCCTAGACCTCTCCGCTGCGTTCGACACGGTCTGCCACCGCACCTTAGTCCAGCGCCTCAGCAACATCGGTATCCAAGAGAAGGCACTGGAGTGGATCATCTCGTTCCTCGCCGGAAGAACACAAAGAGTCCGCCTCCCCCCGTTTCGCTCCGAGGCCACCGAAGTCATCTGCGGCGTCCCGCAAGGATCATCACTCAGCCCCACCCTCTTCAACATCTACATGAAACCTCTCGCAGCCATCGCACGCCAGCACAACCTCAACATCATCTCTTACGCCGACGACACCCAGCTGATCCTCTCCCTCACCAGAGACCCCGACACCGCCAGAACCTGCCTACACGAAGGGATGAAAGACGGCGCCGAGTGGATGAAGGACAGCCACCTGAAACTGAACTCGGACAAGACAGAAGTCCTCATCCTGGGATCTTCGCCCTCCGCCTGAGACGACTCCTGGTGGCCCCCAGCCCTGGGCACCGCACCCAAGCCAACCGACCACGCACGCAACCTGGGCTTCATCCTGGACCCCTCCCTCTCGATGACCAGACAAGTCAACGCCGTCTCCTCATCGTGCTTCAACACCCTGCGTATGCTTCGCAAGATCTTCCGCTGGATCCCGACCGAGACCAGGAAGACTGTCCCCCAGGCACTCGTCACCAACCGACTGGACTACGAAAACGCCCTCTACGCCGGAACCACAGCCAAGCTACAGAAAAGACTCCAGCGCATCCAGAACGCCTCCGCCCGACTCATCCTGGATGTGCCCCGACGCAGCCACATCTCCAGCCACCTGAGGAACCTGCACTGGCTCCCCGTCGACAAGAGGATCACGTTCCGGCTCCTCACCCACACACACAAGTCTCTCCACGACCTGGTCCCCAAGTACCTCAACGACCGCCTGACCTTCTACACGCCCACCCGCCAGCTACGGTCCACCAGCCTCACCCTCGCAGCCATACCACGCATCCGAAGAGCCACCGCCGGAGGAAGATCCTTCTCTTACCTGGCTGCCAAGACTTGGAACTCCCTCCCCATCCACCTTCGGCTGACCCAGGACCATCGCGCCTTCAGGAAACAACTCAAGACCTGGCTGTTCGAGCAGTAGCATACCCCTCCCCCCAAGCGCCTTGAGACCCTCCTGGGTGAGTAGTGCGCTATACAAATGGCATGATTGATTGATTGTTTTACCCCGCGCCCCCCCCGCCAGTTCTGGCAGCGGGGGTAGCATTCCGCCCTTCTAGAGGGAGAAAACATGTAGTTTCTGCTTAACCTGGTTAAAGTTAACCAGAGCCTCAGCATCACAAAATGGATGCTTCTGCCACTGACACGAGTCTGACCTCCTGCAGCTGGATGAAACTCCAGCAAGGGAGGCTTGGACAATAGGTTTCCTGTTGAGGGAGGTTCTAGCACCTCCCCAGACAGCCTGTAGTGTATTGGGGCAGGGTGGGTTGAATGGAAAGATGCTTTTCCATGTTATCAACAAGTACTAGCTAAGTGTGACCATTTATAGGACTCTGAACTGTATTATCAGCAGGCACCTATTAGGTGTTTTCATGAAGCCCTCACCCACCAACCTAGTTGATGGCATGCTTCATCATCGGGCCCACCCAGTGACACCTAATGTGTCCCGGGTGTGCTTCGACGCCTGGTTACAGCGGAGCAGGTATTTGAGAGTGCAGTGTGGTGAATTGTGAAGTGAAATTAAAACGGCTAGGCGGTGGTCTCAGTACCCGAGGGTAAAATAAATTTTAATAACTGGGCCTCCGTCAGCGGTTAAAAACAAGGCAGGTGGATGTTATGGTGGCAAGATTAAGACCTCCTACATCCAGTGTTGGTCGACATGTTTCAGCCAGTGCCTTTAGTAATGCTGACTTTCCTCTGGACCGTAAATAGTGCAGGTGCAGGTTAAAAACAATTAGGTGAGTGAGTTCAGACTATGTGTCGCACTCACTAAGGTGCAATAGGTGTGAGAGGGGGATTCCCTCATCAAGCATACCTGAACATACAACATGTATGACAAAAACAAGACGTACAGAAAAGAGAGTCATTTAGCATGTGGCTTAGGGTCATACAAATCACGAGCTTGCCGTTTTTTTAATTTGGCATTTCAATACCATACATAACAGCAAACCCAAAAAAACTCAATTTGCCCGTCCATATACATTTACAATAATGTAAACAAGTTCAGACATCATGTGACAGTTGGAAATAATAATCACATCAGAACGTTGTGTCGTCAGCGGGAAAACATTACGTACATTCAAATAGCTGCAGTGATCCGCAGTCCATACTTCAACGATTCATCAATGCAAATAACTAAGGCTTCAGCAAGTACAGGGTAAAAATCACCAATAGCGCAAGCCAATCACGAGAGTCCCACCCAACAGTACCCATCCGACATGGAGCCCCCCCGATCCAACACAGATCCCAATGCAGCATGTAGCCAATGAATCACCCGTCTAATCGCCAACATTTCCAACAGACCCATTCACACATGATCCTCCCGCTGCCACTGGAGGAAAGGTTCCCAGATGTCACGTGGTCTAGAGGCGGGCGGCATCAACTCCCAAAAGGTGCCCAATGGTGTGTGCCCATACGTTACATCAGCCAACCAGCTCTTGACCGACGGCACTCTCCGCCTTCCCCAGTGCACTGCCACCTGCCACTTAGCATATAACAATAGCATAGCATGTAAGTTCCGGGATTTGGGTGCAGTATGTTTTACATATCCCAGAAGCCTTTTATTAATGGACTCATACACTGACGACCAATAGTCCACTAGTTTCTCGCATGACCATGCCATGTGCAGAAATGAAGCGGGGGAGTGCCGACATCTACAGCAACCATCCTCCTCACGAAGCCCCATTCTGTACAAGCTGACTGGTGTCCTATAGAATCGATGCAGATACTTGAAATGGATCAACCGTAGCCTGTAATTAGGGGACAGCTCAGTGAGCTGCCCACAACAGAAGTACCACTGCTCCTCAGTAAGCGGGGGGTCAAGCTCATCGTTCCACTTTTCCAGGGCCTTGACCCGCACTATGGGTGTCTCTGTCTGCATGTGCCGGTAAATCCTGGTAATCAATTTGCGTGGAGAAGGGGAGCTCACTACCGTTTCCAACGCTTGAAATGCTGGAGGAGCCAGCGGAAACTCACTACACAGCGTCCGGCAGGCCGATTTCAGTCTATGCTACAAGAACAGGCCCGAGAATGGAACCTCATTCCCTTCCTCAGCCACAGGGGTGGCATGAACTCATCATTGGGAAATAAATCAGCAAACGTGTGGAGGCCCAGCCTCTGCTGCATGGTCTTACCAATGCCTCCCTCAATGCAGGGCAATAGGGGATTCTGAACCAAGGACAACGATGGTGCATACAATAGTGGCACACCCGCCCTTTTCCTCAGCTCGTCCCATGCCCATTTCAATGTCTCGGCTGTATCAATCTCTCCTCTGGGGCGCCTCACCTTCGCACAGATAGCCACCGGAAGCGGGGTTGGTGCCATGCTGTCGTGTTCTACAGCCACATGTGGTTGGAATGGGGTGGGGTGCACCCAGAAGTGTAAAAATTGAGCCTGAGTGCATAGTGCGTATAGGCGCATGTCTGAGGCCCCCAGTCCGCCCTGCTGCAAAGGCAGCAACAGCACCTCCCAGGCCGCTCTGGCTTATCCCCCCAACCACACCAATGAGGTGAGTTGTGATTTTAGTGCGGCAAAAAATGGGACGTCAGTGGGATCGGGACATTAACAAAAAGGTACAAATATTTTGGTAACACGATCATTTTGACCAAGGCAATCCGTCCAGTAAGGGACAGGGGTAGCTTCGCCCATAGTTTCACCTAGCCTTCGAGCCAAGACATAGCGCGCCCATAATTCAAATTCCATATTTCTTGGAAATTCCTGCTGATCCAAATGCCTAAGTATTTCACTTCCTCTACCTCCCATCTCAATGGGAACTCAGAGACCACCGCAGGGGTGCCGTCAGTCAAGGGGAACACACCCGACTTTGACCAATTTATGCAGACTCCTGCCAGCCCTCCAAATCGGATGAATTCGCGCAGAACCGGGTCCAAATTGACCTCGGGGTCTACAAGATACAGTGTCACGTCATCCGCATATAGGGAGATTAACAGGCCGCGCCATGTGGTGTTGTCGTATACGGGCCGCTAGGGGCTCCATCGCTATAGCAAATAACAGCGGGAACAGGGGACAGCCCTGCCGTGTGCCCCGTGAGATGGGAAAGGGATCAGAGATCACACCGTTAACCTGAATTCTGGTCACAAGGGGCGGTGTATAACAAACAGATCTTACTTATGAAAAGCGGGCTAAACCCCATGTTAGCAAGGATCGTGAACAGATATGGCCATTCCAAGGTGTCGAATGCTTTCGTGGCGTCCAGAAACACCACCGCTGCGTGGACACTCGGGTGTAAATAGTGCAATGTAGAGAATATGGTTCGTAAATTATGTGACGTCGCGCGGCCCGGGATAAACCCTGATTGATCGGGGAGGGCTATGAGGGGCAACAAAGACTGCAAGCGGTCAGCTAGCAATTTGGTGAATATTTTGGTGTCAACGTTAATCAACGAAAGGGGTCTGTAAGAGTCAAGTTCGTCTTCTGCTTTGCCCGGTTTGAGTAGTGTGACAATTAAGGCCTCTCTCATCGAGTCGGGCAGCCTGCCCAATTCCAACGCCTTCTCGTACACTGCCAGCAACCTGGGCGCAAGCACCTCCACATAGGTTTTATAAAAAGCAGTTGTCAGTCCATCAGGGCCCAGCGCCTTGTTTGGGGGCATACTTTTTATTACGATTGCTATGTCTTCCGTTGTGATCGGGAGGTCCATATATTTCCGATACGCATCATTAAACCAAGCCAGTTCAATAGATTCAAGAAAAGACCCCAACCCCTCCGAGGAGTCACTCAATGTGGCGGTATATAAGTTGGAGTAGAATTCAGAGAACGCCCTTAGTATCTCATCCTGCCCTCTCACCACATTACCGGCCATGTCCTTCACCTCATGTATGTGAGTTGCTGATCTGGAAGGCCTAACCATGTTTGCCAAAGTGCGCCCTGGTCTGTCCCCTTCGCCATATCTCCTTGCTTCTGCATATTTCCCTAAGAATTTAATCTCGCGCTGTGCCTCCTCTGCATAGTCTAACAGCTTGGCCTTCAACTGTCCCGATGTAGCGTGGTTCTCGTCAGCATAATACTGCGATTCAAATGTCTTGATGTCAGCCTCCAGGGAAGCCAGGGAGCTCCTAATTGCTTTAAGCACCCCCGCTTGTCTGGCGATGCACTGCCCCCGTATAACCACCTTAAAGGCCTCCCACAACCCACTTTCGGTATCAACTGACCCTGTGTTGTTCTTAAAATAATCATCAATATCATTACCTATCTCTGCCTTGAAGGCCTCGTCAAGCAGGGCGTGTGGTGGTAGTCTCCAAGTAAATGCGCGCCTAAACATATTGGGCAGTGACAGCTGTTGCAGGCACGGGGCATGATCAGACAGGGAACGGGGCAGGTGTTTGACTTCCACTGTGCAGGCAGCCATGTCTCTGGATAGCAGCCAAAAATCGAGCCGAGGCCAGGCATTGTGGTGTTCCATAATGCAAGTGCCCTCTCGCAGCCCGATATTCCTATGCCTCCAAATGTCAACTAGATCGCCGTCTGCCATTATCTCCAGCAGAGCCGCGCTGGCCGCCGGGTGTAGGGACCTAGCCGTACCTCGTCTATCTAGTTGGTCAACAAGTATGGCATTGAAATCTCTGCCCCATATTATTGTGTCAAAGCCAATGGCTTTGATTTTGGACCAAAGTGAAATAAAGAAATCAGGAGAGTCGGTGTTTGGGCCATATATACCCACAATAAGGACTGACGTACCACAGAGGAGCCCCTGTACCAGGAGATAGCGACCCTCCGGGTCTGTCTGTGAGAAGCCCTCCTTCCAGTCCAACCGGCGACGCAGCAACACCGCCACCCCCCTTGCATAGTTATAGGAAATCGCAGGATATACATTTCCCCACCTGCCATGGCGAAGCCTTCGTGATGGTGTACCATTTAGATGTGTTTCCTGCAATAAGCATAGGTCTACATTGTGCCGGGTGAGATATGCATGTACCAGCCTGGACTTTCTGCCAGCATTTAGGCCGCGGACATTCCAGGTGAGACAAGTCAACTTATTAGAAGCAGCCATACGTCATTACATCAAAGAGTCCACCAGCACTCCCAGCATCAGGCACAACTTAAGCAGTAGATGTAACAATCCTGCACCCTGGTACTAATTGACTGGCAATGTAAAACAGAACAACCCTCCCCAACCACCCGCCACCCACTCCAACCCCCCAACTAGGTTGTAGATTACCCCACCCTACATCCCGCAATTCAGCCCACAGAACATTAAACATCAAAAGTGGGAACTTTCCCTTGGAGGCGTAGCAATGCCGGCAAACTACCTTGCATCACACAAGGTGGTCGGAAATACAAAGGAGACCTCAGCACTCGCCGCATAATATCTATATAAAATACAAGCAAGGATTCCATGTGAAAGTAACATTGGACCACTCAAAATACAACCAATAGACAATCAAGGTCCCCAGGGTAAGAGACAGGGCATGGAACACACAATGATCATACGATACCCATTTCAGTCATTGTCACTCAGAGCATCTCCAGATGCCTCCGCTCCCAACTGCTTCTTCTTGTATGGTTTTCCCCCAAAGTGTTTTGCAAATTTTAGTGCTGATTTGGCGTCCGTGAAAAAGTGAGGCTTTCCGTCCACAGAGACCTTCAGCTTTGCAAGGTACAATAGAGAATAGGGGATCTGTGCCTGTAATAAGATGGTGAATCATCCGCAAACACTGGAAAATCATCAATTCAGGACCCAGAGAGTGGGACACACCTCGCTTTGCATACAAAAGGTTCAATAACCTAAAGGACCAGCTGGTGTCCACATGTCCCAAAACCCACACCTTAATAGAACCCACCACCATCCTGAACACTTGGAGGGCTCCCTAAAATTACCAGCCACTACCCCTGCAATGACTGCAGTGTGTGCCACCTCACCAGACACACCAAAACTCTGGATCTGGAACCAGGCAAGACCTGGACCCCACGTCATCACACTAATTGCAACTTCCGCAATGTAGTCTACCTCCTGACATGCCCCTGTGACTTACGATACATCGGCATGACCACACGTAAAGTACGTACCAGAGTGGTAGAACACAGAAGCACCATCAGATGCAAGAAAAACATCAGTAAACTGACTGACCACTTCCTAAGCCATAACCACACCCCCAACGATCTAACCTGGACTGTGATCGAACAGTTCACCGACAGTGGGAATGACAATGAGAAAATACTGCTCAACAAGGAACAACAATGGATTTACCACCTTTCTCTCCAAAAAGATGGTCTTAATGACTCAATTCCATGGAACTCTCTCAGTCTATAAACCTTCAAGTCTCAGCCTATGCAGCATGGCCTGATAGGGGTCATCGTTAGAAATAAATATATATTAACTGGGCACAGCCGAATGATAACTACATCACCCCCAACTGTTGTTTGTCGTTCGTGCCCCCAAACCCCAAGGCTTTGACACCTGTGTATAGCCCCCCTTCTCGCCTCATCTGAACACTAGAGGCACGAGGGCAAACTCATTGTACATACACACGCGATACTCTTTACGCACGTACCACACTTGCTCGCTCTGGAGCATACGTGGTACCAGAGGCTGACAGAACATACACGCACAAGACACTCCTTGCGCATGCGTCTACTCAAGAAAATGTGTCCTTCTCATGCGCATGCGCATACCGGCCCAAACGCGGCGCAGGCAGTCTGTCTACCATTGCTCCCACATCCAGGTGCCGGCAATTTACGAACAGCATAAAAACATCACCACCACCCTCACTCAGGTTCCAGAGGTTGATGACGGCACAACAGGTACCCCGCAGGCCTTGTCCTAGAATCCTGTGAGTATGATGACCAACCCACGCTTCTCCCGGGTAAGCGCTTCTCTCCCTAGAGGTTGTCTAACTATCAGTGGTCTCCCATTTTTCTTTCCAGGGTCAAATCCCTTGCCGAATCACTCCAGGTAGCAGCCGCAGCAAATCGCTAGCGTGAGAACACTGCCCTTACGCTCCTGCCACATAGTGTGTGTGATGCTCGCTCTCTAGCCTCACCACGCCATTGATATCTCCCGATAAATATCACTAACAGTACCACCAGTACTGTTACACTTTCGCCGTTTTTTAGTCTCCCCACGAAGCACTTAAAAAACGGCAATCTCATGATTTGTGTGACCCAAAGCCACATGCTAAATTACTCTCTTATCTGTACGTCTTGTTTTTGTCATACATGTTGTATGTTCAGGTATGCTTGATGAGGGAATCCCCCTCTCACACCTATAGCACCTTAGTGAGTGCGAAACATAGTCTGAACACACTCACCTAATTGTTTTTAACCTGCACCTGCACTATTTACGGTCCTGAGGAAAGCCAGCATTACTAAAGGCACTGGCTGAAACATGTCGACCAACACTGCATGTAGGAGGTCTTAATCTTGCCACCATAACACCCACCTGCCTTGTTTTTAACCGCTGACGGAGGCCCAGTTATTAAAATGTAATTTACCCTCGGGTACTGGGACCACCGCCTAGCCGTTTTAATTCCACTTCACCATTCACCACACTGCACTCTCAGTAAAATACCTGCTCCGCTGTAACCAGGCATCAAAGCACACCCGGGACACATTAGGTGTCACTGGGTGGGCCCAATGATGAAGCATGCCACCAACTAGGTTGGTGGGTGAGGGCTTCATGAAAACACCTAATAGGTGCCTGCTGATAATACAGTTCAGAGTCCTATAAATGGTCACACTTAGCTAGTCCTTGTTGATAACATATAAATCCCTGGGGATACGGACTAGCTTTCTAGTCCTTTCTCTCTCTCTTGATAGGCTAAGATGCTTTTCCAGACACTGCCTGGGGCACACAAGGTGCTCCATGCATAGCTCGGTTCAAACTAGTTGCTGGGGCACTCCAGCCCCGCTCTGGCGCAAAACTGGACAAAGAGAAATGGTTGTAACCACCCCCTTCTCAGAGTCCACCCATAGGAGGGACCTAGCAGGTAATCCAGCCCCTAGAATCAGTATAAAAATAGGAGCTGTGTCTAGAGACATTAGATTATCCTGGACTGAAACTCTGAAATGGAACTCTTGGACCTTCGATGTTCTATACCGAATAGAAGACTGAAGACATCTCCCTTGTGGTCAAGGAGTGACCACCCTGTGCAAACAGGCACCACCAGTAACTTGCCGGTGTGCTTTGTCAACGCTCCTCCCGGGACCCAAACACTCAGTGACTCAAGAACTGGACTTTCATACTTCTCTGACTCTGATCCACATCCACAGCAAAACTGAGACGCATGGCGGACACGAGAGACGTGGGACCGGACATCCTGAACTACCTGCACTTTGCTAACAGTTCAACTACCGAGGCACCCTCGCAGTTGTGCATTGGGGTTTGAGAAGCCCCAGACCCGAGCACCATTTGCACCGAAGCTCACTCCTCCACACTCCACGATGCCGTGTGGGCCCTGCCTTTGCATTTCAGCTTGACGCGTCTTCCCGGTTGCTAGCCTGTTGGATAGTTAGCCCTCCAAAGACTTTCTTTTAAAACTACACCACTTTTCTGGTTGCTCCAGGCTTGCTCCAGCTTTCCTGCAGCGGAGAAGCTCCCCAGACCTTGCTGGTCTGAACTGAAGCCCATCTTCCCTTCCTGCATAGATTGCGTTTGCAAAGGCTTGTTGGGTCCAATCTGGATACCGACACCGCAGTCAGCTAGATCCTTCATGGGACAGCTCGTAACCAGCTCCTGGTTGTCGTCGACGCCTCCTGGTCCTCGTGGCTGCAGAGACAAGCTTCACCTCTTCACCTGATTGCATCTCGACATCGCCTGGTTCCTACCTGGTTCCTTCCTTGTCACTGGCTAGTGACCCAGACTCTGTCCCCTCTGCTTTCAGGTTCTTCAGATCTTCGATCCACCCTTGGATCCACCCGGACATTTTTCTCCTGGTCGCCTGCAGCACTTCTTTGCAGCTCTCCATAGGAAACAGCGACGAAACCCGACACGAAAAGGCACCTATGCACCCGGCTTCCCTGGGTGAGGTAACTCGAGTACTCCGGTGCTCCCGTGGGTGTTGACTCTCGAAGTGTCCTAGTTTAAAAGGGTTTTACCGTAGTCCATCCGGATGTGTCCTTAATCAACTACTTTGTAACTTTTACGTTCCCATTATAACTCTATGGTAATTCGCAACTGTGTTCCCACACTGCACGTCTCTCCCGTGGGTCTCCTACTTCCTAACCTTTGGTTCTGTAGTGTAGCCCCAGCGATTCCCTAGGCCCTAGGCCTATTCACTAATCCTGAAGTGGTCCTTTTACCACTTACTTAGTATATGGTTAGTGAGGCCCCTAGGGCAGAATTGTATTTGTGCAACTTATAGTATGCTTAATGAGTAACTTGTAATGTATCTCGAACTCTGACCTCATAAAGAGTGCAGAGGGGTTGTGTTAGTAATAAATACATATATATTTGATATATACCTTGTGTGGTGTCCTTTCATTTGGTATTCAAGGGATTATATATAGTAAAACAGCTGGCTTCACATGCTTTCTGAAGTTTTAGCCTAAGACTGCTGGTCCATGCTACCACTAGGATAGCTTGTCTATAAGGTTGACTTTACAACCACCATCAATGAGGGCCGTTTAGACTGGTGCAAGGTGCCCACTAGAATAGTGGACATCATATGCCAGGCTAACTTCTCACACTGTTTCCTTGGCGGTCCATGTGAGTCCATACCCGACGTCCCGCTCCTCACAGTCAGCTCCGTACTTTGAATTTATTGCTGTCACGATGTCGCAACAGCACCAGGGGGAGCTTTTTGTTTTACACAAGCTTTATTTTTGCAATAACTGTCATATCTTATTGCCATTTAGGTCTTGTTAAGTTTAGATAAAGATACTTTATTTTTCTTAAACTGTTGTGGTGTCCATTTGTGGAATTATCACTGTATTACTGTGTGTTTTAAGTACAAATACTTTATACATTGCCTTTGGGATAAGCCTGTCTGCTCGTGCCAAGCTACCCAGGGGGTGCGCAGGGGTTATTTAAAGTGTGGATCCACCTTACCCTGACTAGAAGCAAGGGTCTCTATTTAGACAACTAGAGACCCCTATTTCTAACATATGGCAAGAAATTATAAATGCATTATTAATTACTAAAAGTAAGATGAATACGCAGAATTAGCACACTAGCCCTGGCCCCTTTACATACCTCCATGAAAAATTGTTGTCCATCACTGCAATACTTCTACCTTTTTTTTAAATGTCATCCAGAAAAATTCTGCCCAGATCAGCAACGCCTACCCAAGCTAAATTACTTCTCTGATGATTCTAAACACCCAGATCAAAAATGAAAATCTCTGGACAACATTTTGTTTACAAAGGTTTATCGGGGGTGGGATTACACCCAGGCTCCTTAGCAAACCTCTATCTCACATTAGACTGTTAATGTCTGTCCCTCCTAACTGGCCCTCTACTCTCTTTGACTCATCTCAAACCTCCTTCTACTACTCTTTCCAATGCACTACCCTATCTCTCATCCTATATCTCTATCAATATATCATCTATCTTCACTCTCTCATTCATCCCAAACCCCATACCACTACTATGATCCCCAAAATAACCCTCTGGAGACTCTTTCCTACTCCACCCCTCCTTACATCAACTCATACCTCTTGTACTATTCCGATCCCCTAAAACCCTCTGACTCTTCCCCCGGCACCTTCCTTTTACTCATCCCCTCCACCTCCCTTTTACTCACCCCAAGACTCCTCCTACTGCTATGAGCTCCAAAACAAAACAAAAAACCGTTTTCTAAATCCTTCCCTCTTCTATCTCTCCACTATCCTTTTCTATCCAAATAATAGGCTGAAATGTACACCACTCAAATTAATTTAATATTTCACTATACTAATTCACCACTAATCCTTTATGGGTTCTGGAGTAGCATGCTACTCACCGCAAAAGCACCCCAACACCTCACCAGAGGTAGCAAGCGCTATATAAATGTAAACCTTTTTACCTCTTCTACCCCTTCGCTATCCTTCTCAATCCAAATAACTGACTAACATATCAACCACTTAAATTACTTTCATATTTCACTATACCAATTCACCACTAATCCTTTATGGGTTTCGAAGTAGCGTGCTACTCGCTAAAAAAGTGCTTCAACACCCCATCAAGGATAGCAAGCCCTATATGAGTGCAAACCTTTTCCCTCTTCTATCCCTCCACTATCCTTCTCAATCCAAATAACTGCCCAACACATCCAGCAGTCAAATAACTTTTCATATTTCACTATACTGATTCATCACTAATCCTTTGCTACACGCCAAAAAAGTGCTTCGACGCCTCGTCAGTGGTAGTAAGCACTATATAAATGCAAAACTGTACAATATAATATATACAATAAAGATGCCTAGCATGTTCAAACATTGTTGGACCTGCAAGCACCTCTCATAACCATTAATATGTAAAAGTTCGTTCATATATAACTGTCCAATTGATGGCTGAAAGTCTAGTTCCGGTCCAGTCCATCATTTTAAGGATCATCAGTAGGACAGATGTGCTAACCCAAACCAATTAACCTCACTCCATCATTCTTAGCGCTATAATAATTTATAATGACATAGCGCTTTTCAGCTGTGAAAACTTCAGTCATGACAATAGTTCATGTGCCATTTCATTGTGGGTGTAAAGATATCGCTACACATCGTAATTGAACCCACCCTACTCAGAAGCGTGACTAATATATCCAGATTTGTATCTGAAGCAACATGTCTTCGCAAAGTGGTTTGGCTTATGGGAACTGCTGGCAGATTTGCTCCATGTTATGCAATTTTTCAAGTGTGGTCTTGAATATTTTGAGAGTCAGGAACAGGGCGGTTGTTTTGCACCGCATGCTTATCCACTCTCCTTTCTTGCTGAAGGAGAGGCAGACAAACTTATAAGGAAGAGAATGCCCTATGGGCTGCTGTATCTAAAGGCATGCAAGGCACACATTTGAGAGAAAAAAGTTTGTTTCTTTGGAAATCTCTGTCAATTTGTGAATTGTGTCCACTATTGAGCTAATACATACAGGAGCAGACCGTGCAGGTAAGAGAGGTGGGGTGGGGGGAGGGAGGGCGGAGTCGACATTCGACGAGGAGGGAAACTTACATTAAAAAAGAAGAAACCACTTACCTGGCACTCGCCGCTTCACAGAGTCGGCGATGTGGCGAGCTCAAGGTAAGTGGTTTTCTTTTTTTTAATTTAAGTTTCCCTCATCTTCGACTGTCGATTCACCACTGCACTCCTGGGTCATAATAGGGATTGCGCAACCTATTTAGGGCTGGGTAGACATCAATGATTTTTAGGTCTTGCCTACCAGATTACACAAGCCTTCTGGTTGCAAAAGACCCACTTTGAACTTACCACTGTTGACTTGTCACAGTGATTTGCTTGATTCTTCTTTAATGGTCTGCATTCCTCTTCTTGTGTTTGTCCCTCCAGTGTAGCATAGCCTCTTTACGATCCTTATGATTGGATGCAGTGCTTATTTTGTAAAAGAATGAGTGCTGGTGCCCAAAACTATGCTCAGTTGCCTGCGGCAAGCACTATTAATTGTCAGTGTGCCAAAGAGCTCAGGCCTCCTGATCCACTGCCACCTTTATCTCACTCCTGCAGGTCCCTGCTTTCTTCTTTTGTGACGGTTTTTCCATCTTTCTCTTCCTCCTTCTTTCCCATTTGTGTGTTTCTCCCTCTTGCTCTCGAGAAATGTCTGATGAGAAAAAATAAGCGTTGGCCCCCCAAAATGAGTGCCGGTGGCTGCCCACCGGCAACCGATTGACTTAAATTAAGCACTAATTAGCTCTCTAGTATCCTTGCATTGCTCACATATAGAGGTCTACTTTGTCTTTGTCATGCAGCACTCCTTGAGAGTGCATGTGTTTTCTAGCTGTCTCCTGGAGAGCCACGCCATACAATAAACGTGTAAGCTCTATCTCTCTGTGGCTTCATACTCTTGGTACAAAACTACTCCCAGATCACAAAGGAGGAGCTGGCATAACATGGGGTTAACATAATTCACCCACGTCTATGATTGAGGGGCAATTAGGAACTGAAATACAAGGACAGGGAAAGACAAAGTGATAGAGCCCAACCAATGAAGTGAAGCAAATTTCAGGCACTATGAACCTAAGAATAAAACTGCGGAAACGTATCAAGCAGGCACGTGGACCTCAGACCTGTGTAACTGCTTAGACCATAATCCACAAATCTACCACACCATTTATAGGGCTAGAAAATAGGACTCGAATATCTAGTTGAATCATGACACCATAGTCTGCATTCAAACCACAGTTATTAGAAGACACAACATCTCTGCCTCTCACCAGAGGTCCATCATGACCCAAAGAATAGCTGACATGGATTGAGTGGCCCATCCCTCGCCCTGATCGCCACTGTGAGCCACCAGTCAGCAACTCGGTATTGACATGGTACGGGTCACAGGCCCGCTCCCCAAAAGTAGACATCCAGAGAGACGCCACCCCATCCGCTCCCCTACACACCCCTCCCCATCGATGTCAGACATGGTTCAGAAAGCACTTGCACTCGGAAGAATCATGACCACAGAAAAAGTTTTGACAAAATGCTAAGAGGTCAAGAATTGGCGAATATTTTTTTATAGAAATATCCAGTACCATAATATAACATAAAGCAAAATGGTAGGAATGATTGACAGATGTCACATTTCAGAATACAGAAGGCATAGTAGCCTCATACCTTATTCAGGTACTGTGAAATTGCCTTGTTTTCACTTCGGAGTTATCTAAAATGAGAAAGGAAACACCCTGCATCCTCCATTTTGCTCATCACCCTGCCATTAACCCGCAATAGTGTCCTCTCTGTCACAGTTCTCCTGCTCACCTTCGTGGGTGGGGCTAACCCTGTAAAGTCCTCTAGTTCCGTTGTGTCCTTCCAGGGGCTGGCATGTTGGGGAAATGGACACCCTCCTCAGAATCTACAGTTTTGGGAGAGATCACAGACCATGCCAACTGAGCTATAAGGAGTTTAGTCTGCACTCCAGCCAAGTTGTGTATTTTTCTGTAAACCCATAATCTGGACTCTATTAGATTCCTTACGAACAGTAGCCATTGTCTAACTCATGCCAAACTTCAGCTTTCACAAAGGTTCAAAAGGCTCAGTGCAACCTCCACACTTGAAGGGTCCAGTGACTGAGTTGATGAATGAAGGGTGCAGGGACTGTTCACCACAATCCAAAACTTCACTGTGATGCTTTAGGGACATGATGCATCTCTCGCCGTTACACAGGAGGAACCAATGAGGCGAGAGCCCTGGAGGGCTCATCCCTTCCTCAATCTCCAGCAGTTCAGGGGCTTCCTCCAAAGAGGAGCCCTTCACTGTTGCTTCCAGAACACAAAAACTGTGATGTTTCCTCTTCTACACAGCAGATGGTATGAACCACAAGGATTCTTACTCAAGGCGCTACTCAGTTAAACATTTATCCTGCTTTGATTGTTGCCCTGGGGAGTGCTAACACCAGACCAACTAAGGAAGAAGCACATTTATACAGGATTATTCGTACCCTGCTTTAGAGGGGCACATGAGCAGAAAAAACACATCGATAGGCCATGGCTAGGAATGTGATCTGATCTGTAAAAGGGAGTAGATTACCTATCTATATATATAGGACAAAGGCGATGGTTTTGCAACACTACCCAGCATTAGCTCATCAGGAGGTCATGCTTTGCAAAATGAGGCTTGAGCAGCAAAGAGAGTCTGATGCAGGGGAAACATGGCTTCAAAAAGCAGCGCTGAACCAGCTCCGAACCAGCTCCCTGGCTGTTTGAGGCAGTCACAATAAACTCGGTCCACAAGCATCTGTTCCATTTTATTCTCGAGCGCGTGTTTTGTCCTTGATGACAAAGACACGCAAACAAAGAATGATGGCATGCACACAACTCATGATCAAAGAAACTTTGCACTTTATTTATTTCAACATTTGTTAGGCCAGGTTCGAATTATACACATATTTATAAATGCAGCAGGGATTGGTAGCAATGCATGGTTACTTGGGGAGTTACCAAAAAAAGTGAAACTCAACCCTAGACCACCAATAACTCTCACTAACTAGCGTAATAAAAATGCAGCTGGGAATAGGAGAACAGCGACTGGCATTTTGCAACCATCTGTCCCCACAAATGCAATAAAGTTAGCACATTTCCTGATGCCTAGACAGGATTTTCTAAACATGGCAGTAGCAAGAATCAGCTGCAGCCCTTAGCAAAGAACAATGTAACGAGCATGGATGATATGCATGTAAAAGTTGCATTTAAGTACACTTACGGCCGTTGTGGATTTTGGCAAGTGGGTGAGTGCCATCAATTAAGTGCCTGCAAAAAATCTGATTTGAAAAAAAAAATCTGAGCACCTAACAGAAGGAAGGCAGGTCAATGAGAACCACAAAGTATATGAATTAAGGTAGACAGAGGCAGCTGTTAGGATGAGCAGCAGGTTCAGTACTCGCTTCACTTATCTCACTTGTGGGTCAGATTAGTTCCAGCCAGCATTCATTCTATCTATCTATCTATCTATCTATCTATCTATCTATCTATCTATCTATCTATCTATCTATCTATCTATCTATCTATCTATCTATCTATCTATCTATCTATCTATCTATCTATCTATCTATCTATCTATCTATCTATCTATCTATCTATCTATCTATCTATCTATCTATCTATCTATATCTATCTATCTATCTATCTATCTATCTATCTATATATCTACCTACCTATCACTTGTGAGCCTATGTTATTTGCATAATTTCACAGCCTACTTATGCACTCATCCTCAGTGGTCTCGTGAAACACAAAGTAATGAAAAGAGGTGTACCAGTGAATGTAATGCAAACTACCCCTTACCACATGTCCTCTCAAAGGTCTAGGTACATATATGCTCACATTTCTTTGATAACCGATTTAATAGAATTTTTACATGTAATATAGACATAACACAACTAGTTGCACCAGCGGCAAGTTCCAGACATGTACTAGTACACTACCAGCAATGTCTCTTTTGCCCACCAAGATAGGCATACCCACTAGCATTTTCTCCTCCTCCCCCCGAGAGTCCCCTTACGAATTCAAGGATTACTGGTATAGATTACTTAGGTGTCAGGTCTACCATGGGCCGAAGCCTCTCGGAAGGGTACCGCTGAGTCAGCTCCAGAAGTTTGCTATCAGAGGGCATTGCCAAGCCATATGGAAGGAATCGGAATCAGGCCAGTCACACTGTGTAAAGGTCAGGCTTGCAATGCGGCCCACGGGCCACAGGAGTCAGGTTGTGGAGCTGTATCACCCAGAGGTGGGAGGATATGGCCAACTTCTGGGGTCCCATACATGCCTCAGGCCAGTGAGCATCCTCCAGGGTCCCCACACAGCCTTCCCAATTGTGTTAAAACGTCCCAGTGGCTCTGGGGCGTTAAGGACCAAAGTGGGGTACATTTGAGACTTCCCACCCTTCCTGATGGAACCCATAAGGAGTTTAGCTTCAAGAAGGTTGAATTCGAGAAGGTTCTATATATGCCCAAATGTATGTTTGGCATCTTATGAGCATCTGTGGCAATAACTCACTAGCGATAACCTTCCCGGACAAAGGAGTCTCAGTGAGGTGGATCGACTCTGTCTTCCGGATACAGTTGGTGGGTTGGGGCGTGAAGACCAGCAGGCTCGCTCTGCCTGTGTTTCACCGGCCACCCCGGAAGTAAGACATGGTGACCTGGTAGATCTGGGGACTGCTATAAATAGCAAAACAACTGAGAAGAGGAAGCCATTTGTAATGTCCAATGAACCCAAAATCTTTACTAGCTCACTATGTCATATGTTATGCAGGGTTCATGAAGGGTTCAGCCCTCTCCAAGGGTTGTTGGAGCAGGAGTGTCAAAGTACAAGCACCCGGCTCACATGGGAACTGCAGATGTTACACACTCCCCGAGGAGGGAAGGAGAACAATTTCTGTAGATCCTGTAATTGTAACAGTTTCAAGCGTACCCCCGCCCCATCACTGACTTGAATATTCAGAATGATGAAACAGCTTCTTGTGCTGAAAATTCAGTGCTGACCAATTCAGGTGCCATTAACGTGAATCCCCACAGGGCAAGCTTAGCTCCCACCTTACTGAGGTGGAAAATGTAAGTACCTCAAATTGAGAGCTAGTTACAGCTGTAACTTTCAGAAACAGTACTGAGGTATTGAGCTATTTATCTCTATTAACATTTTGTTATAAATGTTTTACCACAGTGCTCTAGCTGGCCGTTGGGTGAATAGTTCATCTCAGACTCATAAGACAGCCATGATATGGCATTTATCACAAGAAACACTTCGTAAGGGCACTGACTGTCTCTATATGGTACAGCTTTGCTCACACCGCTCAAGGAGGTCAGGCAGGAAGAGGACAATAGTTCTCCCCATGTGTAAAATCCCTGCAGCTTACGCAGCATATCAGAAGGGGTAGTTCAACTATATTGCTTTAACTATATTCTGCCACGTTTTTGCAACCTCACCCATCCTTTCTTATATTTTCTAAGGTATGGTGGCAAAAACATGGCTGGCATTTGTTATTTGATAATATGGTGTTTATCACTCATACTTGTCCGTTACCGTTTATTTACTTATTTATTTGTTTGTTTGTTTATATAGCGTCAGAATCAACTCGCACTTCAGATGGGCATCATAGATATATGCAAGTGTGTGGTATCCTGGTGATGTCACAGCTGGAATCTGGAACACGGGATGTCCCAGATTCCAGTAGAGACAGTTTAGACCCAGACTTTTATATATTAACATTATAAAAGCCTGGGTCTAAACTGTCTCTACTGGAATCTGGGACATCCCGTGTTCCAGATTCCAGCTGTGACATCACCAGGATAACACAAAGTGCAGCTGAAATTAGAAGCAGAAAAGGGTAGTCTTAAGCAGTTTTCTAAAACAAAGATGATTAGAACATTGCCTTAAATGTAAAGGAAGCTCCTTCTAATATTGTGGGCCAAGGCAGGAGAGGGCTCAGATTGAAAAATATGAAAAGTGATGTGCGCACCCAATTGGGGGTACATGGTACAAGAGCCTGATAAAGTATGGCAATCAAGAAGATATTTATTCTGTCTAGTGCTTGTTATTTTACTGGGAAAACTATCCCTGAAGAGGTATTACCTTTTCCATACAACCTGAGTCACTACAGGCCAGGTTAACAAGATTTCTTCCAGTGGGTTCTATGGCAAAATATCATCACCAACATGACATGAATATCATGTCAAAAATATCGTTGACCAAAATATTGTGTTCTTATACTTATAATGTAAATGACAAAAATATTGTGTCACTGACCATGTCATGAATGATGTAATATGTGACATCATCAGCAGTGGATTGCGGGTGCACGAGTTACAGTTAGTACGACTAACTATAACAGGGGAATTTCAATGGTTTTGTACGAGTGAAATGTCCAACTAACTATAACACCCCTAAAACCTATGTTTTTTTCAGTGAATTTCTAAGGTTTTTGAAATGCTAATTCCTAACTATAACATGTCTGAAACCTATGTTTTTTTCAGTGAATTTCAAAGATTTTTTTAAATGCTAATTCCTAACTATAAAATGTCTGAAACCTATGGTTTTTTTAGTGAATTTCAAAGGTTTTGTAAATTACAATTTTTAAATGTATTAATTCTTATATTAATTTTTTTGATACTGATTTACTAACATTTTTTAAAACTATTTATTTTTAGATATACTTTTTTAATTACATTATAATTACATTATACATTACATTCCAAAATATACTTTCTCAGAATGAATTACTTTAGTTTAAATACTTTGCAAATAGGCAATAGAGTTTTAAGTACAGTAGTTACAGTTGTTGCAATGGGCAACACAATTTAAAACCCAATGCAACATTGAGCTGAATGGGAATTTCTAGTTAAATGCAATTAGTTACTTTATGGATTACTTTTCTAACCACAGGACTGCATCCTAGATTCAGTCCTGGGACATCTCATGTAAACAGTTGAGTAAAAGCGTTTTGGTCACAGTAATGATTTTTAAGGAATATTATTGTATTTTAAAAGTTGACACAGAAACTTTTTCACATAGAATCGCCAATGTTATCCTGTGGGTGGAAATTCACTTAGCAAATAAGTAGTGTTATCATTACTTTTTCTTATTCAGTAGTTGATCCTGGATCCAGCACTGGTGCATCTCCTGGAAACAGTTGAAAGAATGTGTTTAAGTCATACAGGCGATTTTTTAGGAATATTTGTAGATTTGTGAAAATATACACTTAGAAACTTTTCTGGTGAAAACCAGACAATGGGTTCCTATAGAAGGACATACAAGTTACTGGTAAGTATGGTTAGAATTACTTTTCAGGGTCAGTGCTGGGCTAAAAGATGCAGCACTGGGTTCTATCCTGATAACGGGTGACTTAATCGGAATTCATTGTTCGGATGATTTTAGGTGAATATTTAAAAGTTGCAAAACTCCACACAGAAGAATTTCCAGGTGAAACCAGTAAATGTTAGCCTATGGAAGGAAATTCAAGTTACTGGTAAGTATGGTTAGAATTACTTTTCAGGATCACTACTGGGCTCAAAGTAAATCGGAATTCGTAGTACATCCAGTAAGCGCCACAGAGCTGCGTAGCAGAAAGATGTAAAAAGGGGCACGGCCTGTACCACCTCTCTGCAACACAGCGCAGTGGTGCTTCCTGGAAGCACCTGGTGGATACTTGGCCCCCATGGTCCCTCAAGTTTGAAATGGAATTTTTTCCCCTACTTAAAACGCGCCACAGGGCGTGTTTGCACACATCACGTCAGGCCCCTCCCCTCCCTTCACCACTGTATAAACGCGCCGTTCTAAGTTGAGAGATTAAGTCCCCTTCAATCCTAAGGGTCCCTAGGGTCAAACTAGCCCACTAGGTACCTCCAGTAAGAGCCACAGAGCTGCGTTTCAATGAGGTGTTAAAAGGGGCGTGGCCTCTGAATACCTGTCGGCAATGCAGCTCCCTGGCGCATACTGGACATACCTGTTGGGCTATTTGGCCCTCAGGGACCCTCAGTATTGAAAGAGAATTAATTCCCCAACTTAAAACGCGCCAGAGGGCACGTTTGCACATTGGTGAAGAAAGGAGGTGTGACCGAAGGTGATATTTCTGCAAGCACACCCTGCGGCACATTTTAAGTTAGAGAATTAATTCCTCCTCAATCCTGTGGGTCCCTGGGGGCCAACTAGCCCACCAGGTCTCTCCAGTATGCAGAGAGGTGTTCAGAGGCCACACCCCTTTTTACAACACTCTGGAACGCAGCTCCGTGGCGCTTACTAGAGGCACCTGGTGGGCTAGTTGGCCCCCAGGGACCCTCAGTATTGACAAGGAATTAATTCCCCAACTTAAACAGCGCCACAGATGCGAACTCAGGCCCCACCCCCTCCCTTCACCGCTGTGCAAACGCGCCCGTGGCGCGTTTTAAGTTGGGAAATTAAGTCCCTTTGAACCCTGGGGGTCCCTGGGGTCCAACTACCCCACCAGCTACTTCCAGTAAGCACCACAGAGCTACGTTGCAAAGAGGTATAAAAAGGGGCGTGGCCTCAGAACACCTCTCTGCAACGGCGCTCCCTGGTGCATACTGGAGGTACCTGGTGGGCTAGTTGGCCCCAGGGGACCCCCAGTATTCAAGGTGAATTTGTTCCCCCTCTGCAAACACGCAAGGGGGCGCGTTTGCAGAGTGGTGCAAGGAAGGTACGTGGCCTCGGCCGCGATCCCGTTTTTACATTTTTTTTTAAGTTGGGGGCTGTGTAGCCCCCATTCTTTTTCTAATTTTTTTAGCCCTGGGGACCCCATCCCCCAGGGCCTGCCCCCAATTTTTAATTTAAATTTAAAAAAAATCGGGAAGGGGACGTGCAACCCACTTCCCAAGGCCATAATTTGCCCTGGGGACCCCATCCCCAGGGGCATGGCCCATTAAAAAAAAAAATTATGATTTTGGAGGGGGGCTACCATGCCACCCTCCTGTGGCCAGTTGTGGCCCCGGGGACCACATCCCCCGGGCCGTTTATTATTTTAAGAATACTTTTTTTTGGAGAGGGAGGCCGCATGGCCCCCCTTCCAGGCCACTACTAGCCCCGGGGACCCCATTCCCCGGGGCTGGCCCACTCCGTTGGGGACCGTGGGGGTCCCCAATCCTAACATTCTGCTCCCCCTGTGAAAAAGCAATCTGCTTTCCTATTTGGAAGAGAGAGAAGGTTTCCTGCTCTCTCTTCCAAATAGGAAAGCAGTTTGCAATGACAGGGTGGGAGCCACAAGGCTCCCACCCTGTCATTGCAAACGGCAGTGTCCCGGGGGTGGGCACTCCGGGACACTGCAGGAGCTGGCCCTGGGGGGTGGCGGTCCCCAGGGCTCTCGATAGCTCCAGGAGGGGGGGCACGCGGCCCCCCTCCCATCATTTTTAAAGCCCCGGGGGATGGTGGTTCCCGGGGCTTGGGGGTCCATAACGGACCACCAAATTAAAAATGTAGTGCCCTAGAGAGGTGGTGGTCCCTGGGGTGTGTGTGTGGGGGGGCTCAAGCCCTCCCCACACAGTTTTTTTTTATTTAAAGAAAAGCCCCGGGGTGGCGGTCCCCGGGGCTGCGGGGGGCCCGTGAGCCCCCTGCATACATTTAATTAGAGCCCCGGGGGTGGTGTTCACCGGGGCTGCAGGGGGGCCCTGTGAGCCCCCCGTATACATTTAATTAGAGCCCCGGGGTGGCGGTCCCTGGGGCTGGGGGGGCCACAGAGCCCCCCCACCCATTTTAAAAAAGCCCCAGGGGGTGGCGGTCTCCGGGGCTGCGGGGGGCCGTGAGCCCCCTGCATACATTAACTAAGAGCCCCAGGGGTGTTGGTCCCCAGGGCAGTGTGGGGGGGGATTGGGACCCCACACACTTTTTTCTTAATAATGCCCCCGGGATTCGGCCCCCCGGGGGCAAATTACCATATTTACAGGGAGACCGCATTTCTTTTTTTTTTTCTATTGCTATGATGTGCGGATCCTACGCGCATCCTGCGATTTTTTTTTTTGGGACCCCTTGAGCAGGCCTAGGGGGTCAGAGAATGTCTACCCTGCCCCCTTTTCGCGTTTTGCGGTGTTTGTTTTTGGTCTCTTGTGCCTTGGTTCTACCGAGGCACAAGATGGCTGCCAACACTTCCTGATTTTGACAGTTGTCAGCCAATTTGCATTCAGTTCATGCACGGCAGGGTGCTTGTAGGCTGTGCGAAGGGTACGTGGATAGATACGCAGATCCACCGCGCCCATAGATATATAAACTATTTAACTGTCATTTTCTCAGGAACTACTGAACGGATTTACACCAAATAAGGGAAAGGCATGAGTCTGAACCAAGGACTACCTCTTTGCCAAATTTGGTGTATTTCAGTTCAGCAGTTCGGGCTGTAGCTGAGTCTAACGGTCCTATGGGAAATTGCATAGGGAAAATGCATTTTGGGACCCCCCTTTTTTCTCAGCCCCCGCGTGATAAATCATCGTGAAACTTTCAGGATAGGAGCGGACCGGAGCTGCCCAACAGTTTGGAAAATTTCGCGCAGATTCGTCAATCGGCGCAAAAGTTATTTCAAATAGAATGTTGCGGATTTCCTATGGGTAATAGGTCCTAACTATAATATATATATCTGTGCTGGCCTTTTGAACACAGAAAGGCATTTGGAAACTGTCTTTGGGGGGCCACCAGCAGGGCCCTCATGGGTGCAATGTTGCTGAATGGCAGCCGTGCCCCCCTTTTGATCCCTGCACCCTGTTGATCCCTGCACCCGGTGGCAGGTGCCTGCCACTGGGTGCAGGGATGAACTGCACCTCTGCTCTTTGCTATGAGAGTAGGCATTCTGTTGTTAATGTAGGCTTCCATATCAAAATATAGGATTGCGACCGTACAGGGTTCGGTCACATCCCAATAGCTGGGCTGGAAGCGACGACAGGAGATAATTTGGTTCCATTTTCAGAGCGATGTCGGACAGACTCCTGTATGTCTGACAGCGAAATCGGGCCCTAAGATGAGTACAGATCAATAGCAAGTCATCAACTTTTTCTAACAGACCCCAGAATTTTTATTTTGCATACTAAAGAAAATATAAAATGTATACGAAGAGGCCTCACCCTATTTTGTTTGAAACAACTACATATGTCCTATATGAAACAGAACTAAAGAAAGAAAAAGAAAATAGAATTTTGATTCCCAAACATCAGATAAGTGTAAAAAATGAATCCACGCTGCCTACGCTCCACAATAGGGTCGAAAATGAATCAGGACAGAAACTTGGGACTGTTAGGCTAAGCAACATCAATTCCCAAACAAGCATTTACAATGCAATAGGTCTCGCATTTACAGGAGTTTGAGCTATTTGCATTGTAAATGACAATAATGCCTTTTATTTATGTTTTGGTTTTTAAAACAAACAAAAGGCATTGTAATTTACAATGCCAATAGCTTAAACTTGCATACATTCAAGACCTATTGCAGTACTTTGTTATAGCTTGGGGGGCCTGGAATTGTCACAGGTTCAACAGAGTGATGATTAGTAGTGTATTGGTGCTGTCACTGTCCCAGCAAGAAGATCTTAAAACTGTTGCATAGCACCAGAAATGGATTGGCACTATGGTATCTGATTGTACCAAACAGGGTTTGATTCATTGCTTAATACTTTACAATATTTGTTTACATAGCAGCAGTTGAGTACAGCTGTGAGCTTGAAGTATAATAAGCTCTTGACCACTTGAGCATATGTGCTGTCTAATAGGCTCGACCTCAAACACACATTCACAAATGAAGCATTGGTAAAGGCAAAAGATCCACAGCCAATACCAGACCAATTGGCGTTGTTAGTGCTTACTTTACAGCCTTGACATTAGTTTACACAGCTGCCCTGTAGGGTATGTGCTTGAGTCTGCGTAGGTATGCACGTCTGAATTTATAAAACACATTTATGGGTACACTTCTGAAGCCTGGGAGCGCACCCGGCTACTACTTGTTTATTTGGGAGCTGGCCACACTTAGGCTTAGCTGACCCATTACAGTGCGCAGAACACCTTTATGAAACAGGGACCCAAGCACTAATAGTCAAAGGAAGCAAACCAGCACAGCACAGATCTGTGCATCTCTTCAATTCTGTTTTGTAAATTACCTCTTACAGAAATATTACGTCACAGCTGTCACAGATTCAAAGAAATTAAGCTATTTAGGGATTTATAAGATGCCTTTAAAGATAAGCAAGGTGAACAGTTGATGAAGAGAACTATAGAATGAGAACCGCCCACTTGCTTTTCTTTTGTCAGTGGAAGCCTGAGACTTAAAGTAGTTCTGTAACTCGAAAGAGCGTTAGGGGCCTTTTGATATAAATCACTTCCTAGCCCCTCTGCTAATGAGAAACACACAACAAATAATGCTTGCTCCTCGCTCTGCAAGCACCACTACACTTTAGGGTGGAAAGCCAGGTATAGCAGACCCAGAGCACAGTGGGCAAAATTAACCCTACGACCTTGCCCGTTCACGATCTCCAGCCTGAAATACATTTAATGTTGACTGAAAGCAACACTGGGTGCTTGATGGAAATATTTTAAAGCGGCCAGCCCAATTACCTGAAGGACTTTAATGGACACATATCAATGCGGCATTAGATATCAGTGTTAGGGGGCGTGGCCAAGATGGCGAGCTAGGAGGACGCTTTCCTCGTGAGCTCCCGAGACCCTGGAGCCTTTGCATCGCCCGTCACCGCTGATCTCCCCCGGATCGGGCGGGAGGCAGTGCCCGGCACCGGTAGGCGAGTGACGACGCGACCTGGGGATCCCCGGTGGCCTCCCGGACGCAGAGAAGCCGAGCCGGAGCGTTCTCCGGAGGGGTGGCCTACCGCCCAGCCGAGGGAAGCCTGAGGGCAGACCAGCGGAGCCCGTCGGTGGAGTGGCCTAGAGCCCCGCGGAGCGGCGGGGGCTGTCGGAGGTGAGGCGCCCCCAGTACGAGCCGCTAGCGAGGCGACGGAGCACCGTCCTGTGGCGACCCGCCATTACTCCGCCCGAAGCCTTGTGAGGCGGACCCGGCGAGGCCCACCTACGCGATCCCGGGGATCCGGAGGGCCGAGAGGCCTACCTCTGAGCGCCGGCTTCCGGAGCCTCCCACGGCGCCCCAGGCACTCTGGAGGATCACTACGGGGAGCGGAGTGCGCTCCGGGGAGCCCTGCGTAGCCCGGACGAGAAGCGGAGCCCCAGCCCCGACATGACCTATGTGGGCCTACAGGGCGGCGGCAACGCCTAGATCGAGGGCCCTTCCATTCGGGCCCCCCCCTCGCCACCCGTGACACCGGAGCTTGACCGTGCCGCTGGGGCCCCCCAGCGAAGGCCTTTCTGGTGCCGAGACACTTGCATGGGCCGTCCATTGTGGGGCACGAGGACTGCAGTGAGGGGCGCCGGCCTCAAGAGGGGTCAGCCTGCGCCATTCCTACTACGGCGCGGAGGGGGGCTACCCAGACCCCTCCGAACGGACTATACTGCTGCGGCTGGCCCGGACGACCGGGCGACACAACGCTTTGGGCACGGCGGAGGGGCCCTACTGCCATTGACCCTGGACGCTTTCCCCCGCGAGGTGGGGCAGAGAGGGTGCCCTGCTGTCGGTGGCGGATAATTACACCCAACCTGGTGGGGAAGACACAGGAGTCTGCGAGGCCCTACAGCTACAACTAGGCCGCGGAGTGGCGCGCCGGGGAGTGCTGGCACGTGCATCCCGACCCCACGCTGCTCAGGACCTTATCAGTGCCCTCTCCACCGCGGACCGCTCCTTCTGCTACGATGTCGAGCAGCCGAGGGGGTAAGAAAGGCGAACGCACCTTGCCTGACATGTTGAGCAGGACTGCCCGAGACAAGAAAGAAGCCAGACTGCCCCAAGCCCCCCATCCGGCTCTCGAGGGGCAGAGGGAGGGGAACCTCCGGTGACCCGATCGTTTCTAGAGTCGCTGTTTAGCACCCTCAGGGAGGACTTCCAAGCACTGAAGCAGGAGGTGGCCGGGGAGGTCCGCGAGGTGAGAAGGGAGGTCAATTCCCTTGGTGAGCGTGTATCTGCTATGGAAGAAACTGGCCACACCCGTGACGCTGAGATGGAGCATCTGCAGCAGGAGGTACTGCGGCTCAGAGACCAACAAATTGACCTCCAGGCCCACGCAGAAGATCTCGAGAACAGGTCCAGGCGCAACAACATCAGAGTCCGAGGCGTCCCATCTGGAGAAGAAGGGGAGGACGTGGCCGCATACCTGGGAGAGCTGTTTCGGGATATCTTGGGAGAGCCTGGAGACTTCCCAGTGAGGATTGACAGAGCACACAGAGTGGGCTTGCAGCGACGGGCTTCGGCGCCAGCCCCGGACATCTTAGCCTTCCTGCCGGACTTCCCCCTGAAGGAACGAATCCTACGCGAGGCACGACGTCGTCAGCCGTTGACTTTCCGGAATCATCCGGTGGCACTGTTTCAGGACTTATCTACGATTACCCTTCAAACGCGCAAATCCTTTAAAATCGCCACGGACTTCCTAAGAGAGCATGGCACGCAGTATTCCTGGGGTCACCCTTTCCGGCTCATCTTCCGCTGGAACGGAACTCTGCATCAGCTCCGATCCCTTCAGGATACCTGCGAGGTGCTGGGGATCACGGCAACGGATAACGACACCCCCACACCTTCTCGTCGACGCGCCACTAAAGATGGGTGGCAGAACATTCGTCGGCGCCGGCCCGCTAACCTGCCTTCGAGACCTCACTCACCCACAGTCAGAGCAGAAATGGACAGCGCGATAAGGGAGGTATCCAGAGACACGTCGTCTGGTGAGGTGGCCTTGACGGCCTGAGCACACTCCGGGGGGAGATCTTGATGGCCTCATCTTCACAGCAGGTGCGAGGGTTCTGGGGGGGAGGGGGCGGCGGGGGGGTGGAGGAGGTGGCTGGACGTCCACTCGAATAACTCACCGCAGACTTGTCCGAACTGGACCGGACTGGGACAATGATCCTCGTTCAAGAGACGTTGAGGGGGGGGGAGAAGTTGGGGGACCGGGTGGAGTGTGGGAGGAGGGTGGTTGGAACTGGGGGGGGAAGGTTTGGGGGGAGTGGGCGTCCCGAAGTTGGGGGGGGGGCGGCCGGGAGTTGTGCTGGTTGTGGAACGTTTGGGGGGGGACTCTGGTATTTGTGCTGTGCTATCATGTTTTACTGCTGTTTTTGCTTTGACCTCACGCCGCGAGCGCTGGGTTGCGGGTATCGTGCTACTGGGCTCTTACAAATGTTCGGCTTTGCGCCGCTGACGCTCACGGCAGTCACGGCCGACACATACTCATTGAACGCTTTCCTGGGGACGACTATACATGGCCCTTAGGGTAGTCACCCTTAATGTGAAGGGACTGAACAACCCGGTCAAGCGTAGAGCGATATTGTCCCTGCTGGAGAACACCCAGGCAGACATCTGTCTTTTACAGGAAACCCACCTCCTGGCCCGAGATTGCCTTAGAATGAGATCACCGAAATTCCCAGTACAGCTTTTTTCCTCAGGGCCTACTAAGACAGCAGGGGTCGCAATCTTAATATCTAGGAAATTTAAAGGAGAGGTCCTGCACAAAGTTGCGGAGCAGAAGGGGAGGCTCCTAGCTTACAGGGTCAAGCTTGGGGGTTTCTTGTTTACTGTGGGATCGATCTATAGCCCGAATGACCGCCAAGACCTGTTCCTACACTCAGCCCTAGAAGACGTGGCGACAACACCAGACAGACACATAGTCATTGGGGGGGACCTGAATATGGTCTTTGATTCACTCATGGACAGATCTACGCAAAGACACCCGCACACCGGGGAGTTCTCGCAACTGAGTCACTCCCGCCTTGGTGATCTCGATATGCATGACTTATGGAGACGCCTACACCCCACCACTCGGGCCTACTCCTACTACTCCCACGCGCACAAGACATACGCGAGATTAGATCATCTCCTGGTTACGGGACCGATGGCCGCACTGGCGACGGCTTCCAACATAGGGGTTCTCACGTTGTCGGATCATGCCCCGGTGTCGGGTTCCTTTCAGCCGCCGCCGGTGTCTCCCTCACGGGGGGTCTGGCGCCTCAGAGACACCTTGTTGCATAGGCAGTCGGTGGTGCAGAAGATACGCGACGCGATTGCTGAATACCGGTCCCATAACGATAATGGAGATACCACCCGAGCGACACAGTGGGCCGCCTTGAAGGCGGTGCTCCGTGGAGAATTCATCGCCATCTCCTCTGCGGAGAATAGAGAACGACAACAAAAAAGGGATGAGCTTACGACCAAGGTACGGGAGCTGGAACAGTTGCATCAGAGAACGGGGGCCCCCAGAATTTGGAGGCAACTTAAGGCTGCCCGGAAAGTTCTCTCCGCGCTGGACATGGACGGAGCGGAGTACGCGGCGCTGCGCCTGAAGCATGTGTATTACACTGGCGGCGATAGGTGCGGCCGTCTCCTCGCGAACAAACTCCGGATGAAACATCAGCGTCAGCGGGTTGCGGAACTGTCGATTCCCGGCGGGGCGACGGCTACGGAAGACCCCCAAATCGCGGAGGGATTCCGTCGCTATTATGCCGACTTATACGCAGGCGACCCCCCCTCAACATTGGCTGAGGCTGATTACCTCGATTCGGTCGAACTCCCCGCTCTCGCCCCGGAACAAGCGGGACATTCGACCTGAAAAGGGGATTGCGGCTATCTCCCGGCTTAAGCATGGGAAGGCCCGGGACCCGATGGTTACACCCCACTTTTCTACAAAACGTTCTGTCAAGAACTGGTCCCACTGTTGACGCGACTCTATAACTCTTTCGCGGAACCGGGAGCTATCCCTCCGGATTTGCTCCGGGCCACGGTGTCGGTCATTCCCAAGCCAGGGAAAGACAAGACTGACTGCGGCTCCTACCGGCCAATCTCACTGTTGAACGTGGACCTCAAGCTCTATACAGGGATATTGCCAACCCGATTGGCGCAATATCTGCCGGGACTTGTGGACCCGGATCAGGCTGGGTTTGTCCCTGGTAGGCAAACGGTGGACAACACTAAAAGAGTAGTCCACGTCCTAGAGAAGGCCTCCCGTGTCCCCGGGGAACGCATGCTATTATCGGTCGACGCGGAGAAGGCGTTCGACCGCGTGTGCTGGTCTTACCTGGAGAGAGTGCTCTGCAAGATGGGTATAGGGGAGAAATTTCGAACCCTCACATTTAACTGTTATAAGTACCCGGCCGCGGTGGTACGGGTGAACGGGTGCAGCTCCGACCAATTTGCGATAGAAAGAGGAACCAGACAAGGGTGCCCGCTGTCCCCGCTTCTCTTCGCCCTTTACATGGAGCCGTTTGCCCAGAGGATTCGTCAGAACCCAAAGGTGACTGGCGTCCGGATGGGGGGCTACGTTCACACCATTAGTCTGTACGCGGATGACGTGATCCTCCTGCTTGATGACCCGAAGGATGCGCTCCCAGCCTGCATTGCCGAGATGGACGCCTTTGCCACGGCAGCGGGCTTCAAAATGAATATGGGGAAATCGGCGGCCCTGGACCTCTCGCTCTCCACCGCAACGAGATCTGAGTTACAGAGACGTTTCCCCATGAGGTGGTCTAAAGATCTGATCCCGTACTTGGGCGTCCTGTTGGCACCCTCCTTGCCCGCTATGGTGACAGCGAACTATACGGCTTTAGGCAGAAAGATGAAGGAGGAACTGTCCCGTTGGAACAAGGGCACATTGTCGCTGCTAGGACGGGTCGCCGCGGTGAAGATGACTCTCTTGCCGCAGGTCCTGTATTTGTTTCGGGCCCTACAGCTTCAGCCACCGAAGGGTTGGATCCGACAAGCTCAGGCTGACATCGCCCGCTTTGTCTGGCAGGGCCGCAAACCCAGACTTAAGAGAACTCTGTCCACGCTAGCTCCTGAATCCGGTGGCCTTGGCATACCGGATCTCCACAAGTACTTTCAAGCGGCGCAATTACGGTATTTCGTGGAGTGGAGTAAATGGGAATCTGACAGGCACTGGCTGTTTCAGGACCAGGCGGTGGCAGGCAGAACCTTACAGGAGATACCCTTCATGCGCAGAGCTCATCGCCCCCCTAATCTTTACGCGTCCTTTGTCACGCAAGTTCCGCTCAGAGTATGGGATGCCGTGAATGCTACACATGAACTTACGACCTTCCCGTCGCCACTTATGCAATTGATTGGGAACCCTGACTTTCAACCTCGGATGGAACCTGGCGCGTTCACACTCTGGCGGGCTGCCAAGTGCTGCGCTTTGTTTCACATGTATGGTGCGGAGGAAGTAGTGTCATTCCAGGACCTCAGACGAGATTACCACCTGCCCGAGACTGAACACATGCGGTATTTACAGGTTCGCCACTGGGCGCTGCAGCGGCAAGTGAGGGACCTAGCCGACCGGAAACTTACACCTTACGAGATGTGGCTGGCGACACGCTCTTCAGATGCCAAGCTCATCTCAGACCTGTACCGACTTTTACAGCCTCCCACCTTCCACATCCACAACCCCGGCCGGGATCGTTGGGAGCGGGAATTGGGGAGGGAACTAAGCCACAAAGACTGGGACGACATCTCCTATCGCGCACGTCACTCGGCTTACCACACTGGGCTCACCGAGACTTTCACTAAAATAACCACATACTGGTACTACACTCTGCAACGACTGCATGAAATGAATCATAACATCCCAGACGCCTGCTGGCGCGAGTGCGGACAGACTGGTACACTTACGCACGTCTTGTGGGACTGTCCGTTGCTAGGTCCCTACTGGAAGGAGGTCTTGGATGAGATAGACCAGTGCTTTGACATTGAACTGCCTCGCTTCCCCGCCTATGTCCTATTAGGGTTACCTAACGGGTTGATGTATCCTCTGAGGTCCAGGAGAGGTAGACAGATAGCGATTGCATTAGGCTCTGCGTTACAGAACATACTCATATATTGGCGCACCACCACCGCTCCCACCATTATAGGCTGGCTACACAGGTTATGGCACGTTCTGGGTATGGAGAAATTGTCCCTTACGGTGGTGGGTGAGGTGGATAAGTTTGAGGGATTGTGGCAGCCTTTCCTCACCTTACTACAGTCGGAATTCAGGGAAATTACTTGCCCCCGATACCTCAGGCTCATGCGACTGACATCCCTGACTACCCCGCAGACCTAGTTAACCTGAAGGATATGCGTGAGGGGGGGTGTGGTTCCGCCGCAGAGTTGTAGGAGGTGTGAGACATTCGCTCAGCACAAAGGGGGGGAAAGGGGGGGGGGGGAAAGGAGGGTGGGGGGTTTGGGGGTTTGGGGGAGGGTAAAGTGGGGGTAGTTGGGGGGGGGTTGTTGGGTTTTTGGTATCAGTCGTCATCACCCTTACGCCTAGCATGTGGCTCTACAACATGTTCTCATTGTAATGTCTGTAATTTTGATGGCGCTCATGGAACAGAGACTCTGAAGAGCACCTTTCTGATGACAGTATACATTGTATGTATTGTTTTTCTCGTTTATAAACTTGCAATAAAATGCTTTAAACCTAGATATCAGTGTTATAAATATATTAAACATGTACCTAAAAGTCGCCAAGTGTGACTCACTTTGAGTTACAGTGGAAAATTCTCAGTTGCACATCATCTTCACCCCCGGCTTACTGTGTTACTTCAGCCACGTCCTAACTCTTTCAGTGAAGGCAACCTAATATGAAAGAGGACTATTGACTACTTGAGGACCACCATAGAAATAGAAAGAGTGCTGCAGTGAGTGGTATGTAAACTGAACGCAATGACTGCCATTATTGTAATATGCAAATTCAAATAGTTAACCAAGCTCACAACCTGGGAGGGTGAACAACAGAAGCTAAAAATGCATGACAATGCATTTTTTGCGGTGATGAGGACCACCACATTAAAACGCATGTATAACGCTTAATGAATGGTACTTGACAGGGCTGAGCACTTGACCCTTTGTAATGCTGTGACATCCTGCTCTCTCTTCAACAATAGACAAACATGTACGTAAGCGATCGGGATTAAATGAATTGAAGTCAAGGAAGCCCACTCTCCTCTTGTCTCTGGCACCACTGCGAATGCGGCATCCAGGAGCCGAGCAACGCGAATGGATGGGAGCATCCAGCTTGCAAAAAAGCGTGTGTGTGTGTGTCTCTCCAGCTCTCTCTTCAACCACAGACAAACATGTACGCAAGCGATCAGGATTAAATGAATTGAAGTCAAGGAAGGCCACTTTCCTCTTGTCTCTGACACCACTGCGGATGCGGCATCCAGGAGCCGAGCAACGCGAATGGATGGAAACGTCCAGCTTGCAAAAAAGCGTTTGTATGTGTGTCTCCTGTCCGAGCAGGCACGGCCCTTCGGGCTCTGAGCAGCATCGCGCAATAACTCCACTCCACGCTGTTACTGGAAGCGTAAAAGGCCATTTTATTAGGACAAGGTTGCAATCATTTAGACTTATTAACAGTACATCAATGCAAGAAATATACGTTCCCATCCCATACCCACGCATTCTCCATTCTGCCTTCTCAAAGCCATCTCACTCTTCCCCATTCACTCGATAACCTCCTTCCTTTCCCCATTCTCACCTTCACTTGCCCTCCAAGCATCCTCTGTTGACTTTGCCTTCATTGCTCATTGCCTCCAGTGCCCCTCTATCAGACACCTGTGAACCGTTCTCCCCCCACCCGAGGGGTGGATCCGCCCGTATGTGACTCTCCACCCCTCCAAAGTACCGTAATGCCTCTGCTCCGCAACCTGCCCTAAACAGGCATCCCCAGACCTAAAACCACCCCTAGTCCTTTACTGAAAACCTGTAGGGTGGGTGGGTGGACAAACTTTCTAGATCCTCCCAGTTGTGCTCAGGTGTCAGGAAGAGGACGGATCTTCCTTTCCTGACACCTTATATGCCCTCCCAATCCCACCCCTTCCTTTAACCCCTCTAGTCCCGCCCCCCACCTGTCCTTCCGCCATTGCGCGAATACCCCGGGGGAAGACTGGTCTGCGACCTTCACTTCCCCCGGGGGCCGCATCGCACAATAACTACACTCCACGCTGTTACTTGAAGCGTAAAAGGCCATTTTATTAGGACAAGGTTGCAATCATTTAGACTTATTAACAGTACACCAATGCAAGAAATATACGTCCCATCCCATACCCACGCATTCTCCATTCTGCCTTCTCAAAATCATCTCACCTGTTTGACTCTTCCCCATTCACTCGATAACCTCCTTCCTTTCCCCATTCTCACCTTCACTTGCCCTCCACGCATTCTCTGTTGACTTTGCCTTCATTGCACATTGCCTCCAGTGCCCCGCTATCAGACACCTGTGTACCATTCTCCCCCCACCCGAGGGGTGGATCCGCCCGTATGTGACTCACCACCCCTCCAAAGTACCACCAACCAGGGAACCCCCGAGGGCTGTTACCTGCCCCCCCCCACTGTCCTGCGCACCTTTCACCTCCTGCCAGCCGACCCTGCGGACTCCTAGTGGACGACCATCCACCACCATACCCTGTGTCCTGCAGCAAAGTACCACTCCTGGCACAAACTTGAATCGCGAAAGGTGCCCATCCAACGCGGGCCCACGTGCCTTTCAGTCCTGTGAGCCAAAGGCTGACCCCCTCTGCAGCACCCGGTGAACGACCATCCACTTAAACATGCATCCCCTGCAAGTCAGGAACGTTCCCGGGACAAACCCCCAACAAGAAAAGATGCTCTCAATGCGGTGACAGTCCATCACCCCACCTGTACCTGCGTGCCTGGTAAGCAATTAACATCCCATGGGGCCACTCCCTGCCATAAACGGCACCCCCCAACGTGGTGAACGACCATCCACCACCTGTACCAATGCCCGTATGAACCAGCAACGTGTCCGGGCCAATCATTTGACCGAAAAAAGGTGCCCCCTCTCACGGTGAACGACCATCCACCACCTGGACCTGCATCCCATGTAACCAGTAGCCTTTCCGGACCCATCCCTATCTGCAAAAAGGTGCCTCCTCGCAGTGAACAACCAGTCACCACCCGGACCTGGGTCCCATGTACAATCAACATGTCCCGGGCCCAATCTTCAACCGAGAAAAATCCCCCCCCCCCTTTCGCCGCGAACGACCGTCCACCACCTGTACCTATGTCTCGTGGAAGCAATCAACATCTGCTGGCCAATCCTAGTCCGCAAAAAAGGTGCCCCCAACGCAGTGGATGACCCTACGCTACCCGGACCTGTGTCCCCAGCAAATAGCAACCTATTCGGGCTAGTCCATTGTTCACACAAAGAGGCCCCCCCTCGCGGTGAACGACCATCCACCTCTTGGACCTGCATCCCTTGTAAACCACAACATTTGGACCATTCCTTGTCCGTAAAAAGGTGCCCCCAAACGCAGTGAAACACCAGGCACCATCTGGATCTGCCTCCTTGTACAACACTGAAATCTTCTCAGGCCAATCTTCATCCATGAGAGGTGCCCCCCCCTGTGGACGACCATCCACCACCTGCATCCCAATGTAAGTGAGGAACCGCCCTGACCAAACCTTGTCCGTGACATGTGCCCCCTTGAACAAGGCCCCCACCATTCCACCTTGAAAACAGTCCCATCACCAGTGTGCCATGACCTGGCCAACAATTCCATAACCCCCCAATCCCTTCTTCTGCAAATTACAATTCATGCACGTGACTAGGCTGCCCCATGCTCCGGTCCCTTGACCATATCCCCAACCAGGCATCATATGATAACTCCAATCCCGACATGTCACAGAAAACTGTTACCCCCGCATGTGTCCCCCAGATCTGGGCAATCCCATCTTTCTTGCGGAACAATGTCAGCTGTACCGGCAACACCCCCCCCCAGCTTTCATCCGATTCCTTCCCCCATCATCTCATAGCCCAATGACTATGGTCTCTGCCTAGTGACGACTGTACACCTGCCAGGGTGCCTCCTGTGCTGTCCAAACGCCAGGAGAACAGCCACCCCATCCAGGCGACTGCCCTGGCTCCCGCTCTGCTCCCAGGCCCTAAGGTAGAAAAAGAAAAGTGAGTCCGCAAGAAATGCAGCCTGTTCCCTCAACCCCCATAGGCAGTCATCCTCAACTCCTCCTAAAAGCTCTATACCCAATCACTAGGTTGCCACAAAACACTGTACTGTACACCCCTTGTCCACAGTCTGAATCCCCCTTTCCCCCAGGGCCCCCCTAACACCACCGCCAGTACCGCCCCCAGTACACCAGAACCATTCATCTCCGTAAGATAGCCCCACCACACACATCCTGCCTTCACACAAGGCCAATAATGACTAGTAGAACGACCATCCCCCTTCGGAAAACAGCGTCCACCCATCCAACAGCCTTCACCCTCATACCTTTGCCATTTTGACACGCCCCCTGTCCCTGATCGAACTGCCACCAACAGTGCCTTTACACCCCACCCCAACTGCCCAACGTCCCGGCCCACTTCTTTCACATCTGTGCTGTGCTGTCTGCACTCCCCCGGACCATAGACTCCCGCCTCCAGTGCATGCAGTACCATACCCCCCTTTCAACTGAAAAAAACCTTTCGACTATATCAAGTTATCAACCTCTCTAGAACTAAAAGTGTTGCACCTTCCTGGTCCCCCACCTCATCATCCATCCTCGCACAACCCCCTGCTACCCGCCCTTGTCATACAATTCGCACTCGTCCAAACCATGGCCCCCAAGCTTCCGCCTGCACCCCCGCAACAATGCCTTGGGCCTTCAGTATCCCTTCGCCCCCCCACCTAACACCCTGTCCCCTAGAGTACTGCAAAAATACCCCATCCATGCCTGTGCGTAAGCCGCCCATACCATAATACTTTCGTCCCATATACAACTTTGCGTATGCACTGTCCAACCCTGTGTTCGCTGTCTTAGACTGTGCCTTCCATCCCGCACTTAACTGGCTTGACCCCACAGAGAAAATGCAATGCACCAAGCCCCCGATACTAACCCCTGTACCCTCCGTTAAATGTTTTAGCAACCAGTTCCCACCCAATGTGGAGATCCTATTTGACAAGCCCACCCTGCGCATTCGGTGATCCATGATGTGAAGCATGCCACCTCCTACATAGTCGCCAGAAGCCTGGCTTACTCTCAGGAGACATCGAGCGCCATGAACCCATGGCCTCCAGTTAACCAGGAAGGGCCCCCCAGCATCCCCCCTGCCACCGCCTGCGTAACGTCATCGAGTATCCTTTCCCCTTGTCTCCAGAGAGACCTGTCAGGTATAATATGCCCCACGGAAACCAGCACCCCCCCAATCTGCTCTGCCCAGTCTCCCCTACTGAATTGCGCCCACATAATACTGCCAAAAGCGCCAGCACGCTACGGGTAGTGTCTGCATCTTACGTTGCTGCCTCCTTTTGTGGGGAGTCAAGGCAGGGTGGGGCCCTGCCTTGACTCCCCACATGTCTCAGCCAGCAGAAACAACTTCTCAGGCCTCTCCCCCTTCACTGCGCCCCCCCTAAACCCGGAGCCCTATCATCATATACCTTCCCAATGCTTTGCCGCCAATGACCGCTTGTGTGCCAACAGGCACCTCCGGCCCCATGTGCTCTTGTAATCAGAGACCCGTATTGACACCAATCTGTCCCTTGGCCGCCATATTGTCTTCTCGGACCCCATGCCACCCAACATTGGGATCCCATCATGTCTCCTGTCGCCGCAGCACTTCCATCTCTGCGACACGCCCCGCACCCATAGCTCCCCTCAGCTGACCAGCCGATGTCCTCATGTGACGCTTCCCGCGTCTCCAAGCCTCAGCCATAATCCCGTACCTGAGGTTAAATCTAGGACCATTTTCCGTTTGCTCAGAGCTGCTGCTCCCTCAGTCGCCGTGCCCTCAAGTCATTCTGTAGCCGTACAGGACTCCTGTAACAACAATGAAACAGTGCGGTTATCATGCACCCCCCGCACCCCCATTGCAAACCCACTCAGCCTCAGCCTTTCCACCTCAACTTCAATTCCACACTGCACCCCCCATTGCACACCTTCCACTGCTCACCCTTCGCCCTTCGCATCCAGACCAACCAAAACACCCACTCTCTCCCTCAAAACCACACCTTCTCTCACAAGTTTTCTTCGTAACATTGGCAAATTAAGAATGCTGTATCGTTTGATGCGCGAATCCTCCGACGGAAGGCAGGCCGCCGCGGACTCCCTTACAACTTCTGGCCAGCGTTCGGAGGCCGTTGTGTGCCCCACTGGCATCACGCCTTACTGCCGCGCTCAAACACCGGCTTTGGTCCCCCCCCCCCCACCTGGCCGGACCAGCCAGGTGGGCCCAAGCACCACCGGGCCTCGTGCCGTGCTGGCAGTCCCTAGCTCCGCCCCTGGGTACCCCTCAAAGCGCCACCCGCATGCCCCAACGGCATCCCAGCGACCCCCACCACCTCTCTCGAAGGCCGTAAACCCCCAAAGTGCCTACATAGCCCTGAAAACCAAATAAATGCTACAGAGTCCGAGAATTGACTGCCCATGACCTGCCCCTGCTGCTGTAAAGGGTATAGATGCAGGGGGCTCTAATGCTAGCACCTCGTCTTACTGAAGTTGCTCATATTCCTCCACAGTACAGCTCACTGCTTAACATGTGCCCTGTTGGCTGAATGGGTGATTCCTCCGAAAAAGAGGGGGGCCTAAACCCCCACTACAAATCCGTATGATGCCCCAGGATGTCCTACAATGACCAAGGGGCCCACAATGCACTGCAGCGCAGAACAGCCCTCACCTCCCACAACCCTAGGAGGCCGGTCGGCTCCCTCTGGTACCGGCAATGTCAATACCTGTACCACCTCACACTTGCCTCCGACACAGTACCGCCACCCCTCGCCACCTCCAAGTGGGTGTGTGGGAGCACTGAAGCCCCCGCCCTCGCTACCGAGTCTCCGGCCACTTTGGGGCCTCTAGCCGCTGCGCACTCTGGCTCAAGCCCACTCCCCCCTCTCTCCGCGCGGGCGATGGCGGCATACCAAGCAGCCTGAAACGCGGCCGTGAGCGGGCGCCCAGAGGGGGTCCTCCGCCCGCCCCCTATCCCCCGGTCACCAGAACATGAAAGCCCCACCCCCCTACCTGCCACAGCTGATGTTCCGGGTGGTAGCTCTTCAAAGTCACCAACGCAGCACGCCGTACTTTCAGTTGCCCGGGCACACAGTCATCCAGGCCTGTGCATGAAGCACACGCCCGGCCGCGACAGCTCCTCCCGGCCCGCTCGGTCACGCGGACACATCGCGTCGAAGCCAGACGCCGCGCTGGATGGCACCATGGGACACCGGAAACGGAGACACTCAACCTAGCCCTGCCCTAAAGTAAATGCTAATCGAAGGGAAAAAAGCCCCAGCCGATCGACAAATCGGCTACCTGCCACTACCAATTCCCTTAACAAACTTTCTAGATCCTCCCGGTGGTGCTCAGGTGTCAGGAAGAGGCCGGATCTTCCCCTCCTGACACCTTATATGCCCTCCCAATCCCACCCCTTCCTTTAACCCCTCTAGTCCCACCCCCCACCTTGTCCTTCCGCCATTGCGCGAATACCCCAGGGGAAGACTGGTCTGCGACCTTCACTTTCCCCGGTGGCCGCACTGGCACACAATGGAAGAAGGAGGGTCCCAACAGGGGGAGGGAGAGACAGTGGAAGCGCGCCATGCACGCGTTGTGCTGAAACACCGGGACCCGTAAGCGTACACATCTCCTGTCCGTACGCGTGCACATCTCCTGTCCCCCTTCGGGAGAAAAATCAACGACAATAGATCTTGCAAAGTGTCGCCAGGCGAGACCTAAAAACACTACACAGATTGGGCTCCGGGAATTAGGAGGAGTCCACAGACGATCGTTAACATAATTTTTTACTTGGATCCAGAAAGACAAATAAAGAAAAAAAGAACCAAGACAACAAATACCAGGTTCCCTACGACGTCACAGGTATGACGTCACCATGGGCGCACAGAGACACTCGCTGCCCTACATAGACTGTCTCCCGAAATCAGTCCGGCACTCGGCGTTTAGGTATACAGGAGGTGCTCGAGCTTTGACTAAGTAAGTATGTGCATGAAAACCTAGATGAATGATTTGAAACAGGAGCTTGCACGAGAGGGCGGGTAAGAGAAAGTATGCTGTGATAACATCGGCGGCACGAGTAATAATAAGTCACTTATCCTGAATTACAAGCTCTGCTTAGCCGATCATGCCTAACACCAGAAAACCCCGCTACTGCCCCTAAAAATGCATTCCTTGTATCTGATGTATTTAGACTACCACGGCTAGTAAAATTAAAACCTGAATCGAGTTTGGTCACTCAATGTACAAGGTGGTCACATAATGTAGAAGGCGGGTGAACATTAACACCAGACCCACATATACTGCCCACAAAGAATACTTTATAACATTGAGGGGCATATTATCTAAGAAGTGCGATAAATACATTTATCGCTCACAATCCTATCACCATCTATCGCCGATGTTAGCGACGTATTATCAATGCTCAGCTAACAGGCGATGTCCAAACTGGCGATAGATGGTGATAGTGAACATTAGCGCGTGAAAACCAGCGATGTTTTCACGCGCTAATATTCACCTTGTGAATATGGGGGGTAGATTCAGCATTGCAATCCACCCCCCATGGAAAGTATGGCTAAGACCCAAAAATAGCAGGCGTTGGGTTATCTCCCAACGCCTGTCACGGGTCGCCTTGAAAATAATGCATTCCCACCTCCAACTACATTTTACATATAGTTGGGCGTGGGAACGCCCACTTTGCATGTCATTAGCGATGTTTGTCGCTGACATGCAAAGTGGGGCGATATGAGGCTTGAGGCAGGCGTTAGCATGCCCTTGTTGATAGGGCGCTAGAAGTATCGCCGCTTTCTCTGCAAAATTCGCCGAAAAAGCAGCGATACTTCACCTTGATATTATGGCCCTAAGTCTATATTATTCAAGGGGCAAGGCGGGAAAGAAAAAACTGAACTACACGTGAATCCCTTCCACATGGTTCTAAAAACTAGAGATGACAACCCACTGCGTGGGAACGACTTTAGCATAGTAAAAGATTGTGCATGATAAAAGCATCAACATCAGGCTGATTTTTTTGCATAATAAAAACTGATACCCCTAGAGACTCGATAGAATGAAAAAATTGGCACAATTAATAAGGGATGGTTGAGTGATATGAACGGAGTACGTTACTTTACCCTAAGTAATGTCATTCACTTACAAAGAGTGTTATTAGAAGACGGCACCACTCTCCAGGACAGCATAGACGCCGATGATGAAGCATGTCACTATCAAGTTAGTGAGGCATCTAATCCAATATCTTTGGATACCAACGAGGTTCTATGAAAGGATCTATTCTTGCATTAACGACTGATTATTTTAGGGAAATATTCCAGTTGTTTTTGTGTGTGACTGATGACTCCGGCGGAATACAACTGTTCTTATATTCTCTCGCTCTCTAACCGTATTGAAACAGGTGACAACACATTTCTATATCTCATCTCTGCCACCTTAATGCCACCCCTCTATTCTCTGCACCTCTTTATGCCCATCATTAAACTTAAATTGTACCCTCTTGTTAACTGAAACTGGCAACATACCATGAATGGAAAGCCACGTCAGCATCTGCATTTTCACCCAGCAGCCCAGGACCCTGATGGACTGTGGAGAAGAAGGGCACAACCGATCCACCAGCACCAATAGACAGGGGATGTAGGTTGTTACAACGCATGCTTTTACCACACATGCTGTTACAACACAAGTTTTACAACGCAAGCCATTACAACGCATTGCTTTGGTGGGTGCTGGATAGTGAATAGTTTAATTTACTATTCCAACTCCAGTCCCCGTGGATAGTAGGGAAGGTGTTGGATAGTAAATTAAAACTATTCCCTATCCTAGAGCGCCCCCCAGTGCAATGCGTTGTAATGGTTTTTGTTGTAAAACCTGCGTTGTAAAGGCACTGCGTGGTAAAAGCTGCGTGGTAAAGGATGTTTCCCATAGACATGCTTAATTTGAGCCGGTGGTCACAGTTGGGGCCACCAACACTCATTTTAGGAACCAGTACTTTTTATTCCTCATCAGACTTTGACCCAGAGCAAAAGAGAGAAAAACACAAAAGGGAGAAGAAAAGAGGAAGAGAAAGATGGAAAAACAGTGGCATAAAAGAAAGTGCGATGAAAAAGAACATGAAAGAGAGAGAGAGATAAAGGAGCAGGGAGCGCCTAGTGGAGGATGAAAGAGGCGTGAGGTGGAACGGGAACTTTGGTGTTCGGCACCCCGACCTTCAATAGCACCAGCCGTGTGTTTCTGACGTTTGAGCCAAACGTTTAAAAAATTAAGAACTGGAGCTATGTACAAGTCATTGTCCTTACCATCCAGCCCAGAGCCTCTGACATCTGCCAGAAAAGGAGGCACGCGGCTCACTACAGAGCACCACATGAAACTTATTTGGCTGTCTGGGCCGCTCAGGGCAGACAATGTTCTACAATGAACAGATGTTGTGAGAGTCACTTTGCCACGAGGCCGTGCGTCCCTGATTTGCGAATAGCATCAAATTTTGGTAACTGGGATATATATATGCACAGAACATTATCGGACGGCAGACACGTACACATGTACACACAAAACACAGAACCACTACAAATCTTTGGGAAGTTATGGTATTTTACTCACATTACTCACATTATAGACTCCCATCCTCATGACGTAAAATAAAGAGTTGTAAAAATGTGTAAAAATTCCACTTATGAAACTTGAGTAAAAGAAATGCTATGATGACGATTAGGGGGGATATTCTCAAGAACGTGTGAAAAAAACAGCAAAAGTAGCTGAACGCAACTCTTCACATCGCAGTCTATCGTGGGAAAATAACACAGTGTCAGCATGGTATTCACAACACGGCAGTATCATGCGATAGACCTACCACAATGTGACAAATGAACGCATTAAAATCAACGCATCAAAAATGCGAAACACCAACGCAAAAAAACGGCGATGAAGCAAATCGCGATTCAAAAATCAGCAAAAACCAGCCACAGGCCTGCAATCCCCACACGACATGCGGGAAAATGCACTACAAAAGCAGAAAAAAACACATACAAAAGCCAAACAACAGCGAAGCACAATGGAGGCAGCCGGAGCAAGTGCAGAGGACAACCAGAACCCCACGATCCCCCCGGAGGACCAGCCTGGAGCCTCAGGCTCAGGAAAGGGCAAGGAGAAGAAGAGCAGGAAGAAAAGGTTGAGTCCGCAGGAAAACAGGATCCTGATAACCGAGGTGATAGAACACCATCAGCTACTGTTCGTCACCTCCACTGTGTCCCTGGCAACTAAAAATGGAATATGGCAGACCATCGTGGACAAGGTGAATGCAGTGGGAGTGCTGAAGAGGACAATGGAAGAGGTCAAGAGGCGCTGCAATGATGTCAAGCGCAAAACCAAGCAGAAACTCGCAAACAACTGCAAGGCAGCCATGCAGGCTGGAGGTGGGAGCCCAGTGCCACAGGAGGAGCTGGACAAGATGGAGAAAATGGTGTCCACAGTCATCAGTGGGGAGACGGTGGCAGTTGTTGGGGGCTCGGACACTGCTCAACATGACCGGACACAACAGCACCAGGGTGAGTAACGACCAGGGACTGGGGGGACGGGGGGAGATGGCCAAAATGGCACACATGCACAAGTAAACATAGCACATCTGCAGCCAAACCCTGCCCCAGACCCCCAACTCCCACCAAGAGACCAATGCACCCAAGTATGCAACATCTCAGCACTGTATAAGCACAGAAGTCAGAGGCACACCGCATGTAAGGAATAAAGGGCAGCCAAATCAGAGCTGCAGGGGCGACACACCCATAATGCGGGGGACACACATCACCTGCAGAGCACATCAACATTGACAACGATGTGGCACAATCCGCAACACGTCCACCACAGAACATAGGAAACAACTGGTGTTGCTTGTGTGTAGATACTGGCCAACCACATGTGGCATAGCAGGGAAATGTGAGTTGACAATGTACAAGTACAAACACACATTTGTAATGTTGCCGAAATGTCCACTGTCCCCCACCAAATAGGCAGCTCCCCACAAACAGTCACAATGTACACTGTCATGCAGTCTGAATGTAAACATGTACAAAGCGACAACATACATGTGAACACAATGTTAAACTGCATCTCCCCTCCACATTGCAGAGGGAAATTCAACACCTCCTGCAGAAAAGTCCCAAACTCTCTTTTCTGATGACAAAGAGGACCATGACACCTTTGACTCTGACGCCCTCCAACAGCTCGTGGACAGCCTCCGCAGCCCACTACCAGGAGCGGGGCAGCCCAGCTGCTACGAGGAGAACCGGCGGAAAGATCGGCTGCCACGGCTGCACAAGGGCGAGAGGTAGCTGGGTCACTTAATGCCATAAGACTCTCCTCATGTCATTGCTGCTACAAGGCCTGGCTCTGATGCATGCAGCTGCTACCACTCCATCCACATCCCTGGGCCCTGATGTGTCAGTGCCACACAGTGTGTCAGACATTCCACCTCCGGCCCCTGAGGTATCACTGCCACATAGTGCTGGAGCCAGAACACCACCACCCACATGTGAGGCACCTGAAACAGCAGAGGACGAAGATGCGGATAAATCTGCCCTCGTGGTTAGAAGGAAGCGGTAGCATTCATCTCCGCCATATGGCCTGTTTCTGCTTGGTTATGCCCTCTGCATCATCACTTTCCACTGTCCCCTGATGCACTCTGCGACATTCACCTTGGACCTCGACATGGACTGCCATATTCTGTTTGGTCACCAGTGACACAGATATCAGACTGCAGACTGAACTCATCCTCATCTGATGTGCTTGTCATTCCCTGAAGGACTCTGGCTGGCCCTCCACGGGCTGTAAATGTGGCGTGGGGTTTGCATGTCCCTGCACTGCTCCAGCTGCAACACTCCGCTTAATGTGTATTAAACATTCTTTGTCACACCGATGTGTCATGTCTATGATCCTGCAAGTGTGGAGATATGGATGCATGTAGGATCAATGATTTCCCCTTACGTCCATGTTGCTCATGTTGTGGGACTTGGGTCACAGGGTGATACATTGCCGAATGTGTGCCGGGTGGCGCCGACACAAGAACAGAGACACACGCACTAGTTACTTCCCTGACCAGCCCAGAATAGAACCACGCACAGGGCCCCGGGGTCATTGTTCACACCCTTACCCTGGACTGGCATACACCAGGCCAGCCCACTCCGCTTACGCTCACGGGGGGGATGACAACCCTACATGTCCCAGGTCTTCTCTGTAGGGCTGTAGGGATCTGCTGCTCACAGGTCTAGTAGTCAGCATGCCACAGCCACTCCCTCACAGCTGGTTTATACCCACACCACACCCATCCAGCACAGGCGTCACAGGACATGTGACCCTGCCAGTAAAAAGGGCCTGGCGCACGTGCTGGACGCCATTTCCACTCTGCAACTGGGTGTCTCTGTGTGGTAATCATTTCTGCCTGAGGGCCTAGGGCCCGGGCACAGCACATCGCCCGGTGCCGGGGGAGACATCATGGCATCCGCACCACAAGACCTAATCATAAAGGGTCCATGGCTTGCGGTGCACAGGCTTGATGGCACCGGATACACTGCTGCAGGCTAAGGCACACCGCCACAGAATGGTGTCTTTCGGTACACTGAGGTAGGGGCACCATAAGTGCTGAGCAGGTGTGCAGCCTGCGATGAAGCCCCGTCCAGGCAGTCCGGAATGGTGGCATTGGTGTGAGCCCTGCTGAACCGCAGTGTAGTCCTGAGCCAGCGGGCCATGCGGACCTACCACCATGTGGTGTCGCCTCTCAGTTCACAGAGTTAGAGGCACCTCTAGTGCTGAGCGGGTGTGCAGCCTGCGATGAGGCGAGGTGCACTGATATACTCTCTGCCATAGCGAAATCAAGACCCAGAATGAAATGTGAGACCTGGTGGCCCAGGGTGCGGGGCTGCATGATGTGGAGGGTGCCATGGTCGCGGGCCCGGGCTTGGTGCTCCCAGCGGCACGTAGTGGGCCCTATTGGAGCCACACCGGTGGCGGAAGGTGAGCAGGGAGGCCTGGGTCTGCAGTGTCGGTGCTCTCTCTTCCTCTCTTTCTCCCTCCCTCTCTCTCTCTCTCCTGCTCTCTCTCTTTCTCTCTTCCTCTCTCTCTTTCTTTCTCCCTCTATCGAGGTGCTCATCTACCAACAAATCTTATAAAAGGCACTGGCGTTCTTTCAGTAGGTGGTGTTGTGGTAAGGGTTTGGATCCTGCTTCCTCTACCTTATTTGAGGAGATGTTGTTTCTCCAGGATGGGACTTCTTTGGAGTTGAACGCTGCCTCCCTTCGTCTTCAGTGGGCTGCGATTGAGGCTTTCCGGATTTCTTGGGATAATCTGTCTGATGGTCTGATTTAGCGGCTTTTCAAGGGGTTGACTAATGTTCTTCCTTCCCCTCTGCAGCACTTTCCTTCTTGGGATCTGTCTTTAGTTTTAGAGGCCTTGATGTTTCCACTGTTTGAGCCTCTGATTCCTGTAGATTTGCCCTTCTGGCTTTGATGACCTTCTTTTCGGTGGCGATTTCCTCGGCTCGTCGTTTGAGTGAACTGGGCGCTTTGTCTTTCAAGCATTCCTTTAGAGGGTTTTTTGATGACAGGATCATTTTATGACCGGTCCTTTCTTTTCGTCCTAAGGTGATTCCTAGTTCAATCGAGACCAGGAGTTGATCCTGCCTTCCTTTTTTGTTTCCACTTCCTCGTACTCTGAGGTGTGGCTGCATTCATTGGATGTCAGGAGGGCTATCCTGAGCTATATAGACCGTATAGCTTCCATGCATCTTTCTTATTCCCTTTTTCTGAATTTTGGGTCAGTGAATAGGGTGTTGCATCCTTCCACTTCTTCCTTGAGTCAGTGAGTTCGGACCCTGATTTCTCTGGCTTACAACTCTGCTGGGCATGTTTCTCCCTTGGGTGTTCAGGGTTGTTCCACTAGGTCCATGGCGACCTCTTGTGCTGAGACCCAGGGGGCTTCCATTTCTGAGATTTTTAGGGCTGCACCTGGGCTTGTCCTTTGACGTTTGCCTCTCATTACCGGATTGGCTAGGAGGTTGACCGTTCTGAGGTTTTTGGTTCCAGGGTTCTTTCTGCTTTGGTTCCTGAATAACAGTGCTTCCTTGTTATCTGTATTTTTTCTAATAAACCTGTTTTTGTGCATATCCAACGTGGTTGTCCTGTTTGGCTTTGTACATCTCATGTGTGTATGAAAGGAAGCAAGAGAGGGACGAGAAGGTAAAGCATCAATTACTTATCGACAATTGCATTACTCTGAGTCCTACTCCCTCGCTTATTTTCATTACACCCCTCTCTTCCTCCATGGTAGTCCAGGATAACCTTTTGGTATGGTTTCAGATTCTGTGGTATTACCGGAGGTTGGAGAGGGGTGTTCATCATGTGGTATGGGTGTCTGGTCAGGCAGTAATGCCTCATATTGTGGAAAACGTCTAATAATTTCCGTTAGTTTAAGCTGAAGCCATTTTGTTTGTGGCATCCATTTTGTTAGCTATGTCATTTTTCTGTCTTCACTGCTGCATGCTCTTCTATTCTGCTTGAGTCATTACCTTTAGTTAACTCCTTCTGTAGTGTGCCAAAGCAATGTATGTGCTGAGCAAAGGCATGTAGCTGCTGAAATGCACCTGGTTAAAGATGTAACTGTCAGATAGTGTGTGCTGCTATAAGCAGTTCTGTTCCCCTTCCCACTTTGCTGACTAAGTGATTACTCATCTGCCCATGTTTTTCAGTAACTATTCCTGTGTAGGCCTGTACCTTCTATTTGTATCCACATGCTTATCAGTGAGGAAAACTCTGTATATAAGCACCATGGTCTGTGTATTCAAACCACTATCTCCTGGAACATTTAAAGGTGTTGTATGGGCGTGGTCTCACTCATGAGTGATTAATAAACTTGTTATTTTGAATTCCAGCTTCAGTGACAATCTCTATTTTGTTGGTCTGCGGACCCATGGACAGAGAAGGGTGAGCCCTGCACCGGTGTGCCCATTAAAAGGCACATTACCACAATGTGTGTAATGAATAGAGGAGAGAGAGTAGGACTCAGAGTAATGCAATTACCAGTAAGTAATTGATGCAGTTCTGACCCCCTGGCCCACAATCTTTGCAAATATGTTGATTTCTGTGTCCAACTGCCTGTTTCTTTATATTGTGTATGTACATAACATCTTAGTTTATATTCATACCTAAGCCTGTGTCTATATGTATTCACTGCTAATTCTCACAAGCCGCAGGAATAACTCAAATGACATGCTCTCTACTGGAGTTTGCTGTTAAACACCAACCTGCCTAAGACGCTTTTCTCCCGACATTGTTCTACTGTAAAACATTTCTGATCAAAATTGTATGCTTCAAAATAAACTGCATATAAAATAAAAATAAAAGTAAATAAAACCATATATGCATGCCACCTTGGTTTAATTCTGCTGAGTGTTTTCTGCTATACTTAAGGGTGAACGTCATTATAGGGCTCGAATAGGTAATGCTAATTTTAAATCACCCTTCTAAGAAAATGAGTAATTAGTTGAAGTGGCTGTGAGTCGCCCTCATGTAATAAGTCCCAAAACTTGTCAGAATAAACAAACAGTGAATGTAAGATTTCAGTAGTACCAAACACAATAATTTAAATAACAAAATACAGTAGACTAAAATCCCACAATCAATTTCTCATCAAGAACGATTGTAGAAAAAAAAGTAAAGCTCCAATCAGAAGAAACTGTCTGTGGTTCACCGGTGTCTAGATGCAATTTCAGCTAACCACGATGAAGCAGAAGTCTGATGCTCCAAGTTTGCAGGTTGTCCCGGTCAAAGTATTTACCTTCTGACTTAAGGCCTGATTTAGATTTTGGCAGATGGGTCCTCCGTGACAAATGAGACACATCTTCTGTCTGCATTATCACAAGTGATTGGTGTTGGTGGAAAAAGCGCTTAGTGTGAAATTTCAGATTTCGTTGCTGGTCAAGATTTCTACGTACGGCCATTTGGCTTTATTTTGAGTTTGGCGATGGGTTACACTATCACAAATGTGACAGGTATCCCATTTGCCTTATTACAAGTGCTGTGGATATAATGCATTTGTAATAATGTGGGAGGCATATCCAATGTGTTTGTGAGAGAGTAAATCGTCAGCCAAACTCTAAATCAAGGACATAAGTCTTTTTTTTGGAGATCAAACACCTTCAGCAGGATAACCCTGGAAGCTACGGCTGGGCAGGCAAGCCAAAGTCAGATACTTTAGCGGCGATGGTCTGATGAAGTCTTCTTTCAACAGGAAAAAGCACCAAAGAGGGTCCCTCTGATTTTCCATCTTGCTGAGGCCATGCCTTGGGTGGTTGTTCCCACACCTCCGGAAGTTGAACATTTTCTAAGCCCCAACTTTTCCAACTTTTTGGAGTAGCTCCTCTTGATCACTTCTAAGGCTTGCAGGACCTCGGGGACAAAACTCAGAGATCAGGACTCACTGCAGCAGAGGTCACCAGGACAGTGCAGTCACGGTCTAATTGCCACTGGTCAAATTGATACTCCAGAAAAAAGCCCCCTGCAGCATTCTATGTGCCCTTGTAGCCACATACGAGTTTAGCCATATGACCCATGGAGTACATTGCTCAGTCCTAAGTACAGGTAAGAGGAAGTCTAGCCCTTCAGGTCTCCACACAGGTCACAGGCAGCGATTCCAATCCTCTTCTGTTCTTCTTTGGATCCAGGTGTGCTCTGATGGGCTGGGGTGGAGGTGCCACTTTTGTGCAATTCATTAGCCAGTGGGTGGAGATTACTCCTGGACACTCCATAACCAAGGAGTAAAATGTTCCAAATATATTAACTGCCTCTTTTCCAGGTCACCCTGTTTGCCTTTCTGCACACTATCCCACAATGCACTATATTCTCTGGGCAATCCAACACGGAAGAACCCCTCTTCCCCTGGAGGATGCTCACACACACCCATGGGTGTGTCCAGGGTAATGAGCAGTCAGCTTCCACTCAACCACTCCACTTTGGTTCTCGGCCAGTCTCCAGTGAGACTCGGGGTGTGGTGGACTAAACCATATCCTGGGTTCAAAAGATCCCTCTTTTCCAGGGTTACATTATTTCTAAACTATAAAAGTAAAGGTCTGCCCTTGGTCTCTTTCAGGTTAGTGTAGTTCCTGCACCCACCTTAACTGCCCTTCTTGGGTTAAACTGTATCACAAAGCTCACACAAGGCATCCTGCCAGGCCCAAGCTGTTGTCTTTACTCTGGGAGCAGTATTTCACACCAGAGGCAGCATTGATAAAGACCCAAAAAGTGACCAGTCGGTTCATAGATTTGGCGATGCTTATCGCTCGTCGTGCCACAGCGATGCACTGGAAAGCAACTTCCCAGGGTTCCTATTGCTGAGTATTGGGAGAATATGTTACAAGGGCTGCAGCAAATACAAGATGTTTCCTCAGACGGGTAATGGTTATTAGAGCTTGGAGTGTCCTGAACTCCACCTGGTGACCTTAGCAGAGTCTGGTGAATCCAGGGAGGCGTTATTATTTTGCTATGCCAGATGGGTTGGCTGACTGCTGTTCCTATTTCTCATGAGGGGAGAGTGGGGGCTCTGGAGTTATAAAATGGTGTACATTGGATTCTGATTATGTTTATATGCTTGATACTGCGGGGGACAACCCATGGATGGACTGCAAGATATAATGTATGCATACATTATCAATTATCAATGTGCACACTTTTAATATGATCTGCTAGCTGGTTTAGTTTGTTTAATACCAGTATTATTTCATATTGAACCATGCACTCTTGCCACAGACTGATACCCTCAGCACCAGGCGTCCTGTACCAACGTCCTTCCCCAATTGTATTGCATGAAGTGTATATTATGACCTAAAAATCAATAACAATGTGTTAAAAAAATCAAAGGCAGCATTATTGACAGGCCAGCTCCAGGCAGGCAAATGTTAATTAGTCTACTGAAGCTTCAATCAGGGAAAGGATGGCTTGCTAAAAGTCACTTTTCCTGTATATTGATTACAAATCAAACTACACCATTAAATTGGATGTTTAATACATATTAAAAAGAATAGTGAAAGGCCTTTGTGTTTCATTCTAAAATGAAATTACAGCAGTTGGCATTAACTTGCCCTTAACTTGTCTTATAGAAAAGCCACAGGATCTATGCAGTGGAAATAGCGTTTTGGATGGCCAGTCACTGCAGAAATATGTCATTAACTTTTCCCATGCCCCACTTTCAAATACTAAACACCATACCTTGTGGGCTACAAGGGCTATTGAGGGGGTGCTTGCTTAATATATAAAAGTCGTTTTCCTACTGGTCAAAAAGGGGTTATTTGGACAGGCCTGCCTATAGTTTTAAAGCTGCAGCAGTTAGGCTACACATTTAGGTTTAAACCTCAGTTACCTTGCCATCCTAATGGGTAGCACAGTATGAGCTGCAGTCCACGGGTGGTATTTACCTTCTATGCACTTCTTGTACATCCTGCACCATATACTAGAGCCTTTCATAAAAGTTAAATGTGTCAGTTGAGGATTAGCCAATCTTAACATGTTTGAGGGGTCAGAGCACCTGTACCTGGGTCTAGACAGTAGTGGCCCAGTGAGTAAAGTAAAAAAAACAGCAATATTTGTAAGGAAAAAACTTGGTGTCACCACAAAAAAAGAGACATTTTCTAACATGCCCCAAATAAAATGATTGACTATTGGCTGATCTGCATGGAAAGTGAAATGACAGGTCAAGATGCTAATCCAGTTTCCAGCAGATTTATAAAACTTTGCCCAAGTTATTAGCAAATCAGGGGGGCGCTAGAGGGCGCACTGCGGTATGGCTGGCTAGAAAGTCAGCTCCGCCGGACGGTCGCGCTCTTACCGACTTCTGACCCCCTAAAACCCCACCAGCACAAGCGCTGAGCAGAGATTTGTGCGTCGGAATGTGAGGCCGACCTCTCCTGACAAGGAGACTCGTCCTGAGCGGCTAGAAACAGACGAGACAGCTAAAAGATCGGAGCCATCGCGGACGCTGCTCAAAATGGCCGCCCCGGAGGATCAGGGACCCGGAGCGATTGCCAGCACCTAGCGTACCTGGACTGATGCTGACACTTGGCGCAGCTTGCTATAAGGCTGTCCGACAACACCTGGGGCTCGGCGGGGCCCCCGAAGGTCCCCAGTACTTGGCACAGCTAGAAATCGGCGTGCGTTCCACTGTGGGCAAGATGGCGGCGCCCGTGAAACGCACAACACTGGCGGCGGGAACGGCCGATCAGGCCGATCGGAGCCCCTCGAAGTCCAGCGGTGCCACTCGCAAATGAGGGAGAGAAGACACATTTGAATCCTCGTCGCAGATAGACGCCTGTGGAGAGCTCGGCCAGCGAGGCCCCCACACGAAGACACGCAGTGAGTACCGAGCACGCCTCAGCTGCCAGCAAGAGATATATGCACCTATCTTTCGCAAGCGCTATATCTGGCCCCCACGAGTATCATGAGGCGGACTGAGCATTACCAAGGTGGTGAGGGGTATGCATGGCACATGCACACATGAAAAACGGACTGTATAACTCTGCCACGCACGTTGACTCTGCACACCTGCTCTGAGGGGGGGCCCCCCAACGCATTGCAGCCACTATAAGAGCGCCGACTGGAGCCCTAAGAAGAAGGCCCTGCACGTAGACGACCGGCCATATTCCGGCCATATTTCCAAAACACGTGACTGGCGAATGTCTACACGTAAAGCTAGGTGGGGGGCTGCGGCGAAAACACAACGTGTCAACTCCACAACCGGTGGGACAACGACTAGCAGCCCCAGATTGTCATCGACACAAACTACGCCAAAGCTGCTGATTGACATGGGGAAACCAGACAGGCAGCAAACTAAGCTCCAATTTGAAGCGCGAAAGCAAGATAAAATGGCCACGTCAGACCCAGAGGCGGAAGGAGGCCAGGAACATTCGGGCACCACGGGCATGGAATCAGTGCTAAGGGCGATTCAGAAAAGCCTGCAGGAAATGAATGGGAAACTAGACAACGTGGTGCAAAGAGTGGACAACATGACGGCGAAAATTGAACAGCACGACGGACGTATAACGGAAGCCGAACAACGAATCTCGCAAGTGGAGGATGATCAACAGGCCATGTCCAGGTCCTGCGGAGGCCTGGAAAAGACAGTGGAAAACTTGCGCGCCAAGGTAGAGGACCAGGAAGCCAGGTCCAGGCGCAACAACGTCCGGATTTCGGGTTTGCCGGAATCCACAAACACAGGGAAGATGGAGACTTACATAGAATCGTTGGTCAAAGAGATATTTGGTTCTGAGAAACTGTCTTCCGTGTTCCTGGTCGAACGGGCACACCGTTCACTTGCGCCAGTACCAAAACCTGGTGCCGCCCCACGCATGGTCATAGCCCGATTGCTCAACTACCGGGACCGCGACACAATCCTTAGGTTGGCCAGAGAAATGGGTAAGGTCACACATCAAGGTAACACGCTAGAGTTCTATTCAGACCATACCATGGCGGTGCAACTGGCGCGGAAAGAATTCGCTCCAGTTAAAAAGAAGCTGAGAGAACTCGGACAAGAATATGCAATGTTATACCCGGCGAAACTCAAAATCTTCACTGGCGGGAAACCGGTCATACTACCAACAGTACAGGCGGCACAGGAATACGTTTGGCAACAACTGAAACGGCGCAAGCAGCAAGATCGAAGTGCGGACACGAGCGATGTAGAATGAATGACCCGAACAATGGGCGCACGATACTGAATTTCGGTGCACATCTGTGTGACGCAGGCGATGGACGCTGCATCAGTGGGCAGCTATTCACACACACCTAGACAGTTGTGTCTGTAGCAGATGGCGACCTGGTGTGGCACTTACGAACTCACTGTAAGTATGGACCCTGATGGTGATGTGCCGCAGCAGAGTCAACAAGACTGTGAGTATAAATGGTATGGAGGACATAAGGGTCTCTGGTTATTTGCTAATCAGTTATGAGGACTGCATGGTCACAACCTAGTGACTACCACCCGGGCGCAAAGTATGAATTACATGATTCCACTGACAGGGGGCACGCTATCCATGCAATACCATGGTTGAGTCTAGTGGCTACGAAGATGTAACTAATGGTGGGGATTCTGGCGAACTGACAGCATGCCGCCTTGGCGGCCCTACATGTGCTGGAGGGGGCGGGGGGTTGGGGGATACTAGAGCACATGTATTGCATTACAGCGTGGACTGCGACCGTCCACGTCCACTATGTGGATGGTGATGTGTGAACCTGGTGTTACCCCCAAGTGGGTGTTCCCCACTGAGAATTTGACTTTACAGTTAAAGGTTGTTCAGGGATGGCTTTGGCAAAGTTCGGGGGCTAAAGTGGGTGGGGGGAGGATGGGGATTTCTGAATACTTCATACTGCAATCTCTGTGTCTGAGAAGCATGGCGAACTCCTTAGTTGTGTATTATGATTTGAGAGATGTCTATGTACAGAACATACCAACATCGATGCAGGTCACTGTAAAATGTTTATGTCAGTATGCACTGAAAAGACAGAGCTATATGTGTACGGTATACATCATTGATATCCAGGTTCACACCCATGACAGGTACTAACACGCTTAAATTTCTAACGTGGAATGTAAGGGGGCTGGGTGACCCAAAAAAGATCAGGCGGCTCTTTGCTTACTTTGACAGGATACATGTTAGCATTGTATTTTTACAGGAAACGCACTTAGCGCGAGACAGTACTTCCACACTAGGCGCTAAATGGGCTGAGTCTGTCACCAACTCGAACTTCTCGTCATACTCAAGAGGGGTGAGCATATTGATCAGAAAGGGCACGGGTTTTGAGATCACGGACGTACACAGGGACTCAGGAGGGAGGACCATGATAATAGCTGGAGTGGTAAGGCGGCAGAAGATACTATTAGTAAACACATATGGGCCTAACGTGGATGACCCGGAATTTTTCAGACAGGTGTGGCACACTATCGTCGACAAGCAGACAACTCAAGTAATTTGGGGTGGGGATTTCAATGTCACCCTACAGGATACTCTGGATAGGGCATCACATACGCTGGAACAGCACGGCAAGGCGCGGTTGATGCTGCAAGACACCATGAACGACCTGAACATGGTAGATTTATGGAGAACACGCAACCCAGTAACAACTATAGCGACACATATAAATGCAGCGAACAATAGTTGGTCTAGGCTAGACTACTGGCTGGGCACGAAAGAGATACTTTCATGGGTTAGGGACATAACTCACCTACCGCGAACACTTTCGGATCATGGTCCAGTACTCTTAGACATCGCTATACCATGCTATGACCCACCACCCTTTACTTGGCGTTTCAATGCGGCTGCGCTGCAAGATCACATATATGTCGAAACTATACACAAGGCTATAGTAGATTACTTCGATCTCAATGCCCCAACTACTGAAGACCCTGGTCTACTATGGGAGGCCTTTAAGGCCACGATACGAGGGATCTGTATCAGTACCACCTCAGGCATCCTCAAAGATATCAGACGGCAGCTGCACACACGAGAACAGGCTATACAAACCTTGGAACAAACGTACACCCAGACGGGCGACACTGCTATTTTGGGGGACATTAAAGCGCTACTGACTGAATACGATGGGTTCGCGACGGACGAACTGAAATATGTGTCAAAGCGTGCGACAGCGAGGAGGCATGGGGAAGGAGGTAGACCTGGTAGGGAATTGGCCGCAAAAATATGCGCGGGTAGGGCCCCACAAAACGTAACTTCCATTAAAACGGACACAGGGGAGGTGATCACGGACACCAAGGGGATACTGACTGAATTCATGAATACTTACGAGGCACTTTACAAAGCACGTCCATCACCGTCACAAAGGGATTTACTGCACTACATGGAAGATATAGAACTGGCATGGCTAGCGGACGGACATAGGAAATATCTAGAACGCCCGGTGACAGTAGAAGAAGTGGCTGATACCATTCGGAGATTACCGAATAACAAAGCTCCTGGGCCGGACGGCTTTACCACGGAATTCTATAAAAAATACGCTGATACGCTTGCACCATACTTGGTGCGGCTATACGGGGCAGCGCACGAAGCTCAGACGCTGCCGGCGACCATGAGAGAGGCACTCCTCGTGGCGTTGTTGAAACCGGGTAAGGAGGTAGATAAATGCGACTCATATCGCCCTCTTTCCTTATTGAATGTGGACACTAAGATAATAGCTAGTTTGCTGGCGGACAGGTTGAAACCCCTTATGCCCTTGCTGATCAGACCGGACCAATCTGGTTTTATCCCAGACAGAGCGACTACACACAACACTCGTACATTGTTCGCATTGGCCCATTATTTAACACCGGAAACGAAGGCGGTGGCTGTGTTGCTGGACGCAGCTAAAGCATTTGACACAATAGGCTGGCCCTTTATCCAAGCAGTATTGGTGCGTATGGGATTTCCACAGATTTTTCTGGGTTGGATAACGATGTTGTATTCAAGCTTGACAGCACGCATTAGAGTGAACAAATACATATCAGAATCCATTTCAATATGCAGAGGTACTAGACAGGGATGCCCGCTCTCGCCGATGCTATTCGCATTAGTGCTGGAGCCGCTAGCTTGTAAGATCCGGCAGCATCACCACTATTCAGCGATACAAATGCCCTCCAGACCCATACATATCTCGCTGTACGCAGACGACATGGTGCTGTATGTTAAAAATCCTGAACAACACCTTAATCCACTCCTGAGAGAGTACATTAGGTTTGGCCTACAATCCGGGTTGCAGATTAACTGGGATAAATCCCTAGTCCTGTCCTTAACGGACAGCACCTGCCCGACCAAACTAGACTATCCTTTAAAATGGCAGGAGGAACCTACGAAATATTTAGGTGTTTGGTTCCACAGAGACCCGGAACTGGTGGTAAGGACGAACTACGGGCGGACCATCTCGTCACTAGAGGACAAAGTTAAGAAATGGAACAGACTTCCCCTCTCGTTGGCAGACAGGGCGGCCATTGTAAAAATGGTGCTTCTACCGAAGCTCCTATACTTGTTCAATAATATCCCAATCAAACCGCCCGCAGCCGTATTCCGTAACATTAACACACTGGTCCTTAATTTGTTGTGGGCGGGGAAACAAGCGAGGATGGAATTACGCACCATGACGCTGCCATATTCAAAGGGGGGCTTCAGAGTACCAGACTTCTATTTATATTACTTATGCGCGCAAGCGCAGTACGCGCATTACTGGTTCCATGAGGTGCCCTTCCTGACACATGTAGCCGTAGAGGCGGGCGACACTGACCCTATCCCACTAGCCAACATATTGACACATAAACGCACTAAACTACATGAACGAGACATAAATCCAGTTAATACCACGGCTGAGGCATGGCGGCTGATAGGCAAGGCAACGCACAGCTTACCACTGTATGCACCGGCACTTCCCCTGGCACATCATCCGGCTCTTTCGGTAACACAGGAGAAGGTCGGCATGGATCTGTTCAGGCGGGCGGGACTAGACACTCTTGGGGACCTATATGATGGCGGGGTCTTCCTAACACTGGACAAGCTCCACTACATAACAAACCCGACTCCATTGTTCAGTTTCAACTACTATAGACTACAAAGGGCACTTAGGGAACACTACCCGACACATCCTGAGGAACCTCCCGCACTCGCGCCCCTACAACTACTCCTAACTACACCGGCGGCGTCTCACCTAGTATCCAAACTGTATGCCAGTGTACAGGAGGCGGTGGGGGCGAATACACACAAGGCTAAGGACAGATGGAGCGCTGGACTAACAGCACCTCTCACTGACATGGAATGGGATTCCTCATGTGCGCTGACTGGTATGTTGACCCCTAACGGGAACTTGAAAATAATACACTACAAATATTTACACCAGGTATACCACACGCCTCAGAAATTACATAAATATGGTTTGCGAGATGATTCACAATGTTATAGATGCAAGCAAGATGATGCGGATTTCATGCACCTAGCGTGGCACTGCTGCAAAGTGGCGGGATATTGGAAATGCGTCATGCAGGTCCTGAACGAGATGCTGGGGACAACTATGCTGTGTGATGCGAAGATCTGTTTGCTAGGCATTATCCCGCAGCTTAGAGCATTGAAACGCAAATTTTGTGCTATAGCGCTTTTACTGGCTAAGAGAAGGGTATCTATGCATTGGAATGGCAAAAGGGCCCCCGAGGTAAAGCATTGGGTGAGAGATATGGTGTATTGTAGAGACACACTCGCAACGTATGAAGAAGAGCTGCCAGGTGGTTCTAGGCCCAAAGATTATTGGGGGTACTTGCGGGAGTATTTACTGGCACATGATGATGCTGGATCGGAGACGGAGATAGAGGGACCTACAGATACGACACTGACAACTCAGAGTGAACAAGTTTCGCAATAATGGCACTGAGGAGGGAGGATGCTGTGACACAGACGGATTATATCAGAAGATGAACTAAAAGTTGGGGATTATATTGTTTGGTTTGTTAAAGTTACGATACAAGATAGAGAAAAAATAAACTTTGAAAATGTAAGATTACTGATTTATAAGTGAACGAATACGGCACTGAGATATATGTGGAGGCTATCGAATATTACGCCGCCGGTCCGTTGGATGTCGGCTGCTGGGCTGTGTAACACTAAAGCCAATGATTTTGATTTTTGAGTGCGGATAGCCGGCCATTTATGGATGTAGGCATATGCACTGTATGTGTATACCTTGTTGTGTTCTGTTTGTAAGCAACATGAAGTGCATCAATCCTCTTACCTCAATAAACAAATAATAAAAAAAATAAAAAATAAAAAAAAAATTATTAGCAAATCAAAGAAGCTGTTTCCAGTGGAAAGTACTACTTAACTGTAGCTTCAATCGCTATCACTGACTCTAATAAATTGCATGTGCAGAGGCGCAGAGCGTAATATGTTATTCATTACCATTTTCTAGGGAACAGAGGGGCCGTGACTCACGAGAGGCAACGTGCCATGTGGATTCTGATGTCACTCCCATCTCACAACAGTGGTAGTGAGTAACACATGTTCTCTCTTTACTTAGGTTCTTCTAGAGTAACAGGGTGGAATCTGAACTTTTCACTATAGTAAACAAGCATTGGCAAAGCCAATAGGGCTTGCTTATGCGAAAGCTATTGGCTTTGCCAATGTTTTAGCCATGTTGTACAGCAGTGTGGCTGTGCAGCATGCCTAAAAGTCATGTTAGAAATAAAGCTTGCCGCATCATAGCACTTTTCTTTCTCATGGCAGGTGGGGATGGGCAACATGAATAACCAGAGGGAGGGAGAAAAGGGGCAACAAGACAGTAAAAAAGCTGTATGAAATGTCCAGGGTTGGCCATAAAAATATTTTTTCTTGTGATAGGTGACAGACAACGGGAGGTGGAAGGGAAGAAACCCCATGAACAGACAGTAGACTGGACAGCATGACCTATGGCACTAAGGGGCAGGCCTTATTAGCTTACCAGATGTTAGACTGGGGAGGAGAGCACATTTAGGGAAGGGTTAAACAGTCTTCTTATAGGTGCTGCAATCTCTGGGGTCTTAGAATCATTTTCAGATATTTACTCTTTGCGCGTTTCGCAGCCAGTTCGAGATGCTCTAACATCTACTCAGCCTCCAACTGCATACACGAAGACCCACTGAATGATTGTGGTGAGAATGCACGAACAGAGATATGAACATTAACAGGCAGGGAATGGAAAGAGAGAGACAACAGAGAAAGAATAGAGGGGGAGAAAAGACATAAGGAAGGGGAGACAGCCGGGAGGGGGAAGAATGGAGGGAGGGAGGATGAAAGACAGACATAAGAGGAAGGAAGAACCAGTATAGAAGGTAAAAAGTAATAGAGGCGAATGCACAGGGGGAGGGAGAATGAAGGAAAGAGGAAGGACTCAAAGCGATAGGAGAGAATATAAAGAAGGTGTTGGGACAGATATGTCCTCTACATGGTAAACATGTGTACCCCTGCCCCAAGTGCCCAACTGTACTGGTGTCTGGATCCCAAATGCTGATTTTGTGTCCTAGGCGAACAGAGATGCTGTGTGTGCCCCACGACATAGGGCTGTCTCACAGATTGCGGTCTTGTTGGACTTGGAGGGGCAACCAAAGAACTATGCTCATAGAGGAGGAAGGCTACCGCCTTCACAAGGAGCTAAGCAGCACGAGCGCAGTGGTGGCATACCGTGAATTGATCAGTAGTAGTGAAGAGGATCTTTTTACCTTGTGTCACTGAGGTGAGGCCCACAGGCTCACTCACCTTTTAAAAGTTCCACTGCTGTGTGCTTAACCCACCCTATATCAGGCAGAAGTGGAGTGCGGTGCAGCGCAGGTGTAGCAACACTGCGTTGGTTTTTTGTTTGCCTGGGAATTGTACAGTACATGGATTGAGAAGTGCTGTGTGGTTAAGTACATGTACTAGGTGTATGTATGCCTGAGAGGAATACATTATAGCGTAAAACAATGGTACTGAGAGAGGCCACAAGGTCCTTGGGTAGCCTAGGCTAACACTACTAGGAAAGGTATTGATCAAAGAAAGAACAAACAAAATTAAGGAATGCCAAAGAGGTAATTACTGCGCAATTAATGCAGGGACACAAGGTTGAAATGATCTCACATTTATTAACTACATAAATGGAGAATCACTTATTTACAAGGTGTAGTTCAGGAGCTCACACAAAATAGTGAAGGTGCATGAAGTGAAGGCTTGGTGACATTTAAAAATACATCACATTGGCAACAAAACATCAAAACTCCAATTAATTCAATGCAATGAGGGAGTTTTGGTTGCGGAAGAGAGTCAACGGCGTTTCGATCTCATTGGTTAGAGATCATCATCAGGACAATAAGTGTGTGAGCAGAAGAATTAGGGTCTGCAACTGGGACGCGTGCTGGGAATCCAGGCAGGCAGGAATCAAGCCGTGCGAAGCGGAGAGTTTGCAAAACGCCGGGCAGGATGTAGGCGCATGGAGCCTGTGGAAAGAATTCCATCAGGGAAAACCGTCTGATCAATTGACTAACCCGATGCTGCCAACCTGAGAGGACATGTCTAGACTGATTCCACGCGTCTTTCTTCCTGAATCTAAATAGACGATCAGACGGTTTTCCCTGTTGGAATAATTTCCAATGGCTCTATGCGCCTACGTCCTGCCTGGCGTTTTGCAAACTCTCTGCTACGCACGGCTTGATTCCTGCCTGCCAGGGTTCCCAACACGCATCCCCGTTGAGGACCCTAATTCTTCTGCTCACACACTTATTGTCCTGATGATGATCTCTAACCAATGAGATCGAAATGCCGTTGACTCCCTTCTGCAACCAAAACTCCTTCAATGCATTGAACTAATTGGAGTTTTGATGTTTTGTTGCCAATGTGATGTATTTGTAAATGTCACCAACCCTTCACTTCAGGCACCTTCACTATTTTGTGTGAGCTCGTGAACTACACCTTGTAAATAAGTCATTCTCCATTTATGCAGTTAATAAATGTGAGATCATTTCAACCTTGTGTCCCTGCATTAATTGCGCAGTAATTACCCTTGGGCATTCCTTAATTTTGTTTGTTCTTTTTTTGATCAATACCTTTTCTAGTAGTGTTAGCCTAGGCTACCCGAGGACCTTGTGGCCTCTCTCAGTGCCATTGTTTTTCACTATAATATAGACTTTCCCTGGTCGAAATACTGGGGCCCTCTTGTTTTTGTTTAAAAACTCTGAGAGGAATATATTACATGAGAGATGTGCTGTGCAGTGCCTGCCCAGGGAAAGCATGTGCTGGGTTTATGAATGCTTGTGCGAAGTACAATACATGAAGAGTGAAGTGTTGTGCAGCTTGCACTTAGTGAGTGTTTGTGCTGGTATTGTGTTTATTTGTAAATATCACACCCTAGTTAAAGAAAGAAAAGCTTAAGGGATGAATAGTGCACGCAGATTGAGTGTGTGTACTGAATGCATGTGTACATGTAATGGTACAAGTATAGAGGTAACAGTGCTGGACCCAAAGTGTGCTGTGAATGTAGACAGTGGGCCCGATTAACATAGGGCCTGTGCACACGTAATGGGGGGCCCTCACTCATGGAAGCACCGCCAAACTGCAGTTAGTCATTGCGGTGGTCCAGCCACGAGTGAGAGCCTGCTGCCACAACTGCTGGGCCTCTGCCACAACTGCGGGGGTCCTTCGTGAATCGGCCCTTGTGTGAGTATGCCTGCAATGGTACACTGTATGGAGGACCCATGGTCTCATTTCAGAAAGCCCTGGCCTGCCTGGTGAAGACATGAGGAGGATAGGAATCCCCCTGACAGATTCGTGTATTGATGCTATATTGAGAGCTGGTTGGGGACCAGTGCTTAATTTGAGCCGATGATTTCTGGTGTTGGGCACCCGTACTTAAGTGTCAACACCGGCACTTATGACAGCCTGCTACGTGATGGCACTAGTTGTCTAATTTAACAATGAGCACACAACAGTTGTTTATTAATTTAACATGCATTAAAAATGACTAATACCTGTACCTACGCCATTCTTATAGCTTCAGGGGCCTGGAATATTCTGAATGATCACACTTACAGAAGTGTGATGGTTTGTGGTTGTGTTGGTCCTGGCACTTACAGCAGTAGCAGGAGGAATGGGTGGAGTATGCTGCCGTGGCCTCTTGACGATGGCCCTGGCACTTATATTTGTTTTCAAATTAGGCACTTGTAGGGACACTAACTGAAGGGGGAAAAAAAATTCTCTTTACACTTCAAAAGACTGCTGTTTGATTCAGTGACAGATCACAAGGAAGGGCCCTTGGACCCATTTCAGGAAGGGAATGGGGCTGATAAGAGAATCATAAAGAGTAGGGCTGGGGGTCTGAATTAATCGTTTGATGCACGTGTCTGACATCCAGGCGTGAACTCTGGTCACTTCTATGAATCACATTGTGGACAATCAGCTTCAGAGTCATGCCTGACATATCTCATGAAGAAAGAAGAAAAGGAGAAATGCCCACTTCAAAAGAAGCAGAACCCCAACATAAAATGTAAATTACCATATTTGGTGTCTGACAAAGGACTGTAAGAAGGGGAGGGTGAATCCCCAAATATTTATCAACTGCCAGGCAGCCAAATGGGCTGTGTGAGGAGGGGAAGCTCTGCAAGACTTCTGCCTGTGGCCAGGACTTGGGGCCAAGCCCTGCTAGCCTCCCTGCTGGGTGAGGGGACATCACCTAGAGAAACCGAGATCATCTGCACTTCCCAGAAGCCTAGAGCACCCGTGCCTGGTTGCTTACCAAGACCACTGTGTCCTGTGTGAGGAAGAGGAGAGCATTAGAGGTAGCAAGGTCTGGTGGGGAGGCCTAACATGAGGACTCCTTGCTCTAGGTGTGAGTATTCGGCTGTGCACCAATCGGACCATCACCCATATGCAGTATTGTTTTGAGTGACCCCCAAAACAATACTGCCTGGAGTGGGCCACCATAGATTGAGCTGTGCACTGAGCACTGTGCGGTTCTAGCTATGCCTGGACCATTGTGCTGCAGTGACCCCGTATGCCAGAGTGGGCCACTGGTAAAGTTACCACTTCACGGAGGGCTAAAATTTGTGACCATCTGGACCGAGGAGCTAGTGCGGGACATAGCGATGCAGCTAGTGCAAGATAATTGTTTTGTTTTTTTAATTAAATGTTATCTATCCTGTCATCTGTCGACATCCTCTCCCCACTGCACCACCCTGCCGCTCTTACCTGTGCCTGGCCGCGCCTGCTAACCAACACAGTTGGGCCCAGTAAACCCTGCTTGCCCCGCGGTCCATTGAAAGGGGTTCTGACAGAACGAGTGGAGGAAGAGGGATGCAAAAAAAAGGCGGGTGGGGGCAGGCTACACAGACAATTGGAGAGAGGGTGGAAAGGGGAAATGAAACAGTAAAAAAGCGCCATGATGCATCCAGTGCTGGCTACGTCATTGCGCTTTTTTTTCTTATGACGGGGGACATTAATAAAAGTAAATCAGTCAGTACTTGGTCGCTGCTCAGAACTGCTGAACAGGAAGTGACATAATCAATCAATCAATCACAGACATTTATATAGCGCACTACTCACCCGGAGGGTCTCAAGGCGCTAGGGGGGGGGAGAGCTGCTACTGCTCGAACAGCCAGGTCTTGAGCTTCTTCCTGAAGGAGAGGTGGTCTTGGGTCAGGCGCAGGTCGGTCGGAAGGGAGTTCCAGGTCTTGGCGGCCAGGTGGGAGAAGGACCTTCCTCCCGCTGTCGTTCTCCGGATGCGGGGGACGGCGGCGAGGGCGTGGCTGGCTGATCGGAGATGTCGTTTGGGAACGTGGAAGTTGATGCGTTGTTGAGGTAGCTGGGGCCTTGATCGTGTAGGGCTTTGTGTGCGTGGGTGAGGAGGCGGAAGGTGATTCTTTTGTTGACGGGGAGCCAGTGCAGGTCTCTCAGATGTCCGGAGATGTGGCTGTGTCGTGGGATGTCGAGGATGAGTCTGGCTGAGGCGTTCTGGATCCGCTGGAGTCTCTTCTGGAGCTTGGCGGTGGTTCCGGCATAGAGGGCGTTGCCGTAGTCCAGTCGGCTGGTGACGAGTGCCTGGGTGACCGTCTTCCTTGTCTCGGTGGGGATCCACCGGAAGATCTTCCGTAGCATGCGCAGGATGTTGAAGCATGACGAGGAGACGGCATTGACTTGTCTGGTCATGGTGAGGGAGGAGTCCAGGATGAATCCCAGGTTGCGTGCGTGATCTGTCGGTTTGGGTGCGCTGCCCAGGGCGGGGGGCCACCAGGAGTCGTCCCAGGCGGAGGGCGAGGAGCCCAGGATGAGGACTTCCGTCTTGTCTGAGTTCAGACAAGACAAGCGCTTGCCATTAGGAGGCAGCAAATAAGAGTGACAATGAAACCAACAAATGGTAAGCAATGGGTGTGATACAAGCCGCTTACAGTAAAAATACTACTCGCAGTGACAGGGCATGTGCTGTCAGTAGGCAAGGCCTAAAAATGGGAGACTGAACATACATTAGAAGACATATTTCGACCAAGTTTTGTTGGGCAACATTTATTTACACTGCCATGGCATAAATATATTTGTGTATATTGCTATGTGAAACAAGCTGTCTCACAGTGGAGGCTGGCTGTTAGTGCTTTAAAAAGGCCATTGGGATATGCAGAAATCTCATAAGTAACGACAGGAGAAAAGCAACTATAGCCAAATAAGGCAAATATGACCCAAGAACTGAGTGCCTGGACTTCAAGGACGTTCCATAGTGACCTCTCCATGCTGGTTTCACCTACTCCCTGCCACCTTATTGACCTGAAGACCAATGATCTCAATGGCCTGGACACTGGCCATCTCACTGGCCCAATCACTGGTCAGTTTAATGGCCCCTCACTGGCTAACTCTCCATCCATCTCAGTATCCTAATTGCTGGCCACGCCACCAGCCTTTACCTGGCCAACTCACTGTCTGTCACTGGCCAGCTCACTAGCCTGGACACAAACCACCTCATCTGCCAAGTGACTGGCCATCTTGCTGGCCAAATCATTGGCCACCTCCTTAGCCCAGACATTGGCCATCTCACCAGCATGGATAGAGGCCAACTCACCGGCTAAGCCACCTGTCTTCTTCTTGGTCCAGCTCACAGCCCAGTTAATGAGCAGGTCACAGCCTGGACACTTCCCATCTTCCTGGCCTAATTGGCCATCTCACTGGCCCAGTGTCTGGTGAGCACACTGGCTTCATGATCAACCAACGGTCTCCTCACTCCCCTCCCCAGGGTTCGCAGGCGGGAACAAGGGTTTATTTACCGTTGTGTTTTCCAACAGTTCATGCCTCAGCGAGTCCCTGCTAACCACATGCGTGAATGGAACGAATAAGCCAAAATTCCTGTATGAGCGCAGGGTCGTTGTAATTTTTTTATTAGTTGGGGGAGGGATGGAGGAAGGAACAATACGTATATGGAGCCAAAAAGAAAGGTCATAAAACGGAAAAAAAGCATCTGCCTTTGTTTAGCCTATGGAGGTCATCTCTGTTGATTTATGTTTGTACTGAGTTAGTGTTTAAAAAGCACTCACCTAGCTCAGAGTGCAGTGGTATATTGCAGAATGTTGGAAAATGCAATTTCCACAATAACTTTAAAACAACAGAAAAAAACTATTGAGATGTGAACGATGTATTTGCTCGCTAATAACATCCAGGATTTTTCAAATATAACTTTGTTGTTTCCTCCTCGTGCCCTCTTGGCTACGCCCCGTTTCTGTGCTAAAAAGTGTGTGTTCTCAGTTTGTGTGAGTTTGGCGTGGTGCCAGCGCCTATGATTGGTTACATCAGGAAAATAGCGTTCTTCACTATTCCAGACTACGTGGTGCACAGTTTTGTATTCTTCCCTGCGGTAGGCTGGCCTAGGTCTGTGAGGGTCACTCAGGGCAAAACCCGTAGTCAGTGGAAACTCGTCTCTGGCAGAGTACGGCCAAGGTTGGCCTCGTCACAGTGGGTGAAAGTAGCACTGCCGAAGCGTTCAGATGTCTGCCCTGTCCTAAGGCTGCTACGACAGGCTGGAGCGGATAAGCAGGCGCTGAGAACTCTAATCTCAGACCTCAAATAACCTGACGGCATCATGCATTGTTTCTCCCTCCCTGGGAGCAAGCAATCTTTGGCCCCCAGAAAATAACCGCAAATCATAGCATGTTTACATCCGGAAATCATTTGTGCACCACCGGAGCTTCAAGGGTCAATCACAATTCCTTCCTGGGCTGCAGCCAATTAGTCACTGATTCCAAAGCTCCCTCACCAGGGTCGGACTGGGACAGTAAATAGGCCCAGGCACGAATACAAAAGTGCCCACAAGTTGAGAATCAGATAATAACTAAACAAGTGGCCACATTTGCAAATCGGGGAAGTTTTGAACTTGTAAAGTCAAGCTGTTGTATGGGTGTTTTGCAAGGTATGAGAGACTGTGTGCATGGTGCTTGTTGCAGGCTATGTTTGTGGGAATATCAGGAAAATCAACAGCAGAAACCGGTCCATCGGACCATAAAATAGGCGGCTAAACAGCCGATAAATGGCGCACACCCTGACCTGTGAGACCAGCCCATTGGGCACTGCCAGATGGCTGAATAGGCCGCTCCAGCCTGTCCCTCACTGCAGCATTGCTGGTACTAGTATGGAGCTAAGAAGCTCTGACTGCTCTGTATAGAGGGTACGGCTTGAACAGTAGAACCAGCCCATTAATATCAAAGGATCCACATTCACAACTGCTTTGGTAACCTCTGAAAAACCAGCATGAGAAAATCCAGCTCCCATTTCGCGTCATAAAATCTTTATTTTTATTTTTAACTTTTGGTTGGTATAGCTCGGCGTACCAATGAAGGCTAGGCTCTGGTACGGCCCAATAGGTCTGATTCAGGTTCGGCCTCTGGGTTTATGGGACTCCAAAGCAAAAATAGAGGGACATATGTACGAGGGGATTGCGCCACCGGAACGTCACTTTTTTCGACGTTCTGGTGGCGCAATGTCCTGCACCATACCTACAAAGCTGCATTAAGCCACTTTCCATGGCTTAACACAGCTTTGTTAATATGATACCCTTTCACGCAGGTATCTGTGTGAAAGGGGCTGCAATGGGTGTTGCTGTGGAAGTTCCACCGCAACAGCCATTGCTTTTTGGCACTGCCCCAAATTTATAAGGATGTGTAAATCTTAGGAAGTGCAAAAACTAGCACCATGCAAAAGCAGGCATTTGATTGGCGGAACAAGGAGAACTCTGATTTCTCATTGTGTTTTGCTTTTTCTATATGTGCTGCATTCTGCAGCATTAATAGAAAGAGCAAATCATCATTATTGCCTATGGCGCAAGGGTGTCTGTGTTGGCAATATGCAGCCATTTTTAGCACCAGTGTTAGGGAAAACACAGGGGTGCGCCGTATTCTTGCAAATACGGCGCCTCCCTGCATTGTGGAAATGACGCAGTGCAGCACTGCCAAATGTGTTGCAGCTCCGCACTGCGCTATTTCCTTATATATATGCCCCAGAATCATTCCTTGACCTTTCCCTGTATCCCACCTCTATAATACAGAGTCTGGCTAGCAATAGCTGGCCCTTCCCAGTATCCCACCTCTACAATACAGAGCCTGGCTAGCCATCCCTGACCATTCCCTATATCTCACCCCTATGATATAGAGTCTGGCTAGACATCACTGACCTTTCCCTGTATCTCACTTCTATAATAGAGAGTCTGGCTAGCCACAACTGACCTTTCCCCGTATCTCACCTCTATAATACAGAGTCTGGCAGCCATCACTGACCTTTCCCCGAATCTCACCTCTATGATATAGAGTCTGGTAAGCCACCACAGACCTTTCCCTGTATCTCATCTCTATAATACAGAGCCTGGCTAGCCATCCCTGACCATTCCCTGTATCTCACCTCTATGATATAGAGTCTGGCTAGACATCACTGACCTTTCCTCATATCTATCTCACCTTTATAATACAGAGTCTGGCTAGCCACCACTGACCTTTCCCCGTATCTCACCTCTATTTTACAGAGTCTGGCTAGCCACCACTGACCTTTCCCCCTATCTCATCTCTATAATACAGAGTCGGCTAGCCATCACTGACCTTTACCCGAATCTCACACCTATGATATAGAGTCTGGTAAGCCACCACTGACCTTTCCCTGTATCTCATCTCTATAATACAGAGCCTGGCTAGCCATCCCTGACCATTCCATGTATCTCACCTCTATGATATAGAGTCTGGCTAGCCACCACTGACCTTTCCCCGTATCTCACCTCTATTTTACAGAGTCTGGCTAGCCACCACTGACCTTTCCTCGTATCTCACTTCTATAATATAGAGTCTGGCTAGCCACCACTGACCTTTCCCCGTATCTCACCTCTTTAGTATTGAGTCTGGCTAGCCACAACTGACCTTTCCCCGTATCTCATCTCTATAATACAGAGCATGGCTAGATATCGCTGACCTTTCCTCGTATCTCACCTCTATAATATAGAGTCTGGCTAGCCACCACTGACCTTTCGCTGTATCTCACCTCTTTAGTATTGAGTCTGGCTAGCCACCACTGACCTTTCCCCCTATCTCATCTCTATAATACAGAGTCGGCTAGCCATCACTGACCTTTACCCGAATCTCACACCTATGATATAGAGTCTGGTAAGCCACCACTGACCTTTCCCTGTATCTCATCTCTATAATACAGAGCCTGGCTAGCCATCCCTGACCATTCCATGTATCTCACCTCTATGATATAGAGTCTGGCTAGCCACCACTGACCTTTCCCCGTATCTCACCTCTATTTTACAGAGTCTGGCTAGCCACCACTGACCTTTCCTCGTATCTCACTTCTATAATATAGAGTCTGGCTAGCCACCACTGACCTTTCCCCGTATCTCACCTCTTTAGTATTGAGTCTGGCTAGCCACAACTGACCTTTCCCCGTATCTCATCTCTATAATACAGAGCATGGCTAGATATCGCTGACCTTTCCTCGTATCTCACCTCTATAATATAGAGTCTGGCTAGCCACCACTGACCTTTCGCTGTATCTCACCTCTATAATACAGAGCCTGGCAAGCCATCACTGACCTTTCCCCGTATCTCACCTCTTTAATATTGAGTCTGGCCAGCCACAACTGACCTTTCCCTGTATCTCACCTCTATAATGGACAATAGTAAAAAAGAAAACTCAACACACTACGAATTAAAACTGGACGACATGATATACAAGGGTTTTTGATAGTGTTTTTGTTTGCTTTCGTGAGATGCTGAGATGTTCTTATGTTCATAAAGGCATCGATTATGAGTGCCTTTGGGTGTGTCCGAAAAATAATGATGCACTTTTAAATTCAATTCCAATTTTTCACATTGAAATTGAGTACAAGGTTGTTGTGCTTGCTGTACCAAAATCTGCATGTCGAGGCACTTCTCTGCTCCCCCCTCCTCTAGTAAACTACAGCAGGTTTGATCTACTGATATTGAGCTCAGCTGAGACATTGGGAAAGTCTGACCCACTCGTAATTGCGGTACATGTGCAAACATAAATGCACTCGTAATCGAGGGCACAACGTGCTTTTTACACCTCTGTACTTCAAAGTACAGCACTTATGCAGTTTTAATTGTTGCTGTTGATGACCTGCCCTACACCAGTGCTTCAAGATGTATTTACCAGTGTTATGTTTCTTCTACATTTTGTGAGTGTCCACTGTCTGGATTGCAGACTCATCTCCTGGATTTTCTACTTGGTTAACAGAGTGCTATTAGGCTGATCACTTCATTGCACCTCCTTTACCTTCACTGCACCAAATGGTATCACACAGAATTGATTCAGGGCTGGGGGGAATTTGCAGGATACACTCACATATGAAGGGTTTGCTAGGTTATATTGTTGCTTCATGTGCATAATGATGGCATGGGCCATTTCAATAGTGCACAGTGCACACTGAATTGTTTGTTGACAATTTTGGGGGAAGTACTTCTTAAATCTTTTGATATTTAGGTTTAGACGGCACTGGTATTAATTTTAATAGACATCACTGAATGGAGTAATACAATCTAATGTTCTAAATTTAAAACACAACTTTAAAAACATAAACTATAAAGAGTTGTCAGAAACGGCCTCGGTTCCATGTCTTACTTGATAACTATTTTGAAGACCCAGTTTATGCTTTCTCTTTTAGGGTCAAAGAGCCCCGGCTCGACTCTCCCTATGAACCTGCTGCCTTTCTTTCCTACTTCTGTTGGTTGGTGAGTTGCAGTATGGAAAGGGAGTCTTTCCCCTTAGTAAGAGGTACAGGTTACCCTTTCTGTTTTGTTTACATTTTACACTTTATAATGCAAACAGTGCTGTATCTTTTGGGAGGGTGGGTGTTAAAGAAATGACACCCCCCAAATAAATGGATTCTTGCCTTGTTTTTTGGATCTGGAGCCGTGAGTCAGATCTGCTATGTCATTGTCTGGTTTTTCTCGCTATGCGCCAAGACAAACGCTCAAAATAGTGACCTGTGATTTAAAACACTAGTGAAAAAGAGATCAACAAAGATATACATCTGGTGGCATCATTTCAAAATGTCAAACCAGATAATCTGGAATCGATACCAGCCTCCCTGCTTGTTCAAATTGTCTGGTCCTAGGTGAACACTTTATTTCACAGAGCCTCCTTTTTCTTAATTATCATATATGAGAGCTCTTTTATTTGCCTGAATATAGGATGTGTGCTGTACAAGCACCTCTTGCGTTGGATTTATTCAACTATAATGTTGCTCCATCTATAACAAGATATGCATTGTTTATAGTTATACCCGCTCTCTGTTACCCTGGGCAGGAGACCGGGGAGGAGCGCCAGGTCTGGTTTCCCTTTGCGGCGCGCAGCCGCCCACGGCATCGTCATGCACCAGGAAGCGGTACAAAATCGCCAGCGCAGGCGTGCCCGGGCCAAGGGTGGGCCCGACTACGGCTGTCTGCAGCTGGACGAGGCTGGACTGGGCTTATTCACTTGGGCGCACAACCTGGGATACGTTCGGGTGGGCGTGACAGCTTCCATCACTGTTTCTAACACCGGCCAATGGGAGGGGACACCCCAGGAATACAGGATAAAGATATATCTGTGAGTATTTTATTTTCTTGGTTGGGCACTCTGTGGAATCTTGCATGGACTGCGAGCAAATTTTGAGCAATTCACTGTTATCCACCTTGTTGCCCTCCTGGGCTTCCTGGGCTATTGGATTCCTTGTCATCTGGCCCTGTTTGATCCAGCATTATGGGAAAAAAAGGCTCAGCTAGCTACGGGTCAGCCGAGCCGCACTATTGATAAATTTTTGGCAAATGCAGTAGGCGCTATCAACAAGCAGATAGTTCAGACGGAGAGGCTGCTCTAATTTGATTTAGGGTGTTCTGGACTAAGTTAGCCATCTACCTTGCCAATGCCTCCCAGGGCCCAAGTTTTGCCTGCCCCTTCTTTTACCTCAACTGTGACACCCGTGGAGTTATCCCCACTCGAGCCCTTAGCCTTGAGGCTTGAGCCTTCCCTTTCCCCGTCTACACCATCCCCTGACCTGGTGTGCTTCTCCATCACCAAGCGGGAAATGGAAGGCGAAGAAGACCATGGAAGCTACTGTGATCACACGTCAGGGACAGGTGATGGCTGCAAACGGGCTGCTCATGAAGGACTTGATTATCCACTTGGCGCCAGCTTTACATAACATTACGGTGACTCTAACTGATCTTTTATTGCCGCTCATGATTTGATTATATAAACTGGAATTAGTAACCAGGGAGATGGATATTCTTTTGGCATCAGTGGAGAATCATAAACCTTCTCAATTGCCAGCGCCTCCCATAGTAGTTGATGCTAGTCCCTCTGCTATTCCCCTGAGTAATAGTGGTGCCCAGCCCGGTAAGGCTAATCTTAAGTCCAAGGGAGCTTCGGCCCAACATATAGCGCTAGGGTCGGGTGGTCCAGGGATTGCGGGAGAAGGAGCTTTCAGCACCGTGCGGCCCCATCAGGCACTAGGCTCCAATGATGTCCCTTATATAGGGGTGCAACCCTTTAAGGTTCGCCAGCTTCCTGCAATAGACCTTCCTCCAGCATTTGCTCCCTACTCTGTGGTTTTGACAGGGGTGCCTGTCATTCCTGCTCATAAAGAGGCATCTACGCCCAACTAATTAATAAAGTCTCCTATTGGTTGGCCTTGCACTCCGTGTTTTCTGGCAGGGACCATAAGGATATCTTGATGGCGCAGAGGGTGGCATGGATAGGTCCTTCAAGGAAATCCTTTGAGGGAGACTGTATCATCATCTCGGTCCGCTACCTGGAGCTAGCACGTAAAATTATTTCTGGGGCATCAAGATAATTTCCCCCAACCTCATGCATCAAACTACTCCTGTTGTTTTTTTTAAACAGACCCCCGTTGTGTATTCCAGGGGAGGCACTTCCCACATGGGGTAGGTTGGATGAAGGAGGATTGGGGCAGCCGTTGCCACTCTCAAACTCTTATGGCCCCTTTGCAGATTTGAATGAGTTGGATTGACTTCAGAAGGGGGAGGAGTCAGACATCCCGCCTACCAACAAATTGATCCCCTGAGACAGAGTGTAGAGGAAGATTGCTCCCCACTAATATTAAGCCCCATTGTGATTCTTTCAGCTCCACCACCGTGTGTGCTCCCCACAACTATTCATATGTCCCAGGAGAGGTTTCAGTAGCCTCACTCTCCATCTCCCCTCACAGGTAGCATCAATCACATTCCTGGCAGTGAATTTAGCATTATATCTTGGAATGTGGCAGGCCTGTCTTCCAAGTTTACTGATGATAGATGGCTACTGTTTGTCAGGACATATAAAATCATATGGTTACAGGAAACCTGGGAGATCAAGAATACATTTTTTGGGGATATGAACAAGACTATTTTTTGTCCAGGGTCTAACTCAATCATGGGACGTGCTAGTGGAGGTCTTATCATATTTGTGGCTTTAGATTTATGTAAAGACCTAAAGATTTTAAAGTTGGATTTTCAGGCATTCCAGGGCCTAGAATTACATATATGGAGAGCACCCACTCTCGTCATAATTAACTTTTACAACGCCAAGAGGGGAGAGTGTGGGTCTCCTTATCTTAATGCCTTGAATTGTGCCCTTGACTCATTAAAGGATGAGGGTCGTGGGCATATACATTTTATCCTAGTGGGTGATTTTAAATCTCATTTGTGTCCATCTTTTGTGAAGAACCAGTCGACAGATGATATCCATATGAAGCACAAAACGGAAGGGAAGGCATTAAACAATCTGCTACTTACCCATAATCTGGTAAATACCTTAGATCTGTGGTACTACAGGCCTATTTCTCAACTGCCCCCGACCGTTAAAAGTAGAGGCTCGGCAACAATTATAGATTTCATATTTGTGACAGCACTTTTGGGAGTGGCCTCCGGCTCATTTAATATAGAGTATAGCGCTTTTAGGGACCATAACCCACAGATATTGGTATTGACAAGGCTGGGCCATTCTACCTTAGGCCCCGTTAGCCTCTGGTTCCCTTAACTCCCACTGACCAGGGCAGGCACCTTCGATGGGCGAATATAGACGTAAAGGCCTTTACCCATAGCCTCATCTCTTCATGCCAGAAAGAGATAGGCATATGTCTAAGTCCTAACACACTGAGTGAGGAAATTCTAAGTGCATTCTCTTGTATGGCTCAGAGATGTTCTGGTCTTCTAAATGCACAGACAGCAGGGTGGGTTCGGGTTTCCCCCTCATGGTTCGATGACCAGTGTTCGCAGACCTTAAGGAGGCTAAAAGCAGCCTTGAAACAGGTGCCACATAAGCATGGGCGTAAAATCCGTTCCGCTCGCGGATTTTGCGGATTTTCGGCAAATTCGCAATCCGCGAACTCTCGCGAACTTGCCGAAAATTCGTAAAATCCGTGCGAAGCGGATTTTTTGCTTGGTCGCACTTGCCAACTAGAATACTATACAATTTCGCGGGAGTAAACACTTGCGAACACGTAGATGCGGCGGGCAGCGACAATCTCGCAATTGCGAGATTGCAAAATTTGCAATTTCGCACAAGAAATCCACCAGCAGGCAGCATAAACCTTGAAAATTATGATTTTTATCAGAATAACTCCTCAGGTTGACATTTGCCTGCACTTTTTCTTTGCAAGGAGTCCATTTTGGGGGGGGGGTGGGAGGAAGGAAGTGCCCCACAGTCTCCAACTTCCTGTTCCTGTCCAGCAGGCTCCTCCCAGTGCTTTCTTCATGTGCTGGTCACTTTGATTTGGATCTTGACCTGGAAGGCTTACTTTTTGTGGATGCTGCTGGATATTTGGATTTTTGCAAAACTGAAAGCACTCAGCAGGTGCAAACGTTCAATCTTATCATTAGTAACCTTTCCCTGTAGTGCTTCCTGAGGGGCCCCTTCAGAGTTCATTTGCCTACTTGCAACTATTCTATGACACTGCTCTGACCCTCACAGCAGGCTCAGAGAATAGCTACAAGTATACAACAAAGGTCCTGTTAAAAAAATTACACTGCAACAGAAAGCAATTACAGACAAAACTGAAAGCACTCAGCAGGTGCAAAAGTTCAATCTTATCATTAGTAACCATTCCCTGTAGTGCTTCCTGAGGGGCCCCTTCAGAGTTCAGTTGCCTACTTGCAACTATTCTATGACCCTGCTCTGACCCTCACAGCAGGCTCAGAGAATAGCAACAAGTAGGCCACAAAGGTCCTGTGAAAAAAAATTGCACTGCAACAGAAAGCAAATTACAGATAAGGAAGCAGGTGCCAGCCAGACTGGAAGTTTAAATTCAGTGACACATTAATCAACCCCAAATTAATTCATGTCAGTTGAAGCAGGGCAGGTGTGCTTGCTTTTTTTCACCCCCATAATCTACAGTGATAAACCAACCAGAGGGTGGCAGTGATGTACCAGAGGGTGGCATGGGTGTACCAGAGGGTGGCAGTGGTGAAACAGAGGGTGCTGTGAACCTGTGATGATGAACCAGACGTAGAAACAACATAGTCGCGGCCGTTGCGAGCCGACAAGTAAGTTCGCAATTGCGAACTGGTACACAACCCTCGCGAACTGGCAGAAACCCTTGCGAACACAAAAAAAAAAAAAACGCAAATTCGCGAGAGTTCGCGGATTTTGCGGATTGCGAATCCGTAAATACGCAAGTTCGCGGATTGCCAATTCGCAAAATCCGCTAATGCTTAGTGCCACAGCAGAAAGATAGAATGTCCTTGTGCCAACGCTTTTTAAAGAGTCGGGCGAACTGAGGGATTCAACTTCATTCTGGAAAATTATGGATAGCCCTTGCTTCGCAGAACCAGTTAATCCGACAGTTTGCCACCACATCACGCCAGATCAGTGGGTGTCTCATTTTGAAAAAGTTTATAATGTAGCCTGTCCCGGCGAGTGTAGTGTAGATATATTGCGATAACACCGAGGTCTGGGCTCCCTTGCTGACACAAGTTCTAAATGCGGTGGTCTTGAAGGGGACGTTGCCCTCCTGGTCCACCGCTGTTATAGTCCCCATTTTTAAAAAAGGAGACAGGGATAATCCGCAATCCTACCACCCAATCTTCCTCATTGGCGCCATAGTTAAGGTCCAGGTTCGGGTACTCCTATCTATATTGTCCTTGTGGGCAACAGATAACCATATTTTATCGGAAGTTCAATATGGCTTCCTGGAAGGCCTGTCAACCATGGACCAATGTCTCAACCTACACCTTCTGATTTCTAAATACACAGTGGCTCAAACGGGCGCCATGTATTTAGCTTTCATGTACCTTACGTTCGCTTTCGACTGGGTAAACCAGTCTAAGCTCTGGGACATATTAATTTCTTTGGGAGTAGACCCTCGTATTGTCCATCTATTCATATTACTCCATGCCCACACAAAGGGGGCAGTGAGATTCTCACATGAGGGATAACTGTCTAATCATTTTAATTGTATACGGGGGTGCGCCAAGGCTGCATCCTAGCTCCTTTTTTGTTCTGGACACCGAATCATACCTTACGGCCCTAACTAGTGTTCATGATTGATTCTTAATCACACGCTTCAGATTCAATCAGCTTCATCATCTTTTAGCATCCCCAGCTATTTTTATCCTCCTGCTAGACCACCGTGGACCCTGTGGCTGCGATCATCGATATCCTCAGGACACGTTACATTTTATATTATTGTGAAAATTTTCCTCATTGCCTAGACAATGCTTCCTCCAGCTATTGTTAAAAAATCTAAAGTTTAGGCAAGCTAAAGTGGCACTTTTGCACTTACAGTTGTGACCTAATCCCTTCACACTATGCGCGGTAATAAGTTTCTTGAGGCCCGCCTACAGATCTAGGTTATCCAGAATTGGTTGAACATGTGTGGCCTGCTCTGGTTAAGACTTTTTATCATGTGGGCGTGTATACCTTTGTCCATTAGAGTTTTATCATTGTGTACTGTTTTAACCCCTTCATGATGTTTTAGCTGCTTGATCTGCTTTTTTGTCTATCTTTTTTTTTGTCTCTTTTTATTGAAAAATATATAACAAGCAAGGCAAAGAAATATATTCCATAAAGTACCAATTCAAACGGGGAAAGAAAGATAATACAACCAAATCAGCAGTCAATGTATAGGAGGGGAGGAGGGGAGGACAGGGCAAAATCAATGCACATACAATAGAGTAGTCAGAATGCGGGGTCAGGGGGAAGGTGGGACATCAGTATTTTCTATTATGGGTGGTGCACATATATCGGCACGATACCCATTCCAAGGTCCCCTGACTCTACACCACGTTCGGGGCCGACCCCGGGCCAAATACACAGTTTTTTCCCTAAACATGCACCAGTCCATGTTCTCCTTCCATGCTTCAACCGTAGGTGGCCTATGGGATCCCCACATTTGAGCAATGTCTCGCTTGGCAATCATGGCCCCCAGGGTCGTCCTCTGTGTCTGAGCTACATTATAATCCGTGGGTTCCCAAACATTCAACAAACATCGTCTAGCTTCCGGCAAGAGGGCAACCCCCGTCACTTCCCTCATTACATCATACACCCCGCTCCAGAAGGCAGCAACCTCATGACATTCCCAAATAATATGGAGAAATGTCCCTATCTGCCCACATCCTCTCTTACACAAACCCTCCTCACAAAAACCCATGTGAACCAAACGGGGGCCCGTGACGTATACTCTATGAAGAATCTTAAGCTGGACCAGTCGGAGTCGATCTGGAATCGCGACCTCCTTGGGAAAGGAGATTGCCGATTGCCAGTCCTCGTCATCCAGCTCAAGGCCGTCACAGGTCCACAAATCCCAAAGATGCAAAAGGAGGTCCGACCTATAGTTTATTAATTTTTTATAGACTAAGGAGATAGTACTGTCAGGCACATAACCGTCCAACAGTCTATCTTCAAGCGGGGATGACTCCGGAATTACCTCCCCCACCGGGAAAACCGACCTCAAAGCATGGCGAACTTGAACATAACGGAAGTACTCTGAATCACTTAGATCAAACTCCTTCTGCAACACCTCAAACAATTTTACCTGACCTTTGACCCAGAGGTCTCCCACCTTAATAATACCAATGAGGTCCCATTTATTGAACCTCTTGGTCTTCCACAGTTTACCAAGTTTATCGGAACCAAAAAGCAGGGTCGCTCGATTCAAGCGGTCCTTCCATCCCATCGAACTAGTTGCGTCCTGCCACAGACGTACTGCTGTCTTGGTAGGTCCCAACAAATCCTTAAGCACCGTTTTAGAGTACAGCGCCCTATAGTAGTTACCCCCAGGTAACAGCCATCTATCCATGGCAAAGGCGGGATTCAATTCGGTACCATACATACCATGATTAATGGCTCCCAATTGAGACACCCAATAGTAACGTTTTATATCAGGGAGAGCGATACCCCCGTCGTACCACGGGAGCGTCAGTTTAGCCAGCGCAATACGAGGTCTGCCGTCCCATATCAGCTTCCTTTGAAGATCCTCGACCGCACGGAAATAGCTGGCCGGGACTATATAGAGAGTGTTTTGGAGAGCATAGAGAAAACGAGGCAGAGACATCATTTTAAAGAGGGCCGCACGACCAAGCGGCGAAAGCGGAAGTTTACGCCAACCCGCGACGTCTTGCTTCAATCTAGCTAAGGGTGGGAGGAGATTCTGTTCGTACCGAATTGCGGGGTCCAATGAAATATAGATACCGAGATACTTAAACCCCGTTTGCGCAATCTGGATGGGACAATTATTTGGAAGAAGAGGCCGGACGTCACCTGAAAGGACGTATAGATAGGATTTTGTCCAGTTAATAATTAAGCCTGAGTTCCTACCAAACGAGTTCAAAACATCGCACAAGACTATCAATGACTTCCGAGGCAAGGTTAAGTACAGAAAGATATTATCTGCATAAAGCGAGATGCGATCTTCAAACTCAGAGGACCACCAAATACCCTTCATCGAAGGCTCCCACCGGATCCAGGCGGCAAGGGGTTCGAGAGCTAGGGTGAACAGGAGCGGCGACAAAGGACAACCCTGACGAGTTCCTCTCCCGAGACCAAACGAAGAGGAGACGCGGCCATTCACAACAATTTACGCGAGGGGGTCCTCATAGAGCAGCCTCACCCAGCTAATAAAACCGGGTCCAAACCCGAACTTAGCCAACGCGGCCCATAAATACGGCCACTCTACGGTGTCGAAGGCCATCGTGGCATCCAACGACGCCAAGATGGATGGCTCACTCAACGTCGCGGCTCTCGCGAGAACACCATGCAGACGCCTAAGATTCAGAGCGGTGTTTCTATGCGGGATAAAACCGGATTGATCCGGATGTATCAACTCGCTGATAACAATGATCAATCGGTTAGCTAGTACTTTCGCGAGAATCTTAGGCTCCGCATTCAAAAGAGATATAGGTCGATACGACGCACATCTATCTCTCGGCTTCCCTTCCTTGTAAATCACCACAATGGTCGCTAAACGCTGATCACGGGGGAGAAAACCACACTCCAAAAACATGTCCCGTAGATACGGAGCCATCTTGTCCGGCCGCAACTTGTAAAGTTCAATAGGCAGACCGTTGGGACCCATTGCTTACCGCGAAGGCAGGGAACGAATCGCAAGAGCCACCTCATCAGCTGTTATTACGGCGTCCATTTGCTCCCTATCAACATCAGACAGACGTGGTAAAGCAATATCACGCAACAATAGATGCGAGTCCTCTTCCAGTCTGTCCGACACAGAGGAGTACACTGTTCGGAAGTGATCCGCGAAACACTGAACAATCTCTTTGGGGTCTGAAACCCGAGCACCACCAGCTGTCTCGATCACAGGCACCACCCGACTACCTCTATCTTTCTTATCCAGCCACGCAATCAATTTACCAGCTTTATCTCCCACATCATACAGACGTCCCTGCTGTTCCCTACTCATGGCCTTAGCTGCATCAGTAACCAATGCCCTGTACTCAAGTTGTTTTAGTCGCAGGACATGTGTCTTAGCACGGGTGACCTCCCGCTCCAGGTCAAGCTCCAAGTCCGCAATCTCTGTCTCGATCTTAACCACCTCCTCATCTCTCCGTTTCTTGACACCCGCTATTAAAGACAGGGCCTGACCCCTGAGGACCGTCTTGAAAGCCTCCTAAAGCGATACCGCGGACGAAACGAAAAATACAGGTCAAGCGATTTTACCAGGGCAGCACGAGTTTTAGGATTTCGAAGATACCAAGGGTTAATCGGAGCAGTCCGCCCCTCGGTCCCAGAATCCAACTCCACCCGAAGCCACAACGGAGAGTGATCATAAATTCCCCGAGCCAAATGCTTAACCTCAACGATAGAAAGAGCCTGAGCAGCCGGTACCAAGATATAATCAATCCTAGAGAGGCTACTGTGAGCGCCAGAATGGAACGTATACTGCCACTGAGCAGGATGTAACAATCTCCAGCAATCTACCAGACCCAAAGTGTCGAGGAAATTGTAAAGCCAGTTCTGTACTCCCCTTAGATCCCTGGGTGGGTGTCGATCGATCATACCGGAAACCACCGCATTAAAATCACCACCTAAAAACAGTGACCCCCTCGGAGAGAGCGAGGATAACTCGCCCCAAATCCGTGAACGTAGTCGACTGCAGGCCAGGGGGGACATATACAGAGATCAGGGAGAGGTTCCGGCCCTCCCATCTACCCGTAAGAGCGACATAGCACCCTCTATCATCAAGGACCGTGTTATCAATCTCCAGCGGGAGAGAATTCTTAATGAGGATACCAACCCCTCTGGGGCCAGAGGAAAACCCAGCATGTGCAACCAAACGATACCCCCTCCTATTCATAGCATGACAAGTATTGCCAATCAAGTGCGTCTCCTGAAGAAGGACCACATCAGGAGCAAAACGCTTCAACAGTTGCAGCACCACCCCACGTTTTATCCTATCTCCCAGACCATTTACATTCCAACTCATTAGTGTCAGCCCTCTACCCCCCATCCCGAAAAAGAAAGAGGATCCAGCCCCAGGAAGAACTCAGCACTTCGATCAAACGATCTAAGAACACATTGCCTTGCGAAGAAACAAATACACACCCCAACAAAAACCCCATCCCCCACCAACATCCCGTTACAAAACCCCCCACCCTGCACCCCTGCGTGAGACAAAAAAAAAAACCAAACTTGCAGTGTGCCTGTCGCCCCCACATCTAACTAAGCTACAAAAAGAAACTCAGAGGAGGAATAAGACCCTTCAATGGCCCGCAACCCCCACATATACATCAAATCACATGTCAGGATTATCGAACCACAGTTCGAGGCCTGCAAGAGACCCCAGAAGCCAAGCAGCCGGTGCCTATTCCTGTTCCATAGGTCCGCCTCCGCACCGCCAGACTGCTCCTCCGATGGCTGCTGGTTCGGCAGAGTGTCCAGACAGTCGATATCCGGTCGATCGAAAAAATAAGTCAGCTCCACATGTTCGATCCTCAACTTGCCCGGGAAAAGCATAGCGTATTTATAGCCCATATCACGCAGTCGACTTACTTTTCTGCCTTTCACCCTCCGGTTTCCCCGCCATTGCGGGAGATAGGTCGACTTGGATCGATGAGTCAAAGCAGGAAGATGGCGGCCCCTGGTCCCCACGGGCGGAGGCAGCCCCAGCTAGAGGGCACAGGCCGAATATCCTCCAGATCCGGCAAGGCAATGAAGAATTACACTCGTGGGTGACACAGGGCGGCAGTCTTCAGGCTCGGGGGGGGGGGGCACGTTCACAGTCACGGGTCTCTCTGGAAGCAAAACCGATAGTGAAAGCAACCGGACCGGTCGTCCCAAACCCAACAGGCCGATGTTGTTCAACTACAGCTCAGGCACCATGCCAACTCCACAGCCGGGAATCACGGAGACGTAGGCCGCAATCTTCTAAGCACCATAACACCGGTTCCCGGGGTCCGATTCAAAATCTAAATGCAGGTTTCGCCTCACTCGTGGTTCGCCTTCACGAAGACGTCGATGAGGGACAGGATGAACGACAGGATAGGTGTGGGAGGTTACGAGGGTCTCGGGAGCCCTAAGCTCACGCGGCCATCTTGGTTGCGCGCGAAGCTCCTCCTCTTTTTTTATCTATCTTGTGATGTACCTTTTAAGGTTGAGCTGATGTAAGCAGCGCGAAACGCTGCATCCAGTAAAGCCTCTATTGTTATCGACTTGCTTGGAATCTGGGACAAGGGATGGGCACCGCAGGGCCATTGGCGATTTCAGCATGTGTGTGCGCACGTTCACCCATGCGCCGTGCACATCTCCTGTCCCACTTCCAGAGCAAGTCAGCCTCCTGCAATCAATCACACACGCACACACAGACACACACGCACGCACACACACATACACAGACACAGGCGCACGGGCACACACACACACACACGTGCACACACACTCCCCACGCCCTCACCGGGATCTTTCGTCGCTGCGCTGCTACAGGCTCCGTCACTCCGCCGCATCATCTGGCACACGCGGAGCTTCCCTCACTCAAGGGAGCCCCGCACTTGCATCGGCGGCCTCAGGCGCCACTTCTGCTCCTTCTGATCGTCTCCTAACACACGCGGGGCTCTCCCTCAGGCATAGCAGCACCGCGTCACCACTGCTCCTCTGGGCCAGCCACTCCGTGGCGTGGGTTTCACGCAGAAGGCGGAAGTCCCGCCCCACGATGCGTGACGTTCCCGAACTTCCGGTATGGGTGTGCAAATCTCCGATGTTGCTCCTCGTAAAATGCGGGGCAGAAGACATCAGGTGTAGAAGTTTAAATGGACACCGGATTTCTTTAATTACCCGACTGTCCGGTGAAATTCTGGACAGGTAGTGATCAAACTTAGTAAGGACGTTTTTATAGTGTTTCCTGGGTATACCTGTTTGTGTGGGTGAGATTAATACTTTTCAGTTGCTAGCCCTACACTCCCTTGCTGGGAGTCACTTTTGCAATCAAACCAAAAGGTTTTAGGTGTGGGAACGTAAATTAGTTTTAAATCGCCAATGATAGGTTGGCAACTATGCCCCTTCCGTTTCGCATTTTGTCATGTCGATTACTACTGTGCCTTTGCCCCGGCAGCAGCCTCTCTTTCATCACTGGCCACCCAAGGGCCTCCCATTGTGCTTGTACGGCGTCGACCTGCTCTGCACTTCCCACATTCAGGGAAAGCAACCGCCGGCAGCAGTCTCGCTTTGCAGGATGTCCTCCATCGACCCGCAGCTCTGCTCTCGTTCCAGGGACCCTAAGGACGGCAGGAGCTGTTTCCTCGTTGGGTGCAGGGTTGTTGCCTACAGAGGCCCTTCAGGTGTGCGAGGGGGGTTCAGTTGGTGTCTATGTGCCTCTCACGACTCTGGAGTACCTCTGGCACTGTGGAAACAGCGTGGGAGGCAGGCTTGTTTCCAATCCCTCTTCTCATGGGGAAACCTGATGTGCAGGCTGAGGGTGCTGGTGGAGGCTTCCCTTAATACAGATGCAGGCCGGTATTCGCGCACCACGCTGGGAAGGTGCTCTTCTTCCATACCCCTCCTTCTCTTATATTGGGGCAGTCACCTGCAGATTTCCCTGTGCTGCTTGCTGCTGGAGGGCCCACCACAGACTTCCTCGCGCTGTGGACCATCCACTGTCACCAGGCCGCAAGCAGTGTCCCTCATGTCAGCTGCTGCAGAGACGATCCCCTACGTGCTCACCTGTGGCCAGTGCCCCTCGCCCTGCTGGTCAGCAGCGTGCAGGTACCAAGGACACGGTACGGTCTGCCTTACGTGCCTAGCTTATTTGCCACGCCTGCTGTAACATCAGTCTACCCGGGGCTCACCACATGCCCAGTGGGTAACTGGTCACTGCTTGCGACTGCTGGCAGGGGGTGCCCTCAACGAAGGCTTTACTCTCCCCCCTCGCAAACGTCAGGGCTGCTGCTGCACTCAGGTCCAACCCGCTTGTCGCCATTCTAAGGGTGCTAATGTTTTGCAGAACATCTGTTACCAGAAGGGGTTTCACTGAGTAATAGACCCTGATCATTATTCTGTCAGTGAGACCAAAACATATTTTAAAATAGGCCTCGTCTTTATGCTTGAGCGCACCTCACAATTTAACTCGCCTTGATGATTGCTTTCACTCTATCAATCTATCTATCTATCGCCCTCACTCTATCTATCTATCTATCTATCTATCTATCTATCTATCTATCTATCTATCTATCTATCTATCTATCTATCTATCTATCTATCTATCTATCTATCTATTTATCACCCTCTATCTATCTATCGCCCTCACTATCTATCTATCTATCTATCTATCGCCCTCTATCTATCTATTGCCCTCACTCTATCTATCTATTGCCCTCACTCTTAACTATTGCCCTCACTCTATCTATCTATCGCCCTCTATCTGTCTATCACCCTCTCTCTATCTATCGCCCTCACTCTATCTATCGACCTCTATCTATCTAGCGCCCTCACTCTATCTATCACCCTCACTCTATCGCCCTCACTCTAGCTATCTATTATCTATCTATCTATCTATCTATCTATCTATCTATCTATCTATCTATCTATCTATCTATCTATCTATCTATCTATCGCCCTCTATCTATCTATCACCCTCACTCTATCTATCTGTCTATCGATCTATCGCCCTCACTCTCTCTGTATCTATCGCCATCACTCTATCTATCTATCTATCTATCTATCTATCTATCTATCTATCTATCTATCTATCTATCTATCTATCTATCTATCTATCTATCTATCTATCTATCTATCGCCCTCACTCTATCTGTCTATCTACCTATCGCCCTCACTCTCTATCTATCTATCTATCTATATATCTATCTATCTATCTATCACCCTCACCCTATCTATCTATCTATCTATCTATCTATCTATCTATCTATCTATCTATCTATCTATCTATCTATCTATCTATCTATCTATCGCCCTCACTCTTATCTATCGCCCTCCCTCTATCTATCGCCCTCCGTCTCTCTATCTATCGTCCTCCTCGGTGAACGACCTTTACAACGCAACTTTTACCACGCAGTGCCTTTACGACGCAACTTTTACAACGCAAACCATTACAACGCATTGCGCTGGGGGGCGCTCTAGGATAGGGAATAGGTTTAATGTACTATCCAACACCTTCCCTACTATCCACGGGGACTGGAGTTGGAATAGTAAATTAAACAATTCACTATCCAGCGCCTAAAAGCACTTTGCGCTGTAATGGTATGCGTCGTAAAAACCGCGTTGTAAAAGAATGCGATGTAAAAGCATGCGTTGTAATGTCATACACCCATCGTCCTCACTCTATCTATCTATCGCACTCACTCTATCTATCTATCGCATCACCACATCATCACTCAGCACCACCACAGCATCACTCAGGGGCACCACAACATCACTATGCTCTACCACAGCATCACTGAACGCAACAGCATCATTCGTCGCCACCACAACATCTCTCAGCGACACCACAGCATCAATCTGTGCAACCATTCAACAACAACTGGTTCAAATAAGGGACTTAAAACGTGGCTCTTTCAGTAACGACTTAGGGTGTTTCTCTTCAGCAATGACTTATGGTTGTTCCTTTTCCCTCTCTTAATCTGTCCCTTGGCGCCGGGAAACCCACTGCGGGTAGCTGCGCGCCTTATAAGTTTAAATAAATAAATAAATAAAAATAAATAAATATGTTCTCTCAATGTTTCAAGCTTTATTACAAATGTTACAAAAAGATGTTAATATTTCACTTCTGTTCTTGGATTTTCGTCACAATAAAATACACTGAACATAATCTTCACAAAAGTTATTTACCAAAGTTTAAGCTATTGCCATTATAAATTACAATAAATTACAAAAAAAATTAAAAGCCATTGTTATTTGTAATATCAATACATCTAAGTCACGTAAATACAACACATATTGCATTACAAATGCTATAAGTGTCACATTTGCAAAAGTTATAACTATTGGCATTGTAAATGACAAAGCTATTAATTTCCCTATTTTCAAAACCAACACATGAATAAAAGATTTGTCATTTAGAATACCAATATCTCAAACTTTCCTAATGCGAGACCTATTGCATTGCAAATGCTTGTTCTTTTTGTATGAAAGTTCAACTGTATCTTTTATGGATGCGCTGCATCTGAATAAAGAAATATATATATATATATATATATATATATACTATAGTTTATATGACTACTGTCTTACCTCTAAGTTCTCTAATGGCATTGTTGCTGGGGGGCAAGCCATTAATATTTCTAGGTTCATGTTTAAAAACAATCACTTTATACATTTCTGCCCATGCATGGTATAATCCGATATAGCGAGGTGAAACACTTCCGCATGTTAAAGAAATACACTTATTTGAACTTTGAAAAGCCTCCATCATATTTTTACATTATGTCTGTTGCATGATATACATGCCAAACGTTTTCATGGCTTTTCTCTTGCACACACTTTTAAAACCAAGCAAGACCTTTGGATCGGCTGTAGCTCGACTTACCCTGTTAATTTGATCAAGAGTCCACCTCTATTTTTGACTTGGGCTTAGTACATAGAGCTGTCAGTCACTTGCTAAATTGATTTGCAAAAGGCGATGCATGGAAACACGGTACACTGCCTACTTGCACCAATATGACAACCCTACCATCAAGGCTTCTCATAGCAGAGATGAAGAAGAGTGTGTGCAGTGAAAATGCATTTAAAATAAGTGATCCCAGAGCAGGCACTACAGCCATTGCTTTGCACGTGACCATGGCCATGAGCTTCCAGTGAAAACTACTGGGCCCAGGTGTGATTATCAGGGTCGTAGCTACAAGGAGGCATGTTTTGGGTATGACACCACGAAATGCAGTCTTGGCTTGGTAGCTGGGTCTAGGAGTCCTGAGTCAGGTCTGCTGTAACTGCATCATTTTTTCTTGTTGTTCTCCCTTCACTAAGAGCATTTAACTTATTTATGTTTTGGAGCAGAAACTTAAATATATATATATACAGACTGGTTTACCAAAAAAGTATTAAATCTGACCGACATAAGTAGTTCGTGAATGGGTTCCAAAATACTACTTTTTGGAATTTACAAACATTAACTCCCTCTATTCTGACACTCTCCGTATTATATTGGAACGTGGCAGGTCTCCGATCAAAGACTAATCTGAAAACATGGCTGGACCTAGTAAACAACCACCAGATAGTCTGCCTTCAGGAGACCTGGGTAATAGACCCAATTCACTTACAGGGCTATAAAACTTACCACACTCCAGCCAGCATTACTACGCACGGCAGATCCAAGGGAGGTTTAGCAGTGTATATTTCTAATACTTTGCCAGTAAAGAAAATTACTGTTCTTCACACCACTGCGAACTTTCAAATGATATTGGTTATTTTTAACAAATGTATGTCATACTGTTTTATTAATTTCTATAATAATTTATCCCCCGTAGACTGTGCGAGAACTGTATCTGAAATTTCTTCCCTCACAAATGAGCAACGTAACAGGCAACCATCACTTGTTTGTAATGTGATTTGGGGGGGGATTTCAATGTTCCTTTGTGTATTAATCATAAGTTAGGCATCTGCGGGCTTCTAGATGAAGATGATTGTCCTCTGTCTCACTTTTCACATACCCATCTAGGTGATGCTCTGAATGATAGTCTCTTCGGACTAGAATTAATGTTTGCAAACGATCTCGTGGATCCCCCCGTTGATTTCAGACCTACTTTCCACGGCAGGGGTTCGTCAAGTACCATTGATTTTATTTTATGCTCACATATTTTAAAGGGCAAGCTCCAAAAGTTTGCCACAGGCACAGACATTTCAAGTGACCACTTCCCAAATAGTATTACCCTCCTGGTTGATACGGATGATATCTATCCTAACAGATTTAGTTTACTGACCCAGCAATCTTTGGCCATGGATAAAACCAATGGCTTTTCTGTGAAGTGGTCAAAAATTGATCCCACAAGAATTACTAGCAAGGTTATACCCAAGGCCCTTCCTTGGATTAACTTCTGTCTGGCAGATGAGTCCCCACCTGAGCTGATCTTATCTAGCTTTCAGGAGATTCTAAAAGTTATGAGGGCTGTACTACTCCGCCACCATAAACCAGGAAACCAGATATCTCCCCGGTGGTTTAACTCCGCCTGTCGCAAAGCGCTATCTGCCCTAAAAAAGGCAATACATAACCCAATCAGAGACAAAGCTGAGATAGCCAAACTCAGAACAGAGTATAGAAAGGCTCAACAAAACTGTAAAAAGGATCTAAAGAAAAATTTATGGGCCCAACTACACACGAGTTGCCGAAGTAAAGACGGCGCCCAGTTTTGGCGTATAGTCAAATCACCTTTTCTAGCCGAAGTAAACACTCTCCAGCACCTAGATGTGGCTGTGACGGCGGACGAGTGGGTGACTCACTTCTCCAAGATTTTTGGTGGTACCCCTGTGGACATAACACCACGGGCCTTGTCGACTGTCGACTATTCCAAGATACAAGTATACCCTATCGACCTCCACTTCAGCTTAAGTGAGGTCATACACGCCTTAACGTCCTCGAAAACCGGAAAGGCCCACGGCCCTGACGGAGTCCCTCTCGACATTTTTCTCACCAACATGGAGCTGTGGTCTCCCATCGTCACCCAGGTGATGGCGGCGGTCTCTAAAGTTGGTCTACCAGACTCCTGGTCCTCTTCCATCCTGCTCCCTATATTCAAAAAGGGTGAACGAAACAACCCAGCCTGCTACAGGCCCATTTCCCTCCTGGACTCCCTGGGGAAGGTCGCGGGACGACTGATCCTGGAACGCCTCCAGGATTGGGCGTCGGAGAATAAGGTCTTGACCGACCTTCAGTACGGATTCCGGGAGGGACTTGGTACTGTTGAGCAGGCATTGAATTTAACCCTCCTAATAGGCAAGTATGTCGGGGCAAGAGGAGGTAATCTGTACCTAGTATATGTCGACCTCAGCGCAGCGTTCGACTGCGTGTTACATTCCAGGCTGTGGTTCATCCTTGCCGAACTGGGAGTCGATCCTTCCCTTATTGCGTTTCTTCGTGAGCTTTATTCTGATGCCACAGCATGCGTAAGATACGGGATTGGCGGCGAACTTTCGCCCTCTTTCCCAGTATCAAGAGGAGTAAGGCAGGGCTGCGTCCTGGCTCCTTTCTTGTTTAACCTTTATACCAACGGGCTGGAAACAGCCATGTTAGATAGGAACCAGGACCTGCCAACTATTAACCATCGCCCCATACCTGCATTACTATATGCAGACGACTCCGTCATATTAGCAAGAACGTTAGTCCAGCTACAAAAACAACTGGAGAAATATTGCCAGTTTATGCTCTCCCTGGGGTTAAAAGTTAACAAAAGCAAAACCTTCGTTATGTATACCGGGCACAAGGTAAAGAACCCCAAACCTAACTACATTGAGCAAGTTAGACTGGAACGCGCCAGGGAATACCCATATTTGGGTATTTTAATTGACGATCAATTGTCTTGGAAACGAGCTGTGGTATGCAAGAAGTTGCTTTACCAGAGAGCAACCTCAGCCCTCGTTTCCTTCTCAAGGAAACTGTGCAAACCTGCCCCATTTGAGTTGCTTAAAATCTACCATGCTAAATGCCATAGCATAGCAACCTATGGAGCAGGCGTTTGGGGCTATGCATCCGCTGACGACCTACAAAAAGTTCAAAATGGTTTTCTAAAATACTTACTCGCACTCCCACAAAGTGCTCCAATTTACGGTTGCCATATTGAGCTAGGCATTTACTATTTAACCGATAACATCAAATGCCAACCTATTCTCCTATGCAATTGAAAGGAAGGGATGGGCCCTTAGGGAACGGAGGGTAGGTAGGGCCACAATAATAATTGAAAACAAGGGAATTGTACCTATGCCTCCGGGATGTATTACTAAATCACTCAGTGAAACAGTAGATAAAGCTAAATGAATTAGTTTTACCAAGACAATTTATTTTGTCAGTATCTTTAGAATCAGTTTTTTACATGATTATTTTTAGGCAAGAGAATCAACATTATCAACTCAACCTCTAGCGACTGAATTTTCACAAAAGACTAATGTACAAATGACATACAAAAAACACTGAATTAATCATCAATAGACCTTAACAAAAAAGGACTAATGTGCATGTGACATACAAAGAACATTAAATCAACATATATCATGTCATTCCAATTACAAAAAAACAGTTGATCATGGACAGAAAGAGTTTGCCAATATCAAATATGCATTCAGTTTCCACAATGTAGTGCACTATTTCTTTTTAGAACCACATGAGTCAAAGTTTAAACATTCCTTTTAAACTTGAACATTCATATTAAATGTATTAACAAGAATTTTATGCGAACTAGTGCCGTAGCCGACGCGTTTCGAGTCCTGTTAAGAAAATCACAGGGCTCTCATCAGGGCAGCATTAAATGGAATCCACGGGGAACTGTTATCAATGAGAAAAATGAAGAATCTATATTTAGTAAGGGTTCCTTCAAATTCATTAAAAACCAACAACACTAAGCTAAAAGAGCATCCGCTGGATGCATCGTACCTGATTGAGGGCTTGAATGGTTCTGCAATGTAAAGTTTGCGAAATGAACCCAGGTCACTTAAATACTGCCTGAATACAAAAGTTGCATTTCATTTGAACCCTTTTTAACGCGGCGCCAGCCGCTTTTAATATATCAGGTTTGTCATACTCACATTTTATAATAACTCTGAAGGCTGAACAGCCCACCGCAATCGAGCGTGTGACGCTGTGAGTAGGAATTATGTCTGTAAAGATAGACGAACACAGAATCAGTGTTCATACTTAATGCGGCGAAATTTAACCAAATACCCAAAGACGCGCAGCGCGCTGTTCGCGGTCTTACCTTCTAATCTTTCTGTTTTCTCTCATTAAATGAGCACGAAGCAAAATGTAGACAAACACCAAAGATTTAAAAAAACGGAGGTTTGGTCACATGATAGTGATCAGCCAATCAGGTATATTCAGGGCCCGGTGAAATACAACGCAGAACCAACTTTAAGCACAGTACCTCACGCAAGGTTGCGGTGGACTGTTTGGCTTCTGAATAGAGAAGACTTGTGAGTACCCCCATGTTTTTCTCATAAGTAATGCAAAGGTATTGCACAAATATATGTAGGCGGACACTGATAAAGGCGTTTATCCACACTTTAGGTCACCAAGGAACTATAAACAATGCCTTGACAAGAGACCATCCTTGAGGCTTTCACTTAAGGTAATTTCACTCCCTATTTTGTAGCACAGCGTGCGTGCGGGCACCTTCTTTTAAAGGACAATCATTTGAATTCCTTCTCTGTTGCAGTGTGAGACACACAGTGGCGGCCACACTACTATTAATAAAAGGTCGCACTCAAGCCCTCAATCAGGTACGATGCATCCAGCGGATGCTCTTTTAGCTTAGTGTTGTTGGTTTTTAATGAATTTGGAGGAACCCTTACTAAATATAGATTCTTCATTTTTCTCATTGATAACAGTTCCCCGTGGAATCCATTTAATGCTGCCCTGATGAGAGCCCTGTGATTTTCTTAACAGGACTCGGCTACGGCACTAGTTCGCATAAAGTTCTTGTTAATACATTTAATATGAATGTTCAAGTTTAAAAGGAATGTTTAAACTTTGACTCATGTGGTTCTAAAAAGAAATAGTGCACTACATTGTGGAAACTGAATGCATATTTAATATTGGCAAACTCTTTCTGTCCATGATCAACTGTTTTTTTGTAATTGGAATGACATGATATATGTTGATTTAATGTTCTTTGTATGTCACATGTACATTAGTCCTTTTTTGTTAAGGTCTATTGATGATTAATTCAATGTTTTTTGTATGTCATTTGTACATTAGTCTTTTGTGAAAATTCAGTCGCTAGAGGTTGAGTTGATAATGTTGATTCTCTTGCCTAAAAATAATCATGTAAGAAACTGATTCTAAAGATACTGACAAAATAAATTGTCTTGGTAAAACTAATTCATTTAGCTTTATCTACTGTTTCACTGAGTGATTTAGCAATACATCCCGGAGGCATAGGTACAATTCCCTTGTTTTCAACCTATTCTCCTATGGCACCGTATTTGGAACAAACAACAATGCGACTTAACTCGTTCTTTGATATCTGATTGTCTATCCATGGAGTCCTGGAAAAAAATCCCATGGTTATTGTACGTTTCCAATTTCTTAAAGGATCTGAATCGTACATCCTACTTCACGGAGCCCTCCTCATTAGCTGATATCAGCAGAGGTGCTTTAAAAAATCTCTGCTTCAATCATCTAAGGGAACTTCGCCTCTTCAGCGAAGTTTCCAAGCAAACTAACATGCAAGTACTAACGGTCCAAGTCTCCCCTGGTATTCAGCCTTACCTTACTTTTTATCTTTCCAATTTTGAGAAATATGTACTAACCAGGTTTCGTTTTAACTTATTTTTTCGTCTTGTTACTTTCCCCACTGAGTCAAACTGGTCTCACGACTTGATTAAATGCCCGTGTGACGGTGTTTCTTCCCAATCGACTATCCACCTCACTCTGTTCTGCCGATAATACGAGCAACCACGTAAGCGTTGGATTATCCCTCTTCTCCGTCAAATGGGGTTGAGGACCTGTCGCCCAGCCTTTCTGGCACTTCACCTAGTAGATTCCCAATATGTAGCCAAAAACGTTGCCCTTTTCTTAAAATTTTGTTTGAAGGCACGTAGTAAAATTGGGTTACCGTCCCTCTGATCTCATGCCTATTAGATTCAATGTGTGCACTGGTTTTATACAAAGTTTTTAAACATCACTTTGCAATGTACTAATTGTGTTTTAATGTAAATTTTATTTAAATTGTATGATGTACTTTTTATGATTACCAAGTGTTAATCGAATAAAAGTTTTTGATACTGATACAAACATTGGCAGTAGTTGACTTGGAAAGCTGCTCAAGACTCAGGTGGTTTCTAGGCATACTACTAGCAATGAAACACACAAAAGGTGATGGGATTGTGACTTGTAAATACAAATACTCTCACTAGTGGCAATCGCTAGGGGTAGCATTCCAACTCATTGTTTTTCACCCACTGAGTCTCTCTAGACAGAGTCCCAACTAATGCATATCAGTACTTGCCCTGTTCCTCATGTAAACAGTCCATTCCGAACCTTGGTCATCTCACCCTTCCACCCTGCAGCTCATTCTGTTTTTAGTTTGGAAATTTGAGATCCACACTTCACGACTTTCACAGAAGCGTGGTCAACATCTGGAAAAAAACATTTTCTGAAAGCCAGACCATCAGAGGTAGTTGCTAATGCAATCCAGTCACATTGCTTCCCAGTTGGCCTGTCCAGTGGGTCTGTACTGTCTGGTTTTCCACCTCTCAATAATTGTGCCAAAAGACTCAAGGTCTTTCAGTAAATGGCACACATCAAAGATCTGGTATAAAACAGAACTGCCATCAGCAAAATGTCAACTTTGCAGTAGGAGCGGTAAGTGTTGAGCTAAAAATTATTGTATATTTATTTTAAAAGTTTTAGCTTTATTAAATGCTTGTGTTTTTAATTGATATGGAAATTATATAGAAATAATTTTACTTTGTGTTTGGATGTGGAAAACTGTATTTGACATCATCATAAAATGTTTGAATCCTGGTGGCTGCACTGAACCTTTCATCCTTCTGAGGTCAATAAAATTAGGCCTATTAAGTTGGGTAACAAACAGCTGGAGCTGTATTTACAGCTGCCGCTGTATTATGTACATGGCACACCTTCACTGTTTGCGCCATGGCGCACCTTTCAAAAGGTGCACCGAGTGCTAGCAGGCGCAGTGCGCCATATTAGAAAGAATGCACCAGCCACAACGCAGATGTGATTTCACGCTGCCCTTGGGGCAGCGCATTCAAGTGAAATATGGAGCAGCCGCTTTAAAGCCACTCAGTGTGTCACAGTGCAAGCAGCATGCTACTTGCACTTTGAAAAGGGGAGAGAAATACCCTTTCAGGCGGGTGAAGTGAGTGACTGCACCCACCTGCATGTGGATGTCTTCTCCCCTCCAGAGGGCTGCCTTAAGGAGGCGCGCTGAAAGTGTGTTACCTTTTTGTGGTGTACTTTCAGTGCTCATCCTACAGGCATGTTTGCCTCTGCGCCCGCATGTATAACACGGCGTGGGTGCAGAGGCAAAGTGATTACCTCATTTGAATGGGGCCACGAACCCATGCAAATTAGGGAACGCCCTCTCATGATAGTAGTGGCGCTACAACTGCGCTAGCACTATCATTATTACAGAAGGAAATGTACAAGCGTGTAGTATCGTTGAGCCCCGGGGTGCATAAAGCAGACGCACATGCCCGGTGCGCCCTCGCAGGACTTTCTGTAATACCGGGCCTGGTATTCGATGCCAAGGCACAACAAGGACTGAATGTACGCTTTATATATACAGGTGCACTATCACTAGTGCACAGTCTACTACCAAAAAGAAGTACAGGTTACTTTATATTGTTCTTGCCCTGTTCTGTGTATCAACTCTTTTTTCTAGCTGGTGCTCTATTTTGATGGGCATCTCCAATCTTAGCCATTCTTTTCAGGTGCTACAATAGGGTAGTACTGTGGAATTCCCAGCTCTATCCTAAATTGGGCCTAGTATTATTCCTGCATTCAGGAAATGGTTGAGAACGGTTAGGTCCTTCTCATCCCCTGTGGTTTGTAGAGTGCCCAGATGCGCAGCCTGGGTGTGTAGGTGCTATGGCCCAGATGCATGAAAGGAAAATCTGGTCGCAAAGGGGCAGATTCTCAGAATCTGCCCCTTTGCGACCGGTATTTTTGCATTTGGGATGCATCACCCCAAATGCAAAAATCGCAATTTAAGGAATCTCTAAATTGAGATTCCCTAAATTGCGATTGCATTTAAGGAATCCCAAATTGAGATTCCTTAAATGCAATGCAACAAAGTAAACAAATTAGCGATTTCGCTAATAGGGGAAGCAAATTACCATGAAGTTGAACTTCATGGTAATTTGCAAAACTTTGAAAAATGCACTTTTGTGCATTTTTCAAAGTTTCATGTTGCGCACACACATGCCCTTAGGGCATGTATGTGCGCAACATATGTGCACAGATTAATTTCAGCGGTGCAACAGGGTATCCTTTGGACACCCCTGCACCCTTGAAATTGCATTCTCAATTTGCGATTCGCTAATTGCTAATCGCAAATTCAGAATGTCTTCCCATTCATTCCTATGGGCCTCTAGGCCCATAGGAATGAATGGGGAGGTATTCCTTAATTGCGACTCGCAATTTGCAAGTTGCAATTAAGGAATATTAAGAAATCACAATTTTTTTTGCGATTTCTTCATGCATAGCATTTTGCTATTCCTTATTAGCGAATCCTTATTTTTTATTGGATGCTTGATGCATCTGGGGTTAAATTTGTAACATGATGATGTTGATGGTAGAGAGTGGGGGCAGCTCCTCCATTTGAGTAGAATAGTGTCGCCCAACAATGAAAAGACCTAGGGCAGAGCTGAAAAATAAAATGGTAATAAAGTTTATTTATTACCATTTAATTTTTCAGCAACTGACCCGTACTGAACTGAGTGTCAGGGTGGGCCATTGCTGTTGAGTGGCAGCAGGGAGCGGTGCACTTAAATTTAAAATGTGTATGGCTCTTTGGCTGGCTGTCTTGCGACAGACAGCCAGACATGCACATTTTAAACCTCTCTATTTCAGCAGTCTAAGACAGCTGGATTATAGAAAGTGCAGGCCTGCGGAGCTCTTAAGAGCAGTGAGAGAACCCTCTCCCTCCAATCCTGGTGCTGATCTCATGCTGGTGAGAGCAGCAGCAGGATTGGTTAGGGGAGTTGGCTCGGTCCCGCGTTGGAGCCTGTGTTGAAGAGAGAGATGAGCGACCGAGGGCATGCCGCGTCGCACAGGAAAGTAAGTGTATTACATTTTTTATTTTATTTATTCAGTGCCACCCGTTTCACCACCCTCTGTACATGCCAACCGCCACTGGGTCGAGACAAATCGCAACAAGTTTACTGTGGAAATAAACACAAAAAGCAGTGATGATTTTTGCGCTGGAGAAATGGCTTAGGCTTACCTGCAGCAGCTGAAGTCGCTAAGTCACCAGGGGCGGCTCCTCCGCAATGGTGGAGAAGCGTCATCCCACTGCCAGCAGATGATAAATAAAATGATAATAACCCACTGGTATTATCATTTTATGTATCACTTTCTGACTTTTTGAACTGCTTACATCCGTCAGGAGGAGCCTGGCAATGGCAGGGAGAAGTACTGTGCTCTTATAAGTGCGCATGTCAGTATGGCTGAACGTCTCAGGCCGTCCAAACAGACATGTGCACTTATGTTTCTCCAACCCGGCTGAGTTCCACAGCTGAGTTAGAGAAACCCCACAGGCTCCAATGTTCAGTCTGAGCGGCAAACGAGGCCGCTCACACTAATCCAGATGCTGTGCTCATGTTTTGAGAGAAGCGTCTGGATTGGGCGGGGAGCCTCTGCCTCCAGGCCCATCCATTTCCAGAGGAGGAGGAGGAGCAACGAGACGGCCAGAAGTGGGAACGAAGCGGAGCAGCAAATAAGTGATTTTTATTATTATTATTTTTATTTCCCAGCCCTTCCTCTTCATCCTCCTTCTCCCCCGCCACCAGTGCCCTACGGGATTTGAAACTAAAAGTCACAGAAAATTGTGCACGGAAGTGTCCATTCCAGGCTCTTCATTTAAAAGGAGAAAGTCATACAACATCTGCCTCAAGCTCAACTCAGAGAAGACCGAAGTACTCATCCTGGGCTCCACCCCCTCTGCCTGAGATGACTCCTGGCGGCCCACAGCACTTGGAACACCCCCCGCACGCACAGACTACGTAAGAAACCTCTGCATCATCCTGGACTCCTCGCTCACCCTGAACTGCCAGATCAATGCATCCCATAATCCTGCTTCCACACGCTATGCCTGCTCCGAAAGATCTTCAAGCGGATCCCCACTGAGTCCACAAAGATGGCCACCCATGCACTCATCAGCAGCAGACACAACAATGCACTCTATGCCAACATCATCCTGAAATTCCTCAAGAAACTGCAAAACATTCAGAACACCTCCGCCAGACTGATCCTCAACATCCCCCAACGCAGCAACATCACCGGCAACCTGAGAGACCTCAAGTGGCTCAACAAAAGAATCACTTTCAAGCTCCTCACACATGCCTACAAAGCCTTACACAAAGTGGGACCTGCGCATCTCAACCACCGCCTGGCATTCCACAAACCCACTAAAGACCTCCGCTCCACCCAACTGGCCCTGGACACAATTCCAGGCAAGACTACTGGTGAAGAAAGATCATCCTCCTACCTCGCAGAAAGACCTGGAGCACCCTACCTATCCACCTCAGGCAATCACAGTCACTGCATCAATTCAGGAAGGACCTCAAGACCTGGCTCTTCAACAGTACCACAGAGCCTTTGACGGACCAGCAGTCTTCACCCACCTTCAACGCCCCACAGCACCTTGAGGCCCTTAAGAGTGAGTAGTTGAGCTTTACAAGACACCTGATTGATTGATAGGAAGCATCTAACCAAAACTTGAAAGAAAAAACCGTACGGGAAAGTAAAAGAGAGCCTTTGAAGAGGTAGGGGCATGAACCCAAGAGAAAGACCCAGCAGCCAGTAGAGGGAGAGCAGAGCGAAGTTGAAAATAAGCTTGGTATGGGAACAGACAGCTGGGATAAAAAAAATCTCTATGAAAAAATGTCAACAAAAAACTTAGGGGCAGATTTACAAGGAACTGACGCATCTGCATAGATGCGTCAGTTTCCTTGCGTCACTTCCAAATGTCCTTACGCCACCATGGATGCGCTGTATTTACAATACAGTGCACCATGGCGCAAGGAATTACAGATGCTTTAGGAATCCGGACGCATGTGTTGGAGGAAAAGTGATGCATTGTTGGAGTTTGTCACAAAAGTGACGCAACTCCAGCAATGCGCCAAAAACATACATATTTCCCATGTAAAGTACCCTGCGTGAATCCTTACACCTGGTCTGAGCAGGCATAGGGATTTTGACGAAGTGAAGGCGTAGAGTGACTCAGTGAAATCTTGCAAATTTCACTGCGCCAGTTCTACGTGGCTTTTTGCATGGGAGCGCCTACCCTGCATACATTATACCTGGCGTAGGTATAATGTGACGCAGGGCTTACAACGTGACGCATCTCCCTAGATGCGTCACACTGTAAATGGGCCGCAACTTTTACGCCACCTCTGCTTCACAAAAGTGACACACCGGCGGCAGAAAAGTGACACAAGGGGCTTGTAAATCTGTCCCACAGTATACAAATCACATTGAGTGTAAGAGATCAGAGTTGTTTTAGGTCATGGGCAATGTGCACAATGGCCCAGGGACCACACCTTTCAAGGGGCCCCTGAGAAAGTTAACTTTCTTTCTAGAATACATCTGTCGATTTCTCCATCACTAACTTTAACGTATTATTCAATTGAATTAGCAGAAATTTGGTACTAAAATACATTCCGAATAGGGGCCATTAAATATGTATTGCCCAGGGGCCCCCAAAATTCTTAAGAAGTCACTGTGGGAGATATATTATAAATTAAGCTCTAGTGTAAGGAAAGGTTGCAAGTGAGAACACAGAAAAGTGTGACTTCTAAAATGGGTTAAAAAATGGTTAGTCGAAAGGTGGTCAAATTTGGGTTCGATCCGTAATACATTTTTTTTTTTTAAACAGGCATTTATCACACATTTTCAGAATAATAGTTTAGAATAATTATCCATGATCTATCTCAAATTAGTTGTTCTTAAAAAACAGACCTAAAAACACAGACATATTAAAGGAGGGGCGAAGTGGGCAATTACCCAGAGGACTCTCTACCACTCTCTGTGCCTACCTCTGCATCGCATCCACTCTAACCCCCCTCTCTAGCTGAACGTTCTCTTTACCCCTGGCTTTACACCTCACTGCCGCTTCCATCCCACCTTTCTATATATCTCTCCATCTACTTCGCCTCTCTCGGAATCTCATTTCTCTCTGTACCTTGCCTCTTTAGTTCTCTCTCCATCTTGCCATACTGTACCTCTTTCTTCCTCCCTTCCCTCTTTGTACCTTACTAACTTCTACCTCAACTTTATCTACTTCATTTCTCACTTGACCTCTAATTTCTATCACTACATTTTATTTATCTATCTAGCTCACTTTCTCAATACCTCACCTCTTAGTTTACTTCTGGTCAGGATTCTTCTGCTGCTTCACATTGTTCCCTCAACCTTGCTTCTTTCTTGCTACGTTTCTTTCTCTCTCTGCCTCATTTTGTCTCTGTCATTACTCTCTTTCATCCATCTCATGAACACCACCACTCTGTGTACATCCTCTTTATCTTTACATGTCTCTCTGACTCCCCTCTCTGACTCTACCTCTCTCCCACCTCACCATCACTATTTCATCTATCGTGTAACTAGGAACGTAGCTTCGTGGGAGGGGGGGGGTGTTACACCCCCTAATAAATGTGTTTTGAGATAAATAGATGGGTACAGGAGTTTTGAGTCGGGTATTGTATTTTAACATTATGCGCCAGCGTGATTGCTGGAAAATCTGAAGCTCACACACCCCCGCCTCCCAATCTTACTGACCAGGCTACACCCCTGCTTGTAACAACCTCACTTCTCTATCTTTGCTTGCCTCTCTGCTTCATCGCTGTTCACCCGGCACCTCATCTCTCTACCCTAATCCCCTCTCGTTCTTTCTGCCTCACTTCTCTCTTTAAAAGTTCTTTCTTGCTATACCTCAATTTGTCCCCGACAACTGACTTTTCTTTCCCTTTTATCTCTCCCTACGTTTTTGCAGTACCTCACACGTCTCTTTACGCTCTCCCCTCTTTTTACATTACTGCTCTCTCTACCTCACACTTCTCAGTGTGCGCCACCCCTCTGCTTGCCTCTATACTTCCTTCTCCCTATCTCCAGCCTTCACCCTCTCTTCCTCACTCTATAAACGTTACCTATCTCTCTACATACCTCTTCCTTCCTCTACTTCTCTGGATCTTTTATTCTAGATACCCCACCTTTGTCTCTAGCTGCCTTAAACGAAGTTGTTTACTACTTCATAAAAGAAGTTTTTGTTTTAAATTATTTGAGTCAATGTTTCATAGTTCATACGTTTTAAAAAAAAAACTTTTATATCGAGCGAACTTGACCCGAATGTATCAGAGCACTTTAAATGAGCACCCGTTGAGTTACACACACATTTTTTTTTTTTTTTTTAGAAATGGGGAGATTAAGTGAATGGCCCAGAAAAGCGTATCTGCCGAGGCCTCGAAATCCGATTACCCAGCTTCGAGTTTGACCGCTCTGGCCCTTAGGCCACATCCTCATCTCATTATGTTGAAAAACTCTCTATATAAACACTTAAATACAATATCAAAGCAATAAGGAAGCTGCCAATATACTGACGCCTTTGATCTTTCTCCTCAGAAAGCACACGATTCTTTCTTGCAAGATAATAGTTCTAAAAGTGTGTAAGTGGTAGAACTTTTAGTGAAATGTAAATCAGTAGTTGTTATGTCAAACATGGTAAAGCACATGATTCTTAACTATGTATAAGATGTATGGCTCACTTAACACTCTCCATCTGTAAAGACCTAAACAGACCTGAGGAAAATCTACTTTGTTCACAGCACCAAAAAAAACCATTTGCAATCAATTTATGTTTTATAAAGCTGAATGCCTCGCATTTACACATGCTAAAGTACCGTTTTAACAGGGAAACAAAATACATGTTTTTGTCTATCTCTAGGCAACCACAGAGGCGTAAACAATTATGACCAATAAATAATCCAAGCATTTTTAAGACACAAATTGCATGTGTACAACTCTCCCTAGTATTTCAGTACATAAGATTTGCTGTTGCATGCATACAAATATTTTTTAAACATCATAGGCCAAAAACATTAGTTCTCTGGTACTCATATGTAGCATACAATGTTGTGAACATATTAGGACTTCATTGTTGTCTTTAATGCACCTCACACCTAACTTCTTGCGAACTGTAACTAAAAGAAGAATTAACACAGATTTGCTCTTCACATAGCAGATCTTCGAAGCACTGAAGGAGCTTCACCCTCTGAGTAAGTGAACCCTATCTTAGACTCATCAAACAAGACATATTTTTCTGAGCCATATTCCACTGTGAATTCTTAGTTGTCCTCTTATGTATGAGCCTCTGGAACATCTGGCGATGGTTCATCAGTTCTGGGTGTAAACATTCAGATCAGACATAGCAGAATATGGATCTTCAGTGTCCTTTTGTTCTGTTGTTCACACCTGGTGTGAGCTCCTCACTACCTCCTCGAGGAAAATATGGGCTATGACGTGAACCACTGTGCTTAGTCAGTGACGAGCCGAGCGCCTGTTTTAATGCGAGTTCACTATCCAAAGAGCCTAGGTGTAACTGGGATTTTCACGAACTACCGAAGCTCTCAGAGTTAATGCATGAACTGCAGAAGGCACCGCTCGGAAACAGAAAGAGGCGACCACTGCTCACTGTTCCAACCTGTGCTCATGAAGTTCTTGCATTAACTCTGAGAGCTTCAGAGGTATATGTATGAGTTTGGAAACTGTAATCGCATATATCAGGCACTTGGCTTTGCGCTGAGCAAGCGCAAATGTTCTTGATACGGCTTGTTCTAATCTCAATTCCGCCTCCTAACTTCAGCATTTACTTAGCTGGTTTGATCGCCATGTGTTCTCAATGGTCAACAATGGTGAACAAGGTGGATGACTTTTGGTCCCTTTTGTAGAGAAAGACTTGGCCATGTCTAGTCAACTTATTGGGATGAATATGACATTCCTGGCCTCATTCCTGTCCATTGCTAATGATAGGAAATCAATACACACTAGGCCCATGGGTCCTCCACTGTCCAGATGTTCGAGAGGTGTAGTTGGCCTGGTCAATGTCTTGTGAGCATTACAGAAATATATTTCTTAAATTATACTCCAAGGTATAGCGAATTAAAGGTCCGCTTAACCAGTTCAAGGATTTTATGAAATCACAGATATCCATTCTTGGCATTAAGGGTCAAGTTCTTTTTTCCTGCATTTCATTTGTTTCCCCACTTTCTGACAAGTGCACTGGTTATTACTGAATGAGTCTTTGTTCAAGATCCCTTCTTTTATAGCCAATTTATTCCAATTGCATAATAAGACACAGGTGCAACTGAGTAACTCACCTGTCCTTCGCTTTTGCTCAAGAGAAACAACACAGCTCTCCGAACATGAGCTGGAATAGCTTCAGTGCCTTTGCTGACAGAAAGTGTCTGGAAGCCATGGCAACTGGGAAGCTCCATCTCGAGAGGAAGGATCCTGGCCTTTAAAAGTCACACTACCAGCAGAGAGAAAGACACCCAAGAACCAGGGGGAACCTAAACACCGACAAAGACAGCTAGGAAGACATTGAAGAGGGCCTGGAGTACATCCTGACCAGCCCAGCTTGGCTACCAGGAAAGAAAGCCAGGATGGAGGTGTCGAGGAAGAGAACTGGTGGTTCCCACCTATACTGGACCAGCAGAAGGCCAGTCCAGTCGAGACCAACCACGAGGAAAGATTGTGGAGCAGGCAAGTACTACGAACTCCACAAAAGAAATTGAGAAAAGTGTATGGACCTGATCTCAGGACTAAATGGTAAGAAATAACCCAGACCCAAAGAAAAGGGAAAGTTAAGGGGTTTTGCGCTAATGTAAATAAGCATTGACAGGGCCACTAGGTAACGCCTAGACATATTTGTCATTCTTTGTTTAGCTATTCTTTACACCATCATGCCTTCTGTGCAGCATGGCTTAAAAAAAAAAGCAACTTTTTTTACAGGTGCGAGCATACATTCAACACTCATGCACGTGACTACAAAATGACATGGGCAGATGGATTGGTAGATTTAAAATAAAGTAGGTGAGAGAGAGCAACATACGAGCGGGGAAGAGGAGAGAAGCATGAGGGTGGGTAAGGTAAAACAATGTGGTGGGGAGAAAAGCATACAAGAGAGACAGCTGTAAAAAGCATGACCCCTCATGGAGCGTTTAAACAAAACGTAAAAAGTAGTTCCCTAAAAGCAAGAAAAGGTACCATACTTCTATCCAGTCAGAGAGCTGGTAAGGAGGTTATGCTCTGTGGGAGGGACAAACACAATAATAACAAGCTGGAGCAGAAAAAGCCATTGATTAAGAAGCAGGCAAATAAAGGTGACAATAAAGCAAACCAATGGTAAGCATGGTAAGCATATAGCAGGCTAACAGGCACTAAATGTTCCTGGCAAGCCCACAATATATCTTTCACAGTCAGACAGCTTCTGCTGTCCGGTAGGCTTGACCTGAAAAGGGAACGAGAAGGTTAAAGTAGAGGCTGTGAAAACATACTCAAATTAAGTTGTATTATGTACATATTTAGCACAATGGACCATACCACTACTAGGTCCAAGAGAGGGAGAGGATTTGTCTGAAGGTTAGGGCCATCGTTTGTGTTCTCCCTATCAATTTAACTTCCTCCACAGAAACGAACAGGTCCCTAGGTTTACTATCCCAGCTTTTTACTAGTGCCTTTACACACCTTATGACAGGTTTCAGCCCCCAAAATGGACCCTACAGGGATCCCTGGCTTTCTTCAGGACCAAATTGAACCCTATAAGTCCCTACAATGCTTCACCTATTACATGCATGCTAATTTACATGCATACAATACCCGGTTGGCCCTTGGTCCACTCCGGGTCCTTCTGTGGCAGTAGGAAACTATCTAGAAGACATAAGGATGGGTGGTTGAGTGAATACATTACACACATAAACACCCACACAACATAGAAAAAGAAAACACATTCTGCAGAGTAGCCAAAGTGTGTTTTGTTTTAAAAGATTTTGAGCGCACTGCTTGCATGCCCAAATGCAGTCGCCCTTGTATGGGTATCGTGAGTAATACACGCGTTCACACACTTTGGTGTTCAAATTGTTTTATTAGAGTTTAAACACAAGAGATGTACAAATAATAAATGCAATGAGTGATACAGGCTAGACAAGGCAGATCATATGTAAAAATTAACAAGGAGCATATAAACCCCAAAATACATTAGAAAAGAGTTATGTATGAGTCGCAGAGAGATAAGCCATGTATCACAAAAGATATCATACTGGATATGCAGGGGGAAAAACAAAAGAGATGAAAGGGGAAACAGGGAGATGGGGAAAGAAGGGTCATAGAGATCAGCCTGTTGCTTGTTCGGCTGGCGCACGCAGAGCAGTGTCCGCACTGTGCCCCGCAGCACCTCGGCAGTTACACCAGGCTGCCCCGAGGGGGCCATGAAGACAATCGCAGGCACTCCTGCTCAGAAAATCAGCTGCTCGAGACCGGTGACCTGCCTGGACCGGGGTCTGCAGCCTCCTGTGTTGGTGAGCCAGACAGCCTGTCTACCCACTCCTGCTCTGAGTCTCCCCCCTTGCGCTCCATGTCATAAGCGGGGAAGACAATCCGGCTCTAACTGGATGATGGAGGCCCGTGGGGCTTCAGTGACCTTCACACTGCACCTCACCCAGATAGGTAGACGGTAGGACCACTTAGAGGACACCTATACAACTCCCCCACAGGAGAGTTGGCACACGGTGCTCAGCTGACAGACTGGCTTAGTGCTGGGCCCACACTCTCCTGCATTGAACTGGGGCATTGTCTGTCTCTATGGCAGCGTGCCTCCCTTCCTCTCTGCCTGTTGCTCGGTAGGCCTTGCGGTCAAGATTTGCTTGGCCCTAGCAGATTGGGGGACCAGGGTCTATGAACCACCTGGGCGCACCTGGAACTGACCCAGAGGGGTTCCACTCCATCCCACCCATCATCAAGACTACACAGGTGGCACCCCGCTCATGGGGCAGAGGCTGGTGTGCTGGACTGGTGAGTGCCAGCAGCGTAGTCGCTCCCTTGGATCCAAGATTGGGCAAGGGCTGCTGTCCTTGGACCTTTCCTGATGCTCCCCAATCTTCTGACCCCTACACATTGCAGCGATAGTGAAGCAACTTCACCCCAGGGGTGGTTTGAATTGAGGGGAGGATGCCCCTCAGCCAACCCCTCCCTCCCAGCAGGGACACAAGATGCCCCCGCCCCACTGGTGGCGCAAGCTCAAAGGGAAAGCTTTTATGAACTCTTACAAGATATCAAGGATGTGAAGGCCACTTTGATTTCCAAGGTGGATGCCCTGGTGATTGACATGGACCTCCTTGGGGTGGATTAAGCCAACCTAAGAGACAGGGTGGAGGGTATGAATCTGCTCTGGCCGGAATGCACCCCACTCTGGTGAAAATGCACCCTTACATTAAGGCTTTGCCAGCAGATGTTTCTCAACTACTCACTAGGGTGGAAGACTTGGAGGGCCATTCTCGCAGGAACAACATCCACCTGATGGGGCTGCCCGAGGGGGCTGATGGTCCTAACATGGAACTCTTTCTGGAGAACTGGCTTCTCAACACATTACTGCATTCAAAAGATTCACTTTTTTTCTCTATTGCAAGAGCTCCCAGAGGACTGGACAAAGCCACTCTCCCGGGCTTGCCTCCTCGGCCAGTGGTAGCATGACTATTTTACTATGGAGACCAGGACTGCATCCTCCAAGTCGAGAAAAACCAAGAAGCCCTGGTGGATTAAAAAGGGGTCAGTGAATGCAAAATAAGGGGGGTAGTTCGGAATGCCTCCATTAGGAGGAATATATGGCAAGGAATTCTGACCTGTATTTGTGGTAGTGTACTATGCATGATTGTTTTCTTTACAATAAAAAGAATTTTAAAAAAAGAAAGAAAATGGGTCAGTGAACATTTATCCAGTCTCCACCGTGGAAGTGCAAAACCCCAGGGGTTCCTTCATGTCAGTTAAGCAGAAACTACTTTATCTGGGACTGAAATACACATGTTTCCGGCTAAGCTACGGGCCATGAACACTGATACCACACTCTTCTGCCATGTGTCGCATAACTGGATAAAGGAGGCAGCGTACATGCTCTACACGACCGCATAAGCCATCCAAGAGCAAACCCACAGATGAAAAGGTGGTGCAGAAACGTGCCAGGGCAGTGGTAGAGCTAAAGTTGCAGCACAGCCTATCTCTGTCTCCTGTGAGTCACTGGCAAAATATCGAAACCACAAAAATCGACATACAAAATTATCGTGTACTAAATATCGATAACAAATAAATCGACTCTCTATATTTAACTATACAACAACATAAATATCGAGTAAACAATATCGTAAAGCAAAAACATCGACCACACAAAAATCATAAACACACATATCGAAATTAAAAATATCGACAATTTTAAATAAACACATATCAAAAATATCGAAAACAAAAATATATACATCAATATTATCGACAAAACCTAAATATTGACAACTCAAAAATACAAATAAATACTCATTTTACACACTATAATTTAAATAGCTAAAATATACACTCATATAACATTTCATGTACATAAAAAAACACAAATAAAACGATATATTCAAAATAAAATTATTTAAAGCTACTACATAAACTAATTTTTTTTAAACAAACACACTAAGGGGTCCATTAAGATGTCGGGCGGTGGCACCACTGCGGTGGTGGCGGGGCGGAAAAAGCAGCTTTTTCCGCCCGCGAGCAGCGGTACTCACGTCCACCATATTAGTATAGTAAAACATAGGTCATTTCCCGTCCGCCGCGGAGCGCCGCGCACCGCCATCAAAGTGTGCCCACAACCGCAATTTTGGGAGCCAATGGAGACTCATCGCCGTGCGGAATGACGACCGCCCCGCTCGACAAATTAGGATGGCCCAAATAAGCAGATGCACCGCAGCGGAGACACCGCCCAGCCTGAGCAGGCGGAAACCCGACAGCGGAGCAAGATAGCCAAGACCCGGTCATGAACGTCATGGACCCAGCCCTATAAATATCGAGTAAACAATATCGTAAAGCAAAAACATCGACCACACAAAAATCATAAACACACATATCGAAATTAAAAATATCGACAATTTTAAATAAACACATATCAAAAATATCGAAAACAAAAATATATACATCAATATTATCGACAAAACCTAAATATTGACAACTCAAAAATACAAATAAATACTCATTTTACACACTATAATTTAAATAGTTAAAATATACACTTATGTAACATTTCATGTACATAAAAAACCACAAATAAAACGATATATTCAAAATAAAATTAATTAAAGCTACTACATAAACTAATTTTTTTTAAACAAACACACTAAGGGGTCCATTAGGATGTCGGGCGGTGGCACCACTGCGGTGGTGGCGGGGCGGAAAAACAGCTTTTTCCGCCCGCGAGCAGCGGTACTCACGTCCACCATATTAGTATAGTAAAACATAGGTCATTTCCCGTCCGCCGCGGAGCGCCGTGCACCACCATCAAAGTGCGCCCACAACCGCGACGGTGGGAGCCAATGGAGACTCACCGCCGTGCGGAAGGACGACCGCCCCGCTCGACAAATTAGGATGGCCCAAATAAGCAGACGCACCGCAGCGGAGACACCGCCCAGCCTGAGCAGGCGGAAACCCGACAGCGGAGCAAGATAGCCAAGACCCGGTCATGAACGTCATGGACCCATCCCTCCACATGCATCCGGTGATGTACCTCCTACAACACTATCGTCAGATGGGCCGCCACGGACGCCGCCGCAGGTTCGCAACTACACAAATGCAACACACAACACACAGGCCGACATAGGGTCCAATAACCACACAGACACCCTTCTGGGGGTCACAACACATCCACAAGGGCACCCACACATGACCCACCTGACAACAAGGCACCCCTCAGCATCCGGGACACACATCCCCTGCCAACCAGCAGCAACGTCCGGGTCCCGGTCACGTCACAGCCGCGGTCAACACATGCGCACAATGCAAAAGGCAGGGCCACTCCAGGGCATGGGCAGGGCACAAACAGCATAGTGACACACCACCACCAACCACACATCAACACACCCCATCAAGTCACAGGCCAGGTGCCCATCCCGTGCACCCCCATGCACACCAACAAGCACTGCAACAACAAGCACAATACACACTCGCTGCACCACACAACACACAACCAGGGAGACAGCCACTGCAGGAGTGGCTGACAAGGAACACACAACCCCAGTGCCACACACACTGAAGGCTCACAATCCTTGCCAGCACATGCACACACAAACAAACACACACCCTGGGTGTAGCCACAAACACAACACACACACAGGGATGCCTCAACAAATGCCTGCACAAGAACAACACACAAACACTACAGGAACACATACTGAACTCCAACAGAAACAGACATACCCTGTCAGCCAAACTGGGGAAAAGCAATGGGAGCACAAACACAACAGGAGTACACAACATCATCATTCCATAACACAAATCACACAAGAAGTGCATCTGGACAAACACACACTGCCACATCAAACCGACCACAGATGCACATGAAACCCTAATCAACAAACACCACAAGGCATCAGGGGATGCACATCAGGCAATGCCAAGGCCACATACACACAGCACTGCATGCTCAACAAGCAGTGTGTGCATAACAAGCACAACAGCCACACACACACATGATTGACATAACCTCATCACACACACCACAAATCAGCACTGCACAAATACAACAGCACACCCAGGAACTGAAGCAATACCACAGCCAACACCCACACATCCAACACAACAACTACACATGCACCACTCTGGGATACAAGAGCCAAGCCATCTGCACCAGAGCACTGGGCAGCACACACAGCTGAAGTGCACATGACCACTACAGAATGACTAATAGCACAAGGACAGCACACATAAACCATTGGGGCAATGTCCAGAGTGGAACAACACTTATGGCCCAAGAACTGCACGACAAAGCACAAGCACACAAATGAAGTGATGGGAAGGCACACACACATGGAAACCAAGGGGACAGCTGACATCAAAGTGAAATAGCCTGCATGTCAGTAGCAGACATGTAAGGGGTATACCACACACAAATAGAGGGAGGGAAGATCCACAATGGCAAGGCACAAGTGGCACACATAGAGGATGGCGTAACACCACACACACCATGCCATACAGGAGGAGAAAAAACACCATGTGCCTGTAATGCATGACAAACACAACACAATGCCAGTGTGGAGCAGCAGGGCCACACAGTCTACACAAACACACCCAAGACACATTGATGATCAATCTAACACAACACTGATGTGCAACTCACACACTTTGCACACTTCAAACTTACCAACACAACAAGGAGGAGTCACACACAACAGCATGGACACACCAACACACAGCACAGTGCACTACAAACAGCTCACACAAGTGCATACAATCTTCTACACAGGGCAAGACAAAACAAACAACAGGCATATAGCTCCTGGGTGACACATGTGTGTCTCTCACAATACAGGGGCATATAACTCCTGGGTGACACATGTGTGTCTCTCACAATACAGGGGCACACATACATCCACTACAAACTTACACCCTTCACACTGCACAGCTCTGCTACACCCAAGACCACGCATCTCATGTAGGCCATGGTACCAGGACTAAGGGCCAACACAAGATGACCATACACATACACGGCTGGGCACATATAAAGGAATCCACACACATACATCATGACATATCCCAGCCTGCTTCAAAACCTTTGCACAGCATCACACCCTGTGCTGGCAGTGTCCCCCAACCTGACATGTGAACAGTGTAGCCAACAATAGCAAATCACTAAGAAGATAACTGCATGGCACGTAAAATAGCCATCACAGATTAAACTATTATCAGGGTCAGAATGGACTGAAGACCCTGTCACCCCTGTCAAAAAATCTGACTCCTGCAAAGAGCCTTGCAATGTTGAAGTGATACAGAGAGCATGGGGCACAGGTGATGGAGCAAGGATTTGCACGAAAAGCGACTTGCTTGAACTCAGGAACCTCGAATAACTCTAATTATATAATCAACATGTTTGTCTTATTAATTTTCCCCTTTTTCATCAATATTGGGTATCCGAGTGAAGCTGTTTCACCTCCTACTTTAGCCAAATGAGTTAAAGATGTCATGATGAGAGAGAGTGTGGATTTAGGCTTATTTGTAGCACATCCAGTGCTGGAAATTGCATTGCCAAACCTTTTTATAATGAGAAGTAGATTCCAAGATATTTTAAGATCTGGAAATTGGTCAAGTGATTCCAGGTTCAGGCATTTTTATTTTAAGCCTGAGGAGAGTGCTCAAGATTGTTTGGTTGCAAAAGCTTAGAACATGTGTAATATCAGCCTCTGGGTCTTGCCATAAAATGTAGATTCTCTAAAACATGTTGGGCAGAAAATCTGGAATTTATTAATGGCAAGGAGGCTAATATTATCCTGCTCTTTTGTCCCGAGCCCTATAAACATTTATCTGGTTGGTTTTAGTTCAAGCCTAAGTTGGTTGGATCTGCAAGAATAACACCCTAGGAAATCAAGAAAAGTTGTCTTGGAAAAGCAACCCTTTTGCTGTTCATTATTCTGTTTCATTGCAGCTGGTATAAGAAGGAAGATGACTCTGTGCTCAGTCTTTTCGTTGAACTCTGGAATGTTGATGAGTTCTATTTCCTTTAAAGGAGCTGTTGTGAGTGGTTCAGTGAAGGAGGAATTGCATAATATTAGCCTTCGTGTCTTTATTATTATCCAAATTTTCTGCCCGCCAGGCTGTGGAAAATCTACATTGTATCCAATTCCAGTGGATAACAAATTGTGACCTGACTAATGAAAATTAACTATGCAGATCTTTCGCCTTGCGATTCCTTATTTCGAGACTTGACCTACATAGGTGGTTTGCAAAATAAGATTCGGTTCTCAAAAAGTAAGTAAGCAATTTGTGAATGCTTTTTGTGATCAATGTGTTTGTACCTCTGGCCCAAAATCTTTTAGCAGAACAGCACCAGAAGCAGCTGTGATAATGACACCATTGCTGCTAGGGTTTTTGGCTACCTGATTGAATGAATTGGGCTGTGGTCAGTTTAAGACTATTGAAATTTGTGGCCAATGACAGGAAACAAGAATGAAGTTTAAGTGGGTTTCAGGATTAGGAAGACACCGGTTGGATAGAGGAGGGCCAAAACGGTGGTGCCATACAGAAGAGAAGGAACCTCCATCCAAGTCTTTGACAACATGATGTTTAAAATATCATGAGTATGTCCTTTCAGCTACCAACAGACGCTTTTGGCCTATATTCATAGTTTAGGAGAATTGAGAGTCTGTGGCGTGAGCAATGGCTGGGAGGAACAGGCACGACAGAGAAGCAAGACATAGTAAGGTTTATTGGATGAGGCCAGGTCCCTGAATTTGAATACTGATGCATCTGGTAAAGGGAAGAGCTTGGTTCTGGAAGTAATTACCAATGTGCCCATTTTAAATAAGCAAGGACTATTTGGAGGAAAAAGATAACAACAATAAGAGCAGAGCTAGGTTGCTAATTTCGGGGTGGGGAAGGTCACATCTATTTACAAATTTAGCAGCTTATTGAAGGCAGTACTGTATAGGTGTGTTTGGACAAGAGGCTTTATAATAACCATTCTTTTAGGATCAGTGCAGCTTCGGACGAGTTGGGTTCAAGACTTTTCAAGGAAAGAATAATGAATGTCCGGAAGTGGTATTCTAGGTGCCTATGTGCTACATCCGTCTGTCAGACGAAACCTGAACTCCTGAAAGTAGGCTAGTGAGAGTAGCAGATTTGCTGAAGATTGACACACATAGAACACTAGAGGGTGATGCGTGGGAGCCATTGGTTTGCATATTTGGGTGGCTAAGAGTTGGCACGCACTCCTCATCTTCTATGGTTTGCATCCATCTTACACATTTGTGCTACCTGTGGTTGGCGTTCATTGAATACCATGAGGTGTCCATAGCTGACACAAATACCATGAGGCTGCAAAGCTTTGCACAGCTTGGGCGTTCTAAAAGGCCTGAAGTTTATGAAACAATGATATGTTGCCAGCCATTTAGACTGAGTTGTAAGACAAGAAGCTATCAGCTTCTAAGCTGGATTTACATATATACTGTAAAGTCACAATGTGACTGTGGTCCTTCTTTAAGTGCTAGGACAGGGAAGTTCAAGACACTTGCAAGGGTTTAAAGATAACTAGCACAGGCAGAGCCGATCACCAGTCAATCAATCAATTAATCAGGGGTTTGTTAAGCACGACTACTCACCTGTAAGAGTCGCAAGGCGCTGGGGGGGGGGGTCACAGGTTCCGATCCATCAATGGGGGGTCTGTCGAAGAGCCAGGTTTTGAGGTTTCTTGTGAAGATGGCTAGCGATGCTGTTTGTCTAAGGTGGAGAGGAAGGTTGTTCCAGGCTTTGGCCACGAGGAAGGAGAAGGAGCAGCCTCCCAATCTGGTCTTTCTGTCTCGGGAGACCATGGCGTAGGAGAACTGAGCTGATTGTAGGGTCCTTTGGGGTGCGTGGAATTTGAGTAGGCTGTTCAGGTATTCTGGTCTGGTGTCGTGGAGGGCCTTGTGAGCATGGGTTAGCATCTTGAAGGTGATTCTAGCTTCGATGGGGAGCCAGTGGAGTGTGAGCAGGTGCTGGGAGATGTGGCAGTGTCTTGGCAGGTTGAGGACCAGTCTCGCGGCAGCATTTTGGATGTTCTGTAGCTTGCGGGTGAGGTTTTTGTTTATTCCGGCGTAGAGTGCGTTGCCGTAGTTCGAGTCTGCTGGTGACCAGGGCGTGAGTGACAGTCTTTCTGTGTTCGAGAGGGATCCATTTGAAAGTCTTGCGTAGGAGGCAGAGCGTGTGAGAGTAAGAGGACGAGACAGAGTTGATCTGGCAGTCCATTTTGAGCTCTGAGTCCAGGATGATTCCCAGGTTGCTTGCGTGGTCTGTGGGCGTGGGCGGGTGGGTATCCGAGGGCGGGGGCCACCAGGTGTCGTTCCAGGCATCGGGGGTTTGGGCTCATGATGAGTACTTCTATTTTGTTGGTGTTTAGTTGTAGGCAGCTGTTTTTCATCCATTTGGCGACGGCTATCCAGTAGATAATAAAAAGTAATCCTACACCATCTGTGTCCGCGAAAAGAGGTGAGATTTGTGTTTTTCACTCCGGGTAGAGTCTGGTGTCAGTTGTCAGTGATGCATATGTTGAAGCCCGAGTGCTTGTTTCTAAATAAACTCCTTAAAAACATCCTGGTGTTTTTGTTCCTGGGAATGTCTTTACAATCACTTTAACCAGGGCATCCGAACATCCCGTAAATAAGACAGGTGTGCAGAGCACATGGTATAACATTAGGGTTAAGGCTTTTATCCAGTGATACTATAATGTTAATACAAAGGCCGCCGGGGGTGTTGACCGCACTCAACGAGCAGGTGACGGGCAGCACCTGCCTCCATCTGGTAGTACCAGCGATTTTAAAGAGAGTGCCATTTTATAGTCGCTTCATTCTGTAGGCCAAAGGTCAAGCAAATACTGGCGAGAGAACAATAAGGCTCATTGATAAATGGATGGTCCAATACAGAGGCGCAACTAGAGCCACATTTTTGGGGGTAGAGGGGTCTAATTAGAATTTCGGGTGTGAAGGGGTTAATTCTTCCAGCAATAAGCAGAGTGGAGATGCAGGAGCTCTAAGAAGGGGTGAAAACACAACAAAGCCTCGTTAACAAGTGGTCTTTTAAAGACCTGTGAAGTACTCAGGTGCGGCTGCAGAAGACGGTCGCCAGCCTGGGAAGCTTTCTCAGCCTGGGCACACACAAGGGGGGGGGGGGTGTTTGCGCCTCGTCCAATACAGATCGAGGTTTGAGCCATAGTGATTCCTTGTAATATGTGTGGTCTGCTAGCAATCCTGCAACCCCATCCAAGCTAAGGCGTCTTTTAACATCTTCAGGCTGTTATCTAGACTTTCAGTAGTTCTGTTTCACGTATTTCTCCCCTTGTTTGATATGTAATACCAGGTCAGCTCCTCTCAACACAATACTTACATTTTTCTCTATGCGCAGCAAGTTAACACAAAGAAAGCAGGCATTACTCTCTTTAAAACAAGGGCACATACAGATTGCTATGGAAATCAGAGCATGTAGCAGAACTTTGGCCATGGAAGCCGGGGTAGATGAAGGAGAGAAAGCAGGGTTGGGTAAGCAAAGCTCACACTCACAGCTGAAGGGCCCTACACAAAAAAGTGAACTTACATGTGAGCAAATCTACACATGTAAATTTACTCTAACACTTTGTGGAACATTTACCACTTTTGGCTATTTACCATTTAAGAGCGTACATTTACTACAGAGTGTATACTTACAAGTCTCCAACCCTTGAATTCAGGGTGTGGAAGCTAATTTACGAGTATAAAGTTACTACTAGGCGCAGTTCTCCACTACTGGAGTGGAGATCGCCCCATGGTAAGGTATAGGGAAAAGTTAAAAGGTTTAAAAAACCTTACTATAAAGTATGACAAATATTTTATGATAAATATTAATGTAAATTAAATGTGCATGTTTATTTTAGATGTACAACAAAATATAACAATTCTACAACACTTAATTTTGAATAAAATATGTTATTAATTTTAACATGTTAAATGAAATTACAGTTTGTAAATATTTATTTTGTAAAATCTAAAGTAAAATATTTATAGTTATGTATGGTGTATTAAAAATGACTAAAGGTTATGTATAGAACTAATTTAATGTAATGTAATGATTTTGTATGTACAATCCAAATATTTTAAAACGCTAAATAAATGTGTGTGTGTGTATATATATAAATGTATATATATATATATATATATATATGTATATATATATATATATATATGTGTATGTGTGTATATATATATGTGTATATATATATATATCTATATATATATATATATAGATATATATATATATATAGATAGCTATATATATATATATATATATATATATATATATATATATATATATATATATATATATATATATATATATAGATATATATATATATATATATAGATAGATAGATATATTACCTACTGGCGGTCGCCAGTAGGTAGTTAAAGTTAGGATTGGCTACCATAGGAAATCCGCAACATTCTATTGGGAATAACTCTGGCGCTGGTTGAGGAATTTGTGTGTAATTTTCCAAAATTTTGGCCAGCTCTGCTGCGCTCCTTCCCTGAAAGTTTCGGGGGGATTCGTGAAGTGGGGGCTGAGAAAAAAGGGGGGTCCCAAACGAGTTTTCCCCATGTTAATTTCCATAGGACAGTCTGACAAGTCTACAGCCCGAACCGCTGAACGGAATTACGCCAAACTTGGCAAAATTGTAGGGACTGGTACGCAGATGTGCCTTTGCTATATTTGCTGAAAATTGCTCCAGTGTTTTTTTTTTTTAAATTAACTTCAAAAACACATATATATCTATATGCGCGCTTCGAGCGCTTACAGGTGCGCGAGCGGAAAGCTGATTGGCTGTCGGGTGTCTGTCAACATTCTAAACAGTCCGGAGAGTCCGCCATCTTGTGTCTCGGTAGAATCGAGACACAAGAGGTGAAAAAGAAAGGGGGAAATAATTAAAAGGGGGCAGAGTAGACACTCCCTGACCCCCTAGGTTTTCTGAGGGGGGCCTAGAAGGACCTTGAAGGGCAAAAAAACGTTTTTTTTGTTTTTATTTTCGCGGGGTAAGCGCTGGGTGCGTTCCCAGGTGCGCTCTCCGGTACGCGCACCCTGAGCGCACCACGGGGAAAAACAGTGTAAAAAAATAGAGTAAAAAAATAATGTAGAGTGTTTAGAGGTAAGTAAGCTCTGAAAAGAGCTGTTGTGTTAAGTGGGTGTTTTTTGTACCTACAAGTAGGTACCAATGCAGAGTCTTATATTCAAGAGGAAAACTCTATTCCCCTCATTTGTAAAATGCACACCATCTCTCCTATAGATGTCTTGCATGTTTTAACGCAAGTTGTTGTGGTAAATGGAACCCATACCATAGTCTCGGAGGAAAGCAGAAACAGATTTATTTACATGTTTCCTTGCTTTCTGAATCTGTGGACAAAATTGGTTGGACCAGTTCCATTTTTGCCTTTGGCATATATTAGAAAATACCAAGGCAGTTTTTTGGAAAAAGTGACATCAATTGCCCAAAGATGTCCTTTAAAAGCATTTCCAGATCTACCCCAGTCAAAGTGCCCAAGTCATTGCCACCACAGTGCACAATTATAAGGTCAGGGTGTGGTAAATGCATAAAGGATTTTACCAATGGTATCAATTGGTGACTCCTCAATCCTCTCTGTCCAATCCATATAATGTCCACATTTGGTAAATCAAGATTGTAAATACCTCTGATAGCTGCGTATTTTTGACTCCAGTGGACATAGCTATGTCCCACAAACCAGACTTTTGGCATTTTGAAGGTTGATGTGCTTCTAGTCAGATGAGTTGTGGAAATGAAATGGCAGTTTGATTATGAAAAAAAGTGGTTGAGAATCAGTGCAGATGAATAACCCGAAATGATTGGAGCTTTGTTAAAAATCTCCACTGAAAATTAGGGTGCATGCTTTTTTTGTGTAAGAAGTCATTTCAATGGTTGAGAAAAAGTCATTTAAAGAAACATTGCATTTCATTAGCTAGTAGATTGAGAGGTCAAACAGCCTTGATGGATTGTTTTGCAACATAGTATGATGAACTTGTGAACTGTGTGCTGGTTTAAGAGGGAGTTGCCATGGTTACTTGGTGAATGAGCACTGGGGGGATGGGTGAATGTTATGTGAGTTTCAAAGTCTTGAAATGTACAACCAATTAAAATGAGCAGCTTGGTTTTGAATTTGTGTGGGAACAATTTTTATTGGCTATGTACAAGAATATGGGTCTGAAATGAGTAAGAATCTGTGCCATTATTGAAAGGCTCCAGTGAAGGAAGCATTGTTCAGAGATTCTGCTTAAAAAAGATAGAGAGCTTAAAGATTTTTGCAAAGTATCACAGTGAGTGTCTGTGTGAATTAAGGAATTATATTTTTACCTTTTTCCATAATGTTAGCTGTGTGTTGATAAGGTAGACTTCTTTATAAATAGTTTTTTATGCTTGGATTCAATGCTGGTTTAGAAATTGTGTAATGGTTTCATTGGACTTGTAAATATGCTCCTTTTTTTGAAGCACCTTGTGCAACCTTTAGTATGGGTGGAAGCAGTGAATGTATGGAGAGGGATAGGAATAGCAGATAGAAAACCATATGAAATGGTGTGGGAGATGCATAAAGTATTTCAGTAATGGTATCAATTGAGATGGAATATAAGATGTCCTCTTAGTTCTACACTCCCCTTCTCTCATTCTCTCTCTGTGAGCCTCATTCTCTCCGTCCCCTTAGTCTCTCACTCCTCTTCTGTCACACTCACTCCGTATAACTCAGCCATACTCCCACACTCACCTTCTTTCAGACCTTCTCCTTTACTTTACTTCCTCTCTCTTCCCATCCTTCGCTCTTTCACTGTTTTCCCTTCCCTTACTCTCCTTAATCCACTTCACTAATTCCTTGTCTTACTCCCTCTATCCTCTTACTTCTACACTCCCCTTACCTCATTCTCTCTCTGTTAGCCTCATTCTCTCCGTCTCTTTAGTCTCTCACTCCTCTTCTGTCACACTCACTCCCTATAACTTAGTTATACTCACACACTCACCTTCTTTCAATCCCCCTACTTCCCTTCCCTTCCCCTCTCGTCCCTTTTTTTGCTCCCTCACTCATTTTCCTTTCCTCTCTCACTAAAATTAGGGCTGGGGACGGCAGCGATGGTTCTCTATTGCTCGAACAATGATCATAATACTTTGTTCCCCGTAACAAAGTAGGGCATCACAATGTTTGCATTTGATGGAGGCCTGGCCTCATTAAAAACAGGCTGAATATTTGGGATCAGCTGCTCTGGTCGCCCCCTCACCGATGCAGTTGCTCCTCCAGTTGAAGTAGAGGCACCATCTCTTGGAGCCTCTCTTGCCAGAGCCCTGACACTCTCCCGGGCATAGTTCTGGGGGTGCCTCCTCTGGACGTGCCGAATCATAGTAGAATTACCAAAACTGTACTTCCTTCTGGGGTCTCCTCTGGAAAGTACAGTATGGCAGATCTTGCACTCCACCTTTGGAGCATTACATTTCACTGTCTTCTGAAAGTACACAAAATGGCCACGATAGTGTACATTAGAGAGAGACAGTGAGAGAAAGAAGGCATGAGATGAAGAAGAGACGTGAAATGCACATTGGAGAAAATATAGTGGGAGAAGGGAAGTAACTGTGAGTAAACTTACTATGTAACACAGAAATGTTGCACTCTATACTATAAGTCTCACTTTATACCACAATCATTTCGCTACTATCTCATAAATTACAAATAGAATAATAAAAAATGTCTCAAACTATTTATAATTTCTAAATATAAATTTATTCTTCAGAATTTTCATAATTTAAAAGAACTTCTAACATTAACTGATCAGGAATCTCCTCATCAGAAGTCTCCATACATGAGTCCTGGAACTCAATATAGTCCAAACATTCGATTAATTCAGCATCCAAAGTCTCATCATTAAAATCCCCCATTTCATCTCCTCTCAAAAAAGGTCTTCTTCATGGATAGTGTTATCAACAGGATCATTCAAGACCTCAATAAAACTCGCCTCAACAAAAGTCGCAGAAATTTCAAAAATAATATCAACGGTGTCCTCATTCAGATCCATATTCTTTTCAAATTTCTTGCTGTAAATTGCAGGGAAAAAAATCACTTTAATTTATCGTTTTTAGTAATAGATAATATAAAACTAGCTTTATCAAGTATTAAATTCCCCTTACAAATTAACAACTCACCTTTTAGAAAGCAGAAGAAGAGTTAGTACTGTGTAAATTTCACACCAGAAATAGAACACCAAAAATTCCTCACAAATGTACCTCAAAGAGTACTATCACAAAATGGCTGTGTTTCCCTCTCATTTTTCATGTATATTCATGTAGAAAACCAATGAAACTTCATCACACACAAATTCAAAACCAAAGAAACATTTTAATTGTTTCTAAATTTCAAAAGCTAATTGGCTCTTGGGTGTCTGTAAACATTCTAAATGGTCTGCATAGTCCGCCATCTTGTGACTCTGAAGAACAGACACACAAGAGGTAAAAAAGTGGAAAACGTTGATAGGGGGCAGGGTAGAGACACCCTGCCCCCTTATGTTTTATCAGGGGGGCCTAGGAGGACTCCGAAGGGCAAAAAAAGTTTTAGGTTTTTTTTTTTTTTATTTCGCTGAGTAAGCTCAGGGTGCACGCACATGGGCGCGTACCCTGAGCGCACCACGGGGAAAAACAGTGTAAAAAATGTGAGTGAAAAAAATAATTTAGAGTGCTTAGAGTGCTGTTCCCTTACTCCGGTTCCCTCACTACCCTTCATTCTCTATCCTTCATTCCCCTTCCCCTTACTTTCATACCCCAGTCACCTTCTCTTAGTACCTCTGCTTCAGTCCTGTTCCCCTCTGTTCCCTTTCTTCGCTCCCTCACTCATTGCCCTTCCCTCACTCACCTTACTCCGCTTCACTAACTCCTTCTGTCACTCCCTCTGTCCTGTCACATCCTCATTCTCCTTCCCTCACTCCCTCTGTCTTAGCCTTAATCCCTCTGTCCCCTCACTCTCTCAGTCCCCTTTCCTCATGCTCACTCCCTTTAACTCTCCCACACTCGCTTACTTACGTTTCTTTGCTCCCTCACTCAGTCCCCTTCTCTCACTCTTTCCTTTATCCCCTCTGTCTCCTCACTCTCTCAGTCCCCTAGTCTCACTCTCAGTTGCCTTTATCCACCCTCTATCACCCCTCTTTACTCATCCTCACTGCCGTTCTCTCACCCCCTCACTCCTGTTCCCTTACTCCGGTTCCCTCACTACCCCTCATTCCCTATCCTTCATTCCCCTTCCCCTTACTTTCATCCCCCAGTCACCTTCTCTTAGTACCTCTGCTTCAGTCCTGTTACCCTCTGTTCCCTTTCTTCGCTCCCTCACTCATTGCCCTTCCCTCACTCACCTTACTCCACTTCACTCACTCCTTCTCTCACTCCGTCTGTCCTTTCACATCCTCACTCCCCTTCCCTCACTCTCTGTCTCTTAGCCTCACTCCCTCCGTCCCCTCACTCTCTCAGTCCCCTTTCCTCATGCTCACTCCCTTTAACTCTCCCACACTCCCTTACTTACCTTTCTTTGGTTCCTCTCTCAGTCCCCTTCTCTCACTCTTTCCTTCACTCCCTCTGTTTCCTCACTCTCTCACTCCCCTAGTCTCACTCTCACTTGCCTTTATCCACCCTCTATCACCCCTCTTTACTCATCCTCACTGCCGTTCTCTCACCCTCCCTCACTCCTGTTCCCTTACTCCGGTTCCCTCACTACCCCTCATTCTCCATCCTTCATTCCCCTTCCCCTTACTTTTATCCCCCAGTCACCTTCTCTTAGTACCTCTGCTTCAGTCCTGTTCCCCTCTGTTCCCTTCCTTCCTTCACTCCCTCACTCATTGCCCTTCCCTCACTCACCTTACTCCACTTCACTCACTCCTTCTCTCACTCCCTCTGTCCTCTCACATCCTCACTCCCCTTTCCTCACTCCCTCTCTCTTAGCCTCACTCCCGCTGTCCCCTCACTGTCACTTCCCTTCAATTACCCTCACTCATCTTCAAACACTGACTGTCATCAACTCACTCTCAATCAGTCCACCTTCCTTCTCCCTCACTCCCCTTGCCTTACTCTCAGTCCCATTACTTTATCGTCCGTCACCCTCTTTCTCTCAACATCAATCCCCTTTTTTCACCTTGACTCCTTTCTTTCCGTCACTCCCTGTCACTCTCCTTCGTTCTCTCCACTTCAACTCACTCTTGTTTACAACTCACCTTCTCTCACTCGTCTTCAGTTACTTGATCCCTCTATCACTTTCTCCCCTTCATTCACTCATTTTATTCATTCATTTATTCAGTACACATTCTCTGAAAAAAAGAATTGTAAAATATGTAAACAATACAGCTCTTTTTTGAGAATTGGAGGTAGTTCTGAAAAGAACTTTTTTTTTCTTCTTTGTTTTATTTTTTTTTATACTTTTTTATAACGATTTTATATTTTTTTGTATTTTTTTCAGGGGAAAAACAAAACCAGGGATTCCAAAACTGCTCAACAGGAGCAAAAAAAAGTGAAAAATTAGGGACGGGGAGGGCAGCGGCGTTCCTCTCTCTTCCTAACAATGAGTTCAATGCTCTGCCCCCCATAACAGAGCAGTTCATCAAGGTCCACGCATAGAAATGTTATGCCTGCAAAGACCGGCTGCACGTTAGGGATCATTCTTCCACATGGTGTTCCCGAAGCTGTTGCTCCACCAGTGGAGGTGCTGCCGCCATCTCTTGGTGCATTCCGTGCCAGGTCCCCGACACTCTCCCTGGCAAAGTTTTTTGGGTGTCTTCTCTGGACATGCCTAATTAAAGTGGCATTTCCAAAGCTATATTTCCTATTAGGATTGCCTCTGGATAAAGTAGTGCCACACATCTTGCAGGTTACCTTAGCAACAGTAACTTTTTTTTTCCTTCAGGGATGGAAAAAAAACTTCCAAATGAAGTGGTCCTTTACTTTGTGCTGAGGAGTGTCGTCAGGCAATAAACTTCCAGAATCACTGCTGGATGACTCCCTTGCAGCCATTGCTGTAAATCAGAAAACTTGGAGAAGCAGATAATGCACAGAACACCTCTTGCTCTCTCCAAGTACAAAGCAATAGTGAGAGAAATGGGTGGGGTTCTCAATATTTGGAGAAAAAAAATGTTCTGAACCAATGAAAAGTGTTATTTTAAGGTCACATGGCTTGACGCGCTTACGCTACGTGCTCCGGAGCGCTTCCGGGGTGCTTACGCGGCACGTACGTGGGCGCTTCCTGGAGCGCTTCCGGGGGGCGCTTACGCGGCGCGTAGCAGTGACGTTTTGCTCCTTTTTCAGGAATGCATTTTCTTAAATATTGTAAATAGAACTTTTATATATTATTATTTACTTTTAATACATAAATTAATTTTTTTCCGATCGCGATAGGGCGCTCTCGCTGCGCGTACCAGTGCGCGCGCCGGAACGCATACCGTGAGTGCACCGGTGCACAAATAATAAAAAAACATATATATGAAAAACATGTAAAAAATAGTTTTTTACAAATATAGAATTAGGAAATAATTATGAGAAAATAAAAAAATTAATAGATATAATAATTACCTATCATTAAAAAACAATATTTCACTTAAAAATTGTAGTTTTCAAACTCGTTAAAGTTACGAATTAGCTTTTTAAAAAAGTTGCAAATTCACTGAAAAAACCATAGGTTTCACACACGTTATAGTTAGGAATTAGCTTTTAAAAAACCTTTGAAATCCACAGAAAAAAACCATAGGTTTCACACACGTTATAGTTAGGAATTAGCTTTTAAAAAACCTTTGAAATTCACTGAAAAAACCATAGGTTTAACACTTGTTATAGTTAGGAATTAGCATTTAAAAAATCTTTGAAATTCACTGAAAAAACCATAGGTTTCACACGAGTTATAGTTAGCTGAACATTTTACTCATACAAAACCATTGAAATTCCCACGTTATAGTTAGTTGGACTCACTATAACTCGCGCGCCCGCAATCCACTGCTGATGATGTCACATATTACATCATTCATGACATGGTCAGTGACATCACTGATGACATCACTGATGACATCTCAAATGACATCACTGATGACATCTCAAATGACATCACTGATAACATCATCCAGTGAATGTGTGTTTCTGAAAATTAAAAATATGTTTTATATATTGAAGAATGAGTGGATGTATGAGTGTCTAGATGAAGGATTTAGTAGGTGCGTGACTGACTGTATGAGTGAGTGATTAAATGTGTCTTACTGAATGCATTGGTTAGTGACTAAACTGTCTGAATGTGTGCATCAGTATGTCTGTTGTTGTGTAAGCTGCTGCATGTGTTGATCAGTAGCTATATCAGTGGCTATATGGGTTATTGATTGGTTGCCCAAGTATTTGTATGTGAGGGTGAGTGTGTGTGTGGGTGGCTGGGAGGTGTGTGACTCTGTGCATATATGTGTGAGCAGTTGATTCATTTGGTATATGGGTTCAAGAGTGCATGTGGAAAGAGCTGTATGGGTGGTTGACTGTGTGCATGTGTGTTGGTGAGTGAATGGCTATCTCAGTGCTCCATGTCCAAGTAAGTACATATGTAAAACACAGTGCATGTGAGAGTTGGCATGTATAAATGACTATACATGAGAGCCTGTGATGGCGTAAGTGACTGTATGGATCAATGTGTACTTGTATCAGTGATTGTAAAAGAGAGTAAGTATGTGTTAGTATATGTTTGATTAAGTAAGGTTTAGTGAGTAAAACTGTGTAGTTGAGGAAATGGGAGTGTGATTGATTCTTTGCATAACTGACTAGGTGTGTGAGTAACTCTGTAGATGAGTGTCAGCATGTGAGTGTCTGTATAAGTGTATGAGTGGATATGATAGTGTTCTATTGATGAGTGACTGTTTGTATGACTGATTGCATGGGTGAATGAGTGGATGTGTGTGTAGACCTAGAAATCAGTGAGTGCGTATGTAGTTACTGGTATTGGTGTGTCAATAATTTCAGGAATGGTAGTTTGTATTTAACACTGGGTGTATCAAAGGTTAGATTAGAGTGTGAGGAGGTGCATCGTATTATCACATGGATGATGTCATCAGTGATGTCATCAGTGATGTCATTTGAGATGTCATCAGTGATGTCATCAGTGATGTCATTTGAGATATCATCAGTGATGTTATCAGTGATGTCACTGACCATGTCATGAATGATGTAATATGTGACATCATCAGCAGTGGATTGCGGGCGCGCGAGTTATAGTGAGTCCAACTAACTATAACGTGGGAATTTCAATGGTTTTGTATGAGTAAAATGTTCAGCTAACTATAACTGGTGTGAAACCTATGGTTTTTTCAGGGAATTTCAAAGGTTTTTTAAATGCTAATTCCTAACTATAACAAGTGTTAAACCTATTGTTTTTTCAGTGAATATATATATATTTATATATATGATATTTGAATATATTTATGTATATTTTAAGGAAGTCAAGCTAAATGAATTAATATTAACATTATTTCCTTCGAGGTGACCCTACCTCTATCATTGTCTATGGGAGGGCGTTGAAGTACCAGTGGTTGGCCATCTGGGGTCTGAGTTGGAGTGCCTTTTCTACTGTTTTGGGTCTTAGACGTACAGTGACAATAGAAGTGCAGATTGTGAACAGCAATTGGCTTACTCTTTTTTGGTGGGTGTTTGTCCCTCCCTTAACCTCCTCCTCAAAGCCCTCTATTAACCCCTGTGACATCTGCGCAGTATAGATCGGAGATGCGGAGGCATAGACCTCCGCATGTGGTTTGTGAATAACATTTTGCAGTATGTCAGAAGTAACACTGAAGTACTAGCAAACGTACTAAAAAATGCAGGTCGAGAATAGGCCCCACACTGCGGTGGCCAAGTTGGAAGCAACACATCTAAACATTCCAGAGCTGAGCTCCCTGAAGAGAGAGGTGGCGCAAACTCCAGACTATGAGGTAATGTCGCTCAGTTATGAGCTTCCAATAAATAACTCAGAAGAAAATCAACTTTCATTAAGAACAGTTCTGGTGTGCACTTCACTGTCATTAAATGGAAAAACCACGAAAACGCATTCTTTTCATGTCAAACAATTCCGTTTAATGAAATATTGCTTTTTAAGACGTGCGTTTGGTAACTTCCTGGCCTCTGTATGACACATTTAAATGATGAGACAGAGGGTCCAGAAATAGCTCTTTTGGCAAACTGTTAGTAGAGCCACCTGGAGGTTTTCTCTATTTATTGGACTTCTTCCTGATCAGAGTAGAAAGGGAGGCTATTATCTATTTTTGGGGATCGAGGAACAGGTGCAAACAGCCTGAGTAGAGTAGCAACAAAGTAAGCAGGTGGAGTTCCCAGTGAAATTAGCATATACCTTTGTAGTATATCACAACCCACAATGTGACTTTTCTCATGCTAGAAACTATAAGGTATTAATGTTTTTTTATTTTATTATGAAGTGGGAGAAATAACCGATAAATATCCAAGCACTGTTTATCAAATTATAAAATCCAGAAATTTTTCAACAGCTACTTTAACAATTATTAAGTGACGACTAAAGCAGCACATACAAGAGTCTGTTTCGTTTAAGACTACGAAATGCATTTACTCTCTCAACCATCAATAATATCCATGATGCATGCATATGATTCTCAGCCTGGCGCTGCCTGGTCCAGTAACACTATACACCCTGCAGAACAAGCCTTGGCAAAGCCAATAGGCCCGGCATGCATTCTGAGCCCAGACTAAAACATTGAAAAAAGACTGCAGATGAAAAGCAAAACAAAAGACTATCGCTTCCTGTATAAAATACATGTACGAGACAAATAGTTTAATGTGTGATGATTCAGTGTAATTTTGAGATGTAAATCATTTTGAGATCTAAAATAGTATCTCATGTTTGTCAATACAAAAACTAAGGGCTTCATTACGATGTCGGGCGGACGACTGGTCTCAGGACGACCAACCTCCGGTCGGAGGTCACACCATCGCTATTGCAATCAGCTGTGGTCCGTGCAGGTAACATCGGTGGGGCGGTGGGGTCTGGTGGAGGGGGATTTCAACAGATGATGACGAGGGAAAATTCATTATTTATTTAATTTTCTTTCATTGTAGTCTGTCAAAATCCCCGCCGTCCCCACCGGGCCCACCGCTCTTACTTGCATGGGCCATGGCCGATTTCAATGCAACCGCACATGGTGCGGTCGCATAATCCAATTTCTCTATGGCAGCTTGTCTGCGGCTGTAAACCAGCCACAGCACAAGCTCCCCTAGAAAAATCAGAGTTTTTGTTAATCCCTGCACCGCATGGCAGGCACCACACAGTGCCTGCCACTCGGTGCAGGGATTGACAGGGGGGCACCATATGTGCTCCCCATTCTGCCAAACGAAGGCTGCTTTGGGGCCCTTCTAGGGGCCCCCAAAGTCACTTTCAGACAGGCTTTTCATGTCGGAAAGCCCGACATGAAAAGCCTGTGGGAAACCGACGTTGTATGCCAGCATGGCGGAAACGCCGTACTCAAGGGATTACATGCCGGTTCCGACTGGCCGGTCACTCTTTCGACCACCATCATTGTAATACAGCGGTCGAAAGCGAATCTGAAGATGTCGATAGGAAAGCCTCTGACCACGGGTCAGAGGCTTTCCGACTGACATCAAAATAGGGTCAAAAATAGGAGGTGGAATGATACACCAAACATCCGGTAGCAAGAAGTGAGAGAGTAATACTCCTCAGGGTGGAGCCAAAGCCCACTCTATATATATTTTAAATAATTGATTCAAAGTGCTATAGCAGACAGCTGTGCTGTCAAGGCAGATCTAAAAAAAAGACACAATATAATAGGTGCGTGCTATACTCAGGTGTTTCTTAATAAAGTGCTAATATGACAGATAGCCATCTTCAGTGAACCCTCTCTGAGGAGGAGGATAACCACTGTCCCTATCTAGATGATTGGGTCATAATGATAGGGCGTATTCCTTTGTTGAAAGCATTCTTGCTCACAAGGACATCTGGCCCCTTTTGCCCTCTCTGAAAACAAAAATGAAACACTGCACAACCAGGTGGTAATTTTCACTAGGAACTGTTATCCTCCCCAGAAGTCTTCTCTAGATATTCTCAATAACCTCGCCCTAGAGGTGAGGACAGCTAATGATAGGGCAAGTGACAGGTTGTTGTGAGGTTTGACTGTTCTCTGTCCCTTTAGGGTACACTAGTCCATTGGTCATTGCTGCAATCTTTAACTGGGAGATCATAGGTGAACGTAAGATGTGAGGCTTGACCCACCATCTTGACATGGATGGAGCCCAATCCTAGTTCTGCCTGCCTTACCCACCGGGTTAGCAGTCCTAACATGATGACCTTCCACTCATTGGCCTTTACTGACCCATAGGGTACCAGTAGATGTTGATTCCAATGGGGACCCCCCTCAGCTCCAGCCCAATCCAACCCAGCAGAGAATGCCTGCAACTGCAGAGGGGGACTCTGAGAATATGCTTATGAGCAGCTCAGGACCGGCACTGTGCTGACCTGCACAGTTCATGTGTCTCTGGGTGGGTCCCATACGTTCACCCTGCAAGGGCCTGGCGAATGCTCTGATACTCCAACAGAAATGCCAATTGCCCACTCTCCACTCCTTCTTGGTTTTACGGGTAAGAAGACCAGCTCCTATGGTATCCCAGTAACAAAGACCATTGCTCGATGGCACAGTCTCAGCTGAAAGATCAACAAACAGCCACCACTTCATGGCCAGAAATCTCTACAAGGAAATGTGATTCTGAGCGATTATCTGTACCACGATGACTCTAGTCCTGGTTTGCATTTAAGTGTGTCCCTCTCTCCATGTGTGCACTGCCGTGTTCTCATCTTTCTCTATATGAAGCTGCTTCTCTTTATTCTCACAGCTCTTGGAAGAATGCAATTCGCCATCTGATCCAAGAATGCCTCCACCAAATGTTCCCATACACTCACTTCTCAAAGATTTCAATTTATCATTGCCTTAATACTCTCCTATCTTGAGTATGCCAAACGGCTATACAACAAAATGCAGTTCTTAATATTACACGTTTACAGAGAATTCAATTTCAGATACGAGGCAACTTCTCAACATACCACTGCTGGCTTACATAATTCCATGGTAATTGGGGTTGTGAGGAGCACTCCGATTTAATCCAAATAATTGTTCCAAAACATATAAACTTTTCCACTGGTGCTATGATTATTCAGGGTAGTCAGTCCTGAGAAATGAATTGATAAGTTATGGTGAGTGGTGTCCCACCTAATCATGCACTGTTCACCTGGTGCTATGCACTTTAAGCAATACTCAAAATATTATACCATATTAAATGTTCGTGATAATAATTCTCACATTTATTCAACGATTCTTTGAAGTAATTTGTACAAAAAAGCTTATGTATGTTATTGTTTCATCATAACAATTTGCTCATATACATATACAAATCAATTGTAGAAGCATAACAGTCTGTACAACATTTTAACTGTGTTTTACATTTCAAATAATCAACATGAAGCCCAATGCATTTCGGCACGTTAGCTGTGCCTTCATCAGGGGCAGTTCTAAAAGAAATGAGAGAATAATATATGTCAGTGTCTATGTATTGGGAGACATGGGGGGTTAAAAAAGTTGTGATGTTTGGCGTACCTTGATGTTCAACTGCTGGTGACGAACTATCCGTGAATACCAACTCTACAAACCAAAAAAATTTTTTTTGCAGTGGATAATACTAATGTATGCTCATGAGTTAAATATTGAGCAATAAAGATATCTGTGTGACATACCTGATGATCTGAATGCTGATGGCTGTAATAATAAATAATAATTGTGGTTCAATATAGAAACCATGATACCATCAAAAATATATTCAAAAATATTCCATGAACCATGAGATCAAAATAGCCCTACCTTATCTTCATGAATATCTGAATTCTACACGGAAAAAACGAAGGCAATATGTTATTCCCGACTATGAAAATAAATAAAAACGTGCACAGTATAACGCGCAATGATGGGTAACTGCCACTTTACCTTGCACTGGATAGCGGGTCGTCTATCTCAAACGTTCGCTGCTGACCTGTTTAGTCTTACGCGGAGTGCTGCCGGCTGACTCCATTGAAATATCCGGAGATACACGTGGTGATGTGTGCGTAAAAATCAAAAACGGACTAGCCGCATTACAAGAAAGTGTTCATGCGCGCCATCTTAGAATGGGGGAATTCACTGATAATAACTTGTGTTTGCTGTTGCACCTTGTTAGTGACTACAGCCGTATAAGTAAAAATGATGCTCTGAGATCATATGTTCAAACTTGAAATGGATACAGAATGTATCTTAACAAATATTAGGGATGTGTAATACCCGCGTGGAAATACGGTATGTCCCAAATATACGATCTTGTATTAATATAGCGCAATTAGGCAACAATCTTGATGCCGAGGGTGCTGTGAATTATATCCTGGGGTGTGACCCCCCGTATGCGTCTGATGACCAATGAATGTATGTTAAGAAAATAAGTGGTGCATCATGGACTCTGTAGTGCAAAGTAATAACAATGACATTATACAATGGTTATTTTTCACTATATCAACAACATAAAAGGTGCATTTACATGGTTCATTATATTCAGAATCAATATTCAATAGTTTCAAAATCAAACAAACAGGAAAATAATAGTAAACACTAACGTTTTCTACCAAAAATGTGAGTGTAGTATTCATCGACAAAGTTGCAAAAGATAATGCATTAATGTATAAAACATTTGTTGCCTTGATACCTCATAAAAACTTCTGTGAACATGCTAAAGGTGACCAACATCAACTAAGCCTCAGAATGCATGTAACATAGATGAGAATGAAAGTTTCTATGTGTGATAAAGCAGTCGCATAATACCAATAAATGAATTTGCAGATATGCATGCTATAGATAACATGAAAGGTCATATTTATCATTTAAACCCACTGGGGTCAAAGTCCCGAGAAATTTAATCCAAAATATTTCTCTTCGCAATAGTCTTTGGTGATTGTCTAGACCTTGCTGAATTTTCACATGTTCACAGAAGTTTTTATGAGGTATCAAGGCAACAAATGTTTTATACATTAATGCATTATCTTTTGCAACTTTGTCGATGAATACTACACTCACATTTTTGGTAGAAAACGTTAGTGTTTACTATTATTTTCCTGTTTGTTTGATTTTGAAACTATTGAATATTGATTCTGAATATAATGAACCATGTAAATGCACCTTTTATGTTGTTGATATAGTGAAAAATAACCATTGTATAATGTCATTGTTATTACTTTGCACTACAGAGTCCATGATGCACCACTTATTTTCTTAACATACATTCATTGGTCATCAGACGCATACGGGGGGTCACACCCCAGGATATAATTCACAGCACCCTCGGCATCAAGATTGTTGCCTAATTGCGCTATATTAATACAAGATCGTATATTTGGGACATACCGTATTTCCACGCGGGTATTACACATCCCTAATATTTGTTAAGATACATTCTGTATCCATTTCAAGTTTGAACATATGATCTCAGAGCATCATTTTTACTTATACGGCTGTAGTCACTAACAAGGTGCAACAGCAAACACAAGTTATTATCAGTGAATTCCCCCATTCTAAGATGGCGCGCATGAACACTTTCTTGTAATGCGGCTAGTCCGTTTTTGATTTTTACGCACACATCACCACGTGTATCTCCGGATATTTCAATGGAGTCAGCCGGCAGCACTCCGCGTAAGACTAAACAGGTCAGCAGCGAACGTTTGAGATAGACGACCCGCTATCCAGTGCAAGGTAAAGTGGCAGTTACCCATCATTGCGCGTTATACTGTGCACGTTTTTATTTATTTTCATAGTCGGGAATAACATATTGCCTTCGTTTTTTCCGTGTAGAATTCAGATATTCATGAAGATAAGGTAGGGCTATTTTGATCTCATGGTTCATGGAATATTTTTGAATATATTTTTGATGGTATCATGGTTTCTATATTGAACCACAATTATTATTTATTATTACAGCCATCAGCATTCAGATCATCAGGTATGTCACACAGATATCTTTATTGCTCAATATTTAACTCATGAGCATACATTAGTATTATCCACTGCAAAAAAAATTTTTTTGGTTTGTAGAGTTGGTATTCACGGATAGTTCGTCACCAGCAGTTGAACATCAAGGTACGCCAAACATCACAACTTTTTTAACCCCCCATGTCTCCCAATACATAGACACTGACATATATTATTCTCTCATTTCTTTTAGAACTGCCCCTGATGAAGGCACAGCTAACGTGCCGAAATGCATTGGGCTTCATGTTGATTATTTGAAATGTAAAACACAGTTAAAATGTTGTACAGACTGTTATGCTTCTACAATTGATTTGTATATGTATATGAGCAAATTGTTATGATGAAACAATAACATACATAAGCTTTTTTGTACAAATTACTTCAAAGAATCGTTGAATAAATGTGAGAATTATTATCACGAACATTTAATATGGTATAATATTTTGAGTATTGCTTAAAGTGCATAGCACCAGGTGAACAGTGCATGATTAGGTGGGACACCACTCACCATAACTTATCATTACATAATTCCATGCCTTATATCACTTGACTGGCTGTTGGTAGCTAGAAAGATTCCCTTTATGTTTGGATCTTTTTATCATTATTCAACACAACACAGTACAAAGTAAGCCACCCCACCTAGCAAAATATGAGGAGAGCTCTTTGCAGTCGAATTAACAATACTAGCAGTCTCACAGTTCATGATACCAGGAGATTGTGGCATATTGAGCATAACTCCAGTGAGATTTAGTCGCCCACATGTTCAGATAAAAGAGCGAGGTATTAGGAAATTTACATGTCGCATAGTGACAAACAGCATGAAAAACGAACATTTTAAGAAAAACAGCACCTCTTACCTGTCTCCGTACTCTAAGGACAAATCATTAGTATCACAGAAAGGTAGACAATGATGGGATCTGGACCACACTCAGAGAAAATAGGGGTTGTGTCTCCATCCCTCACAAAAGGGAAGAGTCATATCAGTGCCTTTGAAAATATAAATACAAATCTGTGGGCTCTTTTTGAGAAAGCATGAAAGTATAACACCTTAGGCCTTGTTAGGTAACTCTTCATTGCTTGTATCTCTACGTTTGTAACTCCCTTTGTCATAAGAACAGCTGTTTCTATCGTGTTGATGATGGGCAGACATCAGAAAACCACCATATTTAATTTCCTTTTGTTGCACCTCTTTTTAAGGATATTTACACTAACCCCTGGTGTTTTTAGATGGACCATCACTGTACCCCCATCACCTTCTCTGCCTGTGGGAGGCTTCACAGTTAATCTGTACTCTATATCAATGAGAGTGGATCCCAAAGTCCTTGAGGTCCTTGAGTAGATCTCCCAGCAGCTCAGACATGATTCCGAAAACACTGTGGTACTCCAAATTAGGGACAGGGCATCGCATGAAGCATTCTCCTCATCCTTTACTTTTGACTCTGCCCTGTCCATAATGACTACTGGGCACTCTTGGAAGTCAAACAACCCACCAAAAGAGGACTTCATTATCACCCTGGAGCCCCCCAGGGATGATCCAATTCACTCCTCTACCTTGTGCACACTCTACTCTACTGTTAACACTGTCTGTTAATACCTCTATTTTAGCTCCAGTGCCTTAATGAATTGCTCTGTGTCACTAATTTAATATGGAGTTCCTTGCATAGCAAGTTAATAGAGTTCAACAAGGGTAGACAAGATTCTCTCACAGGCCCATCTGTATCAGCATTCCCGGAGACTTCTTTAGTGAACGGATGCCATGGTGCTGTGCACTTCTTTTTATGGTTTTGGACATTGCCATCAGTTGACTGGTGTTCAATTTGCCAATCCATCTTCAAGATTAGGGCTGAGTCCTCAGAAATGGAGTAGACCAACTCAAGACACTGTACCGTGGCTGTGCAGGTACCACTAGCTGTGTCACAAGCAGATTCCCTATGCTGCTTGTTTGCTTCTTCATAAAGTTTCCCTGCTTCCTACTTCTGCTGCCTCGAAGGCCTCATAAGAGTGCACACATATCCAAAATATGTTCCTCAAGGTCAAAGCTGAGGGAAGCCTATCTTAGTATATTAGTAATTACCCTTATACATGAGCCTGGCAAACTCCTAGAAGAATGGGCTTCATGTAGGTGCAACTCTTTCTTAAATGTAGTTGTTAAGATATTAGGTAAGGCTCTTGCCAATAGACTATGCGATAGTGGAAAAATTGATTCATCCACATCAATCCTAATTTATGCCACAGGGTCCACCTGACGTTATTTACGATGTTTATACAGTTTACTGAATAAAAGCAAAGGCACTGAAAGAACATACGGTGATACTGTCATCAGATGGTGCAAAGGCGTTTGACTCTGTTAAATAGCCCTTATTCTGTCTGTACTTAGGAGAATGGGTTTTGGCCCAAGATTTTGATCACAGCCTATGGTTAGAGTAATGATGAATGGCATCATGTCAAACCCATTCCCATTAAATAGCAGTACAAACCAGAGATGCCCCCACTCATCACTTCTGTTTGTGCTGGTCTTAAGCCACTGGCTTCGCGTATCAGGACAGATGGCCCACTACATGGGTTAAGGTTTGGATCAGGTTGGTAATCACTTTGTATGTGGACAACATACCTGGATGACCCTTAAACTCCATTCCCAGCTACTGGAAATAATAAATAGATATGGAAATCATCCTAGGCCGCATGTCAGCTAGTGAAAGTTGGTACTATTTCTCATGACAAACTTGGTCCTTCAAAAGATGATGAGTGCCCGTTACAAGTAGTGTGGTGTGGCTCACTGGTTAGAGGCAGCAGACCCGGAAGCAGGAGTCAGCCCGGGACCAGGGTTCAATTCCCGACGCAGCAGGGTCGTGGACCAGGGTCAGCGGACTCGATAATTCTTGCCTCAGTGCCTACTCTAACCAGGGGTCCCACTCGGCAACTCTGGGCATTAGCTTGCCTAATCTCCACAACGGCCCCATCAACGCCGGGGATGCCTGGCTCTGCCTTGGGGACTCCCAGTAGGGACCATCCCACAGGGAAAGCCAGGACGGGTTCCCCAGAGGTATACCGCGCCAGGATACTCCGGTAGTAATTGTGCGCGTTACAAAACAGCATATAACATAACATAACAAGTGGTCGGAGATTGTTTTGGCACAGATAGTAAGAGAAAAGCATGGTTTACTACAATACAATTTAATTACACTCCTGGGAAACTATAAAGCTGATATCACACTCAAAGAAACTCCCTCTCTATGTTTTGGTTCAGGCCACCCCTTGCAAAATGACAGGGCTCATGAGGTTCCTGTATGTGCTTCAGAATCCCCCAAAGTTTGTCCTTGATGCCTCCTTTCAGAAGGTAAACAGTGTAACTAGCACACTGTTGTGGAACTGGGAGCCAACCTGAATTCATACTGCAGAGTGAGTATATGTGGAGGAATCGCACTCCCAAAACTCCCAGAACATGACTGGGTGTTACGGATCACCGCAATAAATAACTAGGCATTTGCTGAGCAGCAGGTACTATCCATGATGGGAGACAGATGAGCAATGGGGCCTAGAGTATACTTGTGGGCAATATATGGTAGGAAATTAAGGCGGAGGTGACCAGAACACACAGACACAACAATCAAAATATGGAGTTCAAGCTTGCCAATGAGATGGGGGGATCCTGATTTTGGTAACTCTCCATGGGATTCTGCCATAGTGGGTGAACTACAGACACTAGAAGGTTGGCACCCATGGTACACTATTGGGATCTCACAATTGGGGTAAGTTTGGGGTACAGATGATTTAGAAACATTTATAGAGCTCCAGGAGGAACAAGACCTCTCCAACACTCAACACAAAACATATATAAGTTAAACATGAACTACACTAATAATCTGTACAGAGGGAAGATGTGAAAGAAAGAATATCCTTTGGAGTGTAGATTGTTGGTGGCACCACTAAAAAAGCATGCCACTTCTCTAACATATTGTGCACTCTCTAACATGCAACAACATCTGGTATGCTAAAAGCGAGGTGGGAAAGGGATATAGGTGAGATAGATGAAGGAGACTGGAATGAGGCTTGTATGCATCCACAGCAGGCTGCAATGAGAGCAGGAATTGGTTAGCTCACTTAAAAAAACGGCATTACATATAGTACACACAGGTGCAACTACTGCAGTTTGTAGGGCGCTGGCAGTAGGTGCCTCGGGGTTACCAGCAGAAGTATCTTCTTTGCACACCCTGTGAGTCCGGGCCTGATTGTCCCCAAATATGGATATTCGGGTCAGGACAATAAGTATTAAAGTAGAGGTCCCAGAACGGTTGGAGCTACTGGGGTTATTGAGTGATGCTAAAGTCTTGGAACACTCCAACAGCTTTTGTAACCTCTCCAATATGGTGGTGAGGCGAGATATTGCTAGGAGATGGGGCCGCCAGATTACCCCCTGCAACCACAGAATGGGGAGAAATGAACTGGTGCTTGCTGATGGAGAAAGGGATATATGAAGCCCACGGGTGCCCCCAACAATTTGAGAAGATTTGGGGCCCCTGGAGAAAGAAGGGAGGAGGGAGATCTGAAGGCTTGAGATGGTTAGACTGTTAGATTACCAAAGAGACTAAAGAAACTGGAGTGATAGGTAGGATGTAACTCTATGGAAAATAGAATGTAAAGTACATGGGGAAAATATTGGCTCCAATAATATTTAGAATGCTATAGGTATGATGATATGAACTGGAATGTCAGCAAAGTTCTAATCAGGGGCGGCTCCTCCAGGTGGGCGGAGGAGCGTCAGCCCACTGCTTTCTCACAGTGCAAGAAGCAGACACATAAAATGGTATTTTAAATATAATTTTATGTTTCTGCTTCTCGCACTGCGAGACAGCAGATGCCTGGTTGGGGGCGGGCAGGTGGACGGTCCTGCAGGGATCCAGGGGAGGAGTGGCTTGCCCACTCTGAGTGCGCTGACTGTTTGTTCAGCCCCAGGGACGACCAAACCAGTCATACGCACTCTGCATTTTCTCTATGTAGGCTGCATGCAGCCTACATAGAGAAAATGGCCTCCCCATAGACGCCTGTGGGGTCAGCACCCTAGCCAATCACATTGGCTTAGGGGAGGGGAGGGAGGCTGCCTGCTTCCTGTATGGAGACGAGACGCAACAAAACACGGGACCAGAGGGGATGGTACATTTTTTGTTTAAAAAAAGAACTTAATTAACTCCCCCTGCCCGCGTGCCCCCCTCCACCCCACCATCCGCGAGTCATGCCGGCCGCGACTGGTTCTAATGTGTGTTTACCTGTATCGTTTAAAAATGAATACAATGTTTTACCAAAAAAAATACATTGCACTAGTGATTTAAATTGTTTTTCAAAGCCTTCAGCAATGCCTTTAACATCACTAGATCCCACTCTAACCTCATACAAGCATGCGCACTGGCCATACCCAATTCCAACTAGAGCTGCATGCATGGAAGCCATTTAGGGGTCGCCAGGAATGCAGCTGCGATCCCTGGCATGCTCCTTGCGACTCCTAGCACGGTCTTTGCGACCCCTGAGAGATCACAAAAGTAGGGGCAGAAATAGAAGTAGAAGAAGCTGCGTGAGCCATGTTTACATTCAGTTGCTTGAGCAGAACTGGGGCATGTTAACTCTAATGTATCACGCTTCAGAATGTTATTCATTTGCAAATAGGTAACATTCTGAAGTTTGTACAATGCACAGTCCAATGAATTAAAATGTTGCTTTCCTGTTGGCTTGTTACAAAAGCCCCATTTCAGGTCATGGGTGCCAACAGCAGCGACTTCGTTTCATTTCTCAGCTGCAGTTGAACTTTGCATGGCCCTTTGCAAGGCCTCTTTCTCCAGGAGAGGAGAGAAGAAAATGTATCAAGGCAGCACTCCTGACATATAATGGCTGCACTCATAGCATATCACGGTACAACCTCAATGCACATATATGTTGAGTACAAAAATAGAATGTAACTGTTTTAGAAACCTGCTGTTTTATTTTATTATGCTTGAATTTAATGCTTACTCTTTCACATATTGTTTTTCTTTTATTTTAGTTCAGTGGTCTCATCAGCTTAGGCCATTATGTTTGGGCAGCATATAATTGTGAATGCAGAGGTCCCTGAAGCCCAACTGGTCAGAAGCTACTCCTGGAGGGAGTGCATCGAGGTGGCGGGGTGGGGGAGGGGCAGGGTAGGGGTAGTAAACTCCGCATACGGCCGGTCAGAGTTAGGTAAATAAATAAAAACAATTTAAATTGCACACGCTGCAACGAATTTGGTGTTGTAGCGCGTGCACATTAATTTGTTTTATTTATTAAGTTCTTTACCTAACTCCGACTGGCCGTATGCCGGAGTTTACTACCAGCCATCCTGACACGCCCCCGCCTCACCCCACCTCCCGCAGCACTCCCTCCAGGAGCCGCTACTGCTGAGCTGGTCCACAGCCACTAGGCAGTAAAGTGCTTGTAAACTCTGTAACTCTCTATCTATGGTTGCATCCTGATTCACAACAAAAGGAGAACACTGTCTGCATACAATAAGATTTGCTCTTCTCTTATGTCCTCCCATCTCAGTCCCTGTACTAATGCATCATCCCGGATTCAGAACACTGAGGCTCCAGTACCAGAGTGAAAAACATAAGGATAAGGAACTCCTTTGCCTTGTGCCTCTCAGTAACTGAAATGGGGGGAACATGATAACATTCAACTAGACCAGAGATCTTCAAACTTTTGGATGCCGAGACCCCTCTGTCAACATTTTGAGGTGTAAGGACCCCCTCCTGACAAAATCTAACCTGTAGGCAGGGCTACTGGAATTTTGAGGCAGGTGAGGACCAAATTACATGACAGGCTTGACTAAATTGTGTGTGGAAATGTAAATGATGTTATGTGATGCCGCATATTTTGGGATGGCATTGCTTCGTTATTTTGAAATTAATTGTTTGCACACAGAAACACTGAGGAAAGCTTTCACCCCATCAGTACCTATTTATAACCAAAATACAGCAATTAACATCAGAAAGATTTCTAGTCCACCTTTGTGAAGGGCCTTCCACTCTGCAGGAATACGTTCTGCCACATTAGAAGCTCACCTGACCCTGGCCAGGAGAAGCAGGGGTCCATTAAAACCCTGGCGTTTCTTTTGCAGAGTTTAGAAGTTTACCCATGCAGTTTTCCTCTTACCCCTTCCCTTCCATCCCTCTCTCCTCTCTCAGCCCCGGATCCCTCTCTCACTTTGCAGGCCTTTTCTTTCACCCCTTTTTACAACTTCTGAACTCTCCCCATTCAGCCTCTCACTTCTCTGGCCCTGTCACCTCCCGTGCCCCTCAGCACTTCATTCACCTCGTCTCTCCATTCAAATTTTTGTCAATTTGCATCTTTCACCTCTCCATCCCCCCCATTCATCCTTCAATATCTCCCCTTTGTTCTAACAGAAACCCTCCCATTTGGCCCACACTCACTTCTTGCATGTCCACACTTCTCTTCGACAATTCACATTTCTCCTCATCCCTGACCTCTTCAATCCAATTCTCTCACGCCCTTGCAGTCCTCCCTGATCCTCTCATCTCTCCTCACCAAGCTTACGGGTAGGACTCGTATGCTCCTCTCGGCCTGTGCCGCTCTGCTCATTGTTCCCTAATTCAAGAAGGAATGAGTTGTCTGTCGCGCTGTTTTGGTGCAGGCCGCACAGTTATGGAACTTGCACCCTCCTTTGCTTTGCTCTACCAAGAATCTATTATCCTTTAAGAAGATATAAAAACCTTTCTCTATGCTCTGTAGGTTACCCCATTTGGCTGGTTCTCCTTCTCCTTCTGTGTGTTTCTCATTTGCCTTTAGGCAGCAGATGGTTATTAGCCCCAGGACATCTTTTGGTAACAGTAGCACACTACAAATGTAAATAATAATAATAGGGAGAAGCAGGGGAGCTACTAGACCAGAACTTCAGGGGGGTCTGAAACTCCCAGCCAGGGGTGGCCCTAACACTGGTTGCACATGGTGCAAAATCTTTTTTAGTGCCCCTGTTGGAACTGGCCCTTCTTGCAGGGTCATCCTCAAACTTTTTGCTTCTTCCTCCCTTATTTTTCCTGGCCCGTGGCTGTTGGCAATAGGACTCTGCGCACTTTACCACTGCTGATCAGTGCTAAAGTGCATATGCTCTCTGTGTAAATTGTTATTCTGATTGAATATACATGTTTGGCATATTTGTATCACCATGAAGTCCCTAGTAAAGTGCACTGGGTGTGCCAGGGCTGGTGATGACAAATGCTACTAGTGGGCCTGCAGCACTGATTGTGCCACCGACAGGAGTAGCCCTAAAATGATGTCTCAGGCCTGACACTGCAGTGCCTGTGTGCAGTTTAGAACTGCCATGTCTTCCTGGTCAGTGTCCCCACTGACCAGGCCTAACCCTTCCCTTTTTGTGCACATCAGTCACCCCTATGGAAGGCCCAAGGTACCCCCCTGGGCAGGGTGCAGTGTATGTAAAAGGTAGAGCATGTACTAGTGCAGGTGACATGCTCTGGTAGTGAATGGCAGCCATTTTCGTTTTTCACTACTGTAAGGCTATCTTGCTCCATAGATTAACATGGGGGATGCTGGCTACAGTGGTTAACAGCATTTCTTACCATAGGAACAAGATAGGACAAAAGTATCTAGTATCCCTGAACTCAGAATTTAATAACACATCTTTTAGGAAAGGTTGTTTTTAAATCCTGTGTTTGAGAACAGCACTTTTAGAAAGTTGCTGTTCTCTTGTCTGACCCTTCTGTGTGCCTGGGCCTGTTTGTGTATTGACTGTCTGGTTTGAGAGTGACAGGGGCTGGGGAACTCCCCAGGAGGCTGGCTGAGTCAGCCCTAGGCTGAATGACTGCATTTGCAACTTGAGTGGTGGGAGGAGTTAGCACCTGGGCCTGAATAGGACTGTGCCCGCCCCCCACAGTGCTGGCTCCACCCCCTGTGGTGCGTCTGATGTCTCTGCCCTGCACTGTGAAAGGAGAGAAGGAATCATGTCAACAAAGTGCTCCAGGGCTTTTCCCCCACAATGCTGGCTCCACCTCCTGCTGGGCGACTGAGGACCCTGCCCCTCACTCTGAAAGGAAAGAAGCAGCCAGCAAAACAAAGTACTCAGGAAACACCCAGAACTGGTTCAGACCGGGCTCAGGGCCCACATGCACAGAGAGAACAACGACTTTAGGGGTATAAGTACAGGACCCCTGACAACAGAAAATTAGATCATCCTGGAAATCAAGAAGGAACCTCTGCCAAGGAGAAAGCTGAAACTGAAGAAGGAAGATTGTCCTGCTGTTGCTCTGCTGGACTGACCTGTTGCTTTGCTGCCAAGGAGAGGGGAAGGACTTTGCTGCTGAGCTGTGTCCCCTGTCTTGAAGGAATCTCCAAGGGCCTGAGGAGAGCTGGCTCCCTGTTTTGAAGTCCCAGGAACAAAAGGACTTCACCCCCAGCTTCCCTGAACTCTGCTGAGAGAGTTCTGTCCCTCCTAGAGTGCTTGAACCAGTTGTGGGGCCTCTGGAGGTTGTACCTGTGCTGGGAAGCTTGAAACTAAGCTTGAGAGACTTTTTGAATCTGAAAAGTGTCGCATCGCTCGCTTGCGGAGCGCATCCCCGACAGTGCGAGAAGTTTCCCGCCGCTACGAAGGTCGAGATCGTCGCAGCGCCTGATGCCGCTGCATGAGCCGTCGCATCCTTCGGTTGCGGGACGCACCAGACCGGTGCGGGAGAATTGAACATCGCTGCGAGTATCGTCGCAGAGCCTGTCGTCGCTGGGTGAGATCGCCGCACCGCTTGCTTGCGGGTCGCAACACGTCGCTGCGAGTGTCATCGCCGAATCAACGCATTGAGGAGCTGCGAGAGAGAGGATCCCCGCTGGACCGCGCATCGTCGCCCCGGAGATCGTCGCAGCCCCTACGAGATCGTCGCATCGTGCCTTTGCGAGAACAGACTTCCTACGGAACTTACGCACCGGAATCCATACAAGTGGCCTTCCTCCCCATACAGACCGGATTCGTCGCAACACGCCCGCTGCTGCAGCGGGGCTGTCGCATCGCCTCCCCAGGGTCTCAGGAGCAACGCATCGCTTGTTTTCCACCGCACCAGCTTCTGCTTTTGGAACTTTGTTGCAACTAAAGGTACTGTGAGTAAACGTGACGCAACTGTGAACTTTTCATGCATCTGTGGTTTATTTTACCGCAACTTGAAGAACTTTAACGCAACCTTAAGAACTCTTTTTGAAACCATATTCTTGAACTGTGTATGTTGGATTTTTGTCGTTTTGGTCTTGTGTAGTTTAGATTAAAAAATACCTTTATTTTTCTAAACTGTTGTGGAGTCAGTTTGTGGTGTTTTCACTGTGTTACTGTGAGTGTTGGTACAAATACTTTACGCATTGCCTCTGGTTAGCCTAGACTGCTCGTGCCAAGCTACCTAGAGGGTGAGCAGGGGTTATCTCAGAGGGTTATCTCCTTGCCCTGACTAGAAGCAAGGGTCCCTATTTGGACAGTGGTACCTACCTCTGCCAACTAGAGACCCCCAGATCTAACATTGGTGGTCAGGCGGTGGGATTTGAACTTGTATTTGTACTTGACCCACAGTAATTGGTGTACATCACTAGTGAGTGCAGACCACGACGCCACCACATACTGTTTGTTTTTTCCGGTGTCCTCCTGGAAGTATTTTTGGATATTGAGACTCTGGCTAGTGTTGCACCTGTAAAATCCTGCCAAAATGGAAGTCAACTTTTTCCACCTGTGCATCTACACAGAAGAGGAGATAAAAGCCTTTTGCAAGAAGAGGGGGCTGCCCATGGAGAAAGGTTCCACAAGGAGTGATCTTGAGGCATGCCTGTATTACCATGAGGCCAGAATTTGGGAAGCAACATTAGCAGATGATTCTGAGGAGGAGGACTTCTCTGACTGTGAGGAAGAGAAAGATGAGTGGCTCCTTGCTACTGAGCAAAGGTGCAGAGAATTAGACCGGCTAAGCAAGGAAGGTATGATCCGGTGGGCCTTAGCCCAGAAAGAAAAATGGGACGCTCAAGGAAGGAGCTTTGCTGAGTTGGAGGTGGAGTCCAGCTCAGATGGTGGCAGCATGGTTATGATAACTAGTGCGGAGAGAGAGGTACAAACACCCAGAGATGTGGCGCCTGACTTGAGGGAGGGGGTCGACATACACCAGGGGGTTCAGGTTTATGATGTAGTTCCAGTGGAGTGCAGTGTCCCTAAAGTAGATTGGGGGACTGGCACAGGGGACCATATTCCTAGTGGTGGGAGGGACACTCTACTGACTCTAGATGAGAGGTACAGGGAGAGGGGTTCCCCCATGGTAGAAAACTTGGTGTGTGTGTGTGAAGACCAGCCAGAAGAGTGTGGGTTGTGTGACAGAGACAGTCAGATACTGTCTTGCCAGTCTCAGGAGAGTGGTGTGGGGTACTTGTGTGAGGCACTGGAGGGTGAGGCAAAGGATAGCTTGGTTAACAACTGTGGGGGGCTGTGTGATTCATTTGTTGGAGAGCATATTTTAAGTCCCTGTTTTCCAGAGCTATGCCAACACCCGGTGGAGTGTGAGTTCTCTGATCCCAGAGAGCTTGCATTGGAGGCAGACCTCTTGGTGGATTCCAGAGAGTCTGAGGAGGCATTGGGGAGTGATCCCAAAAGGAGCGGCTTAGATATCTTCCAGACCTGTGAGGTGGAAGCGGTTCAGTGTAGCCCAGGTAGGTCCCAGTGTAGTGGGAGGGGTGTAGGGGCTCATGTCCGGTCTCAGTGGAGAAGGAATGAGTGTGGGACGGTGTGCCTCACGGTGCCCGAAACCCAGTCTCAGGTCCTGGAGGGTCCATTAAGAGAACACCAGGTTGGGGACCTAGACTGTACTTGTAGGCCATTTGAGGAGGATCTCCTAGTGTCTGTTGAACGGGGAGTGCCTGTAACCAGGCCTCCATCAGTTCTGGTGTCCGGCAGTGCCGCTCCATTTGGGAGGGTACAGAAGTCCAGACTGAGGTGTGAAAGGGGGAAGGAGTCCCCAGTGGGAGAACCAGTGGTTCAGGGACCAGTCGGAAGGGCTGAGTCCCCAGTGAGTGACCATGGTGACCTCACTTCTGTCCTGGGAGATCTTCGCCCGCTCACAGGTGGACAGGGGTCGGGAGATCTGTGCCAGGCAGACTGTCACAGGACACATGAGTTGTGTGTCACCCTCAAGGGGGTACGATGTGAGGCCCCAGAAGTCCTGGCGTGCCAGGCAAATGCACAACCGCAGGTTTTGGTCCCTGGGTTGGGAGACCAGGTTCAGGATTTGCCTGACCTGGAAGGAAGGACATCTGTAACCAGTGTCCTGACAAATATGGTTCCCAGGGGTACCCCTCCAGTAGGGAGGGTGCAGCGCTCTGGATGGGGTTGCAGAGGGAGGGAGTCCTCGCCCCTGACCCCAGTACAACCTGAGGGGTTAAACCCTAGGTTGGAAGACCAGTTGCTGGAGGGAGGTCCTGAACTGGTAGGAAAGTTGTGTACTTGGTTGTCTTGGTGGACAGGGTTGCCCCTGGAAGGAGGGCAGGAGTCTCACCCTGGGGGTGGACTGGGCCACACCGTTGTGTTCGCCAGGTGGGTACTGTCTACCAGTATGGACCCCTCAGTGAGTGAAGTCCTGGTGCGCCGGGCAAGCGTTCCACTGCAGGGGTTAGTCCCTGGGTGGGGAAGCCAGGTTCAGGTGCTGTCTGACCTGGAGGCTTTGGAGCATAGGTTTGAGGGCCAGGTCTGGGGTGTCCCCTCTGACCTGGAATACCAGTTACAGGATAGCACCCCTGACCTGGTGGGTGAATGGTGCAGGATACCTACCACAGGTGCCCTGACTATTCTAGAAGGGGGTACCACTTCAGGTTGGAGGGTACAGGGCCCCAAGGAAAAGGAGGGCCGGGTGTGGGGAAGCCCACCCCAGCCTCCTGTCCAGCCACCGGATACAGGTCCGGGACTGGTGGGTCAGTGCCAGAGTGTCAGACCTGACCTGACAAGAGAGGGAGTGGACAAAGGGTGCCAAGCACCTGAGGCTACTGCCCCCCACCCTCTGACGCACACAGAGGTTTGAGAGCCCTGAGAGGCATGAGGCCTGGGTCTCACCCCTGATCCCTGTCGGTGGTCACTGTGGCTGTCTGTCTGTCTGTTGGGACACACCTGTGAGTAAATTACGGTTAGGTGCTGCACAGGTGGTGTCCACAGGTGAGGGGAAGGTTTCCACATGGATTGGCATGGTGGACCCTGAGAGTATAGATAGAGTGATACAACTGGGTTTAGGACGGCGTAAAACAGGTCTGCCCTGCTGTGTGGGCCAGTTTCCGCGTTCTAGCGCCTTAAGCAGGGAATCCCATCGAGGTATCGTTTGGTCTACCCTGGCTTTAGGCTGGAAGGGGGTTGTGTTGGAACTGGCCCTTCTTGCAGGGTCATCCTCAAACTTTTTGCTTCTTCCTCCCTTATTTTTCCTGACCCGTGGCTGTTGGCAATAGGACTCTGCGCACTTTACCACTGCTGATCAGTGCTAAAGTGCATATGCTCTCTGTGTAAATTGTTATTCTGATTGAATATACATGTTTGGCATATTTGTATCACCATGAAGTCCCTAGTAAAGTGCACTGGGTGTGCCAGGGCTGGTGATGACAAATGCTACTAGTGGGCCTGCAGCACTGATTGTGCCACCGACAGGAGTAGCCCTAAAATGATGTCTCAGGCCTGACACTGCAGTGCCTGTGTGCAGTTTAGAACTGCCATGTCTTCCTGGTCAGTGTCCCCACTGACCAGGCCTAACCCTTCCCTTTTTGTGCACATCAGTCACCCCTATGGAAGACCCAAGGTACCCCCCTGGGCAGGGTGCAGTGTATGTAAAAGGTAGAGCATGTACTAGTGCAGGTGACATGCTCTGGTAGTGAATGGCAGCCATTTTCGTTTTTCACTACTCTAAGGCTATCTTGCTCCATAGATTAACATGGGGGATGCTGGCTACAGTGGTTAACAGCATTTCTTACCATAGGAACAAGATAGGACAAAAGTATCTAGTATCCCTGAACTCAGAATTTAATAACACATCTTTTAGGAAAGGTTGTTTTTAAATCCTGTGTTTGAGAACAGCACTTTTAGAAAGTTGCTGTTCTCTTGTCTGACCCTTCTGTGTGCCTGGGCCTGTTTGTGTATTGACTGTCTGGTTTGAGAGTGACAGGGGCTGGGGAATTCCCCAGGAGGCTGGCTGAGTCAGCCCTAGGCTGAATGACTGCATTTGCAACTTGAGTGGTGGGAGGAGTTAGCACCTGGGCCTGAATAGGACTGTGCCCGCCCCCCACAGTGCTGGCTCCACCCCCTGTGGTGCGTCTGATGTCTCTGCCCTGCACTGTGAAAGGAGAGAAGGAATCATGTCAACAAAGTGCTCCAGGGCTGGGCTTTCCCCCCACAATGCTGGCTCCACCTCCTGCTGGGCGGCTGAGGACCCTGCCCCTCACTCTGAAAGGAAAGAAGCAGCCAGCAAAACAAAGTACTCAGGAAACACCCAGAACTGGTTCAGACCGGGCTCAGGGCCCACATGCACAGAGAGAACAACGACTTTAGGGGTATAAGTACAGGACCCCTGACAACAGAAAATTAGATCATCCTGGAAAAAAAGAAGGAACCTCTGCCAAGGAGAAAGCTGAAACTGAAGAAGGAAGATTGTCCTGCTGTTGCTCTGCTGGACTGACCTGTTGCTTTGCTGCCAAGGAGAGGGGAAGGACTTTGCTGCTGAGCTGTGTCCCCTGTCTTGAAGGAATCTCCAAGGGCCTGAGGAGAGCTGGCTCCCTGTTTTGAAGTCCCAGGAACAAAAGGACTTCACCCCCAGCTTCCCTGAACTCTGCTGAGAGAGTTCTGTCCCTCCTAGAGTGCTTGAACCAGTTGTGGGGGCTCTGGAGGTTGTACCTGTGCTGGGAAGCTTGAAACTAAGCTTGAGAGACTTTTTGAATCTGAAAAGTGTCGCATCGCTCGCTTGCGGAGCGCATCCCCGACAGTGCGAGAAGTTTCCCGCCGCTACGAAGGTCGAGATCGTCGCAGCGCCTGACGCCGCTGCCAGAGCCGTCGCATCCTTCGTTTGCGGGACGCACCAGACCGGTGCGGGAGAATTGAACATCGCTGCGAGTATCGTCGCAGAGCCTGTCGTCGCTGGGTGAGATCGCCGCACCGCTTGCTTGCGGGTCGCAACACGTCGCTGCGAGTGTCATCGCCGAATCAACGCATTGAGGAGCTGCGAGAGAGAGGATCCCCGCTGGACCGCGCATCGTCGCCCCGGAGATCGTCGCAGCCCCTACGAGATCGTCGCATCGTGCCTTTGCGAGAACAGACTTCCTACGGAACTTACGCACCGGAATCCATACAAGTGGCCTTCCTCCCCATAAAGACCGGATTCGTCGCAACACGCCCGCTGCAGCAGCGGGGCTGTCGCATCGCCTCCCCAGGGTCTCAGGAGCAACGCATCGCTTGTTTTCCACCGCACCAGCTTCTGCTTTTGGAACTTTGTTGCAACTAAAGGTACTGTGAGTAAACGTGACGCAACTGTGAACTTTTCACGCATCTGTGGTTTATTTTACCGCAACTTGAAGAACTTTAACGCAACCTTAAGAACTCTTTTTGAAACCATATTCTTGAACTGTGTATGTTGGATTTTTGTCGTTTTGGTCTTGTGTAGTTTAGATTAAAAATACCTTTATTTTTCTAAACTGTTGTGGAGTCAGTTTGTGGTGTTTTCACTGTGTTACTGTGAGTGTTGGTACAAATACTTTACGCATTGCCTCTGGTTAGCCTAGACTGCTCGTGCCAAGCTACCTAGAGGGTGAGCAGGGGTTATCTCAGAGGGTTATCTCCTTGCCCTGACTAGAAGCAAGGGTCCCTATTTGGATAGTGGTACCTACCTCTGCCAACTAGAGACCCCCAGATCTAACAGCCCCAACACCGTTTCCTTCTTCTCCATGAATTCCCTCACTACCACTCACCAACAATGCACCTCATCTCTCTATAGCAACTTTCTGACAAACATTTCATTTTTTTATAGCGCTACTCATAGTTTACTCACACTCATTTCTGTGATTTGCATGGTACATATTCTTTGTAGCAGGCACATTAACCCTCTGCACTGTGTGGGTGACAAGAGTGCCCATGTGAGTGCACGGTGAGCGATGCAACAGTGTGAGAGTAGGATGAGAGGACTGACTGCAGGGTGAGTGAGGTGGCCGTACGAATTTGGGTGCGGATGCAAGTTCAGAGTGGGATGAATGAATGCATGGTTAGTGATGGGCTTGTTTGAATGAGTTGCATATTCATCAGTGAGGGGGACAGGTGAGTGAAGTGTTACATGAGTGCAGTGTGAGTAGTGTGCTTGTGTGACTGCAGGGTGAGGTATAGGGTGCACAGCGCAGGTGCATTGTGAGTGCAGAGTGATCACTGTGAGTGCAGGGTGAGCGGGTGAATGGTATGAGTGCATGGTGATCAGTGTGAGTGCATTGTAATCGCTGTGAGTGCAGAGTGAGCGTGAAAGTGAAGGGCAAGAATGAGGCGTGAGTTGTCTGAATGCAAGGTGCATTCCCAGACACTTGAAGTAACTCAGCATGTTATTGACGGTGGCGTAGGGTTTAAGATCTAAGTTAAACTATTGCTATTATGTCATTATTCGGGGATAGAGGGCGGTGGAAATAAATAATGTGCTGATCCTGCAACAAAGTTACAGGCCTATGGTTAGGGTGGCCAGCAGATTATTTTGATGGCCCAGTCGGTACAAAAATAAGCAGTCACCTAAAGCTGTATTTTAAGCACTTATCTGTGCATACTTCGAATAGCAAATATAAATAGAAAGCACTTTTAATTGTGTTCTTGGGCTGCCTCAATGACCCATGACTGATAATTAAAGAGAACAAAGACAGAAAAGTCACATAATGAATGAATACATACTTTTTTATTTTTAAGTCTATTTAGTGTCAAGAGGAGGTCTCTGCAGGCTCTTTAAATAAACACACGCAGGCATTTTTCTTTTGGCAACCCTACTTTATATTTCATTCCATGAAATGCATTTTCACACTACAGCAGTAAATGTAAAATACAAATGTAAGGAATAGGCAGAGTGGGGACCGAGGGGGTACTGGAACCAGGAAAAAAAGCCTCTGTAACCAGTTTACAAAGGCATGTAAATATGCAAATGGTCTTTAAAGACCTGTGAAAACCAGGGCAGGCCTGCTGGAGATAAGACTTCAGACACTGCCGAGCTGAACCCCCAGCAGCTCGAGTTGCACTGCAGCAGCCTGGGCTGAGACACAGGACAGGGAAAGAGGGGGGCTGAAACCTTTGAGCCTGGGCAGAAGTGTGACTGCAATTGCGCTACCCCCTTTGCATCGCTCCACGGCCCCCCTGGGGCTCGTGCCCCACAGTTTGAAGACCCCTGACCTAGACCCTGGCAAAATGGTCTTTGTACAGTAGTTTGAGCCATGTCATATATTTGGGTCTAAACCCCTTTTATTTAAAACTGTAAACTGGTACGGTCATTCAAGTGATTCAACGGCTTTGGTTGCATCTAAAGATATGGCTATGCCGGATCCATGGCTCAGTCAGTGTACCCCATGAAACCAGAGGGATGCCCATGGTTTGATCTCTTGTTCATATATGACATAAAGACCAATTGATCAAGGGTGTCTACAACGTCACTCAATGGCTGGCCCAAATGCTGGCTAGTATCTTGATTTTCGTGTTTAGAAGGGATACGGGCAAATACAATGACCGTTAATTTTATTGTTTCAATCTGTTGAGAATACGTTTCACTGTTGCCTGACAAAGGTCTTAGGGTTAGGAAGGAAACCTTTAAACTTGCTCCTGGAAACACGGCAAAGAGGTGCGCTGTCAATATGCTAGCCAGTCTTTAGTAGAGTTCCACTGGCAGCCATTTGTTCCCATGGATTTTCTGGTTTATAATTGTGATAGACATCTGTAAACTCCTTACCAATATTCTCCAGTTTAGGACTTTCTCTGTTTTCCACTGAGAATCTGGACTGGAGCAAATCTGACTGGAAAGCCTGCATGTCAGAGTCACTCAGGCACACCCACGAGGAATATAGGGATCAAAAGTAATTGACAATATTCCTTGAAATATCTACATTTCCAGGGGTCGTGGACCCACCCAACCCTCTCAGTCCCCACCTTTCTACTATCTTCATCCCTCTTCCCCATACCATTTCTCTGGGTGGCAAGAAAACAACTGTGTGCATTATTTTGGGTTAACTCCTAGTACTCCTGGCATTTGAGGTCACTGCAACAATCCATCTCTGGGTCATTTGTTCGAAAGTATTGTTTTTTAAGTTTGTCTGTTTCTCATCACAAATTGTTTCTCCTGTGATCATGGCCCTAAAGAGCTCCTGTAGGGTGACTTCTGATTTAACCTAATCTTTATTCTCTATGAAGTAGTTTTCATTGGCCTTTCATAGTATATCTGTCACCATCTGTGGGACCCAAGTATCCAGCTTCCATCCAGTGGGGAGAGATTTCAATGCACCTCCTGCCACATCGAGCAACATCACCTCCTAATAAGACCTATGCAACAAACTCTTGAAATTAGTTTGTAACAAAATCACCTCCATATTCAGCAACTTTGACCCTCAACCGGACCGCATCAATGTTGTAACTCATCTTCCTATCACGGCAGAAGAATGAACCCTGACCTTTTGGCCTGCAGTCACCACCATCAAAATCACTGCTACCATTAAGATCATCCACCCAAGGCCCCATCTGGCCTCCTGCCTCACACACTCCTTCATTAAAGGATTCTTACCCATCAGAAAAGCAGTAACTCCCATCCTCAATGCCTACATTGGCATCCAAATTCCAGGACAGCTGGAAAAATGCTACCATTGGAACCCTGCTCAACAAGCCTTCCACTGACCCAGACATGCTTTCCAACTACAGACCAATGTCCCCTACCATACGCAGCAATGGTCTTAGAGAAACTAATCAACCAACTCTTCACCGAACACCTCAGCAACACCCAGCTCCTCAATGCCACACAGTCCAGATTCAGGCCCAAACACAGTACAGAAACAGCATTCATCACCACCAGAGATGACATCCCAATGATCCTTGACAGAAGAGACAATCCAGACTTCATTTTCCTTGACCTCTCTGTAACCTTTAACAGTGTCACACCCTATTCTCATCAGGCGCCTGCACAACATTGTTATCCAAGGACTTGCTCTCTGCTGAATCTACTCCTTCTTGATTGATAGCACACAAGCTGTCATTCTGGCACCTTACTCATTGGAAGTTCTCCATCTCATCTACTCCTTCTTGACAGATAGCACACAAGCTGTCATCCTGGCAACTTACTACTTGGAAGCCCGCAATCTCTTCTGTGGAGTGCCTCAAGATTCATCGCACAGCACTACCCTCACGCTATCTGTGCACACAACATCAATATCCTCCCCTATGCTGACAACATGCAACTCATACTCTCCCTCTCGGACTAGACCCTCAACACAAGAAACAAGTCCATAGTGTGCATGACTGAATTTGCTAACTGAATGAAAGTCAACTATCTCAAACTCAATACCGAAAATACAGAAGTAGTGATGTTCAACAAGAACACCTCACCATGAGACTCCAACTGGTGGCCTTTCAAACTCAGACCCACACAAGGAACCTTGGAATATTAATTGACAGCAAACTGAGCATGACCGCATTAGTTCACCCAGTCACTGTATCCTGCTCCCACACCCTAAAAATGCTGAGGAAATCTTCAAAAGGCTCCCAAGCAACACTAGAAAAACTGTCACTCAAGCCCTAGTCACTAACAAGTTGGACTACAGGAACAACACCATGCTGGGATCACCAAGGAGCTAACCAGGAGACTACATACCAGCCTGACTAATCCTCAATCTCCCACACAGTACTCACTCCACACCCCTCTGGAGCTCCATTGACTCCTGGTATACAAATGCACTCATTCTAAACTCTTCACTACACAACTTAGGCCCAATCTACCTGAACAGTTGCATCTCCTTCCATCAACCACCCAGACACCTCTGCTCCACAGGAGTCCTACTGGTACACATCACACACATATAGAGAACTGGATCAGGAATACAAGTTTTTTTTGCATTGCTCCTAAAGAGTAGAATGGTCCCCTCTTCACATAAGACCCTCATCCACTCTTCTTGAATTCCACAAGAAGTTGAACATCTGGATTTTAATTTAACCAACATATCATATGCAGGACCAGGCACACACACTTGTTCCGTGCCAGATACCCTTGCAGGTGAAAGTGATGCTTTACAAATAAACATAACATGACACAACAAAGTCCCTAGTAAAGTGTTGAAGGTGCAAGTCTTTCCTGTCTCGCCTGCCATGCATTCTGTACATCTCCTCTGGCATGACCAGGTTTAGATCTTCTACAGTTATCAGATCAGGGAATCTTCTGGTAATCACATCAACAAGGACCCTAACATATCTAGAACAATCAAGTGGAATCTGAAAGGCAAGTAAACAGAGCACAGGGCAAGTTTTTCTCCAAATCCCCATCTGTGCTGCTTAGCATCCCTGGGGATGTTTTAATTAGTAGAGCTATTGCCCTGGAATCTGTCGGGTCTGCTGGTTTTTAAAAAGTGATATGACATGGTCATAGCACTTTTTTTTAACTTAATGCCATGTTTCACAGCGCTCATGCAGCTATGTATCATGTAAACAAACATTGACAAAGTCAATAAATGTTGCATGATATTGGGTATCAGAGTGCCTTTCATGAGCACCAGTTACATTACACAAGGACACATTCATTTTTGGTAGGCACTGGGAGATTAAGTGATTTGCCCAGAATCACAGGGTGGGCCAAGTCTCTGCTGAGACTCAAACCTGGATCCCCAGGTCCGAGGTCGACCGCCCCTAGCCGTTAGGCCAACTCCTCTCCCCATTGCATTGGCAATGCTTTTTTAGTTAGTATAGCTAATCAGCTGGAGTCTGGTGTTAAGACCAAGAGGGACAGAGGGCTATATCTACCCTTTCTCAATATGCAACAGCTTGTACCCATAAGTGGTATCTTCAGTAAAACTAGCACATTTGGAATGTGCCTTTTCAACAGCTGGGGCTCTATTACACATAGGGCACACTTTCCCTGTTTGCACCATGGCGAACCTTAAAACTGGTGCGCTGGGTGCAAATAGGGAAAGTGCGTCCTATTACATTGAAGGTGCTGACCCCAAGGCAGTGGCTAAGTCAAACTGCCCTAGGGCATTCAAGTAAAAAATTGCCAGTGTGCTTCCTGACAGCTTCTTTGCTTCAACGCCTGTGTCTATAATATGGCGCAAGCGCAAAGGCAAAGGGATTCCCTCATTTGCATGGGGCCACACACCCATATAAATGAGGAAATGCCCTCTGGTGTTAGCACATGTGCTATATGTGCACCAGCACTATTAGTATTACAGAAAGGGCACTTATCATATTACAGCCCCTGGTGTACAACTCCTCTCTTTGCTGCCCATCTTGTTAACAACCTAGGCTAGGAGCCTGAGCCCCATCCATTGTGGATTTGCCTCTTCTGTCACCAGCATATCCCAGGCCCAGCCTTACCATCCTATGCTTCAACTTCATCACTTGTAGCTTTGGAACAGTGATCTGTTCTGGTGTCTCAGTCATGCTACAAGGATGTCAAATAGAGGACCATGCCTAGCACTGCTGCGGTATGTGCTCCCGATGCTCGGGGACAGTGATTCATGTTCCTCATGCTTACCACTGTGCAAAAACTGAGGAGGCAGCATGTACACGCCTCACGGCTTCCATAACAATCACTCCCACTGTTCCTCGTAATAGCAACACAGCATTTTATTCTAGTAGCAGGCAAAATCGCAGCCAAATGATGCTAGCAGAGCAATATCTGCAGACAGACCTCCTTTGGAACTGCTCACACGTCAGAATCTGTCAGCGCAGGGCTCATTGGACAACTCTAGGGGTGGGCGGAATTTGCATAGTCGCGCTCTGCAAAGCTCCGCGAAGCTCCGCGAAATGGTAAAAAAGTTCAGCGAACACGTGGAATTGCATGTTCTGCCCGTTCGCTATGCTTTTTTCCTGTTTGCGAACGCTGTTTGCATGCTTGGGGAGAATTATCTCGCGAACACGCATTTTGAAAGCTTAAACAAGCAAAACATTTTGCGAAGCTATGGTTCGCGGAATTTTGGGCAATACCGCGCTTTCCCCGGAATGCGAAATTACCCCAATTCCGCAAACGGAATTTACCGCCCAGGCCTAAACTCACTGCTCGCCAGTGGCGTAGGAAGGGGGGTGAGGTGGGTGCGGGCCGCCCGGTTGTCATCACTGAGTGGTGTGACAAAATGGCAAAAATATGTGTTTTAAACACATATTTTTGCCATTTTGTCAAGCCGGGGGTGACAAGAAACTTTCCGCACGGGTACCACCTGACCTTGCACCGCCACTGCTGCTGGGCCTATCATAGACCGACACTCACAGCCTAAAGAAAGCTGCATAGCATATGTTAACAAGAGCAAAACATGGTGGCCACTCTCCTGTGGGATTGGAGAATTACAATCAGCAATCTTCTCCCTTTGCTAATCTTTTTTTAATGGAAATTAACCAATCAGCACTGTTATGTAAAGTGCTAGGTGTCATAATTTTGTTTTACTGTTTTTAAATCATAACTGCCTTCCAGATCTCTTTTCAGCAACAGTTAATTCACCCCACAATCACTATCGAGGTGAGACCTGCCCATAGTCTACACACTCAGATATCTCCCCCTCTCCTTTCATGTAATTGTGCACAAGATCAAAGGTTAGTCAAATCCAACACACCAGCTCTACTACTCCAGGTCCACAGGGTGCCCTAGACTTCACCTGCCCTATTTGACAGTCTCCCTGCCCTCCTCTCTGCCCTACTCCTGCCCTGCAGAGGATGAGGCTGTGGCCTCAGACTCCAGTGAAGGCACCGATATATCACAACTCACTGAAACTCGCCACACTGATCACACACCACCACAAGCCTGAAATAAAATTCGCACTGCGATGCATAAGTGAAAAAACCTAACTCTTGACCACCAAGATGTTCTGCAATGACTTAGTAATGGGAGACTCAACTAATTATCAATAACAGTTTGTGGGACGGAGCTCCACTGCTAGATACCTTTAGATACCGGCCTGTCTCTCTAATGGTAAGGCACTAGAGTTAGAACAGTACAGTGCTGCCCCCACAGGCCCCCGCATGTCCACACACAGGCTCAGTCATCACCACATCCTATCTCACCTCACCACAGACTCACACAGCACACGCTACAAAGAGATACACTCGAGACAAGGTACGACCTCTGTTGTGTTGGTATTCATGTTAGAAGTATTTTAGAATTAATTTATACTAGAATATAGAAGGCTTGGTGAGGCAATCCCTGCGTGGAGGCTGAGGTGGTGGGAGATTGCCAGCCTTCTCACCTGTTCCTGTACTTGTCTAATAAAGAGCCTTTCTACTCAACTTGGCGACCTGTCTTGTCAGAGGACCACCATAACAATTGGCGACGCTGGACGGAATGTGCGTGCAGACAGGATACATTTTAACACGCTGTGAACCTCGGCATCATCTGAGCTATGGAGAGGATTTTGGTGTCCCTATGCTAATAATCAACATTTTGGAAGTTAAGGCTTCAACAGGAACGGTACACAGACTCAAGAGACATCGGTATGGTTTACCTTTTTCCTTGAGGAAAAACCCTTCTTGAAGACAACCATCATTCCTTCTTTTTTTTTGTTGTTGTCCTCATTCTGCCAACTCTCTTGCTGGTATTACTCTTATCCCTCAGATACCAGGAGGGGAAAAACAGCATTCCCCACACAAGAATAATGCTGTTTCCACTTCCTTCTACTACACAAGGGGACTAGGGCACTAGAGAACCAGGATCGACAGCGTGTTTGGCTTAATCATCGGACCTGCTGGACTTCTCTCTCAAATCCACCAACACTGTCCAAACCTTATCCAAACTTCTAGGGTCACAGGCCATATCAGACTGACTTGTACAGATAATAATTTTAAGACACTCAGTAAAGCATGGGGGCTTTCAATTTCCAAAGCCTACATATCTCCCGCCTCGCCAACAAGGTCACATAGAAGATGAATTTAGTGATGACTGTGTTTGTTTGAGCATCCCCTTCTTGATAAAGCCCCCAAAAAAACAAGTTGAGGGCTTACATTTATCTGTTTGCCAGTTACTCCCCCAAGAAAGTTGCACACCGAGGCCCAGTAGGGAACAATCTTCTGACACTGCATAAACAGGTGCAGGTCATCAGCTGATATGAGCATACACCTTGGACAGACATATGTTTTCCCTGTGACCCTTGATAGCTTGGCTGGAGACCAATATACTCTATGGGTGGTAAACAGATGGTTACACTTAAGCGAAGCAGGTTTCACCACTGCTCGTAGAATGGAAAAGGAATCATACCAAACTTGCTTCAAATCTCCTTCCCCAAGCTCCTTTAACCATAGATTTGAGATTTCAGAGTCGATCCTATCACCCGCCTCCACAAAGGCCCAATACCAAAATGAGACTTCCTCTTTCCATCTGTCAGTTCTCATCACCTGATCAAGCCTCAGGTCATCTTCCTCTCCTGCCCACTCTTGTGTGGCCCACCAAGAACGTAATTGGTAGTATTCTAATCTCGTAAATTGCCCCTTGGACAACTGCTTAACACTTTACAACTCACTAAGCTTGAACCCGTTTTAAGATTTGCCCAATAGCGTAGCCCCCCAGATTTTAAGGGCTGACTAAGTTGGTCCATCAAGCAATCAGGAGTACCCAAGAATTCCCAAATCGGAGCACATGATGAATAATATGGGACTCTCCACCTTTTCCGCAAAAACATCCAGGTTCTTAAGGCGGCCTTCAGAATCTTCAACCTCAATTTAAAAAGAAATTGGGTCTCCATACTTAAAAAGGAAGTGACACTGGACTTGATAAACATCAGCTAACATTGCCCCAAAAAGTAAACCCATAGGTGACCTATCCGTCTTATTAGCTAGCATACGAATATTCTTAAAGTGAAAAGCGTAAGAGTATGCAAGCAGATCCGGTAAAGCCAAACCCCCTGCCCCCAACCACCTCCTCAACTTTTTCCAAGCTATCCTAGGTCCCTTTGAAGCCCAAAGGAAGCTACCGATTTGCCCATGGAGCTTGGCTATATCTTTCCTTTGAAAACTTAGAGGAATAGAAATGAAAAGAAAAGTAATTTTTGGGAAGACAATCATTTTAATGGGATTCACATGATCATATATGTTTAAAGGTAAGTTTGCCTGAACTGGAGCAAGTCAATATTGTTCCCTTTCACGGATGCTACCAAGCCATTTGTACCAGATTTCCCTTTTGTGTGGGCTTCCGGTCCCACTCGTTACCTAGGAATTTGGCTTAGCAGGGACTTAGATCACCTTTGGAGGTCCAACTTCGGGCGTGCGGTGAATTGGCTCGAATCAAAAATACCCCATTGGAATCGACTCCCCTTATCTCTGGAGGGCCGCATAACCATCGCTAAGATGGTGGTTCTTCCGAAATTCCTTTATCTTTTCTTGAACATTCCCATATTTCTGACTGCCTATTTCTTTCGTAAAATTCGCTCATTGATTATTTCACTTGTTTGGGCTGGCAAGCAGCCCAGGATTGCATATGACATCCTTACTCTCCCCATGTGTGTTGGCGGCATGGGCGCTCCCAATTTCAAACTATATGCCTTGAGTGCCCAGACCAGTTTTCAAAATTTTTGAGTTCACCAAGCCCTTACCAGCCGCACGTCGTGGTCGAGACTGACCAAGCGGCCCCCTGGCCGCTTAATACTGCTTTGTTTGTGCCGACTAGCCGCACACGGGCGTAGGTGGACACGGTCGAGACCCTGCGCTGGGCCTAGTTGGGACTTTGCCGTCTCTCCAACGCTCCTATGTTGTTGGCTAATAGCATGTCGATTGTACGCCATCCTGCCTTCCCTCCTCTACAACCAACTGGCATGTCCAAACATGCCACCCGCCTGGATCAGCAACATTGGTGGATCTCTATCCCGGGAATACATTTTATTCTCTTCCCGCTTCTTCTGGTCTGATGGACACTCTGTTTGTTTATCAAATCCGGGTTATTTGCAAGGAGATTTACCCAACGTTTCCTCAACCTCCACCCTCAATGCCTGCTCTTGATTTTATATACACATCCACCACTCCCCATAAGCTGGTAACAAAATGATATGCCCTCACGCTGTCAACCACCTTTATCTCCACCGAGCGCGCACGGGCGGCATGGGGCACGGAGTTAGATGTGGACATTTCCCAAGCTGATTGGTTCTGTTGCTGTAACCAGACCTAGAAACTGTCCCCCAACTATCGCCTCCGTCTCATACATTTTAAATATCTGCACAGACTATATCGCACACCCGTTCAACTATGCAAACTGGGCCTCATTCCCAGCGATAACAGTATGCGCTGCTCTGCCCCTGCTGCAGACTTCACTCATCTTGCTTGGTTGTATACTAGGGTGTCAGATTTCGTGCTGGAGGTTTGTGCCGCCATCTCTGAGATTACTTCCACCCGGGTTATTCCCGACCCACCGCTGTGCCTGCTGGGCCTTGTCAAGTTCTGTCCAGACGCCACTCGCCGACTGATGACAATGCTGCTCATTCTCACATGACGCAGGGTGGCCATGTGTTGGAATAGGAGGCCAGCACCCATGTTTGCCCACTGGTTTGCAGAGGCTTCGAGATGCCAGTCCCTATTATCTGAGTTCCGGTACCAGATGCCCACGAGGTCTCACCCACATGACATATGGGGCCCCCTAGTAACGTATCTCTATTCACAAACACACTTGAGAAGAACTGCCTCTCCCGCGCTCCCCGCCGGCACTCCGCCCGCCCGTGTAGGACAGTGAATGCCTCTCTCCTGGATCATGTGCTCCCCCTGGCTGGGACTGTGTTCCCCCCCTGTGTTGTCAATGTCGCCCCCTCTGGCCTTTTATTATTTGCGTTCTTTCTGTCATGCTGTACAGCACAATGCAACAGTGGGACTAGATGCTTCATATGTGCTATTGTATTCTAAAAACTGCTTGATGTGTAAGATGCTTTGAGTTTGTGCAACAGTGTATTGTGAATATGCTTCATCAGTAAAATAAAGTTTTTGAAAAAATTTGTTTTTAAAAAAAAGTTAAGTTGGCCCATCTTATCAACAGACTCCCTATCTCCTGATTAACTTTCCTCCAGTTTATTTTAGGAACCTCCTGAAGTTTCTATGTAATTAATATACCCAGGTAACGCAATTGAGTTTTAACCCCCCGACTACTCTTGTCCTGGTTCTATTCCATAATTTTGTTTTTTCCATGTTCACCTTATACCCTGAAATCGAACTAAACTCTCCCCCTTTGCCATCAGATTTGGGATTGCAGCCTGGGGGTTAGTAGTATAGAGAATTAGATCATCCGCATATAGAGCCAGTTTTTGCCACTAACCTGGAAGATTTAAAAGGGGAGATAGTAGGGTCGGCTCTGATCAAATACGCAAAAGGCTCTATATACAGATTAAAGAGGAGCAGAGTCAGGGGGCAACCCTGTCTCGTCCCCCTGGTGATATCAAACCAATCAGACAGTTCCCCATTAACCAGCATCCTAGCCCAAGGGAGATAATATAAGTTTTGCATAGCCCTCACGATGTTCTGCAGAAAGCCAAAAGTTTCTTAGGGCCTCCCAGAGATATGCCCAATGCGCTTGGTAGAAGGCCTTAGCTGCATCTACAGCTACTACAGTCAAAGGCAGATTCTGGGCCTCCGCCATATCTATAACCCCCATCATCAAGAACGTAAGCTCATTAAGCTGCCTCCCTGGTATGAAACCTTTCTGATCTGAGTGTATAGCTCCCTTAATGACCTGTGCTCCTCTTGAAGCTACTATCCCCGAAAAGATCTTATAATCTGAGTTCAAGAGCGATATTGGTCTAGCGGAGTCAACTCTCAACGGATCTTTATTTGGTTTCAATATTAGCGTTACTGTGGCCTCTGACCAAGAACTGGGAGCAGTTTCCCTGTCTATATATACTGCAATAAATATGGCTTTTAAGACTGGAGCCTCTTTCTCTATGATTTGAGTATAGATCTCAACTGGGAGGCCATCTGGCCCAGCTGCCTTCCCGCCTGCCATTTTCCTGCACTGTACCCTGATCTCCTCCTCCGTAATCTCACCCTCCAGAACCTTCTTTTGCTCATTTGTCAATAGCGGAAGCTCCGTGCTCTTTAGACATGCCTCTATACATTCCTTCCTGGGTTCTACATCCTCTTTATAGAGGCTGCTCATGTATCTCCGGGCTTCCCCTCTTATATCTGCATTGGTGTACAACATCTCCCCTGACTCTGCGTTTATTAGAATCCGTATTGAATTTCTGGCCCTATCAGTTTTAGCCTTCCAAGCCAACAATGAACTGCACCTTTCACCGTACAAAAAGTGCTGGAGCTTACTCACTTTCCATTTATCCTGTATTCTTTTGTCTAACTGTGCTTGAAATTCTGCCTGCAGTCCCTCCTATTCTCTGCTAAGCACAGAGACTCTACCTCATGGCCTGTGACTGCCGGCCACCCCCCGCCATAACATGCAAAATACCGTTACACATTTAACAGTCCAACACAGAATTTCTTTGGAAGGCAGGGGGTCTTGAGCCCGAGACCCCCCGGCCGTATTTATTAAAATATGAAACAAAATTAAAATTTTGATAAAATTAACATTTACATAATTATTAAATGCAAACTTCAGAACATTAGATTTACATCCATTTTAGACAGGTATGATGGGCTAACCTTAACAAATTTCTAATACAGCATGGTTCCTAACCGAATCTAACATCCTGATATTAAATTTGCATTTCTAATAATTTCTGGTCCTACGGCAAGGTCGCTAACCGGTGTCAGATCCTTTTACCAGTTACGCTCTCACGTCCGAGATGCGCATGCGCAACAAGGGCCCGTTTACCCGCGTGCGCTCCGTGAACTCCATTTAACCATAACAGGAGGGCCCTTACACTCGCGCCCCTTGATGATGTCATAGTGTATGTGAGGGGTGGCTACCAGCCTGAGGAAAGCGTGACTCCCTCCCCCGCACCCTTCTAAGCGATGGATATCCTGCCCCTGAAGTTCTGGGAGAGACCAGTGGCCCCTCCCCCTGGGCGGCCCCTTTTGTGAGTGGGACCGCCCCCACCAAGAACCTTAAATTGCTGCTCACAGATTATGACCTTACCGCCAGACCCACATAATAAATACGACATTCCTAATCTAAGAGGGAAAAAGGCCTAAGGAGAAAGAGTTAATGCACCCACAAAGATACACCCAGAAAAGATATACATATTAACATTGCCTGTATGCGTGGGAAAAAGGCCTAAGGAGGAAATCTTTATTCATATGACATTGCATAGTATTACACCGCATACCTACCAGTGTCCTTCCCAGAATTCTGCTACCAGGGGATGGAGGGTGGGGAAAATTAAACGGCCCCACAGCGGGGCAAGGAGCGAGCCTGGGAAGCGCGGGCACAAAGAGGCCGCTTCCCGCGCTCCCCAGGCTCTTAAACCCCTCCTATGCCGCGGTCCCGCCCCCCTTGACCCGGAAGCGCAAAACTGCTTCCGGGGCAAGGGCGGGACGCGTGACCAACCAGGACTGGCCAAAGGGGGGGCGGGCACAGCCATGTGTGCGTGGGGGCCGAGCGGCTCCCACTTTCCTCATGGCCTGTGACTGCCGGCCACCCCCCGCCATAACATACAGAATACCGTTACATATTTAACAGTCCAACACAGAATTTCTTTGGAAGGCAGGGGGTCTCGAGCCCGAGACCCCCCGGACGTATTTATTAAAATATGAAACAAAATTAAAATTTTGATAAAATTAACATTTACATAATTATTAAATGCAAACTTCAGAACATTAGATTTACATCCATTTTAGACAGGTATGATGGGCTAACCTTAACAAATTTCTAATACAGCATGGTTCCTAACCGAATCTAACATCCTGATATTAAATTTGCATTTCTAATAATTTCTGGTCCTACGGCAAGGTCGCTAACCGGTGTCAGATCCTTTTACCAGTTACGCTCTCACGTCCGAGATGCGCATGCGCAACAAGGGCCCGTTTACCCGCGTGCGCTCCGTGAACTCCATTTAACCATAACAGGAGGGCCCTTACACTCGCGCCCCTTGATGACGTCATAGTGTATGTGAGGGGTGGCTACCAGCCTGAGGAAAGCGTGACTCCCTCCCCCGCACCCTTCTAAGCGATGGATATCCTGCCCCTGAAGTTCTGGGAGAGACCAGTGGCCCCTCCCCCTGGGCGGCCCCTTTTGTGAGTGGGACCGCCCCCACCAAGAACCTTAAATTTCTGCTCACAGATTATGACCTTACCGCCAGACCCACATAATAAATATGACATTCCTAATCTAAGAGGGAAAAAGGCCTAAGGAGAAAGAGTTAATGCACCCACAAAGATACACCCAGAAAAGATATACATATTAACATTGCCTGTATGCGTGGGAAAAAGGCCTAAGGAGGAAATCTTTATTCATATGACATTGCATAGTATTACACCGCATACCTACCAGTGTCCTTCCCAGAATTCTGCTACCAGGGGATGGAGGGTGGGGAAAATTAAACGGCCCCACAGCGGGGCGAGGAGCGAGCCTGGGAAGCGCGGGCACAAAGAGGCCGCTTCCCGCGCTCCCCAGGCTCTTAAACCCCTCCTATGCCGCGGTCCCGCCCCCCTTGACCCGGAAGCGCAAAACTGCTTCCGGGGCAAGGGCGGGACGCGTGACCAACCAGGACTGGCCAAAGGGGGGGCGGGCACAGCCATGTGTGCGTGGGGGCCGAGCGGCTCCCACTTTCCTCATGGCCTGTGACTGCCGGCCACGCCCCGCCATAACATACAGAATACCGTTACATATTTAACAGTCCAACACAGAATTTCTTTGGGAGGCAGGGGGTCTCGAGCCCGAGACCCCCCGGACGTATTTATTAAAATATGAAACAAAATTAAAGTTTTGATAAAATTAACATTTACATAATTATTAAATGCAAACTTCAGAACATTAGATTTACATCCATTTTAGACAGGTATGATGGGCTAACCTTAACAAATTTCTAATACAGCGTGGTTCCTAACCGAATCTAACATCCTGATATTAAATTTGCATTTCTAATAATTTCTGGTCCTACGGCAAGGTCGCTAACCGGTGTCAGATCCTTTTACCAGTTACGCTCTCACGTCCGGATGCGCATGCGCAACAAGGGCCCGTTTACCCGTGTGCGCTCCGTGAACTCCATTTAACCATAACAGGAGGGCCCTTACACTCGCGCCCCTTGATGACGTCATAGTGTATGTGAGGGGTGGCTACCAGCCTGAGGAAAGCGTGACTCCCTCCCCCGCACCCTTCTAAGCGATGGATATCCTGCCCCTGAAGTTCTGGGAGAGACCAGTGGCCCCTCCCCCTGGGCGGCCCCTTTCGTGAGTAGGACCGCCCCCCCCTAAGGACCTTAAATTGCTGCTCACCGATTATGACCTTACCGCCACAGGCCAGCATAGTTGACCGACTATCTGCCCCCCCCCCAAAACCTACACTGAAAGGTCATATCCTCCTCGCAAAACCTTCTACCCATGCTAAGATGTTTCTTATGAATAGGGCATTCCCTGGCTCTGTCAAATGGACCCCATCCCGCACATAGAACTGTTTCCCCCAGATGCAACCATGAGGTATGCTCTGTAGGTAAGGAGTTCGAAATAGCTTGTCTAGTTTATTGTTGACCCTCTTTACCGAGTGATTCAACGCCCTGACTGATTCACCCCCCCTCCACTGCAGCCTCGGTATCAACTGTGACCACACTATAGTGCAATCCGGTAACAGTTTCGCCAGCCAACCTGCCGCTGAGGAGTTGCCTTCCAAGGTAAATTGCCATCATCTCGAGGCCGATCTATTTTAATCTAGCACTCCATGTGCATTAGCGCGTAGTATCTGTTTTTATTCCTTCGTTTGGTAAGATTTTTATTTGCGCCTTTTTGGGGTATTATTTCTGGGAGGACCACTCACCTGCACTATAATAGTTATTTCACCGCTGTTTGGCGGGTCGTTGGGTGTTGACTCTGGGTGGGTGACATCTTGGGGGAGGAAGGGTCGTGTGCGGGTGCCATTTTGGTCGGCATTCTAGTTGCAGCGTGACGCGCCTGCCGCTCTGCCGCTATTTAAAGCTGCCAAATGCAAACGCGCAGCGTATGCGCGCAGCGGGCGCGCCATAGGCGCGCCAGAGGCGAGCCCATCTGCGCCCATCCACGACCAAATGGGGCCTGGGGCCACGACCCCTGGTCCTCGCCATATCTACACCAGAGGAGAGCTGTTGGAGGTAAATCTGGGGAATTTTCATCTTAGCCAGAGGTGTGAGGCCAAACTCAGTCAGGAAGGGCTGCTGAAACGCCATGGTACCAAACCAGGGCTTAACATCGAACACCCGGTACGAGGTTTGCATTATGGCCTTTTCAATACGCGCTCCTTACAGAAGCACAACCTAGAAGTGCTCTCCTTACTACAGGATGGAGAGTTGGATATCCTGGGTGTCACGGAAACGTGGCTAGAGGATTCCTCGCTTCCGGACTTGGTAGCCTCCATTCCAGCCAACTTTACGGCAATCTGCCTTAATAGAGCAGGTACCATGAGAGGGGGCGGGGTTGCCCTTTTATATAGCACCCGCCTGATGGGCGAAAGAATCTGTGCTGAAAGCCTGGGTGGCGCCGAGGTCTTGGGCGTTAAGCTCGGGATAGGGACGGACTGCTGGACTATTCTCTTAGTCTATCGTCCCCCCTGGGCGTTGCCGAACTTTCCGGATTTATTCCTGGAGGTGGTTCAGGATGTTCGCTCACGTTACAATAACGTAATTATTATGGGTGACCTAAATTTTCACTGGGAAAAGTCCCCGAAAGAAGGCCAAGCCAATCAGATAGATGAGGCTCTAAGGTCCTTTGGGTTGGTTCAGAGGGTAATGGGCCCTACACACGAGAAGGGCCATACCCTGGATCTTGTCTGGATAACAACCTCAGAACATGGCCGGGATCACGGCCCAGTAGTTGCGCAGCCTTGTGCATGGTCAGATCACTACTTAGTGAAGGGCACGATCTCGGTTGGTGAACAGAAGGGGAAGTCCGGAGGAGCATGGAAGGTAGTGAGGAAATGGAAAAATATAAACGGGGATGAAATGGTAGCTCATCTCCTAACCCATCCTCCTACTAATAAGATGGAACATAATCCAGAAGCTATCTGTAATGACTTAACAGACAAATTGAAAAGGGTAGTAGATCTCGTGGCACCAGAACGAAGGATGAAGATTGTAGACAGAGCATCTGGGGCCCCTTGGTATAATGAATCCCTTAGGGAAAAAAAGAGGGCTCTACGTAAATCTGAGAGAGCATGGCGGAAGGATTATAGTCTCAACGCACGGAGTCTTTACATACAGGAGCTCGCTTCCTATAAACATGCTATTTTGTTAAGGAAAGCTGAGTTCTATGAGGACAGGATTTCTAGAGCTTTGGACCCACAAAAAGAATTTTTTAAAGTCCTTACGGAACTCAGGAAAAACAAGGAGCAGAGTCCTGAGTTTAAGCAAGAAGACTGCCAAAAATTTCAGGACTACTTTTCCACTAAGATTAAAGATCTCCTATCAGAAATCGCTATTACCCCAATTATGGATTGTCCTCTACAGATTATCTCGGCTACTCGTCCGGTGAATAACCCCTTGGTCACTCTGCCCTTGATTACGAAGGACAGGCTGATAAATCTTGTGGGGCGGGTTAAATCTGGCTCCCAGGCCGACCCTTGTCCCCCGGAGGTCTTTAAGCTAGCCATGCCAGGTATTGAGGAAGACGTTTTGACTCTACTTAATAATTCGCTACAAATAGGACTGGTCCCATCCTCCTTTAAGGAGGCACGGTTGATCCCCCTGCTGAAAAAAACTGGGGCGGACGTTAAGAATCTAAAGAACTTTAGGCCTATCTCTCAACTACCATTCTTGGCCAAAGTTCTGGAGCAGCATGTCCTTACTCATCTCGTTGATCATTTGGAGAACAATGTCTTACTTGAGCAAAACCAGGCAGGGTTCCGTGCGCATCACAGCACGGAGCTAGTGATGCTATCCATCTCGGATGAGTTAAGGAGTAGAGCTGACAAGAAACTCCCTGGGGCCCTGGTGCTATTAGACCTCTCCGCGGCATTTGACACCGTTTGTCATAGTCAATTGTTGTTGCGGTTGAGGGACTTAGGCATCCAGGGCACAGCATATGTCTGTCTCTCCTCTTTTCTCCAAGGGAGAACTCAGAGAGTTCAACTGGCAGACTTAGCTTCAACCACAGTGCCAATTACCTGTGGTGTGCCACAGGGCTCTGCCCTCTCCCCTCTTTTATTTAATGTTTATTTACAACCCTTGATTTCGGCCCTTAACCAGATGGACTGTCAAATTTACAACTACGCCGACGACACCCAAATTATCATCCAAATGGAAGATTGTCCGGGTGCACATGCAAGAATGCAGAATATCCTAAGATATACAGCTAATTGGATGTCTGTGAACTCCCTGAAAATCAATCCAGATAAGACTGAGGTGTTGCCAATCACCCCTGGAATGATCAGTTCTGGCCAATAGAACTAGGAGCGCCTCCAGAACCTGCAGCAGTAGTGAAAAGCCTGGGCATCTCCTTGGATGGGAGTTTGACGATGCAAAAGCAAGTCTCGGGGGTGGTGGGCACGTGTGTGGGCCTCCTTCGACAACTAAGGAAAATCTCTTCACTCTTGTCCTTTGCCACCCTGAGAAGCGCTGTATCTGCCATGATCCTTGCCAGGATGGACTATGGCAACTCACTATATGCAGGGCTCCCTCAAAAACACCTGAACCGCCTGCAAATTGTCATGAATCATGCTGCAAGATTGATTTTCAACAAACCGAGGAGAACACATGCTTCCCCTTTACTGCGTGAACTCCACTGGTTGCCTGTCAAACAGAGGGTTTTGTTTAAAGGGCTTTGTATTACGCACAAAGTCCTGTATGGAAAGGCGCCAAGTTACATTAAAGCCCGCTTGGCCCCATACAAGCCCGGTAGACGGCTGCGCTCCTCAGATGCCACCCTTCTAACCCAACCGCGCTTTAGATTATCCACCTTAGGTGGTCGTGCATTTTCTAACGTCTTTCTAGCTGTCTGGAATAGCTTACCAACCGAACTGCGCAAGGAATCCAAATTGCTGCCTTTTCGAAAAAAAATTAAAACAGTGCTTTTTCAGCAAGCATGGGGTGTGCTGTAACTTGATGATCGGCTGTAGAATTTGTTTGGTATATACCTGGTAAAGCGCGTAGAGACCCCAGGTGATTACGCGCTATATAAATCAAATACATAAATAAATAAATAAATTTCTTCCAACAGGACCCTTCTGCCCAAGTCTACTAAATCATTCCCCCCCCAGGTGCAAGATGACCACTGAGGGCGGTGAGGTGTGTCTTTCGAGTAGATCTGACATGTAACCCCTAAGCTGACTGAGGCGAAGCCCCCCTCTGCCATGGAAGGAGACATTGAAACCCCCACCCTCCGCCCTCCGTCTACCCGCTCCTGCAAGGAAAATTGGTTTAGCACGTTTCACATAAGAATGACCGACTACCCATATTACATATGTCCTCCGTTTGTCTTCCTGCCGTTGCCGGGATGTTGATGGTTGGCTTTGATGGTCCTTTAGTAGTTTCCGTCCTGCGTCACAGGCCAGAGAAACTAGAAATAAACAAGACAAAAGGCAGGCGTCAGAGGGGCGGCGACTGACCCTTACAACATGTGCAACCGCACATAACGCTTATAGGCATTGGAAGACCATCTCCCAATCCTCTTCACACTATCGACATTCAACCCCCTTGCAGTGGCCTCAGTGGCTGCCCCTATCCGGAAAGAATGTGTCCCAAATTCTTTGTGCTCACAACCTGTTTTGGCAATACTCATGGCTAATACTCTTTGGAACTGAAACCTGGTCAAAGGGGTACCATCCTTATGCATTAGCAATGCTCCACTATGTTCCCCTGCGCGCTGCTTAATTAATGCTTCCACATGTGACACCGGGCAGCACTGGTTATTCGGCGCCCGGTGTAAGACCAAAGTCTGACCCCTAGCCTCCTGATCAGTCTTGGATTTCCGAATGGTAACCCGCATCGTGTTGTCCCGTATGCTGACATCACGCAGCTGAAGGCCACCTTCCCTATCTAGCTTGTTGACTGCCACCAGTTCGCCTACCCTGAAGGCCCCGTAGAACGCCAGAGCAAAAGCAGCTCTAAATAGTCCCACTTTGGCCGTAGAACTGCATGTGTCCGGCAGGGCGAGGAGCACTGCTGACAAACGTTCAAAACCTATCGGTTTCCTACCATCAGCGGTGGGTGCCTGCAAGCGCCGCCACCCTTTCAACGCTTTTTGAACTAGGAAACTGTTTGTCGGATCCCCGACTCCCTTGGTACGTGCGAAAAAGGAGACTGCTGCTTTGTGTCTGCTAGCTGTCGCCGCCGTGCGCCCTTCCTTGTGTAATGTGCTCATGTATCTATTGAAACTAGCCTCCAGATCCCACTTGCTCTCCCAATCATGACCCAGAAAGTTACAGTAAGACCTGAACGCCCCTTCGTAAGCTGTCCTTGTCTTTGGCGCTAGGCTGGCTGCCACGAGGTCGTGCAGTTGGGGGCACCAATCTGCCAGAGAGTCGATGGGAAGTGAGCTGGGGATGCCTCTGCAGCCGGTATACCTGCATCTTAAAGCGAGAAAGGGCATCAGCTGCGTTATTTAAGACCCCTGGGACATGCTTGGCCCTGAAATGTATATTCAATCTCATGCAACATAGCACAATCTCTTTCAACAGGCGCAGTATGAATTGACACCTCGCTGCCTGCTGATTGATGCATTCCACTATGGCCATGTTATCCGACCAGAAAATTACCGAGCGATTGGCCAATTCCTCAGGCCACACTTTCAACGCCACCCAGATTGGGAAGATCTCAAGGAACCCGATGTTTGCAGTCAGCCCGCTCTCTTCCCACCAGCCGGGCCATTTCTGCGCCACCCACTTCTTGCAAAGAATAGCGCCAAACCCCACGCTGCCTGCAGCATCAGTCCATAAACCTAACTCAGCGTGGGGGCACCCCACAGCACTTTGCCATTGAAGTCCTTCAGAAATGTAATCCATATACGCATGTCCTAGCGAACCTCAACAGACAGCCGTGTACGATGATGCTTTTCCCGTAGCCCCTTCATGGCTTGTGCAATTGAGCGGGAAAACGGGCGTGCCATGGGAATCACTCTCAATGCAAAGTTTAGCTGACCCACTGTCTGCTGCAACAGTTGTAAAGTAACTTTCTTTGTCTGCAAGCATAGTTCCAGAGTTGCCCTGAACTTTCTGATTTTGTCTGTGGGTAACCTAAAACAGCCTTCCACGGATTCCAACTCAATGCCCAAAAATTCTAGGCACGTCAATGGCCCAACCGTTTTCCCCTGCGCCAGTGGGACCCCAAAAGTACGCATGAGCACGCAAAACTCGTGCAATGCCCACGCGCACTCCCGTGAGCCCGCCGGACCCAGGAAAAGAAAATCATCTAGGTAATGCATGACAGACTGGTGACCTGTAGATTGCCTCATGACCCACTCGAGGAAAGAGCTGAATAGCTCAAAGTATACACATGAAATAGAGCAGCCCATGGGCATGCACTTATCCATGTAGTATTTACCTTCGAAGGAGAAACCCAACAGGCGCTGATCCGCCGGGTGCACCGGGAGAAGTCTAAAAGCTGACTCAATATCTGATTTGGCCATCAGTGCCCCAGGGCCCAAAATCCTCAACATATCCACCGCCTGGTCAAAGGATGCATATTTCACACTACAAATTGATTCATCAATTGCATCATTCAAAGATAAGCCCTTAGGTGCCGACAAATTGTGTATGAGCCTATACTCACCCTTCTCCTTCTTAGGTACCACTCCTAAAGGCGAGCAGACAAAATTCTGAACAGGGATGTCAGGAAAAGGCCCGCTACCCTACCTAGGCGCAGCTCCTTCTCTATTTTGTCCGCTACCACCTTAGGGTTGTTCTGAACTGACAACTGGTTCTTACACTGCGGTGCCCCGATATAACCTCCAGCTGGAATCCGGAAACCATGTGTGAAACCTTCTTGTAACATCCTTGCGGAAGAGTGATTAGGGTATCTATTGAGCCAGGGGATCATAGCTGTTACCAAAATAGGGGAATGCGCCATAAGGGGTTCAATCCTGCTATTCGGGTTTCCTCCTCCCTCTGTTGCCAGACCCATTGCCCTTTGACCGGCATCTCGTCTCTGGGTGGGAAGGATGGCTGCATAAGTTACATGCGTGCCTGAATTTGCAAGTGCCCGGTGCCCTGTTGCACGTCCGCCTATTGAAATCCCAGCACACACCTTTCCCACCTGTACTACTACTGGTCTTGTTGCCCGCCTCCCCACCTTGCGCTGGTCGAAAGGGCTGCTGAAAGGGCTGCTGGGGCTTGGGGGAATACCCTTTATTGCAGGTAGCGCTAGTACTTGCGGCCTGACCCTTCTCAAACTGGGAATGCCAGGAAATGGAATTTACCTTGTCCCAAGCTAATGACCTGTTGAACTCCCTCGATTTCCTGAAAGCTATGTCGTACTCCTTCCATGCGTCCCCCCCATGATTCTCATGGTACATTGTAATCCTGCTCTAATAGCAGGCCATCACAGCTTGCATACCTGGGAAACGTTCTCCAATCACTGCACTATACACAGAAAAGGCCCTGATCCAATTGATGAGTGTCTCTTCCACCCTAAATTTGTACAGTTGTGATCGCCATTCACTAGGCGACATCATATCCTTCTGTGATTTTGCATAGTCCCACTCCCTATTGTCAATCAGTAATGAAAAATTATTAACGTATTTGTCTGCCCAAATTAACTCCTTCACACTTTGAGATACATGCTGCGCTAAACACTCTCCCCTGGAGGGAATCGCGCCCTCGCCCAGCACCGGCAGCGCTACCTCCTTACCACTTTCTGTGGGTTGTTTTGCGTCCACTGTCTTGACTGCATCACCATCGCTCGCTGGACCTGCTTGGGGAGAAATCGGTGCACCCGGAGTGCCACTCCCGCCCCTAGCCAACAATATTTGAGCAACCATTTTTCTGGCCTCTGCCGATGGGTCTGCTGCGGCAGGTAACACTCCCCCTATCCCCAACCAAGGAAGTACTGCCGCTATCTGTGCTGCCAGTTCCGGCGGCACCGGTCCCACGGCTGGGATGACCGGTGAGACGATAACCGGGACAGGGCCAGACGCTGGCACGACTGGCGGTGGGACACCCGGGGGGGCCGGGTCAATGGGCAGGAACCGGAACGCTCGCAGGGACCAGAGGGGTAGGAATTGGTGAGGTAGGTGCAACAGGCTGTATGTTAGGTGTTGGACTCGGGGACCCCCCGCCTTCACCGGACCTGGGTGGGCGACCACCCACTTTCTTAGTTCTGGCACATTTGGGTGGTGTTTCAAATTCCCCCCTTGGTTTGGGGGGCACTATGGTCCGCTTCGGCCTGCCCGACGGGCCTGCCTGGGCATCCACCCTCGCTCCCAATTCAGCCACCGTCTTGCCCAGCTTATCCACCTTCCCCAATCGTTTATCCATTGCTGACATCCTGCGCATCATTGTTTGAAACATTAATTCAACACTCGCATTCCCTGCACCCCGTCTGGCCGACATGCTGCTCTTAACCTACACTACACAATAGGTTATTTTTGAGCACACCGTGCTCTGTACCTGTCTCAGTCGGAGGCTCACGAGCTGGCCGTTGGCACCACGCAACTCTGACCGCACACCCCAGCTAGCCTGGAGTGTTTGGGCGAGCGAACTCTAGCCCAGCGGCCCGCCAGAAGCAGTGAAATGCAGGCCTGCCCGTGTCCTCAGGGTCCGCCGTCCACCGCGAGCTCCACAGCTACCCGGTCCGCAGCGATCCCTGTCTATGGCTCCTACCAGTCGAGCTGTTGCAGTACTCACTAAGACACAAACAAAACAGTGTACATAAAACTTTTGCCTGAATCAGCCTGGCACAGTGTTATTAAGTGATTTGCCCAGAATCGTGCCACAGAGACAACGAGAACGATGCCTATCTTATTTAAATGAGCCCACAGAATACTGCTATGGATTACTTAAAAAATTATCACACTGGACTCAAAAGCATAATCGTTTTTTGCCGCCAGTACCACCCTCAAAACAGTTAGGAGCAGTGCCCAATCAATCAGGGAGAAAAACGAATTCACATAACCCCACTTGCATCCGCCCCAACTGCAGAATCTAAAAGCGTGTTGTTTAAATTTACAAAACAAGCTATCCTGTATTATTCAGGGCTGCCCTGCTTCATAAAATGCCTGTTAACAAACCCCCACACAATATAACCGAGTCTGCCAAATATTGCAAGTGCTCATTTATCTCAGCTCAACTTGTGGTCTCCCATCCATTTGCTGCCGAAGCCGACCCTGCTTCGCTTCGTGATTAAATGTCAAAAACAGATCCCTGCTCGTGCACGTAACGTAGTCTTATCGACCGCACTCACTCCGTTGTGCAGATCCGTGATCTGGGGCCGTACCAACGAGCCCGTCACCTACCTCGTGCCCGACGATGCTTTGCAAACCCTGATTCACTCCGAAACTGTCACCCTTTCCGTCCGACCACGGCCATCCACAATACTCTGGGCTGCTGTTCCCGGACCTCGCCCGCTCTCTTCGATGCCGTCCCCAAACGTCTCCTGCTCTCCCAGTCGCCGCGGATGCTGGCCGACGCTCTAACATTCGATACCTGCAGGATAAAGGAAAAAAAACCTGCTCCCTCGGATGCAGACGCTGACCGCCGCTCGAATTCGCTACGAACCTGCAAGATAAAAAACAGAAAATTAAATGTCCCCACAGCGGGGCGAGGAGCGAGCCTGGGAAGCGCGGGCACAAAGAGGCAGCTTCCCGCGCTCCCCAGGCTCTTAAACCCCTCCTATGCCGCGGTCCCGCCACCCTTGACCCGGAAGCGCAAAACTGCTTCCGGGGCAAGGGCGGGACGCGCGACCAACCAGGACTGGCCAAAGGGGGGGCCGGGCACAGCCATGTGTACGTGGGGGCCGAACGGCCCCCACTTTCCTGATCCCTCCATCGAAGCCTTCAGAAGATCACTTTCTCTGGCCTTGATCTCTCTAATTTGCTTCTCATCTTCCTGCTTCACCTCACGCCTCTTGCCGGCCATTATAGAGCTTAATATAAACCTTAGATATGCTTTAAAAGCATCCCAGACTATTTGCCCTTTTCCAGAGCCCCTATTGGACAGAAAAAAGAAAACAGCAATTTCCACTAGATTAAGTGCCACCTTCCCATCTGATAGGATTGTCCTATTATTTTAGGGAAAGGGCCACAGGAGAATGATCTGAAAGAACTGTGGGAGCATGTGTTACCGCCTCCACCTCTGCATATAACTTCTGATCCACCAGAACATAATCAATGTGAGAGTGATGCCCATACTTTTTACTATAAAAAGTAAAATCCCTGGCTCTCCCCATTTTACTGCGCCAAATATCAATCAGATTAAATTCAGTCATCATATTTTTCATCCTAGCTGATACTTTGGGAGGGCTAACAAATTTAACTTTTGATGTTCTGTCTTGTTCTTTATTCAGGACTAATTTAAAATCTCCTTCGAGTATAATTGGACCGTAGTCTCCAACAGGCAAGATTCTAACTTCAGTAGAGCTTCTTGATTGTCATTATTTGGACCGTAATATATTGCACATGATACTGGCCTGCCTTGAATCACTAAGTTAGCCACTAACGATCTACCCGAGAGATCCCATTCATATTTTACAAGCCTTATTCCAGCTTCGTTTCTGATAATTAAAGCCACTCCTCTAGTGCAACCTCTCTTGTCTGAGCACACTACCTCTTGGACCCAATGTAACTTGTTAAAACATACTCCACACTCTTTCCTTTCCAGAAGGGTCTCTTGAAGTAGTATAGTTTGCGCCTACGACAACCGTCATTCTGGCCGTTAGTGGTTTTCATTCGAACGGCGGCGGCGTTTGGAGGCCTGCATTGTGCGAACTGAAGCGTAGAGTCTGTAAAGGCTGCTGACGTGAACAAAATCTCCAAGGAGCACGTAGCAGCACGCTACATGTGCAGGGTCATGCAGCGTGACCTTGCATGGTGGGAAATTTAGAAATTGCATGCACAGCTTCCTGTTGCTTAGCAACCGGTCCTGTGGTGATCGGAGCACAATAAAGCTCATTAATGATCACTTTTCTTTTGCGTGGAAGCTATTCTTTGCAGCACAAATGGGCATTCATGAATATTGAACAAGGACAACAGGAAACGGGTGAGGAGTTTTTGGAGTGACTCCTAGTACTTATATTATTGCTCGTTAACAGTACTTCACCTGCAGTTCGGTTTTTTGTGTGCACCTCTTAAACAAGTAATAGTGGCACAAGCAAGTAGCACTGGACAACATGACTCAGCAGAATATTACTATTAGTCCTCCACATGTGTTATGTGCAGCAGGATCAGAGCCTTCTATGAAGTGGGGGGAGTGGAAGGATTACTTTGTAAATTATATTAAAGCAGTGGATGAAGCAGAGAAGATGAAAGCAGAACTGACGAAGAGGATTCTACAACACTCACTGGGCCCAGTGGGATTGAGAACTCACACATGCATGACTAAGGCTGTTGTGAGTGGAGATGCAAATGTTTTTGATGCCACCTTAAAGGATCTGGATAATTACTTTGCGCCAAAAGTATGCATGGGTATCATACAGTATACATTTTTTCTGCGGAATCAAAGCAAGGGAGAAACGGGGGATGAGTACCTCGTGGAATTGAAAAAGTTGGTTATTGACTGCAGGTTTGGAAACCTACACGATGATTTTATTAGAGATCAGTTAGTCATGCATGCAAGTAATGCAGCAATCCGAGTATGTTTGTGGATTAATGGCGATGCGCCACTTGAAGAAGTGTTGGCGATAGTGCGTAAACCAGAGCTATCAGGAAGCGGTGCAACAGAACTCAAAGATTCAGAAACGGACATAAAAAAGTATTTATAAGTCACAGGGTAGCAAGTCACAGGGTAGCAACTACAGAACACAGAGTAAGGGGCAGAAGTCGATGGGGGGCAGAACAGAGGAACGAAGGTGCAATCGTTGTGACAGTAAAGACCATTGGCTTTTAGCAAGTACTGTCCAGCCGCAAAGCAGAGGTGTAGTAATTGAGGCATAATAGGGCATTTCTCCAAAGTCTGCAGGAGAAGAAAAAAATAAGGTAAAATGTGTATTGGAGGGGAACATCTGGAAGACAGTGAAGTCGAGGTGGAAGTAATGAAACTAGATGCCCTCAAGAGTGTGCATGGGAATTTAGTTTTGAACATCACAGAGAACAGTGCCAAAGACAAACCGCTATTTAAGATGCTGATTGGCGAAGTGCCAGTCATAATTTATGCGGACTCAGGATCACCGGTTACTATTGTGAATGAGCATGTGTGGAAGGAGAAATGTACTGGCAAAATTGGCACTCATTTGATACCTACAGACATCAATCCAGAGAGTTTTACTGGAGAGAAAATTGACATGTTAGGGTTTAGATGGCTTATGTTTTCATTTAAAGACAGAGTGTCAAGGGGAAAGTTATATGCTTCAAATCAGGGTCCATCAGTTTAGGGGTGGGCTGACCAAAAGAATTTACATATTATTCTTGACCCAAACAGTGTTGAGAAAGTGTTGATTGTGGATGAGTGCAGTCAGTTGGGTACGGTGATAGCACAAGAGTTTACAAGCATTTTCAATGAAAAGGATTTGAACACACCATTGTGCTCAAGAAGGGAGCTGTTCCGAAGATGCACAGGGTGAGACCCATTCCTAAATATACATATCTTTAAATACTTTTTTAAACATTTTTCAACATATATAATATATTAATAGATAATCACAAATAAAGAAAACAATACATTTAATCAAATTAAAGATTTGTGTCAGCACCTGGCTGAGAAGTGTTGGTTACCTGGATACTATACTTAGACACGCAAACCAGTATCAATATAGAAGGTCTTTTTATCTATTGTTTTTCGGCGTATTCTTTCTTTCCAGGGTGGAGTGGCTCTGTTTAGGGCATTATATCTGGCAGGTCCTGATGAAGGTGGCATTTCATCAGCTTGCAGCCACCGAAACGCGTCAACCACTGCCCTGAGAAGATCCTGCTGCTGTGCACTTCTTGTCTTTGGTCATCCCAATTACTTTGTTATTCAGTAGTTGTGTTCCCCAGATATGTTATGAATGTGAAGGTTTGTCTGGATATGTGTGAGTTGGGTTTGAATGGTTTGTTGTGATGCTGTTGTGTTTTTCTCTTCCGGGGTTCTTTGATTTGATTAAATGTATTGTTTTCTTTATTTGTGATTATCTATGAATATATTATATATGTTGAAAAATGTTAAAAAAGTATTTAAAGTTATGTATATTTATGAAAATACTATTTGATAAAAGAAATGAAAATAATTTTTTTTATATTTTGTAGAATTGTTGGAATATTTCGTCTTGTGGGTTTATAATTTTGTGTGGGTGCTCACAGTATGCATTTGTATTAACTCCATCGTAAAATACTTCTGGTCATGAGGGAGACTTTTTTTCTGGTTTGACATTTTCCCCTCCTATCTCTGACCATTACTTGTTCCGTTAGAGGGGGTCCCCTCCCTGTTGCACTGCCAATCGAGAATGCCTGCTCCTATAAAAGAATGTGCTGATGATCCGTGGGAAGATTTCAGAATTGCTTTGGTACATGATTCAGGTGCACCAGCAATCACAAAAGCAGAATGGGAGGAAGAATGGAAGAAGGAAGCAGGGTTACAATTGGTTAGAGAATATATAGTGAAGAGTTGGCCAAGGAAGGAGCATGTTATTGATGTGTTAAGGCCATTTTGAGAAGTAAGAATGGAATTGTCCATGGAAAGGGATATCATTTAGAGGGGCGACAGGGTTGTGCTGCTGGAGGTATTGAGGGAAAATATTTTGCGTCTCTGCCATGAAGGACATTTTGGAGTGGCGAGGACTAAAGCTGCGGTCAAGAATGTGTTCTGGTGGCCCGAGTAGATAAAGCAGTGGAAAGGTGTGTGAGGACGTGTTTGGTGTATTCTACTGTGAACAAGTCCTTACAGACATGCAGATTACCAATGAGCGTAGGTTTAATCCCGGAACAACCGTGGGAGTGTATGCCCGTGGATTTACTGGGGCCTGTGGGAGATTCAGTTGTGTATGTGGTGGTGTAGATTGATTTGTTTTCAAAGTGGCCGGTAGTGGACATGGTGGAAAAAATGTATACTTCTAGTGTTTTGGAGTTTTTGGAAAGGACGTTTGTTTCTGAAGGTATGCCTGCTGTTATACTGAGTGATAATGGAGTGCAGTTCACTTCGAACGCAGCAAGGATCTATTTTGAGAGTGTTGGTGTAAAGCACAGGACCACAGCACTTTATTTACCCGGGATTTGAAGGTTGTTATTCAAGCGGCGGTGAGCAAGCAGAAGGATTTTAGGTTAGAAGTAAGCAAAGCAATACGGGCCTACAGGGTGCCTGTACATGATTCCACGGGTTTACCTCCATTTGTTAGAATGAGAGGGTGGAAACCACATTGCAAATTTACTCCTTCTTGGGTAAAGGATGGAATTGTGAAGTGTTTTTTTTAATTTATTTATTTATTTATTTTAAAGGTTTTATATAGCGCTGGCTAGACCCAGGGATATCAGAGCACTTTAGAGGAGTGCAAGGAAGTACAGTAATCAATACATTTGGTCAAAAACATTGCAATGCGAACAATATAACAGGGAGAGAAGACAAATACGAGTGATATTTACAAGAGTACAATGACAAGCTCATGTGGGAAGAGGGTAATTAGTTTAGGGTGGGTGTGTGGAGGTGAAAGAGAGAAGATAAAGGTGGGGGATAAGGAGAGTGGATGTTAGAGGAATAGGGGAATGGGAGATCAGTTGGAGCCCATGCTTGTGGCTAGATGTCGTAGTTAAAGGTAGGGGTAGGGAAGGGGGTTAAGGGGAGGGTAAGTAGTAGCTTGAGGGAGGGAAGATAAGTGGGAGAAAGGGTAGGAGGGAGAATTGGAGGGCAAAAAAAGGGGGGGAGTCTGATGGGGCGAAGACTTTGAGATGGTGTCAGAGGAAGGTATTATTGACCCCAATATTTGCTGAGGAGGTACAGTTTGAGGTCACTTTTGAAGTTGATATAGGAAGGGTTACAGCGTATGTCTTTAGAGAGGGAGTTCCAGATGGAAGGAGCGTTTCCAGAGAAGGATCGAACATGTGTGCTTTTCTTTTTTAACAGAGGTGGAATAAGAATGAGGGCGTTGGTGCTCCTTGTCAGTCGGGTGCAGCCCGCTTTGTGGAGTTTGTCTGAGAGGTAACGTGGGGAGTTTTGGTGAACGGCTTTGTGCGTGATGCATGCAATCTTATATGTGAATCTGCATTCGATGGGAAGCCAATTGAGGGTTTTAAATGCGGGGGAGATGTGGTTTGAACGTTTGTAGTCAAAGATAAGTCTCGCAGCTAGGTTGAGCACAGATTTGTGCAAGATGGACTTTAGGAGTTATTATTATTATTATTATATCTGATTTTGTAAAGCGCTCAGCTACCCGTAGGTTTCCCGGCGCTAGGGGAATAGAAATAAAAGAGGACAACGGAAGTTAAGGAATAGGTTACAGAGAAAACAACCAGGTTTTCACACCTTTGCGGAATTTGATATAGGATGTTTCAGATCGCAGAGGGATGGGAAGCGAATTCCAGAGCGCAGGTGCCAGGTGGGAGAATGAGCGTCCACCGACTCTGGACCGCTTAAAGCGGGGAACAGAGAATCTGCACTGAGTGGAAGATCTAAGGGTGCGAGAGGGACAGTATTGCTGGACTAAAGTGGAAAGATATTGGGGGGCTTTTCCAGCTTTGATACGGTGCATGAAGCAAAGTGCTTTAAATTTGGTCCTAGATTCTATGCGCAGCCAATGAAGGCTACGCAGAGAGGAAGAGACTGAGGTTGTTCTCGGTAGGTTACAGAGTAGACGGGCAGCCATGTTCTGAACTACTTGGAGCTTCCGGGTGACCTCCTTACAGGCACCCAGAAGGAGTATGTTGCCGTAGTCCAGCCGCGATGTCACTAGGGCCTGGACCACTGACTTCTGGGTGTCTGGAGGCAGCATCCATGTGATCTTCCTCAGCCACCTGATGATGGTGGTGCAGGTGGCCGAGACCTTGACCACATGTTGTCTCATGGATAACTGATTATCAAAGAGGACCCCCAGATTGCGTGCTGAAGTTGCTGGGACTGGTAGAGGTCCCATTTGCTGAGGCCAATGTTGCGGGCCCCAGAGAGCGGAATCCGGCCCAAATAGGAGAAGCTCTGTTTTATCGCCATTTAGCTTTAGCTTGTTAGTCAGCATCCAGTTGGCGATGTCAGTGAGTCCAGAACAGAGAGAAGAAGAAGGGGAGTGCTGATTAGAGGAGAGAGAGAAAATAATTTGGGTATCATCAGCATAAGAAAAAATAGAAAGTCCAGCCTGTTCAGCAAGAAAAGCAAGAGGTCTGACATAAAGGTTAAAAAATAAAGGACTGAGAATAGAACCCTGGGGAACGCCATACGGGGAGTTGTGAACCGTGGACACAGAAGAAGGGGAGAAAACCTGGAAAGTGCGATGAGAAAGAAAGTCAGAGATCCAGGCGAGGGCGGGGCCGCGGATACCAACAGACTTCAAGGCAGACAAAAGGATGCCATGGGAGACGGTGTCAAAAGCGGCACTCAGATCCAAAAGGATGAGTGCCACTGTCTCCCCTTTGTCTACCTGGCGCCTGACTGTCTCCGAGACTCCCAAAAGGGTGGACTCCGTAGAGAAGCCCGCCCGGAAACCAGACTGAGAAGGGTGGAGAACGTTTGCTGATTCAATGTAGGTGGTGAGGTGACGATTAACATGTTTCTCCAGCACCTTTGAGAGGCAGGGAAGCAGGGAAATGGGCCGGAAATTGGCTGGGTTGCTGATATCCGCATTAACTTTCTTCAGCAGTGGAACCACCATCGCATGCTTCCAGATGTTAGGAACCACTGCCTCAGTGAGAGATGCATTCAAAAGAGCCAAGATACAGTCCAGAGGGACAGAGTCTAAATTACAAAGAATCTGGGGAGGCATGGGATCCAGGGGAGAGCCGGATTTAATCTCTGCCAACAATTTCAGGAATACGGGCATGGAGATACATTCCCATTTATCTAATCGAGGAGGAGAAGGTCGTTCAGGATCATCCTGTAAGGAGAGTTGGTCATGTTGCTGGAATGGTGGCCTAGGTGAAACAGAAGATGAAGTATCAAAGCCCACGTAGATGTTATCAATTTTTGATGTAAAAAACTCTGCCAAGGAATTACATTGGTTGCTATCCAGGCAGGGGGCTTTGGGGGCACATGACATACCCGATAGTTCCTGAACTGCCTTAAAGAGGGCTTTAGGACGATTCTGAGCTTTCTGTATCGTATCGTTAACATGATTAGCCCTGGCAGTGTTACATAGAGTGTGGTATTTCTGTAGTGCAAATTTGTAGTTCGCTTTATCTGCCGACAGGTAGTTGGATCTCCAAATGCGCTCTAGTCTTTTGCAGCGTGACTTTTCCATTTTGAGTTCTTCATTGAACCAAGGGGCAGGCGGGTGCCGAAACTTTTGTTTACATTTACGTGCCGGAAGGCAGGACTCAATAGCAGAAGTAAGCCAGGTGTTAATCTTGCCCACATCATCCGTGGTGATATTAGCAGAAGGGGGGAGGGTTTCTTTTAAGGAATGATTAAGTTGCTCCAGATTCAGTTTTTGCCAGTTCCTTCTTGTTCCAAGGGAATGTGGGCTGCCAAGGGGGCCAGATGCAACCGTTGTTTTAATGTGAAACTCTACAATGAAATGATCCGACCAAGTAATCGGCTTAGAGGGGAGGCAGGTGATATTATCTAGATTAGCAAAAATTGGATCGAGTAAGTTGCCGCCTTTATGCGTGGGACCAGAGTTTAGCAGACTTAAATTGAGGGCGGCCAGGTCCTGTATTAGATGAGTGCTGGTGTCATTAAAATGTATGTTTAAATCACCTAGTAATAAAAAATTATTAGATTCCAGCAAAAGAGGGGAAATATGTTCCGGAAGGGCAGCAGCCCATGCGCCAGCAGCGCTGGGGGGCGATATAGAAGGGCACCGGACAGTGTAAAATTCGGAGATAATAGGAGTTTGAAACTACCAGCTTCGCAATTTGGGATAGCAAGATCATCCCACTTGCAAGAATAGGTCCTTTTAAAAATAATAGCAATGCCTCCTCCATCTTTAAGAGGTCTGTTACGACCCACAAAGGCGTAATCATCAGGGAGGGCAGTAGCGATATCTGGTCCAGAACAGTCTTTTAGCCAAGTTTCGGTAAGAAACAAGGCCGACGGACTATATGAAGTGAGAAGGTCAAATATGTCCCTTTTATGCTTAGGTAAAGAACGACAATTTAAGCTGATAAAACTAAACACAGGAGATGGGTTAGACAAATGAACCTTCACAGGGAGAGGACCAGCGATTGGACAACAGTTTTGAAGTCATTGGCTGGGATGAAGGGTTTAATTCTCTTGAGATGGCGGAGAGTGAACAGTGCTCCGTTGGCTGTGGTTTTTAAGTGGAAGGTAAGAGCAAGGTTATTATCAATGATAATGCCTAGGGATTTAATTGAATTGGAAGTGGTGAGAGAGCAGTTGAGGGCATTAACCCCTTCGACGCTCATGACGAGCTGGGCTCGTCATGCAGTAGCCTCCTGCTACGCTCATGACGAGCCCAGCTCGTCATGAATGTGCGAGGATCGCGAAATCCCAGCACAGCAGGGGAATTCCCATAGCATCCAAGAGGTTAAGGTCAGATATCCAGTCTTGTATTGGGAGAGGGCTGTTTTTAGGGAAAAAGAAAATGATTTCATTTTTTTTAGGGTTAGGTTTGAGATGGTTGTGGTGGGACCATGATTGGATCTTGGTCAGGGTGTCATTGAGGTGTAGGACATCAGAGTGGGATTTAATCTTATAGTAAAGTTGAGTGTCATTGGCATATAGGTGGTAATTGATTCCTGCTTGTTTGAGAATGAGGGTGAGTGGTTCCATGAAGAGGCTGAAGAGTGCAGGAAAGAGAATGGATCCCTGGGGTACACTGAGGGAGTTTGGAGTGGGTTTGGAAAGACAGTTCTCAATTTTGATGTGTTGGGTTCTGTGTTGAAGAAAGGAGGTGAACCAATTGAGGACATGGCCATTGAGGCCAAAGTGGACTTTAAGAGTGTATCGAAAGCAGCGGAGAGGTCGAGGAGAATGAGTAGGCAAGATTCACCATTGTCAAGTTAGCGATCAATGTGGTCCACTATATTGAGCATGGCAGATTCTGTGTTGCATACTTTTCTGAAGCCAGATTGCAGTGATTCAAAGAGGTCGAACGTGTTGATGTGATTATTCAGTTGGAGCAGGGCGCATTTTTTAAGGGCTTTGGAGAGAAGAGGGAGGTTAGAGATAGGTCGGAGGTTATTTGGGTCGTTGGGATTTGCATTGGGATTTTTGGGGATGGGTGTGATTTGACCCAGTTGGAGGGAGGCGTGGACATACCCTGTGGTCAAGGATTAGTTTATAATGATGGTCCAGAGTGGGGCAAATAAATGTTTTAGGTCTTGGACAAGGTTAGAGGGCATAGGGTCTTTGGTTTGAGAGGATGGTTTAAGCTTAGAGATGATGTTTTAGACTTCATGTTCCGTGACAGGGTGAAAATTATGCCAGGAGGCATTGTGGGGCATATTACCAAACAATAGAGATAATTTTTGTCTCTAACTTGTTTAGAGACAAACATTATCGCCGCAAATCGGCGATTTTTATCGCAGATAAACCTTGCTATTAGCAAGGTTTATCGCAAATGCGATAAAAAACGGCCGCAATGCATGAATATCGCTGAAAAGTCAGCGATATTCATGCATTATCGAGCAAATGCTCTTAGCCATGTTATCCACCTCCCATTGGATAACATGGCTAAGAACTGCTCCTGTGCAAGTGTTAGCTTTTGGAGATATTCGCGCTTAGCGCGAATATCTCCAAAAGTTGGTAATAGGAGATAGCGATGTTAGCGACTGTTTTCAGTCGCTAACATCTTGGCACGCCCACTTTGCATGTCATTAGTGATAAATATCACTGACATGCAAAGCGGGGCCCAAGATGGTCACTATCTCCTATTAGCTGTCGCTAACTGGTGTTAGCGACAGCTTGGTAATAGGGAGATAATTTTATCTCCGCTTTCTTGGCTTTTAAAGCCAAAAAAGCGGAGATAAACCCCCTTGATAATATGCCCCTGTGTTTTTTGTTGCTGGGGGAGAAAAGGGTTGGGTTCAGGTGGGAAGGTAACGGACGAGAGACGGGAAGGGACCTGGGGATGATTAGATGAGAATGGAGATTCAGGAGAAATGTCATGAGAAGGTATTGGGTTGGGGAGGGGGAATTTAAGAGGAAGGATTGATCAATGTTGGTGATTTTATCAGAGAAAAAATTTGCAATTTCTTTCGCATTTCTCAATTGTGGCTATCAGCTTTAGGGGGGCAGTGGATGTTTGGTTTTTGATGATGTTGAATAGTTCTCTAGGTCTTTTTTTGGCCCTATCGAACTGAGTGCAGTAGTAGGAGGCCTTTTCATTGAGGATGTGTTTTTGTAGTTGGACCTAACAGATCAGAGAAGGGCTAGATGAGAGGGGGTATGGGTGTTGCCTCCAGGTTATTTCGGCCTGTCTAAGAGAGCGTCTTTCGTTGTTAAGATCAGAGTAGAACCAGGATTTGGAAGGTATGTTTCTTTGGGCTTTTAGTTTGGGAGGGGCCACTTGGTCTAGTGTTAGTCGCTTGGAGCAGTTAAGGGGAGGTCAGAAGCTGCACGTGAGAAGAGCAAGGCATTTTATGACAGGGTGCATGGAGTAAACGAAATTTGAGTGGAAGTTTGAGATTGGGTGCGGGTGAAGAAACCTAGAAAAGTCCCCAAGGGAGAGAGTAAATGTTTTGATGGTCAGTAAGTTGTGAAAGTATTGAGGAATGCAGTAAGGTTGAAGGGTGATAAAGTGTGGAATTTGAAATACTTTGCTCTGGAAGCTAGTAGTGGTGTGAATGAAGGAAGGTGTGGTGAGCTGGAAAAAAAGGAGGTCTGGAAATTTTGAATGGATGGAAGATGTTTTTGAGTATAGTGGAGTACAGCGAGCAATGGATTTGGATAGATTGGTTGGCAGAGGAGAGGAAGAAATGGGTGTTGTGGAAGGATGCCAGAGGAGGTGGATGGAAGTGTCATTGTGAAGAATGCTATGGGGGTCCAGGGTGCTATATCCGAAGCACCTGGAGGCAAGGATCCTATACATGGAGCATCAGACAACACTAAGAGGAAAAGAGTGTTACCAGGATGGTTAAAGAAGTTTGTCATAGTTTAAGGGGTTGTTTTTGCAATATATTTTAATTTATTTTTTAGTTTTTAGAGGGAGAGTAAGGTTTTGTTTCAAAGAGAGGGATGTGTTTTATTGGTATTCATGTTAGTATGTATTTTAGAATGCATATATGCTAGAATGTGGAAGGCTTGGTCAGGCAAGGTTCCACTACATGGCATTACCTGAGTGGAGGCTGAGGTGGTGGGAGCTTGCCAGCATTCTCACCTGTTTCTGTACTTATCTAATAAAGACCCTTTCTACTCAACTTGGCTACCTGTGTTGTCGGAGGGCCACCATAACAACCTCACCTCTGCATATAATGTACGCATCTGGCTCTGCTTGTTATATACTCTAAAGCGGTGTTCGGGGGGAGTGAGCAGGCAAAGAATATTTAATGCTCAGATCGAGAAGAAACACAACACCGGCATGAGGGAAGGTATTCCACACAACACAGGCATGAGAGAAGATATACCACACAACACCGGCATGAGGGAATGTATACCACACAACACCGGCACAAGGGAAGACATACCACACAACACCGGCACGAGGGAAGGTATACCACACAACAGCGGCATAAGAGAAGATATACCACACAACACCGACACAAGGGAATGTATACCGCACAACACTGGCAAAAGGGAAGACATACCACACAACACCTAATTGAAAAGACAAGGGGAACCCAGCGGGTAGCTATGGACCATGGGTATCAGTTAAGTTTAGAGAAACAAAGGTCCTAAGCGTATACAAAATAAAAGACAAATGTTATATAGACCACAATAGGCTGCTATATATTTCTATTCCTTGTCCAGCCGGACAGGGAATTTTATTACTCAGATAAATAGAATCTTATTTCAAATACATTTGTGCAACAACAATTCATTGCAGTAGAGCACACTCCTGTGCCGTACCATGGAAAACTGAAATAGAGGATAGGAGAGAGAAAAGGGTGTTTCAGGCAAAGGAAAAGAGCAGACAGGGTACTGTTTTGAGTCAGAAGTTAACAGTATCTCCTGAAGTAGTACATACAAATACAAATATACATTAATTCACTGTATGTCCACTCAAAGGAGTCGACGTTTCGATCCTGTGCTCGAATTATAAAGGGATCATCTTCAGGACTTAATAAATTGTTTTGCCTGGATTAAAGGTTAAATAGTCCTGTTGGGGAGAAAACAGGGAACAGAGAAGAAATAAGGAAAATTGTCAATTTAAATGACTAGGGAGAGCGGTCAGCTTTAGCCATCTGCAACATTATAGAATTCGGAATCGCAGTGAGTGGTCTGTGCTGGTGACTGTGAAAATAATGTGTTTAGAATATTGTTGGTGAACATTTGAGACATCACAAACATTGTCCTCGGAATCGCAGTGATAGAGATGTGCTTGCGGGGGCTGGCCTTTAATTTGGAGTTTTGAGTGCACTGATGGTGACTACAAAGTTTGCTCATTCCTCTGTGTTTGTGGTGAGGAGAGCAAGGTGCACTTATACTTGCATGGAGAGGAAGTGGGTCTTGATTAGGATGGAGTCCTTGATTCGGTCCCTTGCTGGCGTTAGAGACAAAGGGGAACCTGCCTACCTCTTTTTCAGGGTGGGGGGGATGATCTTCACTGCACAGGCGCGGGGATGCCAACGTCATGGGGGCTTCCCTTTTCAGTGCAGGCTGGGGCTAGTTGAGCGTAGCTGTAAGTGGAGAGTTTAAAGTAATGGTTTAATCTCCGGTATGGCATGGTGGTATGAGCACGAATTGCCGGGGATTTTGGACATACCTTGGGCTCGGTGTTTACGAGCAAGCAAGGCGCTTCACGTAGGTTTGGATTGGGCTGATGCCCTCCGTGGTTACAGGCAGTTGTTGGGGCCAGTGATCGGCACACTTGGAATCTAAGGTTCGGAAAGTAGAAGTGGTTAAGGGCCGCACATGTGAGATTGGGTGCGAGAATTATTCAGGAGTTGTTACCTACCCTTTTGTTCATAAGGTTATGTGAACCTTAAAGATGCTTTCGGGGTAAGTTACACATTTTAGAACGGAGGTGCGGCTCGATGGCCGTTAGAGGGATGCGGTCGGGTAAATCAATGATCCGCTGGAAGGGAATGGAACGAAAATTAGCCCTCGGTCCCGTGTGGGAATCGGTTTGAGGGCAGGTGGTGCGGGAACTTACCAAGGCCTGGATGATGCCGGGGACAGCAATGATTCTTCTGTCAGCGCGCTGGAGGGAATTGGGCGGGCATGTTGTTATTGGATCACAGATCGAGGTCACGTGATCGGGGTAGACAACCTATGTGGCTTCATACCCAAAGCGGGCGCCATCTTGGTGTGGCGTATTTAACTGTTGCGTTTATAGAAACCTATAGGGACAGTCTAATGTTAAAGGACTTGAGAAAGTGACAATCCCGGTTATGAGGGCATAATGGATTCAATAAATAAGGTCTCTTTTATAGATTCTGGCGGGAAAGTGCCGGGAAGTGGGCATATTGCTGCGGGATCCCGAGGTCACATGATCGGGGCATATGACCTATGTGGCTCCATAACCAGAGCGGGCGCCATCTTGTAGTAGCGTTTAATGCAGCTGCGCTTATAGGAGCCTATAAGGAAGGGCCAATGATGGGAAAGTGGTGAAAAATAAGATCCGATTGTGAGGGCATTTGAGGATTCAGACAGTGAGAGTTTCCCTTGATATGTCCGAGGGATGGATTCTGGTGGGAAAGTGCAGGTGACACAGAATAACTGCATGATTACATTAAGACAAAACAGTTGTTTCGAGCTTCCTGACATGTTGCTTCACAGGACAAGTTTTGCATTCATGGTAATTGTTCTGTTAGAGGAGTGTTGTCCAATCCTCGCTTCTGTTGAGTCCCGTGTGAATGGTGTTGAGCTGAATTATGGACTTGAGTTCCTCACGATTCAGAAGTTGGCTCAGGTTGCCCCCACTTTGTGGCAGCTTCACTGCTTTTAGAATTGTCCATTTGAGGTCATCCGCGGTGTGCTTGAATTCAGCAAAATGTTCAGGGCCCGGCTTGCTTGAATCCTGATGGTGCAATGAGCAAGGGACTCACATCTGAGTATACCCTTCCACGCTTAGGGTGGACAAAAATATTTACAACAAGGGGTGGTGATGGACAGAGTCTCTGAATTAAGCAGAATACTCTCACCCAGTCAAGAGATCAGGGCTAAATCCAACACCGTTTTTTAGCTCATTGCACCATCCCAGTTTCAGAACCTGGCTGTATGCAAATTAGTCTGTCCCTGGCCCAGTGCATCATGGGAACAGGGCAGACCAGACTACAAAAGCCAATTCTTACACTGGGAAGGAAACAAGCTTCCGGGGACCGGTTTCTGGCATTTCAGCCGTCTTCGGCCCGGCTTGCTTGAATCCTGATGGTGCAATGAGCAAGGGACTCACATCTGAGTATACCCTTCCACGCTTAGGGTGGACAAAAATATTTACAACAAGGGGTGGTGATGGACAGAGTCTCTGAATTAAGCAGAATACTCTCACCCAGTCAAGAAATCAGGGCTAAATCCAACACCGTTTTTTAGCTCATTGCACCATCCCAGTTTCAGAACCTGGCTGTATGCAAATTAGTCTGTCCCTGGCCCAGTGCATCATGGGAACAGGGCAGACCAGACTACAAAAGCCAATTCTTACACTGGGAAGGAAACAAGCTTCCGGGGACCGGTTTCTGGCATTTCAGCCGTCTTCGGCCCGGCTTGCTTGAATCCTGATGGTGCAATGAGCAAGCAACCATTGAATCCATTTGGGGCCTTCCACCAATTCTAGGGCATGTTAAGTGTGGGCATTGTACTGTTTGTGAATTCACAATTGAAGCTCGTAACTTTAGCCATAATGACATAACTGTTGACATGAAAAGCTTTACTAACTGTAATAGCAGTAACGTAATTTATGCAATTCTTTGTCCATGTCCCAAAATGTATGTGGGTCAAACCACCCAAAAGGCCAAGACACGAATATGCCAACATAGGAGTCGCATTAGATGCGGGACCCCAAATGGAAGACGGCTGAAATGCCAGAAACCGGTCCCCGGAAGCTTGTTTCCTTCCCAGTGTAAGAATTGGCTTTTGTAGTCTGGTCTGCCCTGTTCCCATGATGCACTGGGCCAGGGACAGACTAATTTGCATACAGCCAGGTTCTGAAACTGGGATGGTGCAATGAGCTAAAAAACGGTGTTGGATTTAGCCCTGATCTCTTGACTGGGTGAGAGTATTCTGCTTAATTCAGAGACTCTGTCCATCACCACCCCTTGTTGTAAATATTTTTGTCCACCCTAAGCGTGGAAGGGTATACTCAGATGTGAGTCCCTTGCTCATTGCACCATCAGGATTCAAGCAAGCCGGGCCGAAGACGGCTGAAATGCCATAAACCGGCCCCCGGAAGCTTGTTTCCTTCCCAGTGTAAGAATTGGCTTTTGTAGTCTGGTCTGCCCTGTTCCCATGATGCACTGGGCCAGGGACAGACTAATTTGCATACAGCCAGGTTCTGAAACTGGGATGGTGCAATGAGCTAAAAAACGGTGTTGGATTTAGCCCAGATCTCTTGACTGGGTGAGAGTATTCTGCTTAATTCAGAGACTCTGTCTATCACCACCCCTTGTTGTAAATATTTTTGTCCACCCTAAGCGTGGAAGGGTATACTCAGATGTGAGTCCCTTGCTCATTGCACCATCAGGATTCAAGCAAGCTGGGCCGAAGACGGCTGAAATGCCAGAAACCGGTCCCCGGAAGCTTGTTTCCTTCCCAGTGTAAGAATTGGCTTTTGGAGTCTGGTCTGCCCTGTTCCCATGATGCACTGGGCCAGGGACAGACTAATTTGCATACAGCCAGGTTCTGAAACTGGGATGGTGCAATGAGCTAAAAAACGGTGTTGGATTTAGCCCTGATCTCTTGACTGGGTGAGAGTATTCTGCTTAATTCAGAGACTCTGTCCATCACCACCCCTTGTTGTAAATATTTTTGTCCACCCTAAGCGTGGAAGGGTATACTCAGATGTGAGTCCCTTGCTCATTGCACCATCAGGATTCAAGCAAGCCGGGCCGAAGACGGCTGAAATGCCAGAAACCGGTCCCCGGAAGCTTGTTTCCTTCCCAGTGTAAGAATTGGCTTTTGTAGTCTGGTCTGCCCTGTTCCCATGATGCACTGGGCCAGGGACAGACTAATTTGCATACAGCCAGGTTCTGAAACTGGGATGGTGCAATGAGCTAAAAAACGGTGTTGGATTTAGCCCTGATCTCTTGACTGGGTGAGAGTATTCTGCTTAATTCAGAGACTCTGTCCATCACCACCCCTTGTTGTAAATATTTTTGTCCACCCTAAGCGTGGAAGGTTATACTCAGATGTGAGTCCCTTGCTCATTGCACCATCAGGATTCAAGCAAGCCGGGCCGAAGACGGCTGAAATGCCAGAAACCGGTCCCCGGAAGCTTGTTTCCTTCCCAGTGTAAGAATTGGCTTTTGTAGTCTGGTCTGCCCTGTTCCCATGATGCACTGGGCCAGGGACAGACTAATTTGCATACAGCCAGGTTCTGAAACTGGGATGGTGCAATGAGCTAAAAAACGGTGTTGGATTTAGCCCTGATCTCTTGACTGGGTGAGAGTATTCTGCTTAATTCAGAGACTCTGTCCATCACCACCCCTTGTTGTAAATACTCATAACTGGGATTGTCACTTTCTCAAGTCCTTTAACATTAGACTGTCCCTATAGGTTTCTATAAACGCAACAGTTAAATACGCCACTCCAAGATGGCGCCCGCTTTGGGTTTGAAGCCACATAGGTTGTCTTCCCCGATCACGTGACCTCGATCTGTGATCCAATAACAACATGCCCGCCCAATTCCCTCCAGCGCGCTGACAGAAGAATCATTGCTGTCCCCGGCATCAACCAGGCCTTGGTAAGTTCCCGCACCACCTGCCCTCAAACCGATTCCCACACGGGACCGAGGGCTAATTTTCGTTCCATTCCCTTCCAGCGGATCGTTGATTTACCCGACCGCATCCCGGTAACGGCCATCGAGCCGCACCTCCATTCTAAAATGTGTAACTTACCCCGAAAGCATCTTTAAGGTTCACATAACCTTATGAACAAAAGGGTAGGTAACAACTCCTGAATAATTCTCGCGCCCAATCTCACATGTGCGGCCCTTAACCACTTCTACTTTCCGAACCTTAGATTCCAAGTGTGCCGATCACTGGCCCCAACGACTGCCTGTACCCACGGACGGCATCAGCCCAATCTGAACCTACGTGAAGCGCCTTGCTTGCTCGTAAACACCGAGCCCAAAGTATGTCCAAAATCCCGGCAATTCGTGCTCATACCACCATGCCAAACCGGAGATTAAACCATTATTTTAAACTCTCCACTAACAGCTACGCTCAACTAGCCCCAGCCTGCACTGAAAAGGGAAGCCCCCATGATGTTGGCATCCCCGCGCCTGTGCAGTGAAGATCATCACCCCCACCCTGAAAAAGAGGTAGGCAGGTTCCCCTTTGTCTCTAACGCCAGCAAGGGACCGAATCAAGGACTCCATCCTAATCAAGACCCACTTCCTCTCCATGCAAGTATAAGTGCACCTTGCTCTCCTCACCACAAACACAGAGGAATGAGCAAACTTTGTAGTCACCATCAGTGCACTCAAAACTCCAAACTAAGGCCAGCCCCCGCAAGCACATCTCTATCACTGCAATTCCGAGGACAATGTTTGTGATGTCTCAAATGTTCACCAACAATATTCCAAACACGTTATTTTCACAGTCACCAGCACAGACCACTAACTGCGATCCCGAATTCTATAATGTTGCAGATGGCTAAAGCTGACCGCTCTCCCATGTCATTTTAATTGACAATTTTCCTTATTTCTTCTCTGTTCCCTGTTTTCTCCCCAACAGGCCTATTTAACCTTTAATCCAGGCAAAACAATTTATTAAGTCCTGAAGATGATCCCTTTATAATTTGAGCACAAGATCGAAACGCCGACTCCTTTGAGTGGACATACAGTGAATTAATGTATATTTGTATTTGTATGTACTACTTCAGGAGATACTGTTAACTTCTGACTCAAAACAGTACCCTGTCTGCTCTTTTCCTTTGCCTGAAACACCCTTTTCTCTCTCCTATCCTCTATTTCAGTTTTCCACGGTACGGCACAGGAGTGTGCTCTACTGCAATGAATTGTTGTTGCACAAATGTATTTGAAATAAGATTCTATTTATCTGAGTAATAAAATTCCCTGTCCGGCTGGACAAGGAATAGAAATATATAGCACCCTATTGTGGTCTATATAACATTTGTCTTTTATTTTGTATACGCTTAGGACCTTTGTTTCTCTAAACTATACCACACAACACCGGCACAAGGGAAGGTATACCACAGAACACAGGCACAAGGGAATGTATACCACACAACACCAGCAGGAAGGAAGGTATACCACACAACACCGGCACGAGGGCATGTACACCACGCAACACTGGCACAAGGGAAGACATACCACACAACACCGGCACGAGGGATGATATACCACACAACACCAGCACGAGAGAATGTATACCGTGTGTCTAATTCTGTCCCAAAAAGTATGAATAACGAGGCGGGGTGGGGGAGGGGAGAGGAATATGCTCTACTGTTAATAACTAGAGGCTTTGGCTGATTATGTTTTCTGATGCCTTTTCTTCAGGTTTGTGTTTTTAGGATTGTAACAGGTTTTTAATAGAGCCTTCCTGTCAATAGTATTTTACATATGTAGCGATGTACACATCAGGAGTTCGTACTAGTATTACTCATTTAGATTGACCTACTACATTTACAATTTCGAGATGAAAGACTGAGGCAGACATGCAGGGATTAGAACCAGTGCATTGGTCGCACATCTGTACAACAGGTGCATTAGCCCACTCATATGCATTACTGGCTTGCATAAGTAGTGATTTCGTGGTGTTGGCATTTTATCATATGTCCATATTGTGGTATTTTGTGATTTGTGTTCCTTTGCTTCTTTTTGGCGAGAGTCTGAGATTCCAGAACTTTCCAAATAGCTTCTGTATTAACCTCCCATCTACTGCAAATGAAGACATCACTCCAGCATGAGGAAAAAAAATATTCTTCCAGTCACTACAATCAGGAAATACCTCTAGGCCTCCAGGGAGAAGTTTCAATTTCAGGGACTGCCAGTCGTCTGGATTAACCTCATAACTCTCACTCTGCACTTGGTAAAAATTACTCACATCTTCCATAGACTACAGATATTTTTAAAAATAGCGTTTCAGCATGATGGGATTCTTATGTCAGACTCTCAGGTCTTACGAAAGATTTGTGAGCAATCAGAAAAAAAAACGAAAGACCTATTACTGGAAAGACCATTCTCCTTCCCTTATTTAGACATGGTCAGAAAAAATCCGACATTTCCCAGTATGCTTGGCACTGATAGGCTACATGAAGTGGGGCAGAGTCAGTGGTTTGTCAGAATTGGCCTGAAAGGCATTTCAAATTTATTTCTGACATCTGGTTGGCTGCATCACCCCCAAAGGCGTTCGACCTGACATATGGCTAACTGCACCATTCCTGCTACCCTCTGACGGCGCCCTGGTGTGATTGACAGCAGCACTGGTACTAGCCCCGCCCCTGCAGAGGCTCCTCTGCACCTGACTGAGTGCACCAGCCCTACCGGCCTCTCAAAGCTAGGCTCGTCACCAGTCCTGTCAGCCTTTCAGGCTCACGGGCCTTCCAAGAATGACCCCCTTCCCCTCTAAGCCCTCGCCTCCCAGGCAGCCTGACTTGGATTGTGGAAAGGCTCAGCAGCATGTGTTTCTCATTTAGGAGCTCTGGAAGGCTCCGGCTGCTCATAATAACTCAGTTCCTACTGTATACCTCAGCGTTTTTCTTTATGTAGAAATTTCAGTGTAACTTGATAAATTAATCTGCCTGGTGCCTAAATTCTACAAATGTCCCCACTTAATCATACGAAGGTTTATTGGAGAGGTAGTAATCCGTCAGGCCGAAGGGAAATTATGACCAGAAAATGAAGAATGCCGTCATAAGAAAAGGGTACACTCTTAAGGCACTTAGAAGGGGAAGAGTTAGGGTAAAGCCATAAAGAGACAGTTAATAATTCACTCAGAGATAGGAACAAGAGCATAGGAGAAGCACATAAGTCTGGAATGTCAAAGTGGGTCAACTGTGATTGTCCATGTGGTGTTTTGCTGCTGATAGTGTTTTTGGCTGTGGCAGAGTTCATTCTGGTTGTGTCACAATAGGTGCTGCTGACCGTGATATGTTGGCTGTGTTTTGGTTTCATATAATCCACAAATAGATGGCGGACTCTGATTCACACAAAAAAATCATCCGAACCATATGTTTAGACACTGCTCTTGGGTTTATTAATATGGATGCGTGTGATGTGGTAGAATTTAAGAATATCGCAGTCAGAGTATCTTCTGATATAAATATCATATGTTATATTTCTATGAAATATCACACTATTGGAGTTGATAGAAGATCTACACCCAGGGGCACAATTTTTTTAAACGATATGTAGGGCATGAGAATTCTATCAAACAGTATTCTTGTATATGACATTCGGACATACAGCCATGCTGATGGGTCTCTAGTGTGTTGGAGGTTAAAGGTGGCCAGCGTCACCATAGACATCACCAGTGCTTAATTTGTAAATAAAAATGTGCTAGTGGCCATCTCCTCTCCGCGGCTACTGCAATTCAATGTGCGAGCACAGAATACATAGACAGTGTAATCCTAAAACCATCTCAGGCCTCTTTAATCCATTTACAGCCACTCCTGGCTCACGTCCTGAGCTGACGGCAGGTGAGGTGAGGAGTGCACCAGCATCTTGACGGGTTGTCGTCCAATATTCCTGTGACATTTGACCAGAAAACTAGGATCACAGGTTAATGTAGGTTGTGTCGTTACCAACCACATATATTGTGACTTTACATGTTGTTTTCTTCACACATAATTTTGCAGTAGCAATATATTATCTAGGTCCTGATGAAAGCCGTGATCACATTCTGATCGACAGGCTGAAACAGGTAGACCATCTCCTTTTCGCACAAATGCAGTTATATGGTTCAAGCGGCATACGCACTGATTTTTATATTTGACACCAGGTCAATTTGTATTAAATTTGGTTCTGATCCTGGTAGCCAATTTTAAATCACGTTTCACTTTGTTCACTACACGCTCTGCAACCATCACCAATAAGAATATCAACACTTTTCTTCTATGGGATCTTATTTAATACAATCAGAAACTATTCAAAACATCCCTGAACTTCTGTCTCCTTATGAGAAGGTTGTAGCCCTTGGTTGCACTAAATTTTGCAACCAAGTGGAGGTCCCAGATGATGAAGCATGCCACCTAGGTGGGTGATGGGATTCCATCCTCTTTAAAGGGTATTTACCTTTACTATATTTAGTGATTGCAGGCAAGGCACACAGGGATGTTTTCCCTGTCGACTCTTCAGTTTTCTCTGCACCAAGACACATAGTCTTCAATGGCAGTTTCCATGAGCTTCATGAGGGGTCCCTTAGGGTGCAGCTGCAGCCCTTATGGACCCTCTTTAGGTCCAATGACCTAGGTACACTTACTAGGGACTTACAAGGGATCCTAAAGGGGTTGCCAATTGTGGAAACATCATATAGTTTAGGGAAAGAATACTGGTGCTGGGGACCTGGTTAGCAGGAGCCCAGCACACTCTCAGTCAAAGTTGCACTAGTCAGCAGGCAACAAGTGGGGGCTTACTGCAACAAAGATCCAGCTTCCTATAGTGCTCATGATGGTGGCAGTGATCAGTGTGGAGAGAGGGTCCCATGCCGTGATTGTGTCTAGGTTGCGGTCGATGTCGGTGGTGATTTTGCTGTGGAAGAATTCTGCAAGAGTGTCTCAGAGGTCCTGGGAGGGGTGATGGAATTCTCAGGGGCTGTGGGGTTAGAGAATTATTTGATGATGCAGATGAGTTCTTTGCTGTGAGTGGAGCTGGCTTTAAGGTGTGTGATGAGGGGGTTCTGCTTGGTGTTTTTCTGTTGTTTGTGGTAATTGTTGAGAGCTAGTTTGATAGTTACTCTGTCGGAGGGTGCTCTGCTGGTGCGCCAGATCCTTTTCAGCAGTTTGCATTTGCATTTTGTAGATATGAGTTCAGGGGTGAACCACCTGATGTGGTTGGAGGGTCTGTCCAGTTTGGGGAGATTGAGGGGTGCAACTTTGACGGTGCATTTGGTGATTCAGGTTTTGAAGTTTTTGAGGGCATCCTCGACACTGGAGGAGGGGTCTGGTGGAGAGGTGCGGAGGGTGTGCCCATACGTCATCTGTTACCTTGCTCCAGCTCCTGTAGGGGATGATTGAGGGGTTATCAGTGGTGTTGGTGGTGTTCGAGATGTAGAAGTGGACGATCGACTGGTCTGACTAGGTGATTTTGGTGGCAAGGCTGTATCTAATTCTGTCACTGGCTGAGAATATTGAGAATCTTGGGTCCAGTGTGTGTCCGGTGATGTAAGTGGGGTCGATGACCAGCTGCAAGAGGCCAATGATGTCCATGCTCACAAGAAGATTGGATGTGCTGGTGTTGGTAGGGTCATCCAGGTGGAAGTTTCGGTCCCCTAGGAAGAAGAAGGCTTTCGAGTTGATGGCCGGGGAGGGATGATAAAGGCAGAGGTGGCCTTGCAGAAAGCAGGGCGGGATCCAGATCGTCTGTCGGCTGGAGTGCCTTGAAGAACTGAAATCTTCATTCTCAGGGGTCTCACTAATACAAAAGAACTTGGCACAGAAGCTGAAATATTAAAAGACATCTTTATTAAATTTAATAAGTGAGGCCACGTCACACAGAAGCCGTAGCAAGTGAATGAGGTAGTCTAAAGAATACAGAACACAGAGGTCTTTTATATGCTTAGGATTTACAAACTCAGCATAAAGAAAGGGGCAGTCCTAGCTTCTGCAAGCATACAAAATACCTAATATGGACATACAAGATCTGCAAAATATTAGCCAATAGAAAAACATCATGTAACCAGAATGTCCCCCTTACGTCGTGTTTCTGCCCAACCCATAAGTTAATCAACTTCAGCACTTATAGGTCAATCAGTAATGGCAGAACATGTCTGTATGCAGTTAGGCCAGCTAGTGTCTGAGATTGCTTTCAAAGCAAGGACAGAGGGGGGTTTTCTACACGTTGCAGTCCAAAGGGCAGAAACACTTCATGAACAGAGCAGTCTGTGTAAAGGCAACACAAATTGATGACAAATGTAAGATGGAGTCAAAATTAAAGAACCTCAGACCTCCCTGTTGCCATTACACAGGCAAATCCTAAAATTATTTTGCAAACATTATGTATTTCAGTGACTATTGACAATGCCAATAAAACAATAAGAATCAGTCTCCAAACACCAATTCCATGCAATCGCACGGGAAATACCCAGAGTCCGTCAAAGCCTCTCTGGCAGACTTCTATTGTCCATCAAAATCCTGTTTCTGTTGTTTTCTTCCGCATGGGCCTCTACATTCAAGCCTTTCATGAAAATGATGTTACTCAGTATCCGTTGGAGTGCCTTCCTGGCAAACACTCACAGCTCACTTGAAAGTCTCAATGTCTCAATGCAGTTCACCAATATGTCCTGTGCTGCAGGCACTACAGATAGTGTGCTCTTCATTGATCAAGGGCACAGATCATCTCATGCAGACCCAAGTACTATTAATCGGGGAAGAGCAACAGACTGTCACTCTCAGCAACACTTTCAGGCTCTAGCACTCTCTTATTCAGTGTCAGAGGATGCTCGGGCTGCTCTTTCATGGGCACCATAATGTAGTGCCTTTTGCCAATCTCAAATCATCAGGTGCACTGCACTTCCGTTGGAGCAAAGGAAAAGGGGTTGTGTGGCCAAAACTCAGGCCAAGGGGCTCAAGGGACTGCACACTGTCAGAGGTAAACCAGCACATGACAGGTGGGTGGAAAACTGAAGCCTCAAACACAACAAGAATCCTTCTCTTTCGCTCTTTGCACTGAAATTCTGGTTCTGTGGCAAAACCAGATCCTCCTTCTTTTCTGATGTTCAACGCCTTCTGATGAAGCAAGTACAATAGTTGGAGATATCACTGATGGCACGCTGGCGATCGCTGTCTGTGTGCTGGGACTTTAGGGCCAAGGTATGTAGCCCTCATCTGTAGCTGACACTGATGGGATTGTGGGTGAGTTCCACAGGTTATCATGATTTAATCCCGCAGAACCTAGTGACGTAGGAAATGTGACACAGTTGTTTCCTTCAATTAAGTACAAAAACAGTTCATTGTATAACAAGGGACTGCAAGCAAGTGGCCTGCAATCTTTAAAGGAGTGGCCATACGTCATGGGACATTTCTGGTCTAGAACACACTGTCATTCTCAAAGGCAATACAAGAACAAAGGCAATAAGCAAAACAGTGCCTCTGATTTCTTCAATTGGGTTTCCATATGAGAGCATATCCTCTACCATCTAAGGGTAGATAGTGACATGGGAATTCTATCTGAATGGATGTCCTCACACATAGTGGCATTGTCTAATGGGCAAACACATTTTTTTCTCAATGATTACATATAGGTGTTCCTAAATTCCTTATCTAGAGTACCTCAAAAGAGAGATCACATCATACATATTATCAGGGACATGTAGATACCTCCCTTTAATAATTGTGCATCAGGTGGACTATACAATACAAAAGCTAATGATCAAAATGTGGAAACAAAAGACAAGAACTAGAGAGTCCTGGTATTTCCATTATTTAAAATACATCTGGTCCATCAAAAATTAAAGCAGCAGGAAAAAGGAACTAAAAAACAAATTAGAATAGGCATTGAATTTGTCATATTCAAAAAAACGTAAGGTGTCTCCTATTGAGGTTGAAAACGAGTCTGGTCATACAATAGGGAATTATACATAATATGGGGTCTCTGGTACATTACTGCAGTCTGGAAGTGTGAACCTGAGCAATACACCAACTGGTGAAAGGAATTTGGAAAAGGGAAATGGGACTAGGTAAAAAGCCATACACTACTTAGGAAGCAGAACAAAACTGACTAATGTAATATAGAAATTAGGTCACCATGTACAAGAGTCACAAATCTATAATTTATCCTTACGTCCAATCAAGGATACATAATTTTAGGGCTGCCTGTTCCTTAAAGGAAGAGGACAGTATTGTGACTAATTGCAGATGACACACTTTGATTCTGTATATCTCTTTTTTATTTTCCTTCAAATACCATTAAAGCCAAATTTGACATACACTGATGAAGTGTTGTCTGTCTATCTGTGAAATTTAGTGTCAGAGCAAATCTACCCACCTGTTGTGGTAAACTTGTAATAGTATCAAAAAGCAGCAACATGAAACAAAAACATGCATTAAAAAAAACACACACAAAACGCACATATCAAGCCATCAGATATACTTGCGTATATCAAGCACAAAAAGCATAGACAAAACAATAGCATATGTAAATAAGCGGTAACACACAACACTATTGCATGCACTTTTATGCACTGTGAACCTGCAGCTCAAAACAGAATATTCAGGCCTGCTTAATTTGTCAGGCTTAAAATCCTCACCAGGAACAATTCATAAAAGGATAAAATGCAAAAATATGTAAAACGCACGAACATTTCTGCACATAACACACAAAATATCAACTGTAACAACCATCTTTTGAAAACATGCTAGACCCTTTTAACTTTCCAAAAACTTTTTCACAGACACTCTGCGTGTCCCGTGCGCCAACACCCTTTGAGGCCCTGCTTTTCCAAGCAATCATTTCTCCATCTGTTTACACTTACTCCTAACTCCCACCTCACTCTAAGGCTGAAAAAGACAAAAAAAACCTTCCCAACTCTTTCTAACCTGCAATAACCAACCCTATTTAAAAACACATGATATATATATTACTCCTGTTAGGGGCTACAATTTATTTCTATACTTAGATTATTAAAACAGTTACTGTGACTAATTCGCAGAACATAATAACACACATACCAGTTTTTAGAACAAATGCTTGTTTGCAATGGTACTCATTTCATCTACCTTAAATGGATGAAGGCTCAGTTAGGTCCAGCAAAAGTTAAAACCTTCCACCCTGATATTAAACTCAAACCTCTGCACCAGGCACATTGACTCACTGACCTATTTAAAAGGAAACCCAAATGGGAATAACCTGCAAATTTGTATTATACCTAAATGTATGCATTTACTGAAGCCTAAAGCACTTTTAAAGCTATTGTAAATGGCAAAAATGCCCAAATTTTACCCAAATTCGACTTTGATATTTGGGGCACTAAAAAATAAATATCCTATAATAATGTTACATATTAATCATCCTCAGAATGTTCTTTACAAATTGCAGAGATTGAACATTAAACATATCTCTTGCAAAACCTGAGAAAAATGAGTTTTTCACGCCTGCGTCAAGTGAAATTCTTTATGCTAATTTCACCATTATGCAGTATACCATAACTTAAATTAAATTATAATGCTAGGAAGTCACAATATAAGTATTAAGCTTCATGAATAGTAAAAAACGAATTTTGTAGCACTGATTTTTATAACCCTATCAGTTGTGATAATTCCACATATTAAGGCTCTGTAATTTCTTGAATCTGACTTCATTTTTGCCATGTAGGCCTGCAAAGAACAAAGTGGCCTGACCTCCCCAGGTCATTTACACATTAACCAGTTTAAACTGTAAGAAACTGACCTCGCAAAGCCAATTTCCCTGATTGATCTTTATCTGAGATTGCCAATCAATGTTCAAGACATTGTTAACTTTTTAGTTTCCCTGGACTTGCTCTATCTTGTTTCAGCATCTTTTACGGTTTCTTTCTTTTGAACTGTTTCTTCATTACATGGGTTAATTATTATTTAGCAACTGAGCCAAGAATATACTTACAGAAATGCTTAAAGAAAGGAAAACCCTTAATTAAAATGTCTTCCTATAATACAAAATAATGAACCTTAGTTTTGAAACCTTTTTAAAACCACATTCTGAAATGCAACATTTTCACCTGTGCAACCGAGCGGAAAATCCTGGCTAAATAAAAAATCCTGTTTATTCAGCTTGTCTCTAAGTGCTTGTAACAAGCTGGCAGTCTTTTTCAAACTAAAACATATCAATGCGCGTTCTATATTATTTTGAGTTCAGCAGGAATTTACTTCAGCTGATCTGTTTGCCTGTTAATACCTAACACAATGTATCTAAGGAAAATGCTGTAGGTTTATTTATTTTTTGCAAAACACCCAATTTCGTTTTTGTTTTGTTTTTTATTCCTAGTGAATGTGAATTTACATTTTAGTTTTTAAACATTTAGACATCTTGCTTAATAGACTGAAAACATCAAGAAAAAACACAAACACACATTTGAGCTCATTTCAGACAAACAGAAAGGGGTCAAACACTCAGGACACACAATACGGCGCGCTTTTAGCCATGCATTTCGTGAATAGCGCCAACGCTATGTACTTACAGAAATTGCACTAATGGGAAAACCACATAGACATTTAAACACACATTTAACCCACATATCAATACTCAGAACAGAAATAAAGGACAGCCCACAGACTGTACTTAAACCAAACCATTTGTAAATACTAGTTGTAAGTCATATTTACAAGAAACGCTTCTCAATTGTGTTCCAAAAGACTGCAAAAACAGCCCAACAGACTGATGTATGTCCAAGAACCGAAAATACACTCAAATTCACTAGCTTTGACTAGCAGAACACCAAAAATCGCTCTGCATATCTTCATTCATAAAACTGCACAGAACAAAGGATCCTTGTATGTATTATGTCCATATTTTAATTCCCTGGGGATACAAAATCACCAAGGAAATAATATGTTTGTAAATCTAAACCTATTTAGATATTCCCTTTAGGGGAAGCCAGCTAATCCAAACGTATACAAAGTTGGCCAACACAAAGCTCCAAATTTGCTAAGATCAGGCATCTTATAGCTCACTAATCTAGCTTCAAACTTCAAGGGGCTATCTCTATTGATACACTCGTAAATATACAAGACCCTCGGTTTTTGAAAATTGCAATCTTCAAATAAGAACTAAGGACAAAACAAACTAAGAACCATTCAAAACCAAAGAACCAAAGAACAAAGGATTGGGAGCGACCCACTTATACTTAACTCTTACTTTTACTAATCAAAAGGTTATCCAAATTCTAACTGTCAAGTTCTACATGACCTAACGGTCTTTTTAGAATACTCACGCCAAAAAGGTTCTCAGTCAGGAGTGACATCATGTGGAGGATCAAAATCAGGAAGAGCAGAAATACACTGGGCTGCAGAGACGAAGAATCCCCAGAATCCCTGTGCACATCAGAGTACCTTCTTAGTAGAATCCAGTCTTGTCCTCCTCAGTAGCTTTCTGTCTCCTGACAAGATCACTCCCACAGAAAGTCACTTCTCTGATGAAGCCCGCGTTGGCCGCGCCATTTGAAGAACTGAAATCTTCATTCTCAGGGGTCTCACTAATACAAAGGAACTTGGCACAGAAGCTGAAATATTAAAAGACATCTTTATTAAATTTAATAAGTGAGGCCACGTCACACAGAAGCCGTAGCAAGTGAATGAGGTAGTCTAAAGAATACAGAACACAGAGGTCTTTTATATGCTTAGGATTTACAAACTCAGCATAAAGAAAGGGGCAGTCCTAGCTTCTGCAAGCATACAAAATACCTAATATGGACATACAAGATCTGCAAAATATTAGCCAATAGAAAAACATCATGTAACCAGAATGTCCCCCTTACATCGTGTTTCTGCCCAACCCATAAGTTAATCAACTTCAGCACTTATAGGTCAATCAGTAATGGCAGAACATGTCTGTATGCAGTTAGGCCAGCTAGTTTCTGAGATTGCTTTCAAAGCAAGGACAGAGGGGGGTTTTCTACACGTTGCAGTCCAAAGGGCAGAAACACTTCATGAACAGAGCAGTCTGTGTAAAGGCAACACAAATTGATGTAAAAATGTAAGATGGAGTCAAAATTAAAGAACCTCAGACCTCCCTGTTGCCATTACACAGGCAAATCCTAAAATTATTTTGCAAACATTATGTATTTCAGTGACTATTGACAATGCCAATAAAACAATAAGAATCAGTCTCCAAACACCAATTCCATGCAATCGCACGGGAAATACCCAGAGTCCGTCAAAGCCTCTCTGGCAGACTTCTATTGTCCATCAAAATCCTGTTTCTGTTGTTTTCTTCCGCATGGGCCTCTACATTCAAGCCTTTCATGAAAATGATGTTACTCAGTATCCGTTGGAGTGCCTTCCTGGCAAACACTCACAGCTCACTTGAAAGTCTCAATGTCTCAATGCAGTTCACCAATATGTCCTGTGCTGCAGGCACTACAGATAGTGTGCTCTTCATTGATCAAGGGCACAGATCATCTCATGCAGACCCAAGTACTATTAATCGGGGAAGAGCAACAGACTGTCACTCTCAGCAACACTTTCAGGCTCTAGCACTCTCTTATTCAGTGTCAGAGGATGCTCGGGCTGCTCTTTCATGGGCACCATAATGTAGTGCCTTTTGCCAATCTCAAATCATCAGGTGCACTGCACTTCCGTTGGAGCAAAGGAAAAGGGGTTGTGTGGCCAAAACTCAGGCCAAGGGGCTCAAGGGACTGCACACTGTCAGAGGTAAACCAGCACATGACAGGTGGGTGGAAAACTGAAGCCTCAAACACAACAAGAATCCTTCTCTTTCGCTCTTTGCACTGAAATTCTGGTTCTGTGGCAAAACCAGATCCTCCTTCTTTTCTGATGTTCAACGCCTTCTGATGAAGCAAGTACAATAGTTGGAGATATCACTGATGGCACGCTGGCGATCGCTGTCTGTGTGCTGGGACTTTAGGGCCAAGGTATGTAGCCCTCATCTGTAGCTGACACTGATGGGATTGTGGGTGAGTTCCACAGGTTATCATGATTTAATCCCGCAGAACCTAGTGACGTAGGAAATGTGACACAGTTGTTTCCTTCAATTAAGTACAAAAACAGTTCATTGTATAACAAGGGACTGCAAGCAAGTGGCCTGCAATCTTTAAAGGAGTGGCCATACGTCATGGGACATTTCTGGTCTAGAACACACTGTCATTCTCAAAGGCAATACAAGAACAAAGGCAATAAGCAAAACAGTGCCTCTGATTTCTTCAATTGGGTTTCCATATGAGAGCATATCCTCTACCATCTAAGGGTAGATAGTGACATGGGAATTCTATCTGAATGGATGTCCTCACACATAGTGGCATTGTCTAATGGGCAAACACATTTTTTTCTCAATGATTACATATAGGTGTTCCTAAATTCCTTATCTAGAGTACCTCAAAAGAGAGATCACATCATACATATTATCAGGGACATGTAGATACCTCCCTTTAATAATTGTGCATCAGGTGGACTATACAATACAAAAGCTAATGATCAAAATGTGGAAACAAAAGACAAGAACTAGAGAGTCCTGGTATTTCCATTATTTAAAATACATCTGGTCCATCAAAAATTAAAGCAGCAGGAAAAAGGAACTAAAAAACAAATTAGAATAGGCATTGAATTTGTCATATTCAAAAAAACGTAAGGTGTCTCCTATTGAGGTTGAAAACGAGTCTGGTCATACAATAGGGAATTATACATAATATGGGGTCTCTGGTACATTACTGCAGTCTGGAAGTGTGAACCTGAGCAATACACCAACTGGTGAAAGGAATTTGGAAAAGGGAAATGGGACTAGGTAAAAAGCCATACACTACTTAGGAAGCAGAACAAAACTGACTAATGTAATATAGAAATTAGGTCACCATGTACAAGAGTCACAAATCTATAATTTATCCTTACGTCCAATCAAGGATACATAATTTTAGGGCTGCCTGTTCCTTAAAGGAAGAGGACAGTATTGTGACTAATTGCAGATGACACACTTTGATTCTGTATATCTCTTTTTTATTTTCCTTCAAATACCATTAAAGCCAAATTTGACATACACTGATGAAGTGTTGTCTGTCTATCTGTGAAATTTAGTGTCAGAGCAAATCTACCCACCTGTTGTGGTAAACTTGTAATAGTATCAAAAAGCAGCAACATGAAACAAAAACATGCATTAAAAAAAACACACACAAAACGCACATATCAAGCCATCAGATATACTTGCGTATATCAAGCACAAAAAGCATAGACAAAACAATAGCATATGTAAATAAGCGGTAACACACAACACTATTGCATGCACTTTTATGCACTGTGAACCTGCAGCTCAAAACAGAATATTCAGGCCTGCTTAATTTGTCAGGCTTAAAATCCTCACCAGGAACAATTCATAAAAGGATAAAATGCAAAAATATGTAAAACGCACGAACATTTCTGCACATAACACACAAAATATCAACTGTAACAACCATCTTTTGAAAACATGCTAGACCCTTTTAACTTTCCAAAAACTTTTTCACAGACACTCTGCGTGTCCCGTGCGCCAACACCCTTTGAGGCCCTGCTTTTCCAAGCAATCATTTCTCCATCTGTTTACACTTACTCCTAACTCCCACCTCACTCTAAGGCTGAAAAAGACAAAAAAAACCTTCCCAACTCTTTCTAACCTGCAATAACCAACCCTATTTAAAAACACATGATATATATATTACTCCTGTTAGGGGCTACAATTTATTTCTATACTTAGATTATTAAAACAGTTACTGTGACTAATTCGCAGAACATAATAACACACATACCAGTTTTTAGAACAAATGCTTGTTTGCAATGGTACTCATTTCATCTACCTTAAATGGATGAAGGCTCAGTTAGGTCCAGCAAAAGTTAAAACCTTCCACCCTGATATTAAACTCAAACCTCTGCACCAGGCACATTGACTCACTGACCTATTTAAAAGGAAACCCAAATGGGAATAACCTGCAAATTTGTATTATACCTAAATGTATGCATTTACTGAAGCCTAAAGCACTTTTAAAGCTATTGTAAATGGCAAAAATGCCCAAATTTTACCCAAATTCGACTTTGATATTTGGGGCACTAAAAAATAAATATCCTATAATAATGTTACATATTAATCATCCTCAGAATGTTCTTTACAAATTGCAGAGATTGAACATTAAACATATCTCTTGCAAAACCTGAGAAAAATGAGTTTTTCACGCCTGCGTCAAGTGAAATTCTTTATGCTAATTTCACCATTATGCAGTATACCATAACTTAAATTAAATTATAATGCTAGGAAGTCACAATATAAGTATTAAGCTTCATGAATAGTAAAAAACGAATTTTGTAGCACTGATTTTTATAACCCTATCAGTTGTGATAATTCCACATATTAAGGCTCTGTAATTTCTTGAATCTGACTTCATTTTTGCCATGTAGGCCTGCAAAGAACAAAGTGGCCTGACCTCCCCAGGTCATTTACACATTAACCAGTTTAAACTGTAAGAAACTGACCTCGCAAAGCCAATTTCCCTGATTGATCTTTATCTGAGATTGCCAATCAATGTTCAAGACATCGTTAACTTTTTAGTTTCCCTGGACTTGCTCTATCTTGTTTCAGCATCTTTTACGGTTTCTTTCTTTTGAACTGTTTCTTCATTACATGGGTTAATTATTATTTAGCAACTGAGCCAAGAATATACTTACAGAAATGCTTAAAGAAAGGAAAACCCTTAATTAAAATGTCTTCCTATAATACAAAATAATGAACCTTAGTTTTGAAACCTTTTTAAAACCACATTCTGAAATGCAACATTTTCACCTGTGCAACCGAGCGGAAAATCCTGGCTAAATAAAAAATCCTGTTTATTCAGCTTGTCTCTAAGTGCTTGTAACAAGCTGGCAGTCTTTTTCAAACTAAAACATATCAATGCGCGTTCTATATTATTTTGAGTTCAGCAGGAATTTACTTCAGCTGATCTGTTTGCCTGTTAATACCTAACACAATGTATCTAAGGAAAATGCTGTAGGTTTATTTATTTTTTGCAAAACACCCAATTTCGTTTTTGTTTTGTTTTTTATTCCTAGTGAATGTGAATTTACATTTTAGTTTTTAAACATTTAGACATCTTGCTTAATAGACTGAAAACATCAAGAAAAAACACAAACACACATTTGAGCTCATTTCAGACAAACAGAAAGGGGTCAAACACTCAGGACACACAATACGGCGCGCTTTTAGCCATGCATTTCGTGAATAGCGCCAACGCTATGTACTTACAGAAATTGCACTAATGGGAAAACCACATAGACATTTAAACACACATTTAACCCACATATCAATACTCAGAACAGAAATAAAGGACAGCCCACAGACTGTACTTAAACCAAACCATTTGTAAATACTAGTTGTAAGTCATATTTACAAGAAACGCTTCTCAATTGTGTTCCAAAAGACTGCAAAAACAGCCCAACAGACTGATGTATGTCCAAGAACCGAAAATACACTCAAATTCACTAGCTTTGACTAGCAGAACACCAAAAATCGCTCTGCATATCTTCATTCATAAAACTGCACAGAACAAAGGATCCTTGTATGTATTATGTCCATATTTTAATTCCCTGGGGATACAAAATCACCAAGGAAATAATATGTTTGTAAATCTAAACCTATTTAGATATTCCCTTTAGGGGAAGCCAGCTAATCCAAACGTATACAAAGTTGGCCAACACAAAGCTCCAAATTTGCTAAGATCAGGCATCTTATAGCTCACTAATCTAGCTTCAAACTTCAAGGGGCTATCTCTATCGATACACTCGTAAATATACAAGACCCTCGGTTTTTGAAAATTGCAATCTTCAAATAAGAACTAAGGACAAAACAAACTAAGAACCATTCAAAACCAAAGAACCAAAGAACAAAGGATTGGGAGCGACCCACTTATACTTAACTCTTACTTTTACTAATCAAAAGGTTATCCAAATTCTAACTGTCAAGTTCTACATGACCTAACGGTCTTTTTAGAATACTCACGCCAAAAAGGTTCTCAGTCAGGAGTGACATCATGTGGAGGATCAAAATCAGGAAGAGCAGAAATACACTGGGCTGCAGAGACGAAGAATCCCCAGAATCCCTGTGCACATCAGAGTACCTTCTTAGTAGAATCCAGTCTTGTCCTCCTCAGTAGCTTTCTGTCTCCTGACAAGATCACGCCCACAGAAAGTCACTTCTCTGATGAAGCCCGCGTTGGCCGCGCCATTTGAAGAACTGAAATCTTCATTCTCAGGGGTCTCACTAATACAAAGGAACTTGGCACAGAAGCTGAAATATTAAAAGACATCTTTATTAAATTTAATAAGTGAGGCCACGTCACACAGAAGCCGTAGCAAGTGAATGAGGTAGTCTAAAGAATACAGAACACAGAGGTCTTTTATATGCTTAGGATTTACAAACTCAGCATAAAGAAAGGGGCAGTCCTAGCTTCTGCAAGCATACAAAATACCTAATATGGACATACAAGATCTGCAAAATATTAGCCAATAGAAAAACATCATGTAACCAGAATGTCCCCCTTACATCGTGTTTCTGCCCAACCCATAAGTTAATCAACTTCAGCACTTATAGGTCAATCAGTAATGGCAGAACATGTCTGTATGCAGTTAGGCCAGCTAGTTTCTGAGATTGCTTTCAAAGCAAGGACAGAGGGGGGTTTTCTACACGTTGCAGTCCAAAGGGCAGAAACACTTCATGAACAGAGCAGTCTGTGTAAAGGCAACACAAATTGATGTAAAAATGTAAGATGGAGTCAAAATTAAAGAACCTCAGCCTCTGAATATGGTTTTGCTATTGGTGTTGATTTGGAAGTTTAGGTGCTCCATGATGGGGGTGGTACTGTCTGTGGTGGCTGTACAGTTGAGGGATTCTATGTGGATGATGGCTATTCCACCTCCTTGTTTGTTGGCACGGTATTAGTGGATTATCTTTGACCCTTCTGGTGGGGTGGTTACAATGTCAGGTGCTGGCACTGGGTTGAGCCAGGTTTCTGTGAGGAAGATGATGTCCGGAGTGAGGGAGGAGATGGTGTCCCAGATCTCAATGTGTGCTTGCGGAGTGATCGGGAGTTGATCAGCAGGCAGTGGAGCTGTCCTGTCATGGAGGGACTGGGAGCAGGATCGGGCCTCGGAGATTCGATGGTGCAGTGGAAGGGACAGTAGCGGCAGAAGGGTCCTGCTGTGGATTGTGGCGAGGCGCGGAAGCATTCGTATTTGTGAGGTCCATTGTTGAGGGCTTGAAGTTTGGATCTGGAATAGCTGTAGTTGTTAGGGCGGGGGGAGGAGTCCTGGCACTGGGAGTGGTCTAGCCGCGGACGGGCGCAGACTGGCTTGCCTTTTGCGCATATTTGGTGCGCCAGCGGTGCAGCCACCTGAGGCCTCCATTATGTAGGTTTCCAGGTGGTGGGATAGGCTCTGGGAGTGGTCCGCGGGGGAGGGGGCTAAAGGGAGGAGGTGGTTTGCTTGTGAGTGGGAAAAATCAAAAAATTGAAGAATTGGGAGCCTAAAAACAGAGTAGGTTAAGTGGGAAGAAGTAGGAGGCAAGAAATGTTATTGGGGTAAATAAAGAGGTGGTTAAGCAAGGAGAAAAAGATATATTATTCTGAAAAAAAGGGTTCACAGAAAAAGGCAGTTAGGCAGAGAAAAAAGGATTAATACAAAGCAATTTTGGGGAAAAGAAGTCAGTTAAGAAGAGAAAAGAGGATTAACACAAAGTTGATGTGGAGAAAAAGAAGGTAGTTAAGAGGAGAAAAAAGGATTAACAGAAGGTGGTTTTGGGGAAAAGAGGCACTTAAGGGGAGAAAAGAGGATTAACACAAAGCGGTTTTGGGAAAAAGAAGGCAGCTAAGAGGAACAAAAAGGATTAACACAAGGTGTTTTTGGGGAAAAGAGGCAGTTAACAGGAGAAAAGAGGATTAATACAAAGTGGTTTGAGGAAAAGAACGTAGTTAAGAGGAGTAAAGAGGAGACAGGCAACGTTATAGAGAAAAAACAGGGTTAACAGCAGGTTGATTTGAGTGAGAATGAGGACGATACGAGAGGTACTGTGAGACAAAGGTATCGAGCTGTGTAGAGGCTTGTATAGCTAGCAGCTGGGAGAGCTGGCCCAGTGACCTCCTCAATGGAGTCATGCTACGGCCTCCATTTAGTAGGTTCACAGGTAGTGGAAGGGGCACTGTGCGGGGTCAGCGGGAGGTGGGAAGTGAAAGGGAGAGGACACAAGGGAGGAGGCGGTTTGGCTGATAGATGGAAAAATCTGAACATTTACAAGAATTAGGAACCTGAGAACAGAAAAGGTTAAGTGGGAGGAAGGAGGAGGCAACAAATGTCATTGGGGAAAAGAAAGAGGCAGTTAAGCCTGGAGTAAAGGATACATTAATGTGGAAAAAATGGTTGACAGAAGAAGGCAGTTAGGAAGAGAAAAAAGGATTAATACAAAACAGTTTTGAGAAAAAGAAGGCAGTTAAGTGGAGAAAAGAGGACTAACAAAGCAGTTTTGGGAAAAAGAAGGCAGTTAAGAGAAGAAAAGAGGATCAACACAAAGCGGTTTTGGGAAAAAGAAGGCAGTGAAGAGGAAAAAGAGGATTAACACAAAACGGTTTTGGGAAAAAGAAGGCAGTTAAGAGGAAAAAGTAGATTAACACAAAACAGTTAAGTGGGATGCAAAGAGAAGAGAGGCCACATTACAGGGAAAAAACTGGTTTAACATCAGGCTGCCTTAAGCGTGAATGAGGACGATATATTTCTGACTGTATGTGCTTGTTACTAGTGAAGTTAGAGTTGGCACCTATTACCTAGTTGGTGACCACTCTCAGGTTTCTCCTCGTTGTGGCATTGGTGTTAATGCAAGTTATGGCGGATTGACTTGTATTTCTTGTGGGATAGATGGTAGTGCTACAGTTATTAATGGTTATGAAGTCAGGGCTGATGTTGATGTTCTTTGTCAGGACAGCATTCAATAATACTGGTGTTACATCTTTCCTCCATCTATATCTTTCTTCCCTTTCCTTTGTTATATGACATCATCTGGCTTTGGCCAGCTCTAGCATGTGCTGTGTTTATTTTTCACTGACATTACAGATTCTGCATGTTTTGTATTGTACTGGATTGTCATCTGTTGCCCAGTTGCACCTGGAGCTGTTAACGGATGGTTTGATGTTGCTGTGCTGGAAATAAATCAACTTGAAATATATGGATTATTACTTATTTATTTGCAAAATTGGTGATGAGGTGAAGAACTGTTCTAGTCAACATACCCAGCACAGGTACAAAATGCTTTTTGAACCCCCGGACAATTTATAGTCTTTTCTATTCAAGTAACTTAACTCTTTTATCTTCAAGCATTATTTTATTGGATTTCAACCAAGTGATACTAATTAACGATTAAATTAATTAGTATATACATTATGTATATTTTGTGATTTGATAGCACCAGCGGCTGTTTATTTGAATCTGTGCTCTGATTCCACCAGCGGGTGTGGTTTTTAACAGCAAACAAGAATATTTGATTACTAATGTTGTAGTAACATGATTGACAATGTTATTATATTCTCAAAGCTATTTATTTTGAAAAGGATAAAAATAGCATTACTAATACACAGTGATTTGATTGCACTAGTGGCTGTATCGCAGATTTAGAGTTTATAACTTACAGTGTTTTGATAGCATCAGCGGCAGTAGTTTAAGATAATTACTGTGTTTAGTTACCTTATACAACGTGCATTATATTTCTTAAAGGAATTTGCAACTAGTACAAAGCGTACATCGTGTTAAAGGCTGTTGTTATATCTTGTCACGAAGAGAAAATAAGTTTTAAGACGTCAAGGCATATCAGGAAATATTGATAGCCTCCGTTGAATTTGGAAATTCGTGTTTGAACATATTTGAATATACTGTCTCCGTACGTATTCAACTTCAATTGAAAATAACTCTGCGTACTTTTGAAAATATATCAGAATTCCAAAAGCGGCATTGTTCAAACATTCTTGGGCGCATGAACAAACTCTGAACTTTGCTGTTGCTACGTGTGAACTCACGTCCTTCGACTGACTTCACCACGCAAATCTCACGTTTGTTTTGTCAGGGAGTAAACGTCATCGGCAGCCATTTTGTGTTACCGCGGTAACCAGTTGACAGTGTTGAATACCGAGTGGTGGTTTCTTTGGCTTGCGACTACACAGAACAATTTAATTTTATTAAGAAGCTACTGCACGGAACGATTTTTTTTAATTAAGAAATTATTACAAATGTGAGTTTTACAAATTTATTTTACTGCTTACATTTAGGTCATAGAAATATCGAATATTGATTATCATCATTCCAGATCCACAACAGCACAATTGTAATGTGTAACATAGTAAAATTTTGACAAATTAATATTATATTGTTACTTTGAAATGTAAATATCCTACCTTATAGTAATAGAATGTTTTAAATATTATATATTACATATTTATATTAATAGATTCAAGAACAAAGTCTAAAGCATCTTAGCATCATGAAACAACATAACAATGCAGTTTGATCCACTAGCTAAGGTTTTACAATTAAAAGGAGATCCACCAATTCCATGGACTACGTGGAAAGAAGAATTTGTCACATATATGAAAGCCATAGATTGCGAACGCATGGGAACTGAAAGAAAGAAAAATATATTTTTACATTGTCTAGGGTCTGAAGGGTAGGTAGTTTTCAGAACTTTACCACCAATTATTACTCCCAATGATGGTAGTGGAGATAATATTAATGTTTACACCGAAGCATTAATGAGGCTGAAGAGATTTAAACCCATTACAATTATAGCTTTAAACAGATTTAAATTTTACACCAGGAAACAAAAGGAAGATGAATCATTTGAGGATTTCTTGACATCCCTAAGAGCATTATCATTACATTGTAACTTTGGTCTCATAAATGATGAAATGATTAGAGATCAAATAATTGCACATGTGAAAAATAAAAAGATTGGGTATTGGGAGATCCTAGTTTAGAGGAGTCTATTTCGGAAGCAAAATCTCTTGAACAATCCGAAAAGTGGATGGATGTTAAAAATAATTTAGAAAAAACGATTGCAGGAGAAAAAATTTGTATTGTTAAGCAAAAAAAAGATTACCAACAAAAGCGTTATTCTTCCAATTTAAAATCTGGTGGAAATACGTTTAATGCGCCACAATCGTACAAGAGATACGACAGTAATTATAGTAACAGTGTTTGTTATAGGTGAGGTAACTGGTCACACATTGCTTCTTTTCCAGGTTGTCCTGCAAGAAACAAAGAATGCAAAAACTGTGGTAGAATAGGCCATTTTAGTAGTGTTTGAAGAGATCATAAACGCAATAATTCTCAAACTAGAAATTCAGTATCATATGTTGTAAGTGGTGATGATAAGATACAACCTTGTGAGCAGCCATCCAACATTGATAAGGGTTTTGTTGTATCTATAATGGATGGGGTTCCAGATGAAATCTTAAAATCTCCAAACTGTGAATTTTAAATCTTGGAAGAGAATCTCTTTCTAATGGTAGACTCTGGTTCGCCCTGGACCATAATTACGAATGAATATTTCCAAGAAAAATTAAGTCACAAAATGCAATATGACAAATTGCAATCCAGTGACATTATTGCAGAAAGTTTTGATGGGAATAAGATTGACATTGAAGGTTACTTTCACGTTGAATTACTATTTAAAAACAGGTGTGCAATGATCAAACTTTACATTACCCCAAAAGGGGTGAATGTTTTAGGATGGTGTGATCAGTATAAGTTAGGCTTATTATTGAATCCAAGAGCAAGTGAGCCTGTGTCATTATGTGATGAGAAATTATTCAACAATGTTGCTGTGATCAATGATGACAACAAAATCAGTTCAAATGAAGAAAAAATTATTAGCAAATTTGACAACGTTTTTTGTAACAAATTAGGTAAGCTAAAGAATTTTTCTCATAAAATAGTAGTGAAGGAAAATGTGGTACCAGTTAAACAGAAAATAAGAGGAGTACCGATAAATATTAGAAAAAGAACTTAAAGAAATGTTGAAAGAACTGTCAAATGAAGGTGTCATCGAAGCCATTGAGTCTGCTGAATGGGTTTCTCCGATTGTTCTCGTCCGCAAACCGGATCAAAAATTGAGAGTTTGTGTAGACTTGAAATCTTTAAATGCAAACATAGTGGTTGATTGTCACCCATTACCTAATATTATTGAAGTTGTTTCCATGTTTGAGGGTGCTAAAAAATGTTCAACACTTGATCTGAGATCGGCATATCTCTTAGAAGAGTCAAAGAAATGTACAGCTTTTATACACACCATTTGGGTTATACCAATTCACTAGGATGCCATTTGGGTTGGCGTCAGCCGCATCGGTATTTCAGAGGATAATGTTCTACATTTTCAGGGATGTTGATGATTACGTGAAGTGCTTTCAGGGTGATATTTTGATTTTTTCCAAGAATGAGTCTGGCCATGTGCTACATCTAGAAGAGGTGTGTAGGAGATTAGAGAACCACAGCCTTACTTTAAAAGCACATAAATGCAAACTGTTTAAAAAATCTGTGTAATACTTAGGATTCACTTTATCTGGTGATGGGGTTATTCCAAAAGAAACAAATGTAGACACTATTATTAATGCTCCGCCTCCTGCAAATAAGGATCAACTATTGTCATTTGCAGGTATGTGTGAGTACTACAGTAAATTTGTCGATGGGTTTGCCACAAAAATGGAACCACTGAGGCAATTATTGAGACAGAATGTAAGATATGAATGGTCGGAAGTACGTCAGGAAACTTTTGAAGGAATTAAAAAGGAAATTGTGAATGCACCCACGTTGAAACCTTTTTGCACGAGGAAAGAATGTATAATTACAGTAGATGCGAGTTTGTATGGATTAGGAGGAGTCTTATCACAAAAGGATGGTAAAAATGGATGGAATGTGGCATTCGCTTCAAGCACATTAAATGAATGCGAGCGTAAGTATTCTGTTATAGAAAGGAAGCTTCTTGCGTGTGTGTGGGCAGTCGAACACTACAGACTGTATGTGGGGGGCAGCAAATTTACCCTTAGAACTGCCCATAAGCCAGTTGTTAATGTACTTTCTACGGGTGGTGATTGGAATGCCACAGACAGGATTGCAAGATTAATGTCCAAATTACAAGAATATACCTTCAACACTGAATATGTTCCAGGGAAGAAAAATGTTACTGCAGATTTTCTTTCTCGTTTGCCTTGCAAGTATGAGGAGGTAAATGTTATCAAAGAGTCTGATTTTGTAATTAACATCAGCAATTTTGTTTCGGATCAATTTCAAGAAATTTCAGAAAATAAATGGAATGAATATGAACACATTGATGACAGATGGTGTGAATTAAAAAAAATTGTGTTAAATGGATGGCCAAAATAAAGCATGGTTAAATCAGAACGTTTGCCATTTTTTAATGTTTCAGAAGAGTTGGAATTTGAAGGGTCACTTTTGTTCAAATCAGGGAAGTGCGTTCCTCGAAAGGGCATGCAAGGCATTATACTTAGTTTAGCCCACAAAACACATCCTGGTATGTCATCCATGAAGAGGTTAGTGAGAATGTTCTTTTGGTGGCCAGGGATGGATAGGTTCATTGATCGAGTGGTAAGAGAATGTCATGAGTGTGCCTCAAATGGAAAGATGTGAAAACTACACGTTCCCCCATTAAAGACTGTACAGTGGCCCGAAGTACCATGGCAGAAGGTAGCTCCCTTCAGTAATCTTCCAGAAAATTCACGTTATGCTTTGGTCATTATTGATTATCATTCCAAATGGCCGGAGGTGAAATTTGTTTCTAAAGCTACAACTACTGCAGTAATCACATATTTTAAAGAAGTATTTGCTCGTGAAGGTTGTCCGTCTGTTTAAGTCACTGACAATGGTGTTCAATTAACTTCTGGAGAAATTAAAAGTTTTCTCAAAGAATGTGATATTATACATAAATGTACATCATTATATGAACCACATGAAAATGGTCAGGTGGAACGATTTAATAGGGTTTTGAAGAATTACATTTCTGATTCATTAAAGTTTGCGGGCAACTGGATGAACTCTGTGAGAGAAAAATTGTGGGTTTATCGTATTACGCCTCACTCAACAACAGAAATTAGCCCATTCAAACTACTTAAAGGAAGAAACCCAGCATCATGTGTTTACCAAAAGAATTTACTTCAAGCAGAACAAAATTACAAGATGGTACAACGATAAATGGAAGACCAAAGTGTACGATTTTAGAGTGGGTGATTGGATTAGGATTCTTAAACCAGGGTTTTTGAATAAAGGGGAAAACAAATTTGGAAGACCAATTCAAATAAAACAAGCATTTACAATGCAACGGTCTCGCCTTTGCAAAAGTTAGAGCTATTGGCATTGTAAATGACAACATTTTTATTTATGTGTCGGTTTTGAAACAGATAAATAAATGGCATTGTCATTTACAATGCCAATAGCTTCTATGTTTGCAGTTTATCTATGATCTTTGGGGAAAACAATAGCCTGTGATAATGTGGAATGCAATGATCTTAATATCCACACATTAAAAGAGGGACACTATGTTTGCATATTATGTATGACTTTTTGGGAAAACAATAGGCTGGTGAGACGCCTACAGCGGAATTCAAAGGCGAGACGTAAAAAATGTTTGGTACAGTCTGATTCTGCACATCTATAAAATATATATATTCAACGCACTTAACAGTGAATCATTCTGCTCATTTTGTGGCAGCCTCTCTCATATGTATACAGCCAATTTTATACTGTGTGCAATTCGATTTAAACTTTGGCAACCTCTTATACTGTGTGGAATATATTTTTTTAATGAGTTATATTCAGTGTTTTCTGTTACAGGCTGGAACCTCCTTGCACCATAAATACATTTCATTATTGCCCAGTGCATCTTCAAGTACTCAAATCAGTGACCCTCTAGTTACACGGACAGACATCTGATGTTATTGCATTAATAAACCAAGCTTTCCTAGCAGAACAATGTATTTACCACAGTTTTACTTGTGTGTATTACTCATTTTATATAGTTACCTGCAAACTGTAAATGAAAGGCCTAGAATATAATTACATACAGTGCATTTTGATATTTTAGCCACATCTCTGACCTCCCTTCCCACGCTTCCCGAGGACTCCCCGTCGTACTCGCCATTGCAGTTACCATACCCTTTAGATTCGACCGCTGATCTCAACCCCCTGCTTGTTTACTTATGAGATGTAGAAAAGGTGCCATTCGCATCAGTTATTTCCAAACGCTAGTACACCCCGTGATTAGCAGGCAAGTAGTGGTGTACAGACCTTCTGCATTGTGTATATGTATAATTGAATAGAGTAAAAGGTGACATTAAAGTTGTTAGGGCTTTGCTGTCAGACAGAAAGCCTTTACTGGTTTCCACAAGGAAGGCAATTACAACTACCTGCGTTGCAATCACTGACAGCCACCCGAGGACAGATCTGACACCGCCGTACTCTAACGAACCCTAGCCCCACACCAGTAGTGTGTTTAGGAAACAAAAGTCCAGGCCGCAATACTCCCGTTACGTACATAAATCGGTTAACATGAGTCTTATAAGCAAGACTGCGCGAGAAATGTAAATAAAACAAACAGTACAAAGGAGAACTTTAAAACAGGCAAAGGGCCGGAGGCGCTGCTTCTCGCACAACTGCCTGGTTGGAAATGGATCCCTGGTGGTAGGTACTGAGCTCTCCTCACCTGCTGCCTCTGTTGATGACACAAAGGTGAAGTCCCCGTTGTGAGATGGGTATGCAGGGGGCTGCATGATGTCCTCGGGGCGGGCTCCACGGCCCCTCTCTACAGCTGGGGGCTCGTCTGCCTCCCTGGCCCTGCCTCTGCGTCTCCCAGTGACTTACGCACAGGGGCGGGTATCTGTTGCTCTGTTTTCCGCCTGCGTTTTCGAGTCCACGTAGCGACAATATATTTGGCTTCCTAGTAGCTTATAAAAGTATTTTGGACGATGAGAGATTTAGCATATGTATTATAGCCTTTTGATCATTAGTTACAATGTCATAGATACTTTTAACATACACTATTCCTGCATCGATCTATGTGAAGCAAAAAGAAAACAAGTCAGGCGGCACACTATAGATACACGTTCGTCGTAGGCGAGCCCTAAAAATGGTAGCGGACCAGAGAGGGAGCATCTCTAAAAGGAGTTCTGCCTCCTGATTGGCTGTAGAGGAGCCGACGCGGGAATCCTGATTGGCTGTAGAGGAGCCGACGCGGGAATCGAAACCTGTGGTGCGCGCGCACCAGAGGAGCGGGGGCAAGGGAGCGCGAAGACGCCGAGACGAGGTAGGGGATGTGCGTGTAAGCGCCTGGGGTTCTCTGTGTATGTGTGTGTGTGTGTGTGCGTGCGTGTGTGTGTGTGTGTATGGGGGGGTTCTGTATGTATGTATGTGTGTGTGTATGCGGGGGGGGGCTGTATGTGTGTTGTGCATGTGTTGTGAAGAGCCTGTTGATGCGCGCGACCTGATCCCGGCAGGCTGCTGCTGCTGCTGCTGCTGCTGCGTGCGCGTGACAGTCTGTTGTCCTCTCCGGCTCCCTTTCAGTCCTTGAAAGCCGGAATGATAACAATAGTCTCGCTCTGCGACAGCAGGCCTTTGGCCTGCAATCGCAGGGCGAGACCTAAAAACTATTCAGAAACAGTGTAATAACCCAAGATGGTAAAGTTTGGAATGTTAGAAGAATAGCTAAATGTACAAACAGTGAGGATATTCAAAGCCAAAATTCTAAAATAATACATTATTTTGATACCACTGTATGCCAGAGGAGTAACAAAGATACAATCGCTTTAACACTAAAACTGTCAGTTCGGCCGAGGCTGAAACCTAAAAGATTTAATGATTTCATTTCATTTAATATAACTCAATTGTACATATTATTAATGAGGGGGATGTGTTACATCTTTCCTCCATCTATATCTTTCTTCCCTTTCCTTTGTTATATGACATCATCTGGCTTTGGCCAGCTCTAGCATGTGCTGTGTTTATTTTCCACGGACATTCCAGATTCTGCATGTTTTGTATTGTACTGGATTGTCATCTATTGCCCAGTTGCACCTGGAGCTGTTAAAGAATGGTTTGATGTTGCTGTGCTGGAAATAAATCAACTTGAAATATATGGATTATTACTTATTTATTTGCAATAACTGGTCAGGCGTTGATGGCTGTGTTGGGGTTATTTGTGGCTCCTATATTTAATGGTAGAGGTGGAGCTAATTGTAGAGTTTAGGGTCCATTCCAATTAGTATTCGTGTTACTCATATTATTCAAGATAAAAGTAGTAAAATTGGGATGTTGGCTATGGAGTAATTGATACCTGTAATAACTGTAAGGGCATGTTAAGGGTTTGTGTGACAGTGACATGATTGTTTGTGAGGCTAGAGTTCGTTCTGGTTCTGGTGTTTATGTGCTTCAGTTCTTTTTCCAATGTGGTACTTTTGTTGTATTTTGGCTTCTGAAGAGGAACAGAGCTCAATTTAAAACAAGGTGCCTACATTGATACCCATAGGGGCACTGTTCTTTGCCTGAAGAGAGCATATCTCCATTGTGTACCAGATTGATAGCCCCAGGGTGACATACACCTCTTGAAGGACATCTGGTTCCATTCTACAAGGCCTATGCCCCGATTGGCAGTCATAAGACAGCAGCCATTATCAATAACATTTCCAACAAGAATTTGCAATGCAATATGTCTCACATTTACGATACTTTGAGCTATTGGTATTGCAAATGTCAATAGCCTAAATTCAATTAGGAGACCTATTGATTTGCAAATATTTTTTGTTTCCAAGTGCCACATGCCATGCTTGCACATGAATAGAGGCTACACCCCTTTCTTTAGACGAGCCATGTGTAAAGAAAGGGGTGCAGTCACTGTTAAAGTGAAAGTGCAGTGAGGGGTATTTTTTTACCAAAAAAGCATCTGTTTGAAAAACAATTTTTTTTTGTAAAAGTGCCCCAAACAGCACTTTAATTTTGATGGCAACCGCATCCCTTTCTTTAGATGGGGCTTGTCTAAAGAAAGGGGCGTTGCCTCTATTAAGTGCAAGCACTGCATGGGACACTTGGAAACATCCCCCAAAAATACATCTGCAAACCAATGGGTCTCTCATTTGCGGGTTTAAGCTATTGTCATTTACAATGCCAATAGCTCAAACTCTCCTAAATACGAGACCTATTGCATTGCAAAGAAGCGGCCGCCATTGCCCCGGCTGCTTAGAAAGTGAAAGCGCTGAATGGTGCTGCAAAGCACGTCGTGCCTGCAGTAGGACAAAACTCATTAACAAAATAGTGCTTACAGACTAAATAACATAGACCGTGTAACAACAGAAGTAAAAAGGCCAGTTCTCATGGGGGATTACAAATAAAGACAAAGCGAAACTAAGGAGAGACTAACAAGCCAATTACCGAATCAGAAGCCAGCTTTTGCAAAGGACAAAGACACAGCCAATGAAAATATGGGTGGAGAGCAGGCAGAGCTTGAACTCCATACTCTAATAGAGGATTCCTCGCAGAGCAGCTCATGCGCTGCCAGGGGCGGCTCAAGGCTCATGGTGGCCCTGGGCAGGGAGCGTAGGTAGGAGGCTCCGGATTCTATCACACAGCGCCAAGGGCATGGGAGGTGCAGCGCGCTGGATGGAGAGCGGGCCATGTGCCGCTAGCCTGTGACCAGCAGCGGGAGGGAAGCACTGCAGCAGGCAGTGTGCCCAGCTCCCCGCTCCATGTTCCCACCGCCAGACCACAGGAGGGAGGCAACACGGAATCACAAAAGGCACCCCAAAATGAACTTTGTATCTGCAGTTGGAATTCTACATATCCGGGCTCCTGTGCTGCGGGACGGCGAGGCAGCCGTAGCACCAGTACATGCTGCACATAATACTGAGTGTCTGTCCCACAGCATGCCCCCTCACTCGTCGCTGTATCCCAGTTTCAAGCAGGGGTCCTTCTGCTCACGGCAACACCGTCACAGCGTCACTTGCAACTTTTACCCTTCGCCCAGATAAAATCGCCCAGGCTAGAATAAAAATTGTAACCTTGCTCAGAATGCACTTTCCTGAAGTAGCTAATGAGAAGCAGCGACTGCTAAACGTAGTGTCGCTTCAGGGAGCACCTGTCCCAGATGCTATGCACAGCGCCTCAGCACAGCGCCTTCTCACTGCCGCTGCGTTCAGCACTAGGCGAACCATTAGAATGACAATTGAATTGAGCTCCACAGCAATACTCACAGTATGCGCTGTGTTGCCTTAGTTACAAGTTCTGACCTTTAGAAAACTACTTTATTATTAATTTGCAAAAACGGTACATCTTTTTGTTAAAAAAACGACAAACACAGGTAGGTGAATGTGTGTTTAACCCATTGTGTCCACTTTTGTGCCTTTTGCGTTTGGAGTCATGCATGCGTTTTGAAACTACTAGCAGTGCACACTCATCCAAAAGGAATACTATAACAAGAAACATACACAATTCATATAGCTACAAGCCAGGTGAAATACTGCAAACCCTGCAAGGCGTTAAATACCTCCAATGCTGCAATTCATATACATCGATTAGCGATTTATCGCCATGAGGTCATGAAAGTAGTAACAGGCACTGCGCTAACAGAGACCTGCCTAATTTAACAAAGGTATATAGCGACGAGTCGATGTGTTAGAACCTGCATGCGTGGCATCCGCAACCCAGAAGGAATGGCACACGACCGCGCGTCTGTTAGACTGGTATGGCGCCTGAACTGTGCCTGCCAGATAGGCCTGGCGCAGTGTGTGCGCTGGGGACAGTCTGATACAGGAGTATGTCTGTCAGCTGGAGGAATGTGTGTCTGGCGAGAAAGATGGCGCAAGCAGCCTGGGCCTTACCTGGGCTGCCTGGTGAACTGCAGTGCAGACTTGACTCCTGACTAGCTGTCACGGGTCGGGACTCGAGTGAGAGTAGACTCGTCTCTGCAGTCTGTCCGTGGCCGTCTAGCTCCAGGCGCTGGGAGTTGATGACATGGTGATGGCAGGCTTCCTTCTTCCAGTACGTTCCGAGGACCCCCACCACCACAGAATGCAGGCACACGCCGACGCGGGAAGCAGTATGAGGTTGAGTCCGCGCAGACTCGAATCCTCGGCTTCCGGCGTCTGCCAGACCCGACGCCCTTGGTGAGAAAACACCGCCACTGCCAATCAGGGACGAGAGCCGGAGGCCGCCAAATCCCTGCCAGGGGCCGCCACGCAAATATTGTATCCATCCTCGTGGCGGCCCCTGGGGTTTGGCGGCCCTGTGCAGGTGCACAGCTTGCACATGCCTAAAGCCGGCCCTGGCGCTGCCCAGGCTCGACCTAAAAATGTCTAAACCAGATAGATAGTCGTAGGGGATTGACTGCCTCCTGAAGAGGAGCCATCTCATTTCTGCAACAAAGTATAAATACAGTCATACGGCAACGGTCAACATCTTAAGAGGGTCTGTCTCCAGTCAAATAAGAAATGTAAACCTAGATTGGCTAACATAATATATCATCCATCATATGAAGAGGAGATGTCTCCATTGTGCGGCAAGAAAATAGTGATAATTCCAGGCTACTGTTCTCCCTCGGAGAGGGGCCTTATTCATTCAATGACAAGGCTTAAAAATAGATTGATAATCACTGGGCATGATTCACCACCAAAATAGCGGCTATCTCCATTCTGAAATTAGGTCAAAACCCATTCTGAGATTCACAGGAATCCTCCATCATCTTAAAACGGGCCTATTTATCCTACAATAGGTTCTAAAGTCAGGCCATTGTTCTGAACCCAGCGTGTTGTTTACCATGATGGGCCATCATCATTCTACAATTAGGTCTAAACCCAAATTTATCATCACAGAACATCACCTGCAATGGGCATATCCATTCTACAATCTTCGAATTGATAATCCCAAAGATAACTGTTAGTCAGTGAGATACTGATGCTGATTGCATGTATTATTGCCGCCTTCTCTCTATGTCAAAACCAACAGTCGATGGACAGAATGCAGAGCAATGTCATACATTCAGCCCAGTACAGAGATCTGGGCCTAAATCCATCATTTTTTTGCTCACCATGCCATTCCAGTTTGAACCTAGCCATATGCAAATCAGTGTTGACCCTGTGCCCCATGGGAACAGTCCAGCCTGAATTGCCAAGCCAGGTCCTCCCTGGACTGGAAACAAGCATCCTAGGACCGGTTTCTGGCTTTCAGCCCTCATCAGCCAGGATAGCTTGATTCCAGTGCCATGGAGAGCACGGGACTACCGTCTGAGCATACTCATCCCACTCGGGGTGACAAATGCAAAAACAACAGTTGATGGACAGAATGCAGAACAATGTCATACATTCACCCCAGTACAGAGATCTGGGCCTAAATCCATCCTTTTTTTGCTCACCATGCCATTCCAGTTTGAACCTAGCCAAATGCAAATCAGTCTTGACCCTGTGCCCCATGGGAACAGTCCAGCCCAAATTGCCAAGCCAGGTCCTCCCATGCTCACTAAGCCACTGGAGTCAAGCTATCCTGGCTGATGAAGGCTGATAGCCAGAAACCTGTCCTAGGATGCTTGATTCCGGTCCAGGGAAGACATGGCTTGGCAGTTCGATCTGGACTGTTCCCATGAGGCACAGGGTCAAGACTGATTTACATATGGCCATGTCTGAACTGGGGTGGCTTGGTGAGCAAAATAACATTGAATTAAACCCAGATCTGTGACTGGGGGTGAATGTTTTGCCATTGTGCAACATTCCGTCCATCATCTTGTGTGTTTTACTCTTCATCATATGTGGGAAGGGTATGCCCAGACGTGGGTCCTGTGCTCACTAAGCCACTGGAGTCAAGCTATCCTGGCTGATGAAGACTGATAGCCAGAAACTGGTCCTAGGATGCTTGATTCCGGTCCAGTGAAGACATGGCTTGGCAGTTCGGTCTGGACTGTTCCCATGAGGCACAGGGTCAAGACTGATTTGCATACGGCCATGTCTGAACTGGGGTGGCTTGGTGAGCAACATAACGATGGATTAAATCCAGATCTGTGACTGGGGGTGAATGTTTTTGCCATTGTGCAACATTCTGTCCATCATCTTGTGTGTTTTGCTGTTCACTCTATGTGGGAAGGGTATGCCCAGACGTGGGTCCCGTGCTCACTAAGCCACTGGAGTCATGCTATCCTGGCTGATGAAGGCTGATAGCCAGAAACCGGTCCTAGGATGCTTGATTCCGGTCCAGGGAAGACATGGCTTGGCAGTTTGGTCTGGACTGTTCCCATGAGGCACAGGGTCAAGACTGATTTGCATATGGCCATGTCTGAACCATCTTGATGAGCAAAATAACGATGGATTAAAGCCAGATTTGTGACTGGGGGTGAATGTTTTGCCATTGTGCAACATTCCGTCCTTCATCTTGTGTGTTTTGCTTCTCTCTATGTCGTCAGAACACCATAGGCCAGATGTAATAAGAGATTTGACAGTCGCAAGCGTTGTGATTCACAAAATACCAGGGTCTGTGCCTGCAGAATCCCCCATGTATTTTCCCCATTTTTCTACACGCAAACCTTTTTCAGAATCGCAAAATGGGTTTAGTGACGTATACTAAATCAGAATTTATAATTTATAAAAGTGAAATTCCTCCCAAACAGTGATATGGTAAGTATCAATGGTTTTGATCGCATTTCTTGTTGCAAACCATTAATCAGATACTGACTCTCAAGTTGGAATGATAACTGATCTGCAAAGGGGAGGGGAGGTTCCCTTTGGACCTGTTCCTCTTTGTGAATAGAGGTGGCAGCAACAGTGGAGTAAGTTATGTTCCATGTGACCACTGCCTCCTCCCTTGAAGTTTTCCAAAATGGATATCTTTTTTTTTTTTTAAGCAGTTCTTGTTCCTTTAAGGAACACAATTTGCGTTTAAAAAATAGTTTCCTTTTTGGAATTCGATCACAGGGATGTGGTCTGCAATCCCTTGCATGACACCATCCCTGTAATTTCATCCAATCACAGGGATGGTTTAACATTAATTAGGCACGCAGTTTTGTGACCCCCTGTGAACTCCTTTATTTTGTAATCCGACCTATTAGTTTAAAGATCGGTTTGCAAAATCTTATTCGATTTGCAAAATGTCGATGCACGTTTTGTGACTGCTTTTTGCAAATGTAATCTCAGTAAAGCAGGCAATACTAGTCAAGTGGATCTGGTACCGGTTGTGAATTGTATGTTCTCTCTGTTCTGTATCAGCTTTAAAGGTTTCCCGCCGACATCTCGTGGTAGTTTGTAATCATACATGTGAAGTCAAACGCCCTCACAAACTATAAGCTCTTAAAATGTTCATGTGCTCAGAGGCTAGGAACACCCTTTTTCCAAACCAAATTATATGCTGTGGTTTGTTTGGCTCGGTTTGATCCTGACAATGCTTTCAGATGTATAAAAATAGAGTGAGTTTCTAGTTTTCTTTGTTGCGTGACTTTCACTTTGTTTTCTCAGTGCACTTTAATTTCCTAACATTTAGTCGAAAATAACTGAGCGTGTTCTCACCGCCTTCACCACTCCAATCCCTGTGATTTTCTTTCATTTTCCACATGCGCGCAACCCATTGTACCCGATTCTCAAAAAACGACAGAAATCTACTCCCAAAGGGGCATGTTCACAAAGCATCTTTTTTTCGTACACAAGCATAAATGATTTTACAACTGCGGTTTTCTCCATCATAAGCGAGGAGATACCTGCAGTAGTAAATTTCACTCAAGAAGTGGGAAGGGGGTGTTCCAAGGCGTGGAACGTTTGGGGACGCCCATGAACATGTACTTTTCAATTAATTTAAATTCAATTAATCTTTATTCGGATTCAAAAATTTTATCCATAAAAGCACACGTCAAAATAGGTCAATTTTAAGATACATAAAAATATTTAAGAGCACGGAAATATAAAAAAAACAGGAACATCATGCAAGGCAATATGGCTTGTTGTTACAAAATAGCACAACAATATAACTATAAAGTGTGGTTAGTTATATATATTCATTATAAAGTGCCCCAGTTTCATTTGATCCCAAAAAGGAAATGAACATGTACTTTTGTGAGTATTCCCAATCTCCCCTCCAAGGTCCTTACAGGGGAATGAACCGCCCCTAGATTAGGTGGAGGCGTAGGGAGAAAAGCTGCCTCCATGGGAAGAAATGTTTCCCCACTGGGAAAATAAACGTGCTTTTGCACAGTATGATACATTCTCTATTTTCGGAAATCTATGTCATGCAGTGCTCTGTCTACAAAGGCCAAATAGGAGCCCCTGGGGCACATCACACGTCTCAAGGTGGGAGTGTCATTCTGCCCTAGCTCTACTGGAATTTCAAATGTTTGCTTGTCATGTAAATGATTCTGCCACACCCTACTAGCTTTTAAGAGTCCAGCAATTATGTGACTGACTCTGTCCCAGACAACCGACTTTTGCTTACCTGCCCCGGCCCTCAGGGGCATCGAATCTGAACCGTAACTTCCAGCATTCTAACATGGCTCTCCGAAGGAGCCCAGCATGCAATGCGGCATTGTGTAACTGACTGGCCTTTCAACATATCAGTATCACACAGCGCCTCTTGGCTGCTACGGTTTACCAGTATAAATGCTCTTAGTGCACTTTTCTCCTCGAGGCACGGGCAGCACATATCACAACAGCTGGAGAAAGCAGAGCTTTCAGAAAGTAAATACAATATTTTTTTTAACTACTCAGTGTATTTTTAGGCTTGGTTCCGTCTCGTATTACTGTGCAGCATGCATTCAGGCCAACACGTGCAATCCGTTCAGAAATATTTTGGAGGATGAGGAATATTTTCCAACTTCCACTGAAATAAACCGGAGTCGCTCCCGGCGACAGACTAGATACTACACAGCTTCACACAGACAGCACCACAACTGTGAATCCATTAAACCACACTTGAGAACTGTAGTGCTAATCTTCAGAACCCGTCATACAGCCAACCCCAGCCATTCTGTGATGCAGGGCAGCAGGTCTTTAAGTAATTAACACAAACCTGATTTTCAATCAGGCGGAAACAAAAAAGCCTATTCCACAAAACATCCTGAACTGAGTAACTATCATTTGGAATGCACACTCCACGTTAGAACAGCACTACTATTCAAGTCCTGGGCTTCATTGATTTATGTGCTGTTTTATATTGAACAAAAACTGAATGGGTGTCGAAGGGCTCTACCTGTGAATCGTGCAAACAAGCAGTTTACATCAAACCAGATTCGTAGGTTACATTTGAACCATAACTGTAACAGGAGATTCATCCTAGGACTGGTGGTCTAAGTATACTTGTAATTGAACCAACAAAATTAAAGTTTTGTTCAGTGGCTTAGTAAATATTCAATGGAGCAAAATGCAAGCAAGCAACATTTCCCCCTAATTCCCTGGTCATGTAATAATTACAGCTATAACTGGGTCCCGAGGGCTTCTCGTTCCTCTGGGTCCCAGTGTCACTGTACCTGCTGCACTATTGGTATCTACGTTCTGGTTTTGTCAAAGGAAAATCCGGTGGGATGATTGGCAGCTTCCCATGATGTGGATTCCCGCAAGAGAAACGAGGTCACAATACTTAAGGGGTTTTGTTTTGTAGAACTGGAAGCTGGGTCCACTTAATGCTTACGGATGGCCAGATTACTTACTGGTAATTTTCATTACTCTGAATCCTGGTCTTCCTCATCAGAGTCCCCACATATTGAGCATGCGCTCCTCCACACAGACATAAACTAAGTAGATCGTTGACCATCCCTCCAATATGTCTCATCTTTCTGCCACCATTTCCACTGGTTTCTCATGAACAGAGCTCTCTGTTCATGAGAAACCAATGGAAATGGTGGCAACTACTAAGCAACTATAGCTTACAAAGCCGATGATCATAAAATAGAGATGGTAGGGATGGGAAACATGGACTGTGACAAGGAAGAACAGGACTCAGAATAATAAAGATAACTGGTCTCATGAAAGTATAGGGGGAGACCAGGTGACTGCGTTGCATATGTCCTGCATTAAATCTTCCTTTACTGTCAACCAAGAGGCCACTGAATCCCTTACTGACCACCCTTCCACCTGTCCTCACAGGATCTTGCCTTGCTTATTGTATGTAGTAATAATGTCTTGTTTCAGCTATCTACTCAATATAACCATTGCTAATTGTAAACCTGGTCAGAAATGCCAAATGTTACAGAAAGGAAATCCACTTTTCTGAAAGATTGAGTTCTAAATGAGTTCTCAGAGCTCTTTGAACAGCTAAAATCTGTAATTGCTGTACATCTGGTGATGGAGGAAAAGGCAAATACACTGGCAGAAACAAATCTCTCTGACACAGTGACGTAACGAAACATGAGGGGGCCCCCCTGCAAAGTACAAGGCGGGGCCCCCCTCCGGACTCACTCAGGAGCTTTCAGGCCATGTCACCGGCTTGAAGGGGACCCTTGGAGCTCAGGGGCCATCTGCACTGTAGAGGCAGCGTGGCATTGTTAAGCCACTGCCACAAGGCTCTCACAAATATGCCCCCGGTCCTTACAAGCCAGTTCTGATACAGCAATGTCAGGGTCTGAATGTTCGTCTTAACGTCCACCTTGTTTGCCACTGACTAGCACCCTCTATCCACCTTTTCCTCCTTGGTGGAGGAACATTGTATTCTGGCCTCCAGAAAGGACATATGCTGGTCCTGGGAGACCTCAGCATATGGCTGAAGTCTCCTGAAGGTCCTGGGAGACCTCAGGCTATGGCTGGAGTCTCCTGATGGTCCTGGGAGACCTCAGGTTGTGTCTGGAGTCTCCTGCTGGCCCTGGGTGACCTCAGCTTATGGTTGGAGTCTCCTGATAGTACTGGGTGACCTCAGGTTGTGGCTGGAGTCTCCTGATGATCCTGGGAGACCTCAGGTTGTGGCTGGAGTCTCCTGATGGTCCTGGGAGACCTCAGGTTATGGCTGGAGTCTCCTGGTGTTCCTGGGAGACGTCACGTAATGGCTGGAGTCTCCAGATGGTCCTGGGAGACCTCCGGTTATGGCTGGGGTCACTTGATGGTCCTGGGAGACCTCAGGTTGTGGCTGGAGTCTCCTGATGGTCATGGGAGACTTCAGCTTATGGTTGGAGTCTCCTGATGGCACAGCTCTTACATGTCCACATGACGTGGACTCTGTGAATTTGCATTCATCGAACAAGCCATTCATTCTGCTGCTCACTTCTAGGCCTTCAGCTTTGTCACTCGTCACTTATTTGTGGTAGGGACACTCTCCCAAGTGCTTTTTAGATTGCATCTCTCCAGCTCTGAACCTCCCAAAAGAGTAATTTCATTTATTAGAGGGATTGCAATTTCCCAATATTTGTGCAGGTACTCTCTAAAAGTCTCAACAACTTTGCAAAGGTCTGGCACTTTATTTTTAAGATTAAACAAATATGTGAAAACATTCAGACTGAAATAATGCCTACAACCAACAACCTTTCTTTAGGCTCTTCCCACCTGTACCTCCTTTGCACCTGTTGATGCAACCAACCTTGATGCCGCCCTTGCAGGCTGCGCCCACAGCACACCCTTCAGATTCTGCCCGGAGAACCTAAAGGAGCTCTATTTCTGCTTCTCAAGAGCCCCTTGTTGGAATTGTTGAGTCTTCCTTTAGGACAAGCCACCTTCATCACTGCCTGGAAAAATGCTGTTGTGAAACCCCTCCTGAAAAAGGTTTGCTGCACCCTCAGGATATTAATAACTTCAGTCCAATCTCTCTCACCATTCTGGGTCAGTTAATTGAAACACTACTTTTCCAAGATCTTCAAACATTCGCATGAGAAAACAATATTTATACCTTTCTCAACTGCATTTGCAGTTTTGCTGGATATACTTGAGAGTTCCTGGAAAGCTCCACAGCCCCCTGCAAAGTATGGCCCTGAAGTTAGATCTATCACTGAAGGCAGACAGCGGCACTCAGATCTCAGCCCTGCGGCCTGTGTGAAGTGCTTGGCTGGATAACTGTCTCCTGTGTGGAACAAGCTGCGCCTGCCTGCCTGCCCCTGCCTGCTCCTGTCCGATCCTGACTGCTCCTGTCTGCCTCTGCCTGCCCCTGCCTGCTCCTGTCCGATCCTGACTGCTCCTGTCTGCTCCTGCCTGCCCCGCCTGCTCCTGTCAGACCTTGCCTGCCCGCCTTCTCCTGCCTGCCTGTGCTGACTGCTCCTGTCTGCCCCCGCCTGCCCTGCCTGCCCCGCCTGCTCCTGTCAGACCCTGCCTGTCCCACCGCTCCTGCCTGCCCTGCCTGCTCCTGTCAGAACCTGCTTGCCCCAGCCTGCTCCTGTCAGACCCTGCCTGCCCGCCTTCTACTGCCTGCCTGTGCTGCCTGCTCCTGTCTGCCCCCGCCTGCCCTGCCTGCCCCGCCTGCTCCTGTCAGACCCTGCCTGTCCCACCGCTCCTGCCTGCCCTGCCTGCTCCTGTCAGAACCTGCTTGCCCCAGCCTGCTCCTGTAAGACCCTGCCTGCTCCTGACTGCTCCTGTCTGCTCCTGCCTGCCCCGCCTGCTCCTGTCAGACCCTGCCTGCCCCGCCTGCTCCTGCCTGCCTGTGCTGCCTGCTCCTGTCTGCCCCTGCCTGCCCTGCCTGCCCCGCCTGCTCCTGTCAGACCCTGCCTGTCCCACCGCTCCTGCCTGCCCTGCCTGCTCCTGTCAGAACCTGCTTGCCCCAGCCTGCTCCTGTAAGGCCCTGCCTGCTCCTGTCTGCTCCTGTCTGCCCCTGTCTGCTTCTGTCAGACCCTACTTCCCTCTGCCTGCTCCTGTCAGATCCCGACTGTTCCTGTCTTCCCCTGCCTGCTCCTATCAGATCCTGTCTTCTCATGTCTGCCCCGTCCTGCTCCTGTCTGCCCCTGCCTGCGCCTGTCTGCCACTGCCTGCTCCTGTCAGACCCTGCCTGCCCCGCCTGCTCCTGCCTGCCTGTGCTGCCTGCTCCTGTCTGCCCCTGCCTGCCCTGCCTGCCCCGCCTGCTCCTGTCAGACCCTGCCTGTCCCACCGCTCCTGCCTGCCCTGCCTGCTCCTGTCAGAACCTGCTTGCCCCAGCCTGCTCCTGTAAGGCCCTGCCTGCTCCTGTCTGCTCCTGTCCGCTCCTGTCTGCCCCTGTCTGCTTCTGTCAGACCCTACTTTCCTCTGCCTGCTCCTGTCAGATCCCGACTGTTCCTGTCTTCCCCTGCCTGCTCCTATCAGATCCTGTCTTCTCATGTCTGCCCCGTCCTGCTCCTGTCTGCCCCTGCCTGCGCCTGTCTGCCACTGCCTGCTCCTGTCAGACCCTGCCTGCCCCGCCTGCGCCTGCCTGCCTGTGCTGCCTGCTCCTGTCTGCCCCTGCCTGCCCTGCCTGCCCCGCCTGCTCCTGTCAGACCCTGCCTATCCCACCGCTCCTGCCTGCCCTGCCTGCTCCTGTCAGAACCTGCTTGCCCCAGCCTGCTCCTGTAAGGCCCTGCCTGCTCCTGTCTGCTCCTGTCTGCTCCTGTCTGCCCCTGCCTGCCCCTGCCTGCTCCTGTCTGCCCTTGCCTGGTCTTGTTAGGCCCTGCATGCTACTATCTGTCCCCCTGCCTGCTCCTGTCAGGTCCTGCCTGCCCCCGTCGGCCCCTGCCCGCTCCTGTCAGGCCCTGCCTGCTCCTGTCAGATCCTGACTGCTCCTTTCTGCCTCTGCCTGCTCTTGTCAGACCCTGCCTGCTTCTGTCTGTACCTGCCTGCCCCTGCCTGCTCCTGTTAGGCCCTGCCAGTGTCAGTCTGTACCTACCTGCTCCTGCCAGACCCTACCTACTCCTGTCTGTCCCTGCCTGCTCATATCTGCCCGTGCATCCTCCCGTCAGGTCCTGCCTGCTCCTGTCTGTCCCTGTCTGACCTTATCAGACCATGCCTTCTCCGCTCCTGCCTGCCCCTGCCTGCTCCTGACAGACCCTACCTGCTCATGTCTGCCCCTGCATCCTCCCATCACATCCTGCCTGCTCCCGTCTGTCCCGGCGTCTGTCTGCCTGTCCGTGTCTGACCGTGTCAGACCATGCCTGCTCCTGTCTGCCCCTGCCTGCTCCTGTCAGACCCTGCCTGCCCCTGCCTGCTTCTGTCTGCACTTGTCTGCTCCTGTTTGCCCCTGCCTTCTCCTGACAGCCCCAGCCTGCTCCTGTCTACCCCGCCTGCTCCTGTCTACCTATGCCTGTTCCTGTCAGGTCCTGAAAGTGCCCCTCGACTTTCTGGCCTCAGCTTTGTTTCAAGTGGAATCTGGGCCAGTCCTGCATTCGTGTGAATCGTTACCTCTTACCTTAGGAGGGACTGAACATTTATTCCTTCTCATGTTGTGAACCTCAAGCCTCCTTCGATCAGGTTCTTTCACTTGCATTTAGCTTCTTTCTCTAAGGCCTCTGCTCCTTTACTGTTTGATACTTCTCCCCTCCCAGCTCCACTTCTCTCTACATCATTCTTGATGGCTTTTCTTGGCAGTCTTCGGTGCGAGCACAACCCACCCTGCTACCTTCCCAGGTTCTAAACTAACCGAAGCTTCTCTGCTACTAAACAAAACAGTGCCAAGGGCCCCTTTTTCAGTCACTCATTTCCAACCAGGCTAGTAATCGGCATGGATTGTTCTCATCAATGAATCCTCTCCTTCCTCCACTCCCTGAAGATTAGATTTATTTCCCATTTAGAGCTCATGATTTCCTCTCTCTTTTACCACTAAAAGGAGCAACAGATCTATTCTTTCTCTTCTCAATAAACTCTCTTATATTCTTATCCTGAAAGAACTTTCTACAGAGCTTGACCCATGGGTCGCCCACTCTCGTTGCCTAACGAAAGTTCAAGAGGGCCCCCTGCAAGGTACACAGAGGGCCCTCTGCTCCGGAGTTCTCTGGCCTCAGTACTGTGCTGAGTGGGCCCCCTGAAGCTCGCCCCCCCCCCCCCCCCCGCTTACCGCGGAGGCTGCAGGGACCTGTGTGACGCCCCTGCTCCGACAATGAATAATCAAATATACCTAAGGCGGAAAATAATGGCTCCCCCTTGATGAAATAGTTACAAGGAAGATACCCTTGTATATGAGAGAAATGTCATATCCACTTCATACAAAGGAGCACATAAAGCTTCTAGCAAAGCTTGTAAACATACTGGTAAATCCCAAGAAGGCCCTGGACAATGAATTACTGTTCTATTAAGGAAGAAAATATTTTAACAATCTACTCACTAATGAATCTAATGGTTAAAGATTAGGCTGTCAAAACCCTCTGATGGTTGTCCACTATGATCTTAATCTGCAGACCACCTGTCACAGAAGGAATACATTTCTCAAAAAATCTGGAACATTAAGTGGATCAATAGATGCTCCTGAAGAGTTTCTCCCCCTCCACTTCACTTCTCATAAGAATTCCAATGACATGTTGACTCCGAACTCAAAATGTACCGCCAGATCAATGCCGTCACCACTGCCTGCTTTCACACCCTCCGCCTCCCACGTAAACCCTTCAACTGGAACCCCCTCGAACACAGGAAAACCATCACCCATGCCCACATCAGCAGAAGACTGGACTATGGTAACGCACTCTACCCTGGGATCAACAGGAGGCTCACCGCAAACTCCAGAACATCCAGAACACCGCCACCAGACTAGTCCTCAACCTACCGCGCCACTTTCACATCACCCAACACCTGCGGGCACTACAGTGGCTCCCCGTCAAGAAGAATATTTGATTTTGATTTGATTTGATTTGATTTATTGACTTATAGAGCGCGCGAATGCCCAGGGGCGTCTTGGCGCTAGACCGAAAAGGAGTTCTGAACGAATCAGGACCTCTAAGAGGCGGCCGTGAAGAGCCAGGTTTTCACCGCCTTTCTGAACGAGAGCAGTGAAGGACTGTTTTTTATGGAAATGGGGAGCAGGTTCCAGTTCTTTGCTGTATGTAAGATGAAACTTCTGCCTCCCCATCTGGCTCTTTTAAATCTGGGCACCACGATCAGTTTGGCTTGACTAGATCTAAGAAGCCTGGAGGGTTCATATTGTTTCAGGCGGGTCTTTAAGAACTGAGCGCCCGACCCCTGGAGCGCCTTATAGGCCAGGCACAATGATTTAAATTGAATCCTTTTGGCAATGGGGAGCCAGTGCAGGGATTTTAATTTATGGGTGATTGGCTCGTGTTTAGGAATATCTAACACCAGCCTTGCAGCCGCATTCTGCAAACGCTGAATTTTTGAAAGAACTTGCTGCTTGGCTCCGGCATACAGGGCATTCCCGTAATCCACCCCCCAACCAAGATGGCCGCCTGGTAGGAGCCAGCCACCGGAGCTCGCAGTGCTGGGGATGATCCCTGTATGAATTATCCCAGATAGCACGCTCGCCATCGTGAGAAAACAAGTAACTGGATTAACAAAAAAGTAACTGGAGTGTAAACTGGAACTGGACTTCTCACCTACCTGAACTGTGGGCAAGCGCCAGCGACTGGACACCTACAATCTTCACCGGAGCAGTGGCGGAGCCCTGGACAGCGGGACACCTACAATCTACACCGGAGCGGTTGGCGGAGCCCTGGACAGCGGGCCACCTACAATCCTCACCGGAGCGGTGGCGGAGCCCTGGACAGCGGGACACCTACAATCCTCACGGGAGCTGTGGCGGAGCCCTGGACAGTGGGTGCGAGCCTGCTGTGGACGCGGGCGTAACTGCAGGACGCGACCGCCTTTGAATCTCTGACTGCCGGCTGGGTCTGCAGCTGCTATCGTGCAGCCCAGGGTTCAGGGGTGAAAACGCTGCCTTCCTCTGCCCGAGCACACCGCTCGCGGTGCGGCCACCTCGAGACCGCCGAAGGGGCGGCGAGATCGGATGTGCAGCAATTAAGACTCTGTGTAGCTCTGCCTGCTGGCTTGCCGATGCCGATGGGCTCCGTGAGACGAGACGAGGCTGAGCGGAGCGACAGGGAGTAGCTGACCCAGCCCCTGAGTTGGAGAGCTGGGTCGAGACGGCTCGAGACGGAGCTGCAGCTGGCTTCCCCCTCTCGCAGAGAGCCGGATAGGCTAGGTGACAGCGGAGCAACCGGGAGCCTCGGGGCTTGAGGGAGAAGAAGGGCGGAGGGTCGGCTGGGGCCCCCTGGAACGATCGCGCTGGGACGGCGCCAGGTAGAAAGGAATTACTAGCCCCCCCCCCCCGGATAAGCTCGAAATAAAAAGACAAATAATCACCCATCATTGGAACTTCATCGTGTTTAATAAACAATCAACGGGAATAGTGGATTTGCATCATTACATTTGGGGATGGTGAGTCTGATTTGGACAGCCTCATTGCAGCCTGACTATCCTGAAGGTATTTACAAGCACATTATTTTATCCTCTATCTTGAGCATGCCAGCCCTACATTCTCTGTCCTAAAAGACACAAAGCTGTGGTCTGCTTACAAGCTATTCACGCGGCATGGCGATCCTCTCACTTATCTCACTCTCCTTTACCTAAAATGGCGGGAGCCATATACCGGAGCCATAAATCGCCTCCACTGCCCACCGAATGACCGTGAAGCTGCATACCAACGTGGTCACAGGTCACCATAACAGAGATAAAGCTCCCTGCTCACCTCCTGAACAGCTTGAAATCTAATCTCTCTCCTCCCCTCCTAACAACACAGAGGATGGACTAACTCGACCTGCCCCGGAAAGGGAAACTATCTCTCTAGGGCACATCAACAATAAAGAAAGGACTACTTCTGGCTCCCTATACGCTTCCCTGGTGGCCATCTTTGAATATTTCTCCACTGGAGGGGCCATCTTAGACTAGTCATAAGTCTCCACTGGAGGGGCCATCTTAGACTAGTCATCCATACCTACTGCCCACACTATACCACTTAGACTAAATGCCCCGCAACCACACAAATACCCCCACCTCTTCTACCCACGCCTCTTCCGCCATGGAACGCTTGGGCGAGCATACCTACAAAATCATATACCCACCTGAGCTCACCAAAAAAAACGCCAAACGCTACAAAGACAATTTCCTGAAGGCACACCCTGAATTACCACGTGTGGACACTTACTTTTCACTGACCAACGGAGACACAAACAACGATATCATCTTTTACATTCCGCGTAGAGCACAATGGAGAAAAGCGTTTCTCTCCACTCTCACCATACACACCACCAATAAATCCGCTCATGGCCTAACTCTTTCTATCACACCATCCCTAGTCTTCCCAGACAGAGCCACAATCACCATCTACAACAATGGGACCATTCTACTCCAAGCCACTGACAGGAACCTTGACCGACTAGATAACCTATTCCCTACCTTCTTAGAACACATCGCCAAACGGCAGACCTCCACTCTGCACACATCAAGCAGCACAACTCCCCCCAACACCAATCCTCAAAATAACCCGCCTTGCCCTTTGCAACATCACCCCTCCCATCCCCCCAGTGTTATAGTTAGTCTCACACCTGACGCTACCCCCCCACTCGCCTCATCCACAGACGAAGATCATTCCCCCTCATACATCCAACTCACCCCCACCCACCCCTCCCCCCATCTCACACTTCATACGAATCCAGCTGAATGCAACACCACCCGGAGTATATCTCCCTCCCCCGCGGCAGATCCTCTTTTCTCTCTACCCCCCCCCACTCTCACCCCCCACTCCCCCACACTCCCAACTAGCACCCCAGAACTTGCTTCCTCCCATACAACAACATCCCCCCTCCTCTCTCCCCCATTACTCAGCCCCCGCTTCCTTCTCACCACCCCGATTATCTTCGACCTTCACTCATCCCTCAACTCACCGGCGCCGCCCCCCACCGACCCCTCCACTACATCCCACCCTCCCCCTACTTCTCCCACACCCCTCACCTACAAATCAACGCACCCACCGAATATCACCCCACCCACTTTTACCGCAGAGCCCTACATTAACGCCAGCATACACCTCCTCACCGCCCCAAATCCGTTCTCTAAATCCCCTCTCAGCCCTTCGCCCACGGCCCACATCACGAACACTAACACCAAGACACCTCTGGACCTGATCCTATCCACCTCCTACAACTCAAAGACGAGCTCCGCACCATCAAAGAGCTTCTTCATGCTCCCTCCAGACAACATCGACCAACAACGACCACCACTGTATATAACAAAAGACACACTTTCCCAATAGTCCCTCGCACTCAACTCTCTCCGCACTGGCCCACTATCCCCGCCCGCAATACCAGCCACCGCCCCCGGCGTGCCCTTAACTCCCTGTCTGACCACGACTTATGCACCCTCCTCCGCTCCTTTGGACCAGGACCGGTAAAACACTTAACCTCCACTCACCTCCCCATACCCACTATTCTCACAAATCCCCTTAGGCACCCAACTCTGAGCACCAGAAGCTCTGTCCCAAACAACCTCAGAAAAGTCCCCCTATCGCTAGATCACTCGACCTCCCTTCTCACCCCCAGACTCAAATGCATCCTTCTCAACTGCAGATCGGCCCAGAGACACTCCTCCGACATTGCAGATCTCATCACATCAATGGATCTTGACCTAGCCATATTGACGGAAACATGGCTAACTGAAGCCTCCGCGCCTATTATGGACATACTAGTTCCCCCCAATTACCACATCATCAGACACAACAGGACCGGCAAGACGGGAGGGGGAATCGCTTGCATTTTCAGGAGCAATCTCTCCGTCACCAAAGTCACCTCCCCCTCTCTCACTTCCTGTGAACTCTTCTGCCTCGATATCTCCAGCGAGGGGAAACCAGTATGTGCTCTACATCCCATCTATCACCCGCCGGGAGACAACCCCATCTTTTCTCAACAACTCATGGACACTATCACTTCCAACATCGGTCGGCAGATCACTCAAATCTACCTGGGTGACTTTAATCTCCATTGGAACGATCAGAAAGACGCAGTGGTGAATAGTCTTAAAACTTTCCTTAATGTGCTTGACCTCACCCAAATTTGCAACAGCCCAACACATGATAAAGGTTCGATACTCGATCTCATCATCGCCAAAGAGGACTCTACCCAACTGGGATCAATCCAACCTTGTGATTGGTCAGATCACCACATCATCACCTTCTTTATCAATGAAAAAGTCAAACCCTCCCTGGCTCAACCCACCAAATGCAAGATCTGGAAAAGGGACATGAAGTTGCTTAACCCTAACTCCCTACCCCCCCATACTTACAGGCTCCTCCTTCCCCCTGATGGCGTCTCTGATGTTCAATCACTGACCGACCTCTACCTCGACTCTATGACCTCTATAATCGATGAAGCCGCCCCACTGCAACTAAAGAGAGTCTCCACCAAGAGCTCGAACCCTTGGTATGACGGCAGACTTAACGAAGACAGGCGTGCTATGCGATCGGCAGAGCGCACTTGGAGAGCTGACCCCTCATCACTACATCGCAAAAAGCTTAAGAACAAGAGGAATGCCTACTTTAAGAAAATCAAACGTGCGAAATCTGACTTCTTTAGCCTCCAGCTTGACCAAGCGAAAAACCGACCAAGAAAGTTGTTCGAACTAGTCAAAAGTCAAAAAAAGCCTCAACCCTTACAATCAAACAACCCAACAAGCGGTATCCCACACAGTGAGGACTTTTCCGCCTTCTTCAAGCTGAAGACCGATAACATAAGAACAAATCTCCTCAATGATGTAAGCCAACACCCTGTCCACATCAGAATATCTAACACTCAGCCTAAAAACAACGCATCATGGGATTCCTTCGATATCTACTCGGAAGAAGCAATACACAGGCTGCTCGGTACCGTGAAGCCCTCCAATCACCTCACAGACCCCCTACCTGCTAACGCTGTAAAAGACTTCACCACCATGCTCCTCCCACTCTGGACTAAAATCATTAACAGTTCCCTTCAACAAGGTCTCATCCCTGACTCACTCAAGATGGGGCAAGTCACGCCCATACTCAAGAAACCTACAGCTGACCCGTCTGACCTAAACAATTACCGTCCCATCACAAACATCCCCACCTTGGCCAAACTGCTGGAAAAATGTGTACAACTCCAACTAACAAAACACATTGACAAATTTGATCTCCTCAACCCTCATCAATCAGGCTTCCGAGCGAAACATAGCACGGAAACGGCCATGACACACATAATTGATGACGCCCTCCAAATCCTTGATCGCAATGACTCATGCCTCCTCATCCTTCTAGACCTTTCATCAGCTTTTGACACGGTCAAACACGAGAACCTCCTTGAGCTGCTAAACACTAGAATGGGTTTATCCGGGACTGTTCTCAAATGGTTCACCTCCTTCCTACATAACCGGTCTCAGAAGTTCAAGATCAACAATGTGTTGTCCTCGCCTGTGCCAGTAGACTTAGGCGTTCCACAAGGATCCTCCCTTTCGCCCACACTGTTCAACCTCATCATGGAACCACTTGCCACCATGCTCCATGCATCCAATATATACTTCCATATGTATGCCGATGACACTCAACTCTACCTAAAGGTACAATCCCCGGATGATATCAAACGCTTGAACAACACTCTTATAAAGACCCACTCGTGGCTGGCCGACAATCACCTCAAACTAAATGCTCTGAAAACTGAGTTCCTTCTGATATCACCCCCTACGAAAATTACCACCACCCAACTCTGGCTCAACCACCTAACAGCACTCAATGTCCGGCCCACCATTGTGGATTCCGCGAAATCCTTAGGTATCACACTTGACGCAAAGCTCAACATGCAACAGCACATTAGCATAGCAACGAAAGGAGCTAATTTCCAAATCAACATATTGAGGAAGCTGAAACCCTTCCTCCCACCCAAAGACTTCCAAAATGCAGTACAAGCCCTCGTCATCCCTCGCATAGACTATGGAATTGTGACCCTCAGTGGTCTCCCTCTAGCAGCAACTGCACCTCTAAGAGCCTCCTTGAACGCTGTCGCGAGACTCATTACTGGCTCAAGAAAACACACTCATATAACGCCTGACTTGAAATCCCTGAAATGGCTGCCGTTTGAAGCCAGAATACAACTGAAAATTGCTGTTATGACACACGCGGCCGTACACCACAAGGCACCTAACTACCTCACTCAAAAACTGTCTATATCTGGAGGTTCGAGATCCAATAGAAGCGCAAAAAACCTACTCTTGAAACCTCGCAGATTCCGGAAGGAAAAAACATTCAAACGCTCCTTCTCAGGAATGGCACCGAGGATCTGGAATGCACTCCCTCCCGAAACCAGGCTGATCACCTCCACGGCCTTCTGTAAGAAAGAGGTGAAAGCCATCCTCATGGCTAAGCTCACCTGAACTCTAATGTTTGTTGCTCAGAGACTTCGCACCGCCTGGGTATCATTGGCAACATGTTTGTCTAATGTCAAACAATGTCATATTACTATTGATTTAGATTTGTTTATTCTTCTTGTTTGCCTTAATTCTATGATGTTTACTCGATTCATTTTTGCTACTCACTCACTACCTATTATTAGACTATTCACGTTAGCCTGCTGAACCTCGATGTCCCTCCCCTCCCCCTGTAACTTTTAGATACTATCATAAGCCATCCCTTTTAGCCTAAGCTCTCTTGATTTTTATCGTAGCTGGACGAAAGACTCAGTATCGTCCTATATTAACGCATATTTGATTGTTTTTTTGATACTTTATTAGCACTTGACTGATATCTTATCTGATCATGCTACTGAATTTTATACTGCACCCAATATTATGTTGCGTCACCCTCATGCTATCCTCTCCCCTTGTTTTCTGTGAAGCGCTCTGATATCTGTAAAGATCTTGTTCGCGCTATATAAAACTCTGAATAAATAAATAAATAGACAGAGCAAGGGCAGTTACCACCGTTTTCCTGGCGTCTGTTGGGATGAAGGGCAATAGTTTTTTGATCATTTTCAGAAAAGACCAAACTGCCAAAACTAGTTTACTGGCCTGGGCGTCGAGGTTAACGTCTAAGGTCATGCCCAGATTTCTGACCTTCTCTACAGGAACAGGACAGCTGCCCAGGTTATCCGGCCACCACTCAGGGGACCAGATAATCGGGTCACCCTCTAGCACTAAAACCTCGCTTTTGTCTGCATTAAATTTTAGACAATTGAAGAGCATCCATTGTCTGACCTGTACCATGCAGGATCTAAAATTCTCCGCCGTCTCTTTGACATCCTGGCTAATTGACACCACTATTGTTGTGGGGCTAGAGGTCCCCTCGTAGGATTCACACGCCTACGGCTATTTAACATGCATAGTACTCAAGCGCGCAGCGGACGCGCCGACGGGGCGCCGGAGGTGCGCCAGACGTCAGCCCGTTTGCGCCGGTTCGCGCACAGGTCGCTCCCGACGCCGGAAATGCTGCTTCCTCTGCACCTACCCGCTTGGCATACTCTAGAGATGAGCTCATAAGACTCAATGCACGCTCCAATCTGAGTTGTCGGTCTGACAACACCGCCAGTCGACTGGAGACGCTGTCCTGCGGCTTGCTTAATGTTAGATCTCTTAGCAAGCATCATGTGGAAATTGCACTCCTCATTGACCTATATGAGTTAGATGTGCTTTTCCTGACAGAGACATGGACTAGAATTGACAGCGTGGTGGAACTGGGCTTTGCCTGTCCCCCGGGTTATAAAATTAGGCACAACCCCCGTGTAGGGAATAGAGGGGGTGGCATAGGTCTTATTTTTAGGGACACATTGGACCTCTCTCTGTTGGAGATTAAGGAAGTCCTGGGTTTCGAACTAATCAGCTTCTCCTTAAAAGGACAGGGAGGTGTATTGCATTCTGGGCTGTTGTGCTACAGACCCCCGGGCAATGCTTTGTCAGCCGTATCTAAGATGGTAGACCTTATCTACGATCTTTCCAATACTCACGCCAGGCTAATGGTTCTGGGAGACTTTAATCTATGGCCGAATGGGCCTTCGGATTCAGCTTATAGAGATCTGTGCCAGGCCTGCTGTAATATACATCTACAGCAGCTGGTGCTCTCCCAAACTCATCTAAAGGGTCATGCTCTAGATTTGATTTTTGGGGACGTTGGTCAGGTTTTTGGTTAGGGATATAATTCCCCAATGCTGGACGGACCATGCTCTTGTTCATTTCTCCCTTCTTCTCCCTACTGACACCTTGAGGAGTGGGAGTAAGGGAGTTACCACTAAACTTAGTAGGCAATGGTCTAGGCTTTTGAAACACTCGAGTTTACCAATTTTGCTTTCAGGGGGATTCACCCTAGGAGAAAGTGTGGAGGAGAGCTATGTGATCCTTAGCCAGAAAATTACAGACTCTTTGGATAAAATAGTACCATTGCGGAAAGCGAGGGATAGGTCCAAACTTGCCATGCCTTGGTATTCAAAAGATCTTCTCCAGCTGAAACTCCGGTGTAAGCAGGCGGAACAAGCCTGGAGAAAACAGTATCTCGAGTCAGACAAAGCCCTTTTTCAACAGGCACTACTGGACTATAAAGCGCAGATTAAGTGCGCTAAAGCCAGGTTTCTTGAGGAGACGCTGTTGCAGGCAGTGAATACATCTCAGACCCTGTTTAAAATCATTAAGGATCTCTCTCATCCTGCCTGTGCCACCAATAACATCCCGGCCTCTCAATCCCTATGCGACTCCTTGGCAAAGGCTTTTGAGGATAAGATTGCCACTATTTTGAGCAATCTTTGTGATCCGGCTACCCCTTGCCCCCAGTTTCCGTCTGACTTGGCACCTGTATCTATCCCTGGTGCCTTTGAGGAAGCCGGGAGGCTGGCACGATTGGATAGTTTCCCTCTCCCTTCCTTTGAGGATTTCTGCCTTTTGGCTAATGGTGTGTCCTCAGGATCTCCCTTGGACCCGTTACCTCATAAACTTTGGAAAACGTTTCAAGAGGAACTCTTTCCTCCTCTTCATGCCATCTGCTGCCAGTCCCTTAGCACCGCCCGGGTTCCTGAAAGTTGGAAACTGGCTGTGGTCTCTCCTCTTTTGAAGAAGGCAACGCTGGATCCTACATGCTCGGCGAACTACCGGCCTATCTCGTTGCTTCCCTTTCCCATTAAGATCTTGGAGAAGCTGGTCACTAAACATCTGTCCAGCTTCCTGGAAACTAATATCTGACTGGACGTGGCTCAGTTTGGTTTCAGGCAAGCTCATGGCACTGAGTCCACATTAGTGGTCGTCCTGGACGATCTTCGCTCGCGAGTAGACTCTGGTCGGGCAGCCTTTTTAGTGCTGCTCGATATGTCGGCCGCATTTGATACGGTCAGCCATGCTATTCTTGTTAGCAGACTAGAGGAAATTGGGGTGGCCTGCCTAGCCCGGGACTGGCTGGTTTCCTATCTTCATGATAGACACCAGGTAGTAGCCCTGCCGCCTTATAGATCTGACGTTAAAAAAGTGGGGCAAGGCGTGGCCCAAGGGTCGGCAATTAGCCCTATTTTATTTAATCTTTATCTCCGCCCTCTGGTCAGGCTGATGAAGTCTTTTGGTATCTCGGTCATCAACTATGCTGATGATACGCAGCTCATCTTCTCCTTTGAAGGTAGTGATGCCGTGTCTCAGGAGACCTTTCATCATTGCATGACAGCCACTGCGGAATGGCTGCGTCAAAATTCCCTTCAATTTAATAGCTTTAAAACCGAGGTGCTGCATTGTTCCATGGACCGTACCCCCCGGCCCCTGCCGACGGACTTTTGGCCATCCTCCTCTCAGGGTACTGCTGCGGTGGCAGATTCTGCCCGGAATCTAGGTGTGATGTTTGGATCAAACCTACAGCTGGATGCGTTCGTAAATAAAACAATTGCTACATGCATGATGTTGTTACGCACGTTACGCAAGATTGTTCCCATGCTTCCGGCTTGAGCCAGACCATCTTAAGCAGGCTTGATTACTGCAACGCACTACTTCTGGGTGCGCCTAGCACCTTGATCGGTAAGCTGCAGCGAATACAGAACATGGCTGCTAAGCTGGCTCTTTCTCGGCTGCGTTCTGATTCCTCCTCTCTGGCGCTCATGGATCTCCATTGGTTGCCTATCCACCAGCGCATTTACTTTAAAGCATCCTGTATAACTTTCAGGGCCCTTCATGGTCAGGGGCCTGTCCCGCTACAGGAGCTTTATTCTTGGTACACGCCAGCCAGACCTCTGCGATCTTCGTCGGCATACCTGGTGGCAGTCCCTAGAATCTCGAGGATTCGGATGGGCGGCCGTTCCTTCGGATTTACTGCAGCCAAATTGTGGAATTCCTTACCTTTGTCTTTAAGGAGCGCTGGGGAACTTTCCTCCTTTAAAAAAGGACTGATAACTCATCTGTTTCCTAGGATAGTGTAAACATCGTGGTAGTGTAACATCGCGTATGCTTTAAAAGAGTCAAAGCGCCAGGATACCCTTTGGGTGACAGCTAGCTGGTTTTCATGTAAAAACAAACACTGTTAATGGATGAAATAAATAAGGAAAGAAATAACCAAAGTGAAGTCTGATCTTATCCTTCCATCAAAAGATACAGAACCAACCGTTGAACATACCTAGGTTGTGTGCGCTTCACCTTGCATACAGACATACAGAAGGAAGAGCTCCTCTCCCCCTTCTCTCCCAGAGAACAGGGTTATCTCTGATCAAGCAGCACCATCCATTACTAGCTACAAAAATTACACTAGACCTACTATCTGTTGAGCGCCGTGCTATTTCTGAACATTGTGATAACCCTACGCTGAACTTTGTAGCGCTATATAAATACGCGATACATACATACATACATACTATCTGGGTGTTGTCAGCATAAGACACCGGTGTCAACCCGGCTGCCCTAATGATTTCAGCTAGTGGGGCTACATACAAATTAAAAAGGGTCGGACTTAAAGATGACCCCTGGGGCACTCCACAAGAGGAACAGAAAGTTTTTGATCTGGCATCCCCTACCTCGACTGAAAAAATTCTGTTACGTAGATACGAGGCTAGCAGGGCCCATGCCGAGCTATGGACTCCAGCTTCGGCCAGCCGGATCAGGAGTGTCTCGTGATTGACCGTATCGAAGGCCGCCGATAGGTCCAGAAGTACCAAGGCGGCCTTCCCTCCATCGCCCAAGACACCCCTGAGTTCTTCCACGGCTGTTAGCAGTGCCGTTTCAGTCCCATGACCTTCTCGGAAGCCAAACTGTGAGTGATCGAGTGTGTTTGCCTCCGAGAGGAAACATGCCAGCTGTTTATTTAAGAGTTTCTCCAAAATTTTGGCGGCGAAGGGTATCCTGGCAATAGGTCTGTAATTGCCCAGCTCATCGCCGTCTAAATTTGATTTTTTTAATAGTGGCATCACTGAGGTGACTTTCCACGCGTCTGGGAAGGTTTCTGATTTTAATATTTGCGAAAACAATTTCTCCAATTGAGAGCTTAGCAGTTCCGGAAAGAGCTGCATAATTTTCGGCGGACAAGGGTCCATAGGACTGCCTGACCTAGTAGACATCACTTTCAAGCTTGTCATCCACGCCCAGAAAGCCCTCCACAAAACCAGCCCGCCTACATGAACCATCGCCTTTCGTTGCACGCACCCCAAAGATCCCTCCGCTCAGCCCAGCTTTTCCACGACACGGTACCATGCATCATGAAGACCAGAACTGGAGGTTGTTCCTACTTCTTCCTCACGGCCAAGGCATGGAACCTCCACCTTCGCCAGACACCAACTCACTCCAAGTTCCTGAAGGACCTCAAGACCTGGCTCTTTGGCGAATCACCATGAGCGTCCAGCACCGCTCCTACCCTGGTGGACCATGGAAGTCCGCTGAACTCACCTGCGACGTCACTCCGTGAGTGTCTAGGAGCTGCGTGCCCCCCTCCCCCGCACCTTGAGACCCTTCTGGCTGAGTAACTGCGCTTAACAAACCCCTGATTGATTGATTGTGTATGACTTCAACATTGGTCCATCAACCTCAACAATATCCATACCCCCCCAATTGAAGGCGGATCCGAAATGCTCATGTTATCTGAGGCCCCTTTAAGGGATAGGGAGTTAATGGGTTTGGCCAATGATCCTAAACCACCACCTAGAGGATAGGGGAGACCATGGGCAGCGCCTCCAATATGGAGGAACCATCAGAATCTCTGTCTGATTCCTTGATCTTCTGTTACCCTCTTGGGATTAACTGAATTGGGGGAATGACATGACAGAGATCCTTGGGCCACTGAAAGAACAGGGCATCACTTTCTAAGCTTCTTGAAACTGAACTAGTGGCCAAAAGTGAGGATGCTATCCCTGATGCAAACCTATCCATCTTCGGGAGCCCAAACATCCCTAATATCTATTGGCACACATTCTGTGTAAGAAAAAGTACGTGCTAAGGTGGTCAGCAAGCCCATTCTCCCTCCTCAGAAGGAACACTGCATCCAGTAAAAGGAGACTGTTCTCTCTTCAAGAACCTGTTCGTCTAGACCCCATTAGGCCTGACCCCATTAAACCCCCGGTAATTGATGTAGGATTCAACAACCGGGTTGTCTGTTCTGATATGAACATCTTGGGCCTCATTTATGAGAAATGACGCATCGCTGCTTTCACTTTTCAGTGCGCACTCCTTGCGTCATGATTGATGCGTCATATTTATAATATGATGCATCATGTCGCAAGGAGTTACAGATACGTCAGTATTTCTGACGTATCTGTAGGCGCAAAAGTGACGCATTGCTGGAGTGTGTCACAAAAGTGACGCAACTCCAGCAATGTGTACTTTCACATGGGCAAGTCCCATGTTGTTAGTGCCTGCATCAGTCTTACGCCTGCCATTAAGCAGGCGTAAGATTTTGACGCATTAGCGGCCAAGAAATGGCACAGCGAAATCTTATAGATTTCACTGCGTCACTTCCATGACCCTTTCTTGCGTCAAAACGCCCCCCTTGCATACATTATACCTGGCGCAGGTATAATGTGGCGCAGGGGTGTACAAAGTGACGCATCTACCTAGATGCGTCACTTTGTAAATAAGGCGCAACAAGGCACATTTTTTACACCACTGGTGCGTCACAAAAGTGACGCACCGGCGGGGTAAAAGTGACGCACAGCCTCATAAATGAGGCCCCTTGATTCTTCAGTATTGAGGTAAAATGTAACAGAGCCAAATGCACTGCTTTGAGCTCCTTCCAATTGGAGGAAAAACTTGCTTTAATTTCTTACCATTTTCTCTGCCTGACTCCTCCCCAAAGCAGCTGTCAAGCTCAGCTTGCTGGCATCCGTGATTCCAATTCTTGTTGTGTGAATCTGCAGAGAAGAACACACATAGAGATTTTATTAATTCAACCACAATTTCATTGCTCTCACAATTTTCAGTGTCACTCGAATTTTGTCTCGACTGCTGACAGCTGGGATCCCCATTGTTCAAGAGGATAGAGGTGTGACATGAGCCATGGCAGTATCATCAGAGTTGAGGCCTTTAGACTCTGAACCCTCAACCACACCCTGGCTGGAGGAGCTTTGTAGCTCAGAGGGGAGAGCAATGATGTGGTATTTTAGAATGTGGATTGAACTGGAAAGGAATGGGATGTTAAGTCTAAGCTGATGATTGGCAAAAGAGGGTCTGTAAGGGGATGACTTAAGCAATTCAGATTGTACTTGAACAAGTAACTTGTGTTCATCTGGATTCCAGTATCTTTATTACACTTGTGCAGAGCAGAAGAAGCTGTGAGGCTAAGCAACCTCAATATCTAGAACTTGTAAATCCAGACATATATGTTCTCCTTAAGAATAATGATGGAATCAGTTACCAAAGAGTATAGAAATTTACAGTGACCAACGTAAACAGATGGACACTTAAAACGAGAGCCTCCAGGGAGTAAGCATTTCCAGCTCCAGTGCACTTTCAACTCTTTAAAGGGTGTGAGAGAAAATTGCACAAGAAGAAGAGAATGAACAATTATACATTTAATTCTAAGGTTAGTATTATATTGTGTGCGTGTTTAATATATGGCAGCCCTTCCACTATTGCTTGAGTTACTGTGGCAAAGGTCAAAGCGCTCTTATTTAAATAATGATTATTGGGTAACTGGTTAGAAATTAACCACAGTGCAGCTGGCATTGCGCATTACAGGAATTAGCTTGACCAGCGTGGGCAGAGACAGTGCAACCGTCATTCCGTGGTATAAAAATCTGTGTATGCGTCATCACGTGCTAATGTGCACAACATCGTCACATGCGTCAGAGTCAACATTGTGCCACTGCCATCTTTCTATGGGTAGTGTAACACAAGGAACATATGGATGCCTTAAAAAGTGTTGCATGTAAAAACAAATTGGCAGTTTAAAATGTGCATTAATCTCATCTTTTGCATCAACATCAAGGGCGTACAGCTATCCAGTGTAAAGTCAAAAAAAGGAAGAGAAGAGGATTTTAGGCATCTGTGGAAAGGCCATCACATTTTTGGAACCCACTGAAAGGTGACAATGGAAATAAAGGTGAGGTAGAAATATGTTACTTCCCATGATGAAAGTGAACACCTTTTAAAGTGTGATGTGACCATCTTCACAAGATATTCTTCAATATCTTAAAGGAAGCCTAGGAAGAAAACAGTAGACCTTATTCCAGAGGTCATTTGAGAATCACGTTTTGTTGTGTCCTTACCTTCTCTAATCAACTTTTTTTTACAGGTAGTGATAAATATATAATACTACTACTATTCAAACATACAAAGTAATGAATCTGTTAGGTAGAAGTTCAGGAGGTTTCGAAAAAATATGTCTTTATACATTGCATTGTGTTTTTTACATATTATTTTGTCTGTAAGGTGTTCAGTAAATAATGAAAAACGTGAATGAGCCACCATTCTTTTTATCTACTCCAGATGAACTAGTACTACATTGGTCTACATGAGAAACAAGTCTTTAGTCATTGCTCAATCGTATGTTCAAACTTTTCCAGGATTCAATTATGACTGAAGGACGGGAGCTGATTAATAGATCGCTTCAGTCAGCCACTATCCCCAAAACCTGGAAACATGCCAAAGTTGTCCCCTTGTTAAAGAAACCCACTCTGGACCCTTCCAAGCCAGAAAGTTTCCGACCTATTTCCCTGCTTCCGTACTTGGCTAAAGTGGCGGAAGCACATGTGAACTCCATCTTGCTAGGTTTTTTGGAGACTAATGGGATTGTGGAAGAATCTCAGAATGGATTTCGTGCTAAACATAGCACCGAATCGGCCCTATTGGCCGTCACGGAACAGCTAAGGGTGACACAGGACATTGGTAACACCGCGGCCGTGGTTCTGCTGGATTTGAGTGCGGCGTTCGACACGGTCTCCCATGGGATCCTTCTTAGGAGACTATGGGAGATCGGTGTCGGGGACAGAGCTCTGGATTGGTTCGTGTCATTTCTATCAGACCGTTCCTTCCAGGTTCATGCCCCGCCGTACTCATCCAGCAGTTTTCCCTTAAGTTGCGGTGTCCCTCAGGGCTCTGCCCTCAGCCCCACGTTGTTTAACGTGTACGTCCGCCCCTTGGCCATGTTGGCCAGGGAACGCAACATCAAATTAATTTCCTATGCGGATGATACGCAACTAATTTTTACTTTCTCTAACGACACCGTGGGTGATCGAGCCAAATTTCAGGAAGACATCTTGGCCATTTCCAGCTGGCTTACAGAGAACTGCCTCCAGCTGAACTCATCTAAAACAGAGGTTCTCCTTATTGGTAGTGACACTCAGAAGTGGGATGAGCAGTGGTGGTCCTCTACACTGGGCCCACCTCCTACTCCTAAGAAAGAAGTTAAAAATGTGGGTGTGATTATAGACGATTCACTTTCCCTTGAATCCCACGCCAAAAGAGTGGCTGGCACTTGTTATGGCCGCCTCCGGTCTCTTAAACCTATTCTTGGGTTCTTTGAACCTTCCATGCGTCAGACAATCGTCCAAGCTATGGTCTTATCACATCTGGACTATTGCAATGCTCTCATGCTTGGTTCCAACTTGACAGTCACTAACAGACTGCAAAGGGCTCAGAATGCTGCTGCCCGCATTCTGTTCGGACTGCCAAAACGTTGCCATACTTCCCAGGTTTTGCGTAGGTTGCACTGGCTGCCTGTTAAACAACGCATACAATTCAAAACCCTCTGTCTCACTCATAAAATGCTCTATCGCCTTGACCCCCAAATCCTACAGGGACTCTGTTCCTTCTATGTCCCGTCGCGGGCTCTCCGCTCTGCGGACCTCTCTCTGGCATGTACCATTAAGATTCGGAGGTGCAGAGCTGGGGGCCGGTCATTCAGGTATCTTGCCTCAAAACTCTGGAATTCCATTCCCTTAAGCATGCACACTATTTCTAACCACCTTCTCTGTCGAAAAACACATTAAAACCTGGTTGTTTTCTTCTGCCTAGGATTCCCTTATGATCTGGCACTTACGGTATGTAACGTTTACAACGAAATTTTTACAACGCACTACCATTACAACGCAGGCATTACCACGCATACCATTACAACGCATTGCGCTGGGGGGCGCTCTAGGATAGGGAATAAGTTTAATTTTCTATCCAACACCTTCCCTAGTGTCCACGGGGACTGGAGTTGGAATAGAAAATTATACTTACCACTATCCAGCACCTCTAAGCGCTATGCGTTGTAATGGTATGCGTGGTAAAAACCACGTTGTAAAGGTATGCGTGGTAAAAGTATGCGTTGTTGCGTCATACATCCGGCACTTACACCTCCACCTTGACCGCACTATAATTAGGTATGTCCGTAAGCGCTGGGACGCCCTGTTGCTGGGGTAGCCATGCGCGTTATAAATAATCATAACATAACATAACATAACATGTGGAACACCCTTAAGTGCAGATCACAAAACCTCATTCCTCCTGCACTGTTGGGGATTGAAGTTCAGGAAATATCTGAGCATCTTCCTCAACTACTGATGAGGCCTTGGGTCTAAATTAATTTGAAAGATGCATAAGGAAGCTAGACATACACTATCTTTTCAAAGTAAGCACCTTATTAAAATGTTATCATCTTGGCAAGAGGATGCAAACAGTAGGTGCATTTGTCGAAGATGATATATTGGAGTTTAAGGAGACTTGCCTCCACATGCAAGTTTAGAAGTTCTTGTGAGGAATGTTTAGGAGATCAAGTTATGTTGGGTTGAATGGCGGAAAAGGGGAGAGAATGTTTGGGGTAAAAAAATTACCCTCGTTGAAGGAAGTTCTAACTATTGCCAAAACATGTTTACACAGTACTGCGTGTGTTGATCATATGAAGAAAGAGAACAGTCAGGAAGATAAAGGGAATGATGACAAAATGCATGTTGCAAAAATGAAAATGAATATGAAGAGTGATATGAATGAATCAGGGTAATTTTAAGGAACGAGTTGTAAGTGTTGGGCATTTGACACATGGTTAATTATAAAGAATGTGCAGTATAGAAAATTCACTGTAAAGTATATGAGAGGAAAGGAAATTATAGCGAGTGCTTCAGAACAGATAACAATAAAAAAAAGAAAATTAGGGAATCTGGATGTAAAGATGAGAACACCTGTCAAGAAATAGTTTTACTAGGAATAGAAAAAAACAGTGATGGCCCAGTAGAAGACGAACCGATTGATATTGTGCCAGTGAGGATACTATTTGAATCGAGGGCAAAAATTACTTTTATACCCAGGGATATATTTAAGAAGGAATTGAGAGGGAAAGCTAAGCTGTATAAATATGATATAAGGTTATGTTGAGGAACTTATCTTATTATTAGGCTACTTTTGAGGTTGTATTGGCTTTGGAGGAAGATCAATTTCAAGCACAACGTTTGTTTCCATCAGATGTGACTGCATAATTAGCTGGTTTCCTCAAAAGGAACTGATAACCCTAATAAGGCACCTGCTGTCACACTAAGAGAAAGGGTGGAAGCCACTCATGTTTCTACAGAAAAAAAAGATTATGAGAAATAATTCCCGGAGGTCTTTACAAAGGAGTTGGGATGCTTCAATGGTTACGTCCATATGATCAAATTAAAGAATTATTCTCCTACCATATACTAAACGAGTTACTTAAATCAAACAAAGCGGTCTGGAGACCTTACATGGACCACCTCTCAAACGCCATCTGGAAGGAAATGCAGATCCCCATGTCCTGGCGCGAAGCTGAACTCATTCCAGTATACAAGAAGGGCCAGCATAGCGGCCCAAGCAATTACATACCTATAAGCTTGATTGAAGCTTCACAAAAGATTTATTGTAAGCAAGCCCTAAACCATCTTCAAGACTGGATTGTTGAGAAAAGTATATTATCTGAGCTTCAGTCAGGTTTTGAAAGTCGAATGGGCACAGTCGATCAGGCCTTCTGGTTCAATTGTCTCTACTGGAAGACTGTAGGAGTCAGCAGAGGTCGACTTTTTGTTGCCTTCATTGACTTGCATGCAGCTTTTGATCTTGTTCCCAAGGCTTTGCTGTGGTCAACATTGGATAAGATGGGCACATGTTTGCATGAAGGGAATCAGGTTTGGGTTCGGGTGGGGGAACCAGGGGCAGCTCACTTCCCCAACAAGCATTCGACAAGGGGTTAAACAGGGCTGTTTCCTGGCCGCCACTTTGTTCTTTTTATTTATAAATGATGTAGTGAACCACCTGGATAGGGATAGTTGTGGTGCACCTCGGGAGGGGCTTAGGAGAGTGACTGCTCTCCATTTTGTGGATGACACTCTCCTAATCTCCAATTCACTCAAACGGCCTCCAACAGTTGTTGACTGATTTAATTTTTTTTATAGTGATCAGAGGTTAAAACTCTCCCGGAAAGAAGCAAGAGGTATAGATGCAAACTGTTTGCTGATACAGTCCCAAATGAGTAGGTTCCTAATTTTGATCATTTAGGAATAAGAGTAATTCCTTCTATGGACTGGTCCATCCATCCAGATCCATAAATCAGAATGTTCATTGACTCTCTATATGGCAAGACTGCTGACAACTTTTAACAAAAACTGCTCGAAATAGATAATGTAAAAGCTTTAGGAGCCACCCTATATAGAGCTGAGCTGTGGATCCATGTTAATTGCAACAATTTATCAATTATGGAAAACAGATTTATTAGGTTACTGTTTGGCCATCCAAAAAGTACTTTTTAGGTCTTGCCTACGCAGCACGCATGCGTTGCATAAGAGGAGACCTTTTGAAATTGATTTGCTTTTTTGCCCAAAAACGTGCCCACTTTGCATTGCTTTCAATGGTAACGCGTGCACGTTTGGTGATTCCCGTGCGGGAACGAGCTTTGGTGACATCTGTTTGTAACTAACTTGCAAACAGATGGTGCCCCTGCTCCCTCCCGCAAGGGAAACTTTTTGTGGGGCTGTGTGTGTCTGTTTAGGTCTCGCCTGAGCCAATGCAGTCGCGTTAATTTGAAACATATGGGCAAATGCGGCACTTTCACTTTCGCCATGGTGGGCACTTCTGGGCTTGTCTTGTCTATTTTTTCCTCCCGTCTCTGTTTGAGCCCCTTAATAAAGCCGAGGGTGATAGATAAAGATTACTGCTTCAAAGGGAGACGAGGCATTGAACCATCTCCTTGCCCAACAGACAGTGGGGCCGTGAACCGAGCAACAGCGTTTACACAAATGTAATGTACTCACTGTAACCGGACAGCCCAGCCGCTGCTGACGGGACTCCTGACCTCCCCCGGCTGCTCCTCCTAAGCTTGGCTCGGCTGGTAGCGGCGTCTCTGGAAAGGGAAATATCAGTCCTGCTCTTGAATCAACGTTTCCACTGTGACTGTAATCTTAAAGAAGGCAGCAGTCCCAGCCCAGAGCCACAGCATGCACTGGGTGGTGCGCGTGCCCCTTCCCCAGCCCGGGTCCAAAAATCAAGACCGTATCGTGAAGCGCTTCAGAAAACAAGTTCCCGCATGGAGGAACCAAGAAACACAGTGGTTTATTCCACGCGTGCCCCACAAATATCTGCATTCATGAAACATATTACTTATAACTATCCTCAGTCCATTTTGTATCACTCCTCAGGTGTTTTCTTCTAATGTATTATTTGAAAATTCACCAAAATCGGTTTGAACATTTTTATCCCATCACCCTTTTCTTCTTCTGGTACTCAGCAGTTCGTCTTTATTTCTCTGTCCATTCTTCTCTACCTCCATTTTTTTCTTTCTTCCAAACCACCCCAATTTTGCACCACACAGGCTCTCTCTTCTCCGTTCTTTCTATTCCTTCTCCTTAACCGCTTCAAACCTCTCTGTGGAACCTGTGAGTCACAGGTTCATGTCCCACTGCAATTGACTCAGCCTTTCATCTTTCAAAAATCGACAATAAACATGAGCAATTAAGTGGTCACATCTTTTTATAGCAGGGCTTAAATATCCAGTGAGACATAATTGCATCACTATTCTTGTCTCTTTTGTCTCACCATCAGTTTTTCATTTTATCAATCCCTGATTCCCTGCTTACCCTATTTCTCTCATTGTGGTCTTGCTCCATCCTCTGTTTAACTAAGGTCACTCCCTAATATCCCTCTAATATCCCTCTCGTTCTTTCCCTTTGTACGCTATATATACGGCCATTATTTTCTGCTGTGTTCAAACTCCACGTTATTTCTATTTTCCCTGCTACTGTTCTTTATGACCTGATTCTTTATTGTCCCCCTCCCCAAACCCTTCCTCTCCTTTCTCTCTTCAGCACCACTGTCACAGTCCCTTAATTTTCCTTCTGGCAAGCTTTTCTCATTCTCTTTTCTTTATATACTTTGAATTTCCATCCTCCATTTTGTTGATCTGATTTGCCTTTCTTAGCGGCCCGTGCCTTAGTCAACCTCTCCCCCTCTCCATCCTTGGTACCAGACGTTCCGCTCAAAGCCCCTGGCCAAGCCCCCACCCACCCTTGGGTGTCAGACTTGTAGTTCCTCGAAACCAGCCCACACTGCCCTCCTTCTGTTCGGTGCCATCGCCAGGTCTGTTGTTTGAACAATGGAGTGACTGAGTTCTTGGGACACTGAGATGTGCTGTACACCGTGCCTGCTGATGCTGCCGGCACCCGTGGGTGCCCCTCACCTGCTGCCCCGGCAGTGCCCTTGCAGGTCGCCTCGTCTGCACCCAGGAAGTCACCATGGTCCAGCACTTCAGTCTCCAGAGGCAGCTGTCTAAGGTGGGTCTTGTCCCGTCCCCGCCCCTCCTTGGTGTCTGCAAACTCGGCAGGCGATGGCAGGGAGCGGCAGCCTTCCCCTTTGTTCTCTTTAAGTGGCACCTTTAAGGCTCATAAAGAAAAGATGCTTGAGGTTTGTGAAGGCGGCACCATCTCCTGCAGCTCCACTATGTACCTTGCTGAGTCAACTTGGCAGCCCCAGGCTTGCAATGTTCAATCGCCTCTTCTAAAATGTTCAAATTGATATTTGCAGATGGACTGTGCTTTGTGCAACTTTGATGTCAGGTGGTGGTGGATGCTGTTAAGGGACACAGAGGAAGGACTGCATTTTATTGCTCAATGATGACGAGGTGAAGCTGGAATAGCTGATTAGTTTTAGTTGTAGTCATGTTTCATCTAAAAAAGCCCACAAATATACAGAAGTGTTTAAAGCATCTGCACCTGATATGTCCTGGTAAAACCCTTTTAGACCACTGGAAGCCCTTTTCCCCCTCCCCCATCTCCAATTGCCACTGTGACATATTCGAACATAACTCAATGTCTTCTGACGGGTACACCCAGTTGCACGAGGCCAAGCTGGCTCCAAACACACTTCACTAATTCCAAATATCCAGTATTATATCCTGCCATCGCTCCATAAATGCATTGGATCAAACCTAAATACGGCTGGCAGAACTGCCAAGTTATGCTTCAGCATTCTAATAAATGTCTATTTACACCTTATTATGTACTGGTGGAATGGTGATAAAATTCAGTATCTCTGGCCACAGCTGCCATTCCTATCTCAGTGTGTACTTATTAAAATATCCAGCAGAAAGCTTCCATGGCCGTTCCCAGCAGCTAGTTAAGCACCGAGCCTGGTCTTGGTATCTTCAGGTTTATTGGTTTCGTGACCTCTAGGCCACTTCCCAGCACAGTAGCACTTTCAAATGTTTGTGACCTGACAGGATGGTTGCCCAGTTCATTTACTATGTGCTTTCTTTTCACGGTATAACTTGATTAACCTAAAGAGCACAAGAGGCCGTGCTATGTCTCAGGTTTCAATAATTCTTAGGAGTTTTTCTAGAACACATTTAACCATTTAAGTATCTGGTAGTAGCATAGCCGATAGGTCTCGCCTGTGGGACCTTATAAGTATTTAGTTATGCAGCACAATATCATTGGTGCAACAACATCAACTGTTGCATTGCTAAACGCTTATAAGGTCCCAAAGGCTAGACCTATTGGCATGCCAATGCTTGTTTGATCCTGTTGTTGCTTGATTTGGCACTCAAGACAATTTAGTGGAAAGTTGCACTTAAGCCCCTACTCTGCTGGCTCAGGATATGGTCATCCCTTCATCTTGAAGCCTACAGAGACACCCCTTTAAAGATCGACTAGCTTTGCCTAGAGCCCAAAATTTACAGTGGTTCGCACATGTAAGAATAATGCTTAACAAGTTGGGTTTAGAAGGGGTTAGAAAAGTTTTGGGTCGACCCAGGAAATATTGCCTCCACTGTGGTAAATAAATAATTAATTACCGGTACTATTTTTGAATACATTGAATAAAACAGATAGCTCAATAAATAAGAGACAGGATTCGAGGTATCTGAGTCTAACAGGCTTTAATCAGGCATAAGGGAAGGGACAGGAACGGGATAGCCTGCACGGAAATAGAATGGATGGCAGCTGCCAGGGAATGGGAATGGCATGGGGGCTTTCAGTAACAGTACACAGTATATATATACTAAAACAATTACATTACATTCAATACAGTAGGCGTAACTCGTAGCAGTCGCGAAAGATAAGGACAAAATGGGTGTAACAAGAAGGCGTGTACAGGGCGTATACATAGACATGTGGTATGAAACGTCACAGAAATGTCATGAGTGGGCGGAAACATGGAGGGGGCTACCTGAGAGCAGCTGGGACCTTTAACCTAGTGGTGCGCGCAAACGGGCAATGACGTGTTACCAGGAAGAACTGGGGCTATGACTTCTGCGCTAGAAGAGGAGACTGAAGTCTGTGGGGTCAGTACGACATGTACCTATAGCATATCTGGTATCTTGTGTTTGGAGTACATGTTGATAGAATCCAAAAGTTATCAGGGCAAAGGCTACTTGACACTAAGACTGGTGCATGCATAATTCTACATGTATTGCGTGTGCTAGGAATATTCTATGAATATTAATACAGTATTTCTCTTACATGGAGACAGAAAGACTAGACCATGGCTGAAACTATTGATGCGATTCAGTAGCTTAGGAATGCAGAGAAGGAGGGCTGGACTGATAACTAGAAGCATAACATACTCTTGGCAGACTGGGAGGCAGAGCCAGGCCGGGCCCTGTGAGGCAGTAAGTAAGTGAAGGGTCAGGGATGCAGGTGGGGGCTGTATCGCTCCTCGGAGTGGGTTCAGAAGACTGGAGCTGAATCTGGTGTCCGGGCCCTTTTGAGGCCTAGGAACGGGGACAATTCAATGAATTAACGTGCACACTGTATAATGTGGCAACATAGGCCTAATACTCGTTGCTTTCACGAGAACTGGAAACTGGCGTACTAGAGTTGGACACAACTATGATTGCGTCTTTAATCGATCATAAGGAGATACATGCATATCGATCATGCACATATAACATAGGGTGGGGAACACGTAGGCACATATAACATGGCAAAATTTACTTTTCCACATTCCCTCCTTGTGCCCTACGTTTCCCTCAGGAAACATCAATATTCATGATACCATCTATCTGTTCATATAGCATGATTTGCTCGTCTCGAATTGTCTTGGAACGGGATTTAGGACTAGGAATACAAGAGGTAGCACACATGCCGCAAATCACAGGGCCACATTGTAAACAGAGGCAGCAACTGAATATGATCATTACTGCTATACCCAGGAATGACAATACTTTCCATCCCCAGGCAGATATGATACTCCAGAGCCAACCGGACCACGTCCAGGTGCCTGGATTCTGGTGTAACTGATGGGCAATTTTATGAAGTCTGGTTATAGCTGAATAAACAGACGGCGCGTTATTAGGAATGAAAATGCAGCAACTAGATCCGATGACTCTACAAGCTCCTCCTCTATCGGCCAGTATGACGTCAAGAACGAGACGATTTTGGAGCACAACAAATCTCATAGCAGATTGCTCTTCAGTTAAATTACCTAGAGCGGAAGTAGTCTCATTCACTACTGCTTCAAGGGTTCTGGTTAACCTACGTATTAACTTACTATTCTGGACAGGGCCTATGAAGAAAAAGAAACCTTTATTGAAGTCTTGATATTGTTCTAGAGCAGTTTCAGTTTGATCGACAATTGGGGACTCAGTCTCCCTTCTATGTCTAACGTGTACTAGATGTGTGTTTCTGTGATAATCAGATGGGGCTAGGAAAACTGGTGGCAGTAGGAAGGCAATGTAACATGTTCCATCCCAATCGAGGGGCAGACGAACATATGCGGTCTGACCACAAACAAAATAAGAATGACGTGAGGCTTTGAAAATAGATTTCCCACTGTCACTATACTCGACAATAGTAGTACAATCACTATGTCCTACATGTGCGGAACCATTCTTTCTGACACATAATTCGCCTTTGACTGGTAGTACTGAAATAGCAGGCAAATCTGGAGTAGTATCGGACTGAACATTCAGGACCATGAAATTCGAGGAATAATTACCTAAATCATATACTTCATTTTCTAGATCTAACCCTGTTCTAAGGGAAAGACCTTGCTTGTCTGGGAAACATGTTCGATTCAAAAGGGACATATCAGTGGAGGATGACGTTAACGTGGACCATGCTCCACACGAACCATTATGTGAAAACGGATAGGGAAAGAGTGGCAGAACTCCCTTCGGTGTCTGGAAAGGGGGGAGTCGACCACACACCCAACAATTAGTGGCATTGCTGGTCTGGTGTGAATAGTGTAACATTCTGATAAATGTGTTATTACGCATAGCAAGACGATAGGATAGCTCGTGAGGAGGCAGATCACTGAATGTGTGCTCTACTGTAGCATTAGAAAACATATGTACATGTGAAATTGGAAAACATAAATGTAAAGCATAACTTATGCATGTAACCATAAGACTCAAAAATAATAAAAAGAATAGAACGATAATACATCTTTTAGAGTTTTGACTAACTCTCTCACTGTGTGGGTCTGTCTCATACATGTCAGGAACCTGTCTAACCGTTTCACCCAAGAGGGACTTAGACAATTAAACTGGCTGACTTATTTTACTAGACCGGAGTTTGGCTTTATACTCCTGCTGCGGAGTTTTCTCTAACAGGGGAAGTTTGAATTCAGAGTCTGTCTTTGGGCAGTCCTTAAGAATAGGGCAGTCTTTGATAAATGTCTTTTGTCGCACTCCATGGAATTTCTTGATGTGACTGGTATGCACCCAGCCTTTGCGACCCTCAAGCTTGACGGCAGTCCTTGTGGTCAATAACACCAGCCGGGGCTCCTTCCAACGGGGCTCCAGCGGACTTGAACGATCGAAGTTGCGCACCAGGACGAATTCTCCCGGAACGACTTCATGCGGTTTCACCTCAGTGTTGTCTGGAAATGCAGCGGCAACCTGTGAACGACAAGAGTGTAGGGCAGACATCAAGGAAGCTAGGTAATCTGTCAACATATTACTGGAAACGTCTGTAATCTTTCGGGGCATAGGTGTACCCCACATATTAGGAGGACGGCCGAATACGACCTCGTACGGGGACAGACCTGATCTAGAGTGTGCAACCATTCTCATATAAAAAAGGGCAACTGGCAGTGCTACCAACCAATCTACACCTTTTTCTGTACATACTTTGGCAATGCGGATTTTCAAAGTCTGGTTATGTCTCTCTACGAGACCGGCTGCTTCAGGATGGCGTACACAATGGAACTTCCACTGGTACCCTAACAGAAGGGAAACTTGTTTCATGAGTTCAGATGAGAATGGCTGGCCGTTATCTGAATACACGACCCTAGGTAGTCCATAGCGGGGAAAGTACTCACGAACCAACTGCCTGGCAGTGGTCGCAGCTGTGTAATCTGGAACTGGATATGCTTCTGTCCACCTGGACAAAGCGCATACAACTACGAGGACATACTTGAAACCTCGACATCGCTCCATCTGAATATAATCCATTTGGAGGACTTCAAAAGGGTGGTCAGGAGGTTGGAATCCACCTTGTTCCACCGGGACACTTTTACCTGGATTGAACTGACAACATATCATACAGGTACGTACTTTCTGTTTGGCGGCTGCTCGTAAATGCTTGTTGAACCAAAGGTTCTGGATACTGTCTAACATAGCTTTTTCTCCTAAATGTGCTGGACTATGTGCGGTATTAATAATGACTTGAACCATAGAGTCGGGGAGAAACCATGTGGCTTTTCCCTTCGTCAACCATCCTTGATCTGTCTGGACCCCTCCTTGTTCGGACCATTTCTTGATTTCTTCGGGAGTAGCATGTAACTGTATGTCTATGACATCTTGTGTAGGGTCCTTAACTGTCATACAAGTAGTCTGATCTGGAGTGAGTGTCTGTGCCGTGTTAACTGGAATGTCTGGAATCTGGGCTGTGAGCTTGGCTGTTCGATCTGCTAGATCGTTACCTTGGGAAATGATGTCAGTGACTTTCGTATGTGCCTTGCACTTCATGATAGCGATAGCTGTCGGTAAATGTATTGCATCTAACAGAGCTTGGATGAGGAGACCATGCTGGATCTTGGTTCCATGAGAAGTCATGAAACCTCGTTCTTGCCAGAGCACTCCAAAGTCGTGTACGACTCCGAATGCATAACGTGAATCTGTGTATATATTTACTTTCAGGTTCTTGGCACGTATGCAGGCTTGGGTCAGAGCGACGAGCTCTGCTGCTTGAGCAGACAGGGTGTCTATACGATGTGTTTCTATAACTTCGGTGTCAGTAGTCACTGCATACGCGGCTACTAGTTCTCCTGTACTTGTCCTCATACATGAACCATCCACATAAAGTGTCAGGTCGGGATCAGGTAATGCAATATCTGTCAGGTCTTGTCTTGGTTTTGTCATGATGTTAACAACTTCCACACAGTCATGTGTGGCAGGATTTGAAGTAACTGACGGTAACAGTGTAGCTGGATTTAGAATGCTGCAGCGTCGGATTTCTATGTGTGGCTGAAACAGTGTCAGTTCATAACCTGTTAAACGTGCAATTGTCAAGTGCTGCGTCTGTGTTCGGTTTAAAAGAACTTCCACGGAGTGTGGAACTTGTACTGTCAGGGAGTGTCCTAACACTATGGAATCACTTTGTCTGATAGCTAGAGCTGTGGCTGCAACTGACTTGAGGCACGCAGGCAGAGCCTGGGCCACTGGATCTAATGTGCTAGAAAAATAAGCACAGGGCTTGTATTGTCCTGCTTGATCTTGTGTGAGAACAGATAATGCAGTACCATCACGTTCTGTGACAAAAAGTGTAAAAGGCTTACTGTAGTTTGGTGTTGCTAGAACAGGTGCTTGGCATAAAGCTTTCTTTAACTCATTAAAAACAAGTGTATGTTCCTGGGTCCAAGGGAGGACAGTCGATACGGCTGCCTCCTGTGTCGTTAACTGTATCAGTGGCTTGGCTAGAAATGCGTACTGAGGAATCCATTGTCTGCAGTAAGAAGTGAGGCCGATAAAAGCTCGTACCTCCTTCTGTGTCTTGGGTTGTGGAAGACGTGCTATTAACTGGATACGGTCAGGTGTCAACTGAAAAGAAACTGGCTATCTGGATGAATGGGGACACTGAAAAATGCGTTCTTGAGATCGATAACTGTAAAGAATGTGGCTTCAGAATCAATGGCAGTCAATAGTGAGGAAATATCAGGGACTACTGGGTACTGGGGTATGATACACTTATTAAGTTCTCGAAGGTCAATCACTATTTTATTTATTTATTTTAAGTATTTGTAAAGCGCAGCTGATACCTTGCAGGCTTCCTGGCGCTGGGGAATACTAATCGATATACTGGAGGTGCATTTGGATCAGTACGTTTCAGGACTGGAATGATAGGAGAATTACATACATTGGAGTCAGTTTCTACAACCACTCCTTGGGCAATAAGCTCGTCAATAATTTTGGATAAGGCTGCTACAGCCTCAGGTGGCAATTTGTACTGTCTGATTCGTGGTAAAACAACACCTTGCTTTAGAGTCACACGATGGGGTGTGATATGCATACAACCTACATCAGTTGGACCTTTCGCCCATAAATGCTGTGGTACATTCAATAATCTTGGATCAAAATCACGTAATACATAATGGCCTTTGAAGTCTCTCAAGAACAGGCGGACCCCCTCTGGGGAACAACAAATTACTGCTCCTAATTCTTTCAATGTCTTAATGCCTAACAAATTTTCTGGACAAGATTTCGTGAGTAACAAATCTGTAGTTCGGGACAATGGACCAACTTCTAGAGTAACTGGTTTCGATATTTCATTAACAATAGGCTTTCCTGAAAATCCAAGGGAAACATTTCTAGAGCCTGAGAGTGGAGCCCCTGGAACCTCGTCATGACTGATGGTAGTCCTACTTGCCCCTGTATCAATCAGAAACTTTCTGTCTTTCCCTAATACTTGACTGTGTACATAGGGACCCTCTTGATCTACAGGTATCTCGATGAGAGGCAAGCCTACCTCCCTCTCTAGGCTGTTTCATGAATATGGCTGATAATCTGGATACTCTGTCTGTGCATACTGGTACATCTGCTGTGTAACATGCTGTGTTGCAGCGATAGGCTGCGGTGCTGTAACTGTCTGTTGTGCATTCTGTGGTGGCTGGGAAGTCTGTGAAACTTGTTCTTGTCTAGGCGGACGTGGTCTTTCTTTTGTCTTACCAGTAGCTATGTTGTGTTTCAGAACTGCACATTCGTTTATAAAATGACCTGGCTGTTTACAGTAATTGCAGGTCCCTTTAACGGGAACTGAAGAATGACTGGCTTGATTCGGACCCCTCTTCTGACTGTCTTGTGGAACAGATTGTGCAACTAATACTTTCATTTTCGTGTCTTTCATACGTCTCCTTTCGTGTTCCTGCTCTTCCCTGATTCTGTTCTGGTGATACTGGAGCATTTGAAGCATCTGTGACGGAGTATTAGCTTGCCAGGTGCTTTCGACTTTCAATACTCTATTTTTAACTTGTGGACTTGAATTCTCGACTAGTTTGGTAACAAAAAGATGAGGGTACGATTCACTACTTGTTTTCAGACCACTATTAATAATAAAACATTTCTCAAATCTAGAATAAAAATCACTAGTATCTTCGTCTTGTTTCTGTTTACAGGCTGAGATGGCATCCCAATCTTCCTTTTTCGTGGCTAGTAATCTTGGCAAGACTTGTATTAACAGTTCGGGCAAAGCTTTAGCTTTATCCCCAAGACCGGTACCTGGTACTCGTGAATTATCTTCAGCTTCTAGAGCTGTCCAATCTATCTTTTTCTCTCCCACCTCCCATTCTTTTTCTTTGAGTTTTTCATATATGCCCGCGGGCAACAGGACCTTTAGCATTTTAATGATATCAGGATACGTGTATTCTCCCATACGGAGCATGTCTTTTAATTCACGGTGGAACCCTGCTGGATCTTTATCGTGACAGGGAATTAGCTTTTTCATCTCTAAGAGTTCCATTTTTGTGATGGGGGTGTAAACAAATACTCGTTCTAGATCACCACCCGCTGTCCTAACTGGATGTACTTCTCGTAACGGATTCTGTCTGTCTATGTAGAATGATTTACTTTCTGGGGGTGAGACGTGAACAAAATGTGGATTCAGAAACGTTCGGTATTTGTGGCGCTGTTCTAGAATGACACTAATTAAATCAGTACCTAGACCTCTCCATCTGTACTGGAGTAACTCGTTCAAGACATCATGTAGTGGACCTGGATCAGAATGCTGTTCCTCATACAGGGTAATGAGGTGCTGGATCATATACATACCTACCAGTCGCTGCTCGGCTGGGGGCAGTTTCAGAAACATCTGTGCCACTATTTCGTCTGGAAAAGTGGTAGAATCAGTAGTCCACCGGACTGCTGATCGGGCTAGTTCTTGTTCATGCATTGTACTGAGCTCACTATAACCTATTAGTGATTTCAGGATTTTATCGGTAGCTTGGAATACTTGCTCAAGAGAACACTGTTCTGGTGCTGGAGGAGGAAAAACTTTCTTGTGATCTAGGCGTGAATGTCGGTCGGAAAGTCTAGTTCTACCTACATACGCTATTCTGGAGGGATTCTCGTCGTCTACCTCTTCAGTAGAAGAGTCATTCTCTTTCTCAGTTGCTTGTTTTGCTTCTCGTTTCTCGTGTAACTTTATTATTTCCCTACGAATTTTCTTGTACATACTCTCTATACAATTTTGCGTCTTGTGTCTTCCCTCGGCTATATGGTCACTCCACCTGGTCAGGACTTTCATTTCTTCTTGATCTTTTTCCGGATAATCCTGTTCTCTTATTAAACAATTAATTAAAAACTTTAAAAGCATGAGCTGAGTCTCGACTTTTCTTTGAGCCATGGCGTCGCGAACACTTTCTGGATTCACTCCTGTACGGATAAAACGATATATTCTGTCTAGATGTTCTCTCATGTCAGGCAGGGTGTCCAAATAGTCGGTCACCCGTCTTAAACGTAATGAATATATGACCATAGTACCATCGCCTGGAACTGGATCATAACGACATTCGGTAAGTGCTCGCTTGATATCTGTGAATGTATGAACTTTTGGCGTACGCTGTAACGCTAGTTCATGTAGCGTCATACGTCTGTGTTGAGGCGGGGTACCAGGAGAATCTCCCCCCGCGGCTCCCAAACTAGAATCTTCGGTGGATACTGTACGTGCTGGTAGAGTGACTGACGAAACGGGTACATTTACTGTGGGCTGGGCCGGGGGTGCTGTAACAGATGCTGCAACAGGTGCTGTAACGTGAACTGTACCCACGGCCCTGGTGGCTGGAGGAACAGGAATTACATTATTTACGGGAGCAGGCGGAACATGATTTGCATATCCTGGGACTGTATCGTCCAAATAGGACGAGAGAAAAATATCAGCTGTGGTCGGTTTGTGACGTAACTTAATCGGGACCAATGGCGGCGGAAAATTACATGGTGCTTCCGGGGTTCCTCTTGGCAAGCCCTCGGCAAGAAGAGGATACATACCCTTAATAAGGGCATTTCTCTGTCTGTCTGACTGTTCTGCTTTAACTCGTTCACCTACTTCGATTAATTCCCTTTCTTGGGCTCTTTCTGAGGATTCCCTACTTAATTCTGTTTTTCTGAGTTCTTTTTCGGTTCTTTTATGAGATTCTTTGCGCCATAACTCGATGGCATCTTTCTGGGACTGTCTGGCTTTCTTTTTCCATAATGCTTCTTCTACTCGCATGATGCACTCGGCATCCCATGTACCTGATATGGGCCATCTATATTTCTCTTCCAACTCCTTGGTATAGTCCACCCATAAGTCTAGATATAATATGGCACCTAAGCCATGCTTATGATACATAAAATGACCGGGACTGTCCCTAGGCGGGACAGGAACTGCTTCCTCGAGTAACCCTTTTCTGGTCTTTAACTGACGTAACTTGGAGAACAGAGGCATTCTATACTTGAATCCGAACACAATACAATACACGATAAACACAATAATAAATAGAAAAACAAATCACTCATACCACGACATTGAAAACATATTAAATAACATTTAGAATAACAGTTCGGACAGAATATTACCTGGTATACTGAAAACAGAACACATGTATTTCTCGAGAACGAAACTTACTAGAATTACTGGATGCACTGCTGAAACAGTACAGAACATACCGGTCCCATAAAGAGACACGTCAGGACCCGTGTCCACCTAAGTGAACACTTCAGACTGGATCTGTGTACCCAAACCCACTGGACCAGAGACAAATTAATTGACCCTGTCTAGATACTACCCCAGCAACGGTACTCACCGGGCAGCAAGAACGGAAGGCCTCGGACTGGACTGGACTGCTACGACGTCGGACTACGAACTTCGGACTTCAGTTACAGGTGGGCCTCCGGATACCTCGGACCTTGTACTCTCGGCTTGGGCTCTGGTCGGGACTCGCCGCGTTCCTCACCGCCTCGTCTGGATGCTGGACCGCAACCTCCGTCTCCTCCGTGGGCCTGAGGGATACTTGAAGCAGAAATATCTGCCGGTGCGCAGTAGAGTTCCGTCACGGCTGCAGAGGGTCACGGGGCCTGCGTGGCTTCGCCGGCGCGTGGGGAAAGGGCAAGTCCCTGTTCGGGCGCCAATATGTGGTAAATAAATAATTAATTACCGGTACTATTTTTGAATACATTGAATAAAACAGATAGCTCAATAAATAAGAGACAGGATTCGAGGTATCTGAGTCTAACAGGCTTTAATCAGGCATAAGGGAAGGGACAGGAACGGGATAGCCTGCACGGAAATAGAATGGATGGCAGCTGCCAGGGAATGGGAATGGCATGGGGGCTTTCAGTAACAGTACACAGTATATATATACTAAAACAATTACATTACATTCAATACAGTAGGCGTAACTCGTAGCAGTCGCGAAAGATAAGGACAAAATGGGTGTAACAAGAAGGCGTGTACAGGGCGTATACATAGACATGTGGTATGAAACGTCACAGAAATGTCATGAGTGGGCGGAAACATGGAGGGGGCTACCTGAGAGCAGCTGGGACCTTTAACCTAGTGGTGCGCGCAAACGGGCAATGACGTGTTACCAGGAAGAACTGGGGCTATGACTTCTGCGCTAGAAGAGGAGACTGAAGTCTGTGGGGTCAGTACGACATGTACCTATAGCATATCTGGTATCTTGTGTTTGGAGTACATGTTGATAGAATCCAAAAGTTATCAGGGCAAAGGCTACTTGACACTAAGACTGGTGCATGCATAATTCTACATGTATTGCGTGTGCTAGGAATATTCTATGAATATTAATACAGTATTTCTCTTACATGGAGACAGAAAGACTAGACCATGGCTGAAACTATTGATGCGATTCAGTAGCTTAGGAATGCAGAGAAGGAGGGCTGGACTGATAACTAGAAGCATAACATACTCTTGGCAGACTGGGAGGCAGAGCCAGGCCGGGCCCTGTGAGGCAGTAAGTAAGTGAAGGGTCAGGGATGCAGGTGGGGGCTGTATCGCTCCTCGGAGTGGGTTCAGAAGACTGGAGCTGAATCTGGTGTCCGGGCCCTTTTGAGGCCTAGGAACGGGGACAATTCAATGAATTAACGTGCACACTGTATAATGTGGCAACATAGGCCTAATACTCGTTGCTTTCACGAGAACTGGAAACTGGCGTACTAGAGTTGGACACAACTATGATTGCGTCTTTAATCGATCATAAGGAGATACATGCATATCGATCATGCACATATAACATAGGGTGGGGAACACGTAGGCACATATAACATGGCAAAATGTACTTTTCCACACCACCACAAAAATGTCTATTAAAGCAGCATATTGGCAGAAAGTGGATGTCAATGCTGTGTGCAACAGCAGAGTCACTCTGACCCTTGATTTTATGAATTTCAAAATGTTCCCCAGTTATGAGGGAGCAATTGATGAGATCACACTGTTATATTTCATATCGGTACCCTAATATAGGTCCGAGGAACATCTTACACTTTCCCTACATCATCTCCCCTTCATTTCACATGAATGAGCCTTATAAGGACATAACTCCTAATAAGGACAGAATGTCCTATAGGGACATAACGCCTTATAAGGACTGACGCCTTTTATGGACTAAACCTTTCACCCAGTTCCATGCAGAGGGAGGGATCACATGGTAGGTTGAGTACTCATCCTACCCAATGTGATTATTGTACAATGCTGGAGCTTGGGCTACTGCCCACACCCGTACATATGTATGTTTAAGGTGAACGGGAACATGGTTGGAAGTACACTCAATTACGAATGCAGGTGGCCAAGCTTGTTCTGCTAACAGGATGTCATATCCAGATGATAAGTTCTTCCAAAAAAGACCTTTTACTTTCCTGGGTTTGTCCCCCTCCATCCGGAGTGTTATTTCGTGAAATGCCCGGTGCCCGCTCTGGCCAGTCCGGCCCTGACTGAGACCCCCTTAAAGATCCACTAGCTTTGCATAGAGCCCAACATTTTCAGTGGTTCACACATGTAAGAATAATGCTTAACAAGTTGGGTTTAGAAGGGGTTGGAAGAGTTTTGTGTCGACCCAGGAAGTATTGCTCTGTGTTGGCAATCTTACGACCTTTTTATGAACTCTACTGTTTTAAATTTATTTGCACTGACACTTTATATGAATCATAATTTGTTCCTTCCTCTCTTCAAAAAGGAATGTGCGACACTGTGAGAATAAGAGATGCTGTTATTACCCTTATCATTGTATATAGTTCATGGGTCAGTATCTTGGTTCGACTGGAGAGAAAAGAGGTGATTAATGTAAGATGTATGGATGTATGAAATTAAAATGTGCAACAACTGTTTTTAACAAATTTGTATTGTTTGTTTATGATCTGTTTTTTTATCAAAATTAAGCTACTATGATGATGATGATAATAATTCTCAACATAAAGTGGGAAAAGTAAGAATTGTTCCTATCATAATAAGAGATGCAATGCCTGATGAACTGGAGAAGTTAAACAACAATGACATCATTGAAGAGGGGAATTGCATGGAGTGGTTGGCACCAATAGAGACAGTACACAAGCCAACAGTGAGGTGAGATTACGTATAGATTTTTAGGAAACTAAATAAATGTACTGTAGTTGATCCTTATCCCCTGCTAAACATCATAGTGATGCTGTCCATGATGAGGGATGCAAAGTGGTTCTCTTCGCTGGATTTGATTTTGGCATACCACCAGATTAGTCTACATCCCCAGTCACAAGAGTTGCCATGTTTTATTACACCGTTTGGAATAGTTAAGAGTGTAAGGCTTCATTTCGAATTAATTTCTGTAGCTTCAGTCTTTTAGAGATCCTTGGAGAGGATAATAAGACATGTAAGTGGAGGAAAGGTGTTTAAGATGGTGCACTAGTATGTAGTAGAAGTGCCAAAGAACATGATTTGAGATTATGTGAGAGTCTTAAAAAATTGGAGGCAAGTAAGTGGGCTTACGATAAAAGCTAAAAAGTGCAGATTCAATTTAGCTGAAATAGAGTATCTAGACCACAAGATCATATCTACAGGTATTCGACCGAAGGAAGAAGTGCTTGATGCAAGATGTCTAGTCCCAGCAATAAGGATGAGTTGATTACATTTTTAGGCATGGCTGACTACTACAGCAAGTTCATTCCAAACTTTGTGAAGAAAAGTAAAAATATGAGAAGGTTATGAAAAAAAGTTCAGAATTTGTTTTGAGTAGGAGAAGGGTCCCAATCATTTTAGTTTTAAGCCAGGAGATGAACCTATAATAATTCTGTTGCAAAAATCTGGTGATGAAGAGAAAGCAATTTTGTTTTTTAACGAGGATTGAAGGGTGTCGAACATAATTCCTCAGTAATAGGGAAAGAAGCTTTAGCTTTGTCTAAGGCAGTGAGGAAGTTTAGGGAAATTATTTGGGAAAGTAAGTTTGAGGCAAAAACGGACCACACATTACTGAAAGGGGGTTTCACTTAGAAAGGAATTGATTCTAGCTGTAATGTCCCTTCAGGAATTTGACTTTTGTGAGAAATTGGGTGATTGGTTGATTACTCAAGTAACAACCACAATCTTTATCAGGATGAACATCTAAAGACACTAAATTAACATGTGCTAAATCCTCTGGTAGCTTGACACAATAGTAGTCAGGCTAAAGTTAGAGGTAAAGTGTAAAGTATTTATGCAGCACACAAACAGTAATAAAGTGAAAATAGAACACATTAAAATTAAAATTATGGAAAATAGTGTAAAATGTAATAAATAAAATGAGACCAAAATGACAAAAATCCAACCAATAGAATATTAAAGGTGTGAAAAATGGGGGTTACTAGTTGACTGGGGTGTGATCCCTGGTCAAGCAGCAACCACAATCCTTGTCAGGGTAAAAAACCAGCAAACCCCAAATTAACCCATGCTGGACCCCTGGTAGTTTGGCACAGAGCAGTCAGGCTTAAGTAGGAGGCAATGTGTAAGTATTTGTGCAACACTTCAAGCAGTAAAAACACCACAAATAAATGATCCCACACCAAGTTATAAAAGACCAAAATAACAAAAATCCAATTACTAGAACAGGAGTTATGAATTTTCAAATAATAAAGTGAAAAATGGCGTAAAAAAACATAAAGTGCCAACCGCAAATACCTGGTCCTGCTGGACAGGGTCAAAGTCAAAAGTTCAGGCTGCCCATAATGGAGCGCAAGCCGGATACAGTCCCACATTGGTCCTGCTGAACATTTACCTTCTCAGGTTTTGTGCTGTCATGTTGGAGAGGTCAGCGAGGAGCAATGATGGTTTTGCAGGAGGCTGTCAGTGTGGTGCGTGGGCGAGATGAAGCTTCATGTTGACGGTCCCCTGTGGTCAGTAGATGCTGCAATGCGAAGAGACATGCTTGCCACAGCTCCGTCTGGATTTCAGTGCGAGTGGCCCAGTCTCGATGTGAAAGGGCCCATTCGCGGTCACAAAGTGGCCAAAAGCTTGATTTAAGAGCCCATGAGCCGCACGGTGGGTCCAGGTCCTGAGAGACACCACTTGGGGTCAGGAATTCACTGCAGCTGGGTCCAGGTGCTGTTTGGGGAGCCTCTTATGACCCTGAGGCTCAGATCAGGACAGGAGGCCAGCAGACAAGCCATTGGATTCACTCTGGGGTCCTGGGTTCAAGATCAAGTTACAGGTCCAGTTCTTCTTCCCCAGGCAAGAGGGCAGCAGATCAGCACAGCAGGGCAGTAGCTCCTTCAGAGTTTCAGTCCGGCAGAGTGGCAGTCCTTTCAGCACCACAGCAGTCCTTTCTAACAGAGTACCCACAGGTCCAGAAGTGTACTGAAGAGTTTGTTTATGAAGTCCAATTTGAAGTGGGGAGAAGCTTCTAGAGGCATGCCTTTGAAGTGCACAGGTGCTCTGCCTCCCTTGCCCTAACTCCAGACTAACTACAGGGGGTATGCAGCCTTTTGTGTGGAGGCAGGACACAGGCTATTCAAGTGTAACCAGGGCTATGCTCAGTTCCTACCTCCCATCCTGCCAGTGATAGTCCATTCAGTCACACCTAAGCTCTCAATTGTGTGTGGCTGTCTAGGAGGAATATGCAAATCCCAACTGTCAGCTACACCCAGTCATGTGACCCAGGGACAAGTTGCAGGCACCAAATGCATAAGGAAAGAAAATAGCAACTTTCAAAAAATCTATTTTCCCAGAATTGCAATTTAAAATCCGACTTCGCCATAAATTAGGATTTTAAATTGTATTCCAGAGACACCATACATGAACTGGTTATCTCTTCCCATAAGGAAATTACACTTGTAAAATGTAAGAAGGCAGCTCCATTGTTATCCTATGGAAGAGGTAGGCCTTGCAGTAGTGATAAACAAATGTAAATATTTTTCACTACCAATTAATCAATCAGGGATTCTTTGAGTGCGTTACCCACCCGTGAGGGTCTCGAGGTGCTGGGGGGGAGGGGTTCAGCTCCGGTCAGAGGAAGAGCCAGGTCTTGAAGGCCTTCCTGAAAATGTGCAGGGTGGGGGCGCATCTGATGTCGATTGGCAGCTCGTTCCAGGTCTTTGGGACGATGTAGGAGAAGGTTCTGCCGCCCGTTCTTGTTCTGCGGATGTGCTTGGGTTTGGCGAGGGCGAGGTCGGCTGATCGGAGGTTCCTCTTGGGTACGTGGAAGGAGATTCTGTTGTTGAGATATTGGGTCCGGTGTTGTGGAGGCATTTGTAGGCATGGGTGAGTATCCTGAAAGTCTCTCTCTTCTCAACGGGGAGCCAGTGGAGGTTGTACAGGTGTTAGGTGATGTATTTATGTCGAGGGATGCAGAAGACGAGTGTGGCTCTGGTGTTCTGTACGGTCTGGAGTTTGCAGAGCAGAGACTTGTTGATCCCGGCATAGAGGGCATTTTCGTAGTCCAGTCTGCTAGTTATGAGTGCGTGGGTGACGGTCTTCCTTGATACGGGGGGATCCATTTGAAGGTGTTTCGGAGGGTGCGAAGGGTGTTAAAGCAGGTGGAGGCGACGGTGTTGACCTGTCGGGTCATGGAGAGGGTGGAGTCGAGTATGATGTTGAGGTTTCGGGCGTGGTCTGTGGGGGTAGTGGGGCCACCGAGGGCAGTAGGCCACCAGGTGTTGTCCCATGCAGAGGAGGAGTGTACGAGGACCTCTGTCTTCTCCGAGTCGAGCTTCAGGCAGCTGCTGCTCATCCAGGATGCGATGTCCTTCATTCCTTCCTGGAAGCTGGTGGTTTTGGGATCTTTGGTGAGGGAGAGGATGAGCTGGGTGTTGTCGGCGTAGGATACAATGCTGAGTTTGTGCTGTCTGACGATGGTGGCGAGGGGGGCCATGTAGATGTTGAAGAGCGTGGGGCTGAGCAATGATCCTTGGGGTACTCCACAGTTGATTTCCGTGGGTTCGGAGAGGAGGGGTGGCAGTCTGATTCTTTGGGTTCTGCTGGTGAGGAAGGAGCGGAGCCAGTTGAAGGCGGTTCCCTGTATGCCAGCATCATGGAGTCTGGTGGTGAGTGTGCGGTAGGAGATGGTGTCGAAGGCTGCAGAGAGGTCGAGTAGGATCAGGGCAGGGGTGTGTCCTTGGTCGAGGAGGGTGCGGATTTCGTCGATAGTGGTGAGTAGAGTGGTCTTGGTGCTGTGGTTGCTGCTGAATCCGGATTGGGAGGGGTCGAGGATGGAGTTTTCTTCGATGAATCTTGTTAGTTGATGTTGACGGTCTTCTCTGTGACTTTGGACGGGAAGGGGAGGAGGGAGATAGGTCAGTAGTTCTTGAGGTCCATGGGATCTGCTGAGGGCTTCTTTTGTAGGGGTCTGACTTCTGCGCGTTTCCAGTCATCAGGGAAGATGCCGGTTTCAAAGGTGGTTTTGATGGTGCGTTGTAGTTCCAGGGCAAGGGTGGGGAAGCTCGGTGGAAGATGTGTGGGGGGCAGGGATCTGTGGAGGCTCCTGAGTGGATGCCTTTCATGGTCGATGCGGTACCAGGACATGCACAACTTAAAAGTGCATGTCCTGCTTTTTAAATACATTGCACGCTGCCCTCTGGGGTGTCCACGGTCTATCCTAGGGGTGATATATGCATTAAAAGGGAAGGTTTGGGCCTAGCAAAATGTTTATTTTGGTAAGGCTAAAATGGCAGTTTAGACTGCACACACAGGCTACTCAATGGCAGGCCTGAGATATGTTTAAGTATTACTTAAGTGGGTGGCACAGCCAGTGCTGCAGGCCAACTAGTAGCATTTCATTTACAGGCCCTGGGCACACGGAGAGCCACTTAACTAGGGACATACAGGTGAATGTAATATGTTAATTGGGTATAAGCCAAGGTTACCACGTCCTAAGGCCAGCAAAAACAAATTCAGTAGAAACAAGAGGTCTGAAGGCAAAAGGTTAGGGGAAAACCAAGCGAAGGATGCCAGGTCTAGCGAAAGGTTTAAGAAAAAATATTGCCAAACTGTGGGTATCTGGTCGCGCTAGACTGGGACAAAGTCACACGTCCGGACTGACCGCAATGGAGAGCATGCCGGATACAGGGATCAGGTTAGTCCAGCTGAAAAAGTTACTTTCACAAAGTCTGGCGCACAGAGTTCAAAACTTAAGGATTTCACAGGAGGAGTACAACTGATGCCAGCCAAGTATCCATGACCTTGGGAGACACCTCTTAGTGATCAGGAACTCACTCCAGCAAAGGCCTGCAAGACACAGACAGGTCCAGTTGCAGGTTCAGGGAGGCCCACTTGCAGGTTTATGCAGAGCCAATTGCATCTGGTCAGCTGGGCGGTTGTAGGGAGGCCTCTGGATCTCGTTGTGTTCCTGTTGATCAGAACAGAAGGTCAGCCAACTGACTCTTGGAGTCCCTCCGGTAGCCCTGAGTTCAAGGAGATGGTCGTCTCTCCTTCAAGCATGAAAGTAGACCTCAAGCAGCAGGGCAGGAAGAACAAGGAGGGCCTCAAGCAGCAGGGCAGTCCTCTGCTAGCAGCACGACAGCCCACTGACATACAAGGCAGGACACGAGCAGCAGCGAAGTCCTCTGACAAGCAATACAGGCCTCAAGCAGCGCAGAAGACTTCTGCTGTACAAGGCAGTCCATCTGAAGAATTCCAGATGTCCAGGAGGGTACTGATGGGTTGGTCTGAGGATCCCGTATTTATATCCTGATAAAGCCTTTAAAGTAGGAGAAATTTCTTGGCCTTTCTACATCTGGGTCTGGAACTCTCCCCCTTCCCCTGCCCAAGTTCCAAGGGGTCTGACAATAGACTGGTGTCAAGTTCTTTAAGAGTGTGCTGGAGGCAGCCCCTTTGAAATGTAAGTAGGGCAAGAAACAGTTCTGCTCCTCCCATCCTGGCAAGATGGCCCTCTCCCAGATACATGCATAAAGAACAATTGATGGACAGAATGCTGCACAATGTCAAACATTCACCATAGTACAGAGATCTGGGCCTAAATCTGTTGTTTTTTGCTCCCCGCACCATTCCAGTTCAGACCCAGCCATATGCAAATCAGTCTTGACCCTGTTCCCCATGGGAACAGTCCAGCCCAAACTTCCAGGCCAGGTCCTCGCTGGATGGGAAACAAGCATCCTGGGACCGGTTTCAAGGCATCACCCCTCATCAGCCAGGCTTGCTTGACTCCAGTGGCATGGGGAGCACGGGATCAACGTCTGGGCATACCCGTCCAACTCGGGTGACAAATGCAAAAAGAACAATTGATGGACAGAATTGTTGTAATTCTATCTAGGACCCTAATTAATATTCCTGATTTATGCCCTTATGTGGTTATAATAAATAATATCCTTATAAAGGCATAAGAATCATATCCATATTTAGTCATAGCCCATGCTGTCCAAATTAAGCAAGGCTACTTCCCCAGGCTCCTAGAAAGTACAACGAGTTCTGTAAACAAACCAAACCTCCAGCAACCTGGGAATTCCCCATTGCTTTTGTTTTGATTTCATCCTAGAACTCCTGTGAGCACTCTAAGAACGGCCAGTTCTTAGTGACATCTTTATTGACGTCTTATGTCCAACCTTACGTCAAACCCCGCACCTTTCAGGTATAAATATACCAACGTTGCCTTAAGAAAACACACGGTGGTTTTAGAGCAGAGCGGCTATTTACTTGCCCGAGAGCCCAGCTGATGCGAGAGACCACGGACGCCGCCCCTCCCCTTTGACGCACTGAGAGAGGCGCTGTCTTTTCTCCTGCCGAGAAATCCAGCTCCGGTGTTTCCAGATACCCTCGCGGGTTACTGGGATATCGAGTCCTGAGAGAGAGATACCAGACCTCCTGCTTTCTATTACCCAGGTACGGAGCTGACTAAACCCTGAAAGAGAATTCTTGATTCAGATTCCTAGGCAAAACCAACTTAACTTAAACTGCTACTTACTTACTCCTTCCCACGTATTAGGCTTAGGTCAGGTACACCGGGGTAGGCATATTTAGAAGCACCAGTTGAGTACGTTAGTCAATGTATATTTGTATGTATATATTTTATCTATTTTAAGTATCATATGGCTAAGAAACCATATCAATGCTTTTACAGTATTATTTCATAATACTCCTTTTACTGTACGCACTTTACTTTATGCTAAGTATTGCAATTGTGGCAATTCATTTCTCTTGTATGAGAAAGAAGACTGCTCAATAAATAACACCTTTTATTAAAAAACGCCCGTCTCCCTTTTCTCTGCGCTCTGGTGAAACTAAATACGCACGATTGACTGAGTAAAATAGCTGTCTATTGTTTTCACACGACTCTAGAGGTACACTCTTATTCTGAGGGAGCAAAGTTGTCATGTTTTATGGTTGTCAGAAGCTAATCCCTTCTTGTCTATCCAGGGAAGTTAAACTCCTCCTTGTTTATTCGAGAAAGTTTCTAGTGACCTCTGAGCTAGCTGGCAAACCGTAAGTCTAATATAATCAGTAGAGACCTAGTCGACCTCAGTCCTACGTCTAAACTGCTGTTTATATTATTCCAATGCGCAGAGCCTATTGGGAATATAGGAACTACACTACATGGCGCCCAACGTTTGGTAAGGCGATAATCTAACGCAAGACAATAGAGTAACTCAGTCGTGCTTTTTCACACAGAACCCTTTTTCCCGTAAATACTCCAAAAGACGTCTGGAGTGGGTAAAAGGTTAAAATCCACCGGAACTTAGTAGGAAGAGATTCCTGTGTATAGTTTTTGGTTTAGTCAACGTTGAAGGATACAGTGTTCCAAAATATTGTGCACCTAATCGTTGTTTCCTTGAAACTTGATCTGCAACAAAAACCTTTCTGTTAGTAAAAATGTCGGAAAGTGAAGACGAAAGGGAGGCAGCTAGAATAGCAGCTCAACTCCTAGCGGATGACACAAGTCTCGGAGAAAACGACCCGAATGTTATAATCATTCCGGTAAATGTAAGGAAAACTATAACTATTAAACTTATAGAAAATGGACTGACATCAAGAGGTGGTATAGTCATATTCGTGATAGAGGCCCATGAATATCGGCAGACAGAGGTATTCTATTCATGGATAAACTTTCCAGCAGCAAACGCTGTAACACACGAATTCCACTATTACAAAATAGAGGAACCTCCGGATGAATACACTCTGTTCGAGGAGATTGAAATCCCACTAAATTACCAAGAGCACCTGCTCTAGTTTAAAGGCGCCCTAAAACATAAATATCACATCACCAGGCACAGTCCACTAGGTAGACCAGGAGCAACGTGGCCGGTTCTAGCCAGCTACACACCACACCCCGACATTGATACAATGACAGACCGGGAACTTTTAGCTCAGCTAAAACAGCTAATTCGAATACATAGACAATTAGTCCAATATGTAATGCGGACTTCAACAGTCCAACCAGCAATTATCATTCCACAGCTGACCCCTCATCAGAGGAGCACAAACAAAATTACACCACAGAACATACAATCCTGTCTTGGTAAAACACCCGCAAAACGGGAACAAATTCCATTCTGGTTAGCACAAAAAATCACTCAAATAGAGGCAATATTTCCTGATACTACACCTACTGAGAAACACAGAATTCTGACTATCTGTCTTCCAATGGGGATCGCACCACATGTGGAAGACTGTGACACTTGGGGCACAGTCTTTGCTTCTATTTACATAAAAACACATGGTGTTCCGTCCATGGCGGTAATACCAGATGTGCTAAGACAGATTCAAAATGAATACGGTCCAGAACCTGCTTTAACTCTGGGTATGAAATTACTGAAAGACTTCAAGCAGGTCTCGGCTATATTATTAGCCAACATAAAAGGAGAAGCAGCATTTGTGGCGATCCGCCAGAAATTGAAAGAAACAGATATAGCAGAACAGCCATTTGAACTTTCCAGAATGATAGAAAAATCCTATGAAGAACTAGGTAGAGAAAGTTTGGGTGGGAAACCAGTAAAACCCCAACTAACTGAAAATCCTGAAAAAATCTTTATTAAAAATAATCTGAATACTCCAAAAAAAAGTTGGGATGGAAATAAACAATCCACTCCCAAAGAAAAGATTCCAGTCCAGAGGAAGGTCTCCTCAACGAAGAGAAAGATCTCCTGACCGAGGAAACAAGTCTCCCCAGAGGGAGCCCTCTGAGAAAAGATACAACCTTAGAAATAGGGATAATTTGAAAAAACCTGATAGATATCAAGATATTGATACACGTCCCTCTCGATCTTTTCAGACTTCCTCACAGGAATCGGAAAGAAGAGGACGGTCAGAACACAAGGAAGAGCACGTCAAGTCCAAAGACAAGCAACCTGCTCATCAAAGTAAAAAATTACAATTTCCAAGAAAGAAGGTAGCCAGTATTAAAATAATTAAACATGCCGAGGATACTGAGGACACAACTGAAAAACGGAGAGTGGGCCCAGACAATGCTAGACAGCGCAGCAGAAGTGACAATAGCTCGCAAGATGTTGATGAATCTTCTGGAGACAGTGGACACGAATGAATACATTCAAGTGGAAACTGCAGATACCAGGGTTAGCGAACCTCATAAAATATACGAGATAACTTTACGTATAGAGGGAGATAAGACCAGGAAAGTAAGAGGTCTCTTTTGGGATAATCTTTCAAAAGGCTATGACATCCTTTTAGCTGAGAAAGACTGGCCACCAGAGTTTGTCAGGGAGTGCCCTCATGGCGAAGAAATGATTATGCCTGCCTTCTCAAATCATATTCCAATTCATAGAAAATATACTTATGCAAGAAAATGGGCAGTGGCCCAAGCTCCTGCATTATATAAAAATCATGTAGGATGGGATGAGGATTCTCCTCCTCACAAAATCCAGTTAAAATGTCAACCCACTGCACAAAGGCAGTACCCAATTAAGCAAGAAGCAAAAAAGCAAGTCAGGGAGATCTTAGATCAACTTGAATACCAAGGGGTGATTGAAACATGCACCTCTCAAATGAACAATCCTTTATTTCCTGTCTCCAAGCCAGATGATTCATATTGTCTAGTTTTGGACTACAGACACCTTAACTCATGTTGCAAAACATTTGCAGTACAAAACTCACACAGTGCAGCACTAATGAATAACATCATGCGCAAAAAATACAAAACAACATTAGACATCTCTAATGGATTCTTTTGTCAAAACATTGCACCTGAAAGCTGGTATTTGACTGCTTTCTCAATAATGGGGTCGCAGAAAAATTTCTGTTGACTCCCACAGGGATTCAAGAATAGCCCAGGATTATTCTCAGCAAGAGTAACAGAGTTACTGCAAATATATGATGATGAGGCATTATCCTATGTCAATGACATCTATCTCACAGACAATGACCTGGATACTCACTTGAAAAGAGTGAACACCATAATACTTGGGTTCGCAGCTGAGGGTTACAAATTCAACTTTAAAAAGTCATGAATTGCCCATCTAACTGTCCTGTTTTTAGGATATGAATTATCAAGTGAAGGCAAAAGCCTAGCAGACAACTTCTTAGAGAAGTGCGCTGTACTCCAAGCACCTAAAACGCTGAAGAACTTACAATCAATACTAGGTTTCCTGAATTTCGGAAGAACATACATTCTAAATTATGCAGAGAGGGTTAAACCTCTCTATGAATTAATAAAACCTGATTTTAAACCAATCAATTGGACTCAGAAACACACAGAAATTTTAAGATCATTGCAAACAGACATGTTAGCTAAAACAAAATTACAAACTCGCAAAAACATACGCAACCTTGTAATCCGAGTCATCCCAGGAAGATGCGGATTCACGTACCTAACCTCTAATGAGGGAGAAACGGTACCAATAGCATACAAAACACACTTGTAGACACAAGCTGAAAAGACATTCAGTCTTACAGAAAATATTGTAAATGCGGTTCAAACTGCTGTAGCAAAAGAAAGAGCCCAAGCACAAGGCAAAAGGATAACTGTTTTAACAGCAGAATCAGCCTTTGAGGCATTAACAAGCCCACGCAATTTGACTAAAGTGGCATTAGATCCAAAATGGATACAATGGGAAAATTCTCTTGCTGCAGAAGACGTGAAATACTATTTTGACCCGAAAATGAAAAAACTGAAAGATCTAATATATGAAAAAGGAATATCCTCTGTCAATCGAAATTCTGCCTCTCGAACAATACACATGTGTAATCTACATGGACAGATTTGCACAACACTACGATGTAGAGAAAAAATCCTACAACGCAGCGTGCGCGATTGTTAAAGGTCGCTGGCGCTTGGGTAAATTCAGATCGTTAATTACTAAAACTGAATCACTCAGAAACTGTTCAACTCAGCGAGCTGAAATAAGATCTTTAAAGATGGCGCTTGAAAATGCTGATCGCGAATTCCCCACACTAATAGTGTGCGATTCGCATTACTGCGTCAAATCTTACAACAATGACTTGCAGAACTGGGTTCAAAACGATTACAAAGATGACACAGGTGCCACAATAAAGCATAAAAAGCTCTGGGAACAAGTAGTTCTTTTACAGAAAGAACTACAAAAGACTCACGTGATCCATACACTGAGTCATCAACGTGATGGCGTTCACGTTGCAGGGAATTCATTGGCTCACAGAGCCGCAGCGGAAGCAGCTCAACCGGCTTCCGTAGCCACAAAAAAGCGTTCAGAAAAATACATAGACGGGGAAACCATGCTGGCGGTAAAAACGTCTTCAAAAGGCGACTGTGCAGCACTGCCCTTGACTAGCCACTCAATTATACATACATAATTGATGCAAACTCCGTTCCTTTTGCTCGAATCCCTGGAGTGGGGGATAGAGTAATTCCAAACACGAACAGGAGAATCTTCTTGATTCAAGAAGCACATATGGGATTAGGTCTAAGGCACCAGGAGATCTTGACATCTCTGAAAGAATTACAATCAGAATACTGGTGGCCGGGGATGAGCCTGCAAAACTACAAATTTGCAATGGGCTGTCCAGACTGCAACAGAGATCGCAGTCGCGAACCGACCGGAGTAATTCCAGGACCCTTCTTTTAGAAAGCATAAGGCTATCTATACGCAGAAATCCAATAGGAGAAATGCATCCCATTTATGTTTAAGACCAGATTCACTTAAAATGTAGACACCAGCGCTCGGCTGACGCCAGAACTGTTATAAAAGATTTGCGAGTCCATATCAGCACATACGCAATTGCCGTGCTGCATTCTGACCAGGGTCCTGCTTTTAGCTCTCGAGCTTATAAGGAGGCCATGACCAGCATGGGCATTGAATTGCAGTACTCTTGTCCCTTCCATCCTGAGGGAAATGGGGTAGTGGAAAGAAAAAAACGTGACATAAAGCAATCTATAACGGCGAGGGTATTAGGTTCGGGTGATGGGTGGGTCCAACATTTAACAAGTGTCCAACGTAGTCTTAATAACCTGCCAAGAAATTCTCTGAAAGGTTTCAGTCCGTACGAACTATTGTTCGGGACTAGAATGCATATTCAGGACCTTGATAGTCAGACTTCAGTGGTAGAAGAAAAATGCTTTGATGTCAAAGATCGTTTTGCTATTTTACAGGACTTAAATGAAACAAGAAAAGGCCTGAGCAACGTAAAGTTAAAACAGCAGCCAACAGCCACTGAATATAAACCACATGTCCCAGCAAGGCCTGTCTGGATTCCAAAGATTGGGGATCTGGTCAGAGAGAAGATCGCGGTGAAGAAGGAATTTGGGCCTTCTTACAGAAAAGCAGTACCTGTCTTAGCTGTCAGCGGAACAAGATCAGTTGTACTACCGCCCCTTGCTGGTAAAAAGGAGAACCGAGTTGTATCCATCGACCTGGTAAAACCACAATCATGTGGCCAATAATAAGTAGTAAGCCCAGTGGACTCCCAAGAAATAGCAGAGTACCAAAATTTGCTACAATACAAGAGGTTCAAACTGAGAGACTAATCACATTTGATAAACCTGCAGTGAATAAGAAAGGACTATGCAACAATGCCATGGAACTTGTGCCTCTTGAAACCCAAATTGCAACAGTTCGTCAAGAAACACCAGTCTACAACGATGTAGCCTCAGACTAAGCTAGTGAAACAAAGAAAAATCCAAAAGCAACTGAAAATGCGGAAGCAATTCCAACAATTGACAGAACTGCATCTGGCTACTTCATCAATTTCGATAACTTTTCTGAAGATCCAAGCGAACCGGAAGAAACGCCAGCAATAAAAACTTTTAAAGACAAAGTAACTGAACTCCTTCATCAACTGAAAGAAACCTACCTGATTTCTCCATGGATTGAATTTCGGATTGTGTTAGGTGTACTTTTCCTCCTGCTTTGGCTCATCATGATTCTTTGTTTGGGAAAAATCATTGAAGGAAAATACAGTACAATGGACACAGCAAGTCAGAACATCAACTTGGTCCTAAAGCCTCACAAGTCATCTCACATCGAGAAAAGAGAACTATCATCAGTGAATGTCACAGCCAATCTAATACCCGGTGGGGTAGCATGGGACAAAACGGATTATGAAATCTATGACCCGGTTGAGCTCTTGAAATATCCACATCAGTTCAAGGTTTCATTAAGTGACTTTGTAAAACAGAGTACATTCTCTCATGATTGGGACTTTGAAAATATAAATAATATGATGTCAGATTTAGTAATGTCAGCAAAATTTACAGGACATGATTACTTACAGGGTTCATCAAATTATGAAGAAATGTATTGTTATAATCACTTTGCACATCACTATTTGCATAAATCTGCTCAACCTAGAAATGTTTTTAATTATAATCAATGGGAACATTGTGCAACTCCACCGAAAAGCAGTTCGAAAACATTTTATGAGAAATTCCCATACTTCTCAGGGTTTAACACAAGTGATGCAGAAACGTTTTATTTTAAAATGTTAAATAAGACAGGAATGAAAACAATGTTGACAAATACTAAATTGATTTATTCTGAAACATTTTATGAAAAAATGAATACATTCGGTTTTGATTTCTGGAAGAACAACATTGAAACAAAAACCATCTGGGGTACAAAAGATTGGCAGGTACAAGGTTTAGAAGCATTATTTCGAGCCTGCATGATCCTAGAACAAATAATATTCTTGAATGACACCATTCAACAAACAACCTGTCTTGGCCTAGCCAAAATTAAAGACTTAAACAAACCGTCTATTCCAAAGCCCATACCTGATGATAATAGCACTACAGACATGGATATAGGCGTACCTAAAATTTTAAACCAGAACAGAACACATCCTGATTGGAAAAAATGGTTGATCTGGCCCACAGACACAAATAACTGTCAAGATAGATTCCTGAACAAAATACAGGGGTTAAAAATGACAAGGCCAGACCCAAGATACTTCCAGAGACAACATCCAGGGATAGACACAACATACAGTGTAGGGAAACTCTGCCTCGAATGGCTACAGAAATCCACACTGGCTGAAATTAAGCAACACTTGACTTTACTTAAAGACGGTGCTGACTTGCGTGATTTCATAATGGGACCACGCAAACAGCGTCAAAAACGTTTCTTAGCGGCCGGTATATACGCTGCGTACAACGAAGCTTGGAAAGTATTGCAAATTGAAACAGCAGAAAAAATACGAGAAATTGATCGTATTAATTTGGAAAAATCACTTTCTGTTGTGGACAATGGGTTAATGACTCTGTCCTCCAGAATATATTCACTGGACAGTATTGTATCATCTGCTATTGATATAATAGAGCAGGACTTACTAATGTTACAACACGGTCAGTCCCAATAGCGTTCTATTGTACAGCTTGGCTGGACGTTGCAAAATCTGCGTTCAGGCTACGTACCATGGAGTTTAATCAACACAACGTCTTTATACTCTATCTTTAACCTTACTGATAAACAAATCAGTTTGGCACAAAAAGGAGCAGACTATACGATTCTGAGCATTGAAAACTTGAGAGATTACCATTGACAATGTCAGAAAGACCTGTCATTGAATGGATAATACACGGAATAATCACAATTCCGATTACAACTTTCCAATTTAAATACTGCCAAGAGTATATACCAGCGGGCCAATATGAAAGGTTGGGTAAAGGGTACATCAAGTCATCATGGAAATTACCTTATACACACACATGCTACAGTGAAAAGAAAAAGAATGTATTTCTTAGTGGTAACAAATGTAAAAGATCACTGAGCGGTACACTTCTTTGTGAAGGCATTAACTTACACGGCGCCTGCGATGGGTATTCAAATAACCTTTCATGTCACCTGCACGGCACTCCTACAACACATATAGAGCCATTCTTTAGACAACTTTCTAACTGGAGTTATATTCTAATAAATGACCACAGCTGTTGTGGCATGGTGCCAGGAAAAGCCTATCTCGTCAGCGTGAGTTCCATGGTCACTTGCTGTATGCAAGTATTGTATCCAAACAGCACTCCTGATACGGAGGCAACAATTTGGCCTTCTTTGAATATCTCTTCTATTCGAATTGATACTTTAAGCAGAATAAAGTCTGCTCTTTTACAGACAATTGTGCCCTTAACGTCATCAAAAGAAACGTATGATCTACAAGTCGCAAGGACAACGGCAGAGATACATACCCTTTTATCAACAAATTGCCCCGTGCATTTCGTAGAAATGCTAAGTCAAATCCTAAATATGTCAGATACCAGTGGTATCCCACATATATTTAAGACAATTTTTTCGGGACTGTTAACACCCTTCGAAACAGTTCTGGGCATTTTTCCTAATTTTGTCCATTCTGTCTTTGGCGACCTGCCTCTAATTTTGGGACTTGTAGCAGGAATTTTATTTTTGATTCTTCTGCTCCGTTATGGCAAGCCAAGTCACAGACAAGACTCCAGCAACGATGGAAGAATCGATCCTAGCTATACGCTATCGGGACCGCATAACTAAAGTCCTTGGATTAGCCCGACTAAGAGATCTGAATATGACCTGGTTTCTTTCATTCAGACCCATCTGGCAGAATTGCATCTTACCTGTGCTTCGATGTATGCTATGCGGAGAAGAATGTGTGTTGGACGTCTGTCTTACACTACCATCAGCAGTACCATTGGATACAGATACTTTGCTAAGTCCTGTAACGGCTCATGCATCGTGTTGTCCCCAGCGGCTACCCATTCTGATGACGGCATTCGTTGAGACTTCACCACTACCATTAGGTGGCAGTGAAGTACGAGGTGAGATCAGCATCACCCAGGTACAACCTTCTATGAGCATTGCTGATCCTGACATCGATGATAGCAATCATACTCACGACTGTACTGTTGCGGCATTTTCAAACTTGGTCGAACTTTCACCTGAAGCCGTAGACCAATTTTTTGAGAGTCTGTCTGAAATGATGTTCTCCCCTGAACAGAAAGAATAACTTTTTTAAGCAACGAGCACACAGCGTTCCCTGAACTCTGAATTCGGCCTTCAGCTTTGATAAACAAAAGCTACTGAAAACATTTGGAACTATTTTTTTTCCCCCTGAAAGCGAAATTATTTTTTTTCCCTTCCAAAATATTTCTGCCACATGTACTCTGCTTAAAGTAGAACTATTCTTAGAGAACAGAGCTTCTATTTTAGTAACTCTACAGACAATATATTGCCCCAGCCTCTAGCATATATACATAATTTGTATTATTGTGTGATGGAATGGTCTCGACCTTCTTTTCTGTATTAAGAGCCATTTCATGTGTAAATTTTCGCAATTCATTCAGCTGATATATATATGCATTTTTTAACTCAATGATACCACTGCTTGAAAAGGGTACAGTACCAATACTCATTTTCGTGTATTACCATATACCGTTATATATGCAAATTTATGTATTTTGGGGTGGGTTGGAAAACACATGCACCATTTTATGTTTACTGTTGCTTAGTTTTAAGTAATGAGGGACATTAGATCGTGGAGTGGGTGTTGTAATTCTATCTAGGACCCTAATTAATATTCCTGATTTATGCCCTTATGTGGTTACAATAAATAATATCCTTATAAAGGCATAAGAATCATATCCATATTTAGTCATAGCCCATGCTGTCTAAATTAAGCAAGGCTACTTCCCCAGGCTCCTAGAAAGTACAACGAGTTCTGTAAACAAACCAAACCTCCAGCAACCTGGGAATTCCCCATTGCTTTTGTTTTGATTTCGTCCTAGAACTCCTGTGAGCACTCTAAGAACGGCCAGTTCTTAGTGACATCTTTATTGACGTCTTATGTACAACCCTATGTCAAACCCGGCACCTTTCAGGTATAAATATACCAACGTTGCCTTAAGCAAACACACAGTGGTTTTGGAGCAGAGCGGCTATCTACTTGCCCGAGAGCCCAGCTGATGCGAGAGCCCACGGACGCCACCCCTCCCCTTTGACGCACTGAGAGAGACGCTGTCTTTTCTCCTGCCGAGAAATCCAGCTCCAGTTTTTCCAGATACCCTCGTGGGTTACTGGGATATCGAGTCCTGAGAGAGAGATACCAGACCTCCTGCTTTCTATTACCCAGGTACAGAGCTGACTAAACCCTGAAAGAGAATTCTTGATTCAGATTCCTTGGCAAAACCAACTTAACTTAAACTGCTACTTACTTACTCCTTCCCACGTATTAGGCTTAGGTCAGGTACACCGGGGTAGGCGTATTTAGAAGCACCAGTTGAGTACGTTAGTCAATGTATATTTGTATGTATATATTTTATCTATTTTAAGTATCATATGGCTAAGAAACCATATCAATGCTTTTACAGTATTATTTCATAATACTCCTTTTACTGTACGCACTTTACTTTATGCTAAGTATTGCAATTGTGGCAATTCATTTCTCTTGTATGAGAAAGAAGACTGCTCAATAAATAACACCTTTTATTGAAAACGCCCGTCTCTCTTTTCTCTGCACTCTGGTGAAACTAAGTACGCACGATTGACTGAGTAAAATAGCTGTCTATTGTTTTCACACGACTCTAGAGATACACTCTTATTCTGAGGGAGCAAAGTTGTCATGTTTTATGGTTGTCAGAAGCTAATCCCTTCTTGTCTATCCAGGGAAGTTAAACTCCTCCTTGTTTATTCGAGAAAGTTTCTAGTGACCTCTGAGCTAGCTGGCAAACCTTAAGTCTAATATAATCAGTAGAGACCTAGTCGACCTCAGTCCTACGTCTACACTGCTGTTTATATTATTCCAATGCGCAGAGCCTATTGGGAATATAGGAACTACACTACAGAATACTGCACAATGCCAAACATTCACCCCAGTACAGAGATCTGGGCCAAAATCCATTGTTTTTGGCTCCCCATGCCATTCCAGTTCAGACCCAGCCATATACAAATCAGTATTGACAATCATTCTGGGACCGGTTTCACCCAGATACAACCAGGTCCTATAGTTCACTGCCTGGGTCCAATACACATTCATGATGAGTGAGCAATTAGCAGGACCCAGGCAGATGTAAACTCATTGAAGGCTGCGGAAACTTTAGGGCAGGAAAATGCCAACTATCTAAAAGTGGGCAAAAAGGGAAGTGACCTGGACCGTAACAATTTATACACGTTATTGAATTAACATGAAGACCAAACCAATCCAATCCAAAAATTCTTTATTTCGGCCACATGGGCCATAAAAGATGCAGTAAAAACAATACATACATTTAAAACACAATATTTACAAATAAAAATCCTACTGGACCTGCAATGATAAGAAATACAAGGTAATATAAATTAACCAGACATTTCCTTCCTTATTATCCATGCTGCCATTAAGAATTTAGAAACCGCAAACACAATGTGGCCCAGGGTGTTGGTTTTCATGACCCTGTAGGCCTGTAAATACTTCCTGAAGCCCAAGTTCCGACACAGAGGTGCTAACCAGCGCCTCCTCGGGCTCCGATAGGCGTGGCAACAAAACATTATGTGCAAGTCATCTTCGTCATTGACTTTGCAGCATGGACAAAGTTTATCACCCCCTGGCGACCATTTATAGGTGAACACTTTAGTAGGGAGTGTGCCAAACAGTTTCCTCGCCAGGAGAGGAAAAATAAAATCCATAAAAGGTTCAAACACATAAGAACTTTTGGATTCCATAAAACGCCCCGTCAAAGTGCCACTATCATGAGCATTAACCATGTCAACAAGGTTTTTATTCTTGTACAGCTGGGCAAGGGTTTTGCGGGAAATACTTCGACAGCCCTGAGCTGGATCATCCCATAAGTCTGGCAAATTCAGGCTAAACAGTTCCGACTTACTGAATGCCAACTAAGGAATTTTACAGTTAGCATTCAGCCTCATGACATGAGTAAGGTCCTGCCTATAATGATACAGTTCCTCGGTGGTCCATATCCGGTGCCAGAACTTCACAGGTTTCGACAGTAGATCCTCAGCAATAGAGGGAAGGCCCAGGTCAAGTCTTAGGGGGAGGAGTGGTGTACCTTGCGGGAGAGCAAGTAAGCGTCTCAGAAAACAATTTTCCACCCCTGCCATAACCTTCCCTGCTTTATGTCCCCACAGCTCGCTGCCATAAGTGGCTGCTGTCTTCGCTTGGGACCTGTATGTTTCCAAAGCCGGGCTCACGGGCTTAAAGGTGGACTTATTGGCCACCTTCAAAAGTGCGCCTGATAGCTGCGACAGTTTCAGCCTAGATCTTGCTACCTGGGAGTCCCATGCTAAATTTTCTTGAAGTGATACCCCCAGATAAATAAAGGTCGAGACCCTCTCGAGACTAGTTTTCCCCAGTTTTGGATTGGGTCTAGTTTTGGCGGGGGGGTTGAAGATCATGAACTTAGTTTTTTCCGTGTTCACCTCCAACCCATGTTGGCGACAGAAAAGGCCAAAACCGTCCACAATCCTCTGGATCCCCATAGGGGATTTGGAAAGAAGGAGGGTATCGTCAGCAAACATTATTGCCGGGACCCTCCTTCCTGCCAAAACCGGGGCATCATTGTCTCTAACAGCATCAAGATGTTGAATGACGCTGTTAATGTACAGACAGAACAGGGTCGGAGCCAGAACACAGCCCTGTCTGACGCCTCGACGGACCGGGAATTTGCCCGAGAGCTTTCCATCCCTCCCACACCTCACTTGTGCAAAATTGTTCTCATGCAGCCTAGTGATGATACTAAGGAGGTGGGGGGGTACTCCTAGCTTCTGCAGAACCTCCCATAGCTTCCCTCTGGGGACTAGGTCAAAGGCTGACCTCAGGTCCACGAAGACCATGTACAATCGACCTCCCTCTAGCGTTACCGTCTTCCAATATAGGAGAAGGAGGCGAAAGATTTGGTCCATGGTCGACGTGTTCTTCCTGAAGCCAGCCTGGAGGGGGCTCATGATGTCATTTTCCTCCACCCAGTCTAGGAGATGGTCTAAAATGAGGCGCGCAAAGAGCTTTTGGGGCACATCTATTAGGCTTATAGGCCTGTAATTGGCGGGGAGCAGAGTGGATCCCTTCTTGTGGATTGGTACAATCTCTGCCCCCAGCCATGACCCAGGGACCGCCATATCTCCGAGAATAGCATTGAAAAGGATGAGAAGGTATGGACCCCAGATGTCAGGGTGATGCCTAAATAGATCCCCGGGTAGCCTATCCAGACCTGGCGCCTTCCCCATTGGTAAACGCTCTAGGGCAGCCTCCACTTCCCCCAGGGATAATTCCATGCCAAAAACCTGAGAACCCAGGGGCAGTTGCAGTGCTATGTCCGGGCAGGAGTTAATGTCTTGATAGAGTACCCCAAAGTGGGCCTCCCAAGCCGCGGGGGCAATGTTAGATTCAATTGCTTTATTGAATTCCCCTATCCCATTATTTACAAGGGCCCAAAATTTTCGGGAATCCCTAGCTTTTAGGGCATCATGAAGGTCCTGCCAGTGGTTCCAATCCCACTCGGTCCTGGCGGTCACCGTCACTGATTTGTAGTGCTTCCTAAGGTCACGTACATTGGCCTTATTGGACCCCTCTTTTATTGCAGCAATAAGCTCAGATTTTGCTGCCCTACAGGCGGAGGTGTACCAGGTAGGAACATGGGTCTTTTTCTTTTGAATAGGGACCACCGGATGGAATACCTCAGCCAAATCCCTCACTAAATCCTGATGTATGTTTCGCAGTTTCTCATTATAGTCTGGGGTTCTCGGTTCATCCAGAAGTGCATCCAGCTCCATGAACCTTGGGAGTGCCAGCTCATATAATTTAGTAATGGCCTCTTCTGAGCTCACCAGCTTTCCCCACTTAACCCGGCGCCTATTTGTTGTGAGGAGCAAATCCCCCATGTCTTCCCCTTGATCTACCGGGGATGAGTCCGCCAAAGGCAAAGGGCACTGGATATTTAAACAAAGGGCATTGTGATCACTATCTGTCCTATTTATTACCATAAAGTCGAGGACTTTTGGCCAGAGTGTAATATCCACCATGATGTAATCTAGCCTCGACTCATGGCCCCTCCTGTTAAAAGTACACACTGAGGGGGTATCGGAAGGAGTACGCGACCATTACACGCCCTCAGTGCGCAATTCAGGGTAAGGGACATGAGTTGTATTGCTAGGGGGGACCAGGCTTTAGGGTAAGGAGAAGACGAGGGTGGAACCCCCCAGTGGTCATCCTCGGCCGTAAGGGCACCATCCAGTAAACCTTCCAGAGGTTCAAAGTGGCAATTGAAGTCTCCTCCAAGCACCACCTTGAGATCTCCCGGAAGTTGACCCAAGAAGGAGGACAGATCGTTTAAAGTTGGTGATTCATTTGGCGAGGCCACTGGTCGCGAGTAAACATTAACAATGGCCCACGGTGGTTTGCCAGGCCATGTAAGCCGAACACACTGGATGTCCTGCGAACACGTATAAACCTGTTCCGCCTGGCACCCGGTATGACTCGCAATCCAGATTGCCATGCCACCCGATGGCCTCCCCCTCCCACTCCATTTGGCAGGGATTTCAAATATTTCAAACCCTCTCCTAGACTGGGTGACCCTCGCCCATGTTTCCTGGAGAAGCAGGATATCACATCCACCTACTAGGTGATCCCATTCCGGTGAGCCTTCCTTATTTGCAATTCCTGCCACATTCCAGGAGAGAATTCTCAACCCTGGGTCAAGTGGCAGGCTACCCTGGCCTCCAGTAGGAGGTTGCACAGTGACCATAGGTGGATTAGCATCTAGGGGACCAGTGCTGCAAACCGCGATGGCGGGAGGCCCAGCCATCTCCGCCACCCCAGTTTGCAAAATGTGGACAGGCCCGGAGTTAGGTGAGGGTCCCAGATGCCACAGACTGTCGTCCGTGTCAGCCATTCGCTCTTTAGGGATATCCTGCCGGGTGAGTTCAGTCACAGGGACTATATCCGATCCCACACGTCTTTGCACCTCATCCACCATCTTCCCAGGACCGGACAAGATTTCCCTAGTTTGTGGTCAATCGACCTGATCCAAACAGGAAAACCTGTTATGATGTATGAAATTTGCCTGGGCATGTGGAAAAGGGTGCCTTGGTCTATATCGCGAGCCATCTACAGCAAAGCCTACCCTAGTCCACCCCTTCTCACTCCCTACCACCGTGTTGCTATCACTAGGATAAAAATATGAGAGGGGTACAAGTTCAATATTGGACTTGTCAGGCCTTACAAGCCAATTGCAGATGTAATTTGCAACGTGTGGGCTTTTAAAGCTTAGAATGATACAGTCCCCTACCCTATTCTTTAAAGTAGGGCCAATCCATGGGATCCTCCTTACCATCAAAACCTCACCTTTCAGGTTTGAAGGCAGCGGCCTATTGATGCTAAGCCAGCTTATAACCTTATTACGTAAAGAATCTTGGGTCTCCCTTACACCACCAGTTAGCTCAGGAACTCCCACCATGATTGCCGTGTATGGAACTGCTTCTGGAGGCAGGTTAACCACCCTGCGCCTATCAGGGGGGGGGGCGATACCACCAGTCGGGCCATTTGTGGAACCCACTACCGCCCCCAATTGCGGCGCCAATTGCGGCGCAGGGGGTAGCTTGGATCTCCTGGGAGCCGGGACAGGGGGCCTAGGCGCTGGAGGTAACAAAGTGCGCGTCTGAGAAGCAGACGCACCGTTTGTACTCAGCGATACCCTATTGGAGACCTGGGACAATACAGAGGAAGGTGGTCTATTCCCAGCTGAATCCCCGGTAGCTATGGGAACATTTGTAGCTAGCCCGGGGCTTTTCCTAGTGTAGTTGTTTTCCAGGGACTGGAGTAGATTCTCTATAGCGTCCAATCTAGCTGAGATGGGGGTTAGCAGATTTTTAATAATGACTGTAAGTGAGTTAATTATTATATCTGTACTATTAGAAGTTTCCCCACCAAAAATAAATGGGCCCGCCGGCAATAAAAGTGACACAGGAGCTGGAGAGCCCATAAGATCCGGCCTAGACCCAGATAAAATGAGCTCAGGGGAGACCGAAATATCTGTACTATCTTCAAGGGATGATTCAGTTATGTCAGTTTTTGCCCTTTTTGCCCTCTTTGTTTCCCTGGGCCTTTTCCTTTTTAAAGGTTGTTCCAACCGACTATCTGCAAGGTCTATGAGCAGGGCCGCCTGTCCCGCTTCAGGCGTGTCAGATCCCATATTATCCGGAATAACAGAACGGTCAGCAATCCCAGATGGCCGGGGAGAGTTTCTATCCCTCTGCGTTAACGGAGTTCTTAGCTGCTGAAGAACCGACTCAATAGTCTGGTCAATGCTATCCAGTAATGACATATGGGTAGCCTCCAAAGGAATGGGTGTACTAGCATCAGTTGAAGAAGTTTTCCCATGGTCCAGGAACACACTTTCGGGACCCATCTCAAGGTGAGAGTCTGTGGCTAAGTGACATTTGCTAGTTTGGGAACTCGCCTTTGGGAAAAAAAATTCCAGAGTACTTACGCCTTGCTGTGCAGACTTACTCCGTAGGGCTCTAGTCGCCATTATGGGGTAAGTAGAGGGGGGGCAATGGAGCGGGGGCGTTAGAGGGGGGGCCCGGTCCGGTCTCTGCCGGCCTCTAACGGCCTAGAACGGCCCGCCCTTTGCCCGGGCTTAGCCCGGCACCCGCCCGCGCGAGTCCCGCGTTGCGCGTCTAAGGGCGCGGTTCTATAGCCAAAGGTCTGTGGAGGCGTGGCCAGCCGGGAAGAGCCACCAGGTGCGGCGTGTTAGGAGCCGCTTGGATTCCTGGGACTCGCAGTCCCGCTGGTGCGCCGGTGGTGGGATTCCGCCTGCCAAAAGCCCCGCAGCCTCCTCAGTGGTAGTATTCCAGGTCCGTTACAATCCGAACAGTTTACTCCCAGCTCGAGCGGCACCCGCGGAGCGGGGGCCGCGAGTCGCGGTTTTAGCCTCCCAGGCAGGAGGCGCGGCCAGCCGGGAAGAGCCACCAGGTGCGGCGTGTTAGGAGCCGCTTGGATTCCTGGGACTCGCAGTCCCGCTGGTGCGCCGGTGGTGGGATTCCGCCTGCCAAAAGACCCGCAGCCTCCTCAGTGGTAGTATTCCAGGTCCGTTACAATCCGAACAGTTTACTCCCAGCTCGAGCGGCACCCGCGGAGCGGGGGCCGCGAGTCGCGGTTTTAGCCTCCCAGGCAGGAGGCGCGGCCAGCCGGGAAGAGCCACCAGGTGCGGCGTGTTAGGAGCCGCTTGGATTCCTGGGACTCGCAGTCCCGCTGGTGCGCCGGTGGTGGGATTCCGCCTGCCAAAAGCCCCGCAGCCTCCTCAGTGGTAGTATTCCAGGTCCGTTACAATCCGAACAGTTTACTCCCAGCTCGAGCGGCACCCGAAGACCAAACACATTCCTTCTATTGTTTGATCAGGTATTTTTATTTTACCTTCTTATTCAACCTATTTTTATCTGATTTTTCAAAGTTTATGTGAAAAAGAACACGATGTGGTCATATCAAGTTTTCATACATAAATACACTATAATCATTACATTCATTACTGCATAATTACAAATAACATGGACAGTGCAACATTGCTACAAAAAGAATCCAACAAAACGACAAAATTTATTTTATTTATTTTTTTATTTTATTTTTGGCAATTTTTAAAGCGCGCAAATACCCTTGGGTGTCTCGGCGCTGTAGATACAGAACTCTCATGGGGGGTGAGGGGTATGGAGGTTTAGGTAGGGAACAACCAGGTCTTTAGTTTCTTTCTAAAATTCAGAAGAGTCGGAGCACACTTGATGTGTAGAGGGAGCGTATTCCACAAAATGGCTGTTGCCACTGAGAAGCGTTTGTCGCCCCAGTTGGCCCTTCTTGTACGGGGGACCATGAGTAAATGTGCTGAGGATGACCGCAAAGTTCTTGTGTGTTCAAGCGGTCGGAAGGCTCTTCTTAAAAATAGGGGTCCATGATCATGGATAGCCTTGTATGCTATGCATAGAGCTTTAAATTTGATACGGCTCCTCACCGGTAGCCAGTGCAGCTGTCGGATGTAGGGGGAGACCGATGCAAACCTAGGGATGGATAGCAGTGTCCTTGCTGCTGCATTCTGCACTAGCCCCAATTTAAAGGGTATAAGACATTTTTCTGGAGCCTAGACACTCTTAAGAAGTAAATGAGGTATCTGAAAAAAACAAAGAGAATACTTGAATATCTGTAACAAGGGTGGATGAAATAATCCCCGTCTAGAAAGAAATTAAATTCACAATGCCTCAATGTTTTATATTTTGCCGACGCGTTTCGAGTCCCGGGCAATAATTACCGGGGCTCTCATCAGGGCTTCTGACTTTTTTAGACGATGGTGTTGTCTGAAACAAGTGTAGAAAAGTTTTATATTATTGTTTAGTAGAGCACCCACCCTTCCAATCAATTCGAAATCTTCATAAAACATAATGTTCTATTTACATGATAGAATGTACCTGGTAGACGGTATTCTTTCTATCAGACTTTAGCTTCAGTGAAAGAGGTTGAAATAAATTCTGTTGGTAGTAAAAGGAGAGGGAAAGCGTTATCTAAACTGCTTACTACCTTTTACCAAGTGCTCTTAAACTACAACTACGATTCTGTTGTTGTTTTCCCTCTGAGGCGGAAAGCCGGAGGTTCTTTGCGCTCCCTTGCACTCTCCTCAATTTCTGAAGGTGATTGATGTAATAATCGCTTTTTTTAAAAATTGTGTATAATATTTTAATAGTGCGCTTTTAATACCCGCCCTTACCTCGAGGCGAGATTACATCGCCGAGGCTCATTCACACTGACTCCCATCACGCCGCTGTTACGAGGCGCTGGGAACCCCTCAGCACAACTTTAGGCGCCATTTTGGACTGGGAAGGCTGGTCGGATAGCTCTGCGCCCCTCCCGCCCTCCCAGGATACTTAAGGGCGAGGCTTTTCATTCTCCCGAGATTCTGTTGTTGTTTTCCCTCTGAGGCGGAAAGCCGGAGGTTCTTTGCGCTCCCTTGCACTCTCCTCAATTTCTGAAGGTGATTGATGTAATAATCGCTTTTTTTAAAAATTGTGTATAATATTTTAATAGTGCGCTTTTAATACCCGCCCTTACCTCGAGGCGAGATTACATCGCCGAGGCTCATTCACACTGACTCCCATCACGCCGCTGTTACAAGGCGCTGGGAACCCCTCAGCACAACTTTAGGCGCCATTTTGGACTGGGAAGGCTGGCCGGATAGCTCTGCGCCCCTCCCGCCCTCCCAGGATACTTAAGGGCGAGGCTTTTCATTCTCCCGAGATTCTGTTGTTGTTTTCCCTCTGAGGCGGAAAGCCGGAGGTTCTTTGCGCTCCCTTGCACTCTCCTCAATTTCTGAAGGTGATTGATGTAATAATCGCTTTTTTTAAAAATTGTGTATAATATTTTAATAGTGCGCTTTTAATACCCGCCCTTACCTCGAGGCGAGATTACATCGCCGAGGCTCATTCACACTGACTCCCATCACGCCGCTGTTACGAGGCGCTGGGAACCCCTCAGCACAACTTTAGGCGCCATTTTGGACTGGGAAGGCTGGCCGGATAGCTCTGCGCCCCTCCCACCCTCCTCCCGCCCCTACTAATCATTTATATAAATAACAGACCCGCCCGGCCGCGCAGCGGGCGGGCGCAGCGGGCGCGCCAAAGGCAAGCCCGTCTGCGCCCGTCCGCGCCTGGCCCGGGCCTAGGGCCACCCCCCCTGGCTCCCATTCCTTGCCACCAGGAGGCTACTACTCCGCCTCCCAGCTCCGGCAGCTACGTCCCCCAACCCTTCAGGCTTGTATCATATCAAACCCTTATTCCTTGCTCACTAGCCCGGTTACACACTGCTTGGGCTGCAAAGCCTTTATACCTTCTATCCATAAACCACCCCCCTGTAATAAACACAATTCTATGACATCTTATACTGTCGCCCTTACCAATGTCCGTTCATTGGGTAAACATCGTCAGGACATTTACGAGCTGATCAATGATCACAAAATAGATCTACTTTTCATGACTGAAACTTGGATGGATGATGCGTTCGACCCTGATCTAGTGATCGCTGTACCAAGCGGGTTCACCATATATAGATTGGATAGACAACTCAAGAAAAAAGGCAGCGGCATTGCCATTATTGCACGCGATTCCTTCTCCGTAAGGACTAAAACCATCACTCGATCTTCTTGTGAAGCTTTAGAATTCGCCATTAACCTGTCCCCATCCTACACATTCAAAGGGATCCTTCTGTATCGCCCTCCAGGGCCCAGGAATGAGTTCATTTCGGATCTTAGATCCACATTGGAAACATCCGCCCTAGATAATTCCCTCACGATTTTAGGTGATTTTAATTTTCATTTTGACACACCAGATAATCCCGACACTGTCATTTTCCTAGCAGACATGACCACTTTTGGTCTTCACTCCCTGGTTAATTCCCCCACGCATGAAGGAGGCCATACTTTGGATGGCATCTTCACTAATGCAGCGGGCTTGCAAGTCACCCAAATACTTCCCCTTACCTGGTCTGATCACCATCTTATTCTGGCATCTTTGTCAGTGCAGGATTCTCCTATTGGCAAATCATGCATTAACCCCCGCCAACCCTACCTGGCATGGGACGATATAGATACTTCTAGGCTGGAGACAACTCTTACTGATTCCACTCCGCTGTTATCCACTGATCCCAATATTGCTATCTCCCAATTTTACGACTGGGTAAGTTCCGCGACCACAGAACTGGTTCAGATCAAACAACGGTCGCGTAATAGATCCGTCCCGTCGGCCCCATGGTACTCAGAGGAGCTACGTACCCATAAGCAACAGTGTAGGAACAGAGAGAGGCATTGGCGGAAAGATTACACAGACGAAGCCAAATCCAAGTATAAAGATGCAGTGGCAAAATACAAAATTTTAATCGGTGAGGCAAAGAAAAAATACTATTGTGAAAGAATAGATTTAGCTAAAAATTCTAATAAATTATTATACGAAACCACCAAACAGCTAGCTGGTTTTTCCACCGATTTGATCCCTCCCCCCTCCCAATCTCTTTGCGACGACCTATCAAACTTTTTTTTTAGTAAAGTCGAGGACATCTATCGGGCCTTCGCAAATAATGTAACCAACTTGCCGAATCCTCCTATTTTCCATCAAGGCCCCACCTTCCAGCAGTTCATAGAAGCATCCCACCTCCAGGTACGGAACATCATATCATCTATTAAATCTGGCTCTGCTACAGACCCATGTCCTTTGAAAGTCCTACGTCCAATTATTGAAACGATTCTTCCATCCATGACTGCTATCTGCAACTCTATGTTCTGCACGGGCATTTATCCAGAGTTGTTAAAAAAGACCCTCATAAAACCTCTCCTTAAAAAACCCAACCTCGATAAGGATGAACTTAAAAGCTATCGTCCTATCGCTAATCTTCCACTCCTGGCTAAAGTAGTTGAAAAAATCATGAATCTTCAACTATCATCCTTTATCGAGGAACATAAGCTACTGGATGAATCACAGTTCGGCTTCCGCCAATTCCACGGAACAGAGACTGCCCTGGTCAAGGCGGCGGACGACATTAGATCCATCCGGGATTCAGGTGGAACAGCAGTTCTCATTCTACTGGACTTATCGGCGGCCTTCGACACGGTCGACCATGTCACTCTGGTCGATCGTGTCGAAAGCATGGGCATCCTAGGTAACGCCAAGGAACTTCTGGCCTCATTCTTGGCAAATAGATCCCAGGTTGTTACTATCGGACCTTTTAAATCATCCCCCTTGTCACTGCCATGCGGAGTTCCTCAAGGCTCATCCCTGAGTCCGACACTATTTAACATTTATGTGTCGGACCTTGCCAAAGTCATCAAGGCACATGGGATGAGTCTTACTTCCTACGCAGATGACACCCAGCTGGTCCTCGCTGTCAAGAATGATGGGCCTAGGATTGCCATCAATTTCAATCAAGGCATGTTGGCAATAGGGAGCTGGATGGCCTCCAATTGCCTGAAATTGAATTCCGATAAATCTGAAGTTGTCATTTTTGGCAACTTATCCCCGGAATGGCCCTCCCTTTGGTGGCCATCATCTATGGGTCAGCCCCCAGATCCGATTGGCAAGGTGAGGAACTTGGGGGTTGTGTTTGATAATCGCCTGAACTTTCTACCTCATGCAAATCAGATCTCCTCCTCAGCCTTTCACAAACTACGGCTCATAAAAAAAATCCTGCCTTTCTTACCTGAGAACGCCGGAAAAACCTTGGTTAGTTCCCTGGTTTTGTCTACTTTAGACTATTGTAACGCTTTGTTTCTGGGTGCTCAAGAGAAAGTGCTACAAAAAATACAAATCATTCAGAATGCTGCCGCCAGGCTTCTCGGGCGCATTCCAAAATACCAATCAGTGTCAGCAACTATAAGACAGCTGCACTGGTTGCCGGTGAGAAAGAGGATTGAATTCAAGTCCCTCTGCTTAGTATATAAAGCTTTACATAATGTTGGACCTGCTTTCTATATTCATAACCTCATTCCTTACCGTCCCGCTAGAACGTTACGTTCAGCCAGCTCACATCAACTACTGGTACCACGCACCAAATCGGTCGTGTGGGGTGACAGAAGATTCCTTGTAGCTGCACCGAAACTCTGGAACACTCTTCCACACGCAATTAAAACGAGTACCTCCCTATGGTCTTTTCGTAAACAACTTAAGACCTGGCTTTTTAATCAATAAAACGTAGTTCCCCTTGCTGGTTAAACACTGCAGAGACCTTAGCGCCGAGATGCCCCAGGGCCTTCGTTCGCGCTTTATAAATGTTTTTAATAAATATATAATAAATAATAAATAAATTCCAAAGTATATAAACAGTAAGTACTTGACATCAGGGCACGAGTCGGGGTACATTTGGGTGAACGGCGTCCGCCCACTTTTTTCACAGGGTGGACACCGTCCACCCTGCCAAGAAGTTGGGCCCCACAGAAAAAGATGCTGAATTCGTCCCGGTGTAATTTCCAAACATCGGGACACTTTCAGCAGCGCCTGCACGTTTGTTATCGATCTACAGCAATGTGCAGACAGGGACGGAGCTTTCTCATTTAAGACTCCTGCTGGGCCCATAACAAAGGCCGAATCTCAGGGGTCATCAGGCTTACTTTTCTTTGAGTTTCCTGGCTGACAGCAGTCAAGAGCCTCACACCTGATACAAACACCTGATGCAAACTCAGCAGAGGGTAAACAAAGGCTCACACCTTGTTAGCACTTCACACATACTTAAGAGAGGCAGCTTTTCACTTTGTTCAGGCTCTGTTTAGGAGATATGCATGCACTGTAATAAAGTCAGATGTGTTGATCTTTCCCAGTATTTTCACAAAATAAATAGCATTTATATAGAGCTTACTACCACTGAGGAAGCGTTGTAATAATTTAAATATCACTATTTCTTTTGAAGCGCTATGGTTAGGGGAAGCTTAACGCTGACAAAAGGTAACATTGTTTTATGTGTAGTGTACAAAAGTGTGAGTCTTCTGCCTGAATCAGGAGGGTTTGCAAGTATACTCGAAATGTGCTCAAATTGACTCATGGTAGACCTGCTAAACATATATGTGAGGGCTTAAGATCTGATGTTACTTCTTGTGAAGCCAGTTACTGTGATGTCACGCGCCGCGAAGTCACGCACCACGAAGTCATGCGCCGCGATGCCAAGCGCTGCGATGCCACTTGCATACTGATTAACTAGTTTAGTCCCCCCACTTCTGATTTTTACTTGTGCCCTACTTGACATGGAAATGTTTGCCCTGGTCATGAAACCTTTGTGATGCATGATGTACTGGAATATGAAGATAAGTGTTGCGGAATGTCCAAAGACGCAACAAAATCTGATATGTTTACAAATGTCAGAATTGCCTGTAGTGACATGATCTTGAATTTTACCCGTGGGATGTAGCCATTTACTGTCTTCAAATTCAGGACTGTTCTATATTCCTCTGACAGATTTTGGACTAGAACTTAAATGGAGTAGAAACCTTTTCCTTTTTGGTTTGTGGCAACCAAGTATGGCATTATTGTCCAGCATACTCTAACTTGCTTCAATAAATGTGCTTCTTTTATGGATGCAGAAACACAAAGGTGGTATCTCCTGAAATTCAATGCGGTAACAGTTTTCTATAATGTCCAAAACCCATTAGTCCGATATTGCATATCTTCCCTTTTCTATGAAATGTATCAAACTATTTCCCACTGGATGATGAAAATTCTATGAGGCACTGCCATGGCTCCACAAAGGGCTGATTTTGACCTGCTGGTTCAGATGATTGTCGCCCTGTACTTTCTGTCGGAGGGACTCCCTGATCATAGTCCCTCCTTTGAAATCTGTGGACTATGCTTGGAAAGCTGGACCAAAAGCCCCATGGGCTGTAAGAATTTCCCCTTTGATAAGCATTTAACTAGGGCTAACAGTTTTCAGTCCTCAACTGACTTATTTAGCAATGTCTAAAACTGACAAAGAGTTTAGGACATTGTTGGACCTGGCCCTTTTGGCAGGTTCACCCCGAGACTTTTTTGCTTTTTCCTAGCCTGTTTCTGGAACCTGGGTTGGTGATTTTAGGCCTCTGCGCACTTTTTCCACTGTGGTACAGTGTACAGTGCGTGTGCTCTCTGTGTATGTGTGGTGAGTGACCTGCCCTCCCATAGGAATGAATGGGGAGTATGTATGCCCATCGTAGTTCCTGATGTGTGGGGAGTGCAGGGTCGAGTTTGATATATGTGAACTCGTGAGATTGAATGCTGCGTAATGGTGTATGCGGCATGGTTGTGTCTAGTCTAGAAGTACCACTTTTAAAAGTTGGCATATTTGTGTAGTGAGTCTGCTGGCACGTGATTGGCTGGGGAGCCTGGCCCAGGAGTGCCTGGGCCTGCTTGTGGATTGACTGTCTGGTTTGAGTGTGACAGGGGCTGCAGAGCCCCAGGAAGTTGTCTGAGTCAGCCCGTGGATGAAAGGCAGCATCTGCTGCCAGGGAAGTGGGAGGAGATTAGCACCTGATAGTGAAGGGCTGTGCCTGCCTGCCACAATGCTGGCTCCACCCCCCCGCTGGGCGACTGTCACCTCTGTCCCTGATACTGAAGGGACTTCCCTATAACCAGTCCTAGCTGGTTCTCACACTGCCTACACAAAGACTTCAAAGACTTTTCTGTGTATAAGAAGGGGCTGTGTCCCCTTCCAAAATGTTCTTGTTTTTGGACTTGAATCTGCCAGGGGCATGCTGCTGCTTGGGCTCAGGGGAATCCCTGAGCCCTGCCCAGCCCCTGGACATCTGATGGACTTTTCTGTCCTGGGAGCTGCTGGGCTCCCCCTTATGTCCTGGACCCCTGATGGACTTGTCCTGGACCCCTGAAGGACCTTTTTCTGGACTTTGGTTGCCTTTTAGCGCTAGGAGCGCTTTATTTTCCTGTTGAAGCGCTTGGAAGCGCTTGACTTGCTATTCTAGCACTTTGGAGCGCTTTATTGCCCCCAAGCGCTTGAGAGCGCTTTATGTGTGCTTACAGTGCTAGGAGCGCTGTACCTTGCCCACGCGCTTAATAGCGCTTTTATTTTTATATTTATTTATCTCGAGGGAGCCCACCCCTCGGATAATGACTCCCCGCCTGCCTGCCTAAGCGGGGCCGCTGCGCTGCCCGCAGCGACCCGGAAGTGGTTGGCCGGCCGGCCAATGGCAGCGCGGCCGGCCGGAAGTCCCGCCCCCGCAGCCCGGGAGAGGGAAAGGGCGGCGAGGAGAAGCGGTGAGGGGGAGAGAAGATGGCGGCCGTTGCGGGGCTCCCGTTACCGAGAGGGAGCCCCGAGAGAAGGAGTGTGGCCGGCTGCTGGGGCTCCAGTGTGCAGAGGGAGCCCCGAGTGAGGAAGCTGAGCGGCCGAGAGAGGAGCGGCCGAGAGCGGAGACGGGCTGCCTTGGAGCCACGAAGGCTCCCCCTCGAGTCCCGGTCCCGAGATGGGGGACCAGGTGGACGGCGAGACGGGCGCTTTGTAAAGGCGGGGCTCCCATGAGGAGGGAGAGCCCCGCCATGCGCTACCGCCGCCAAAGGAAGAGAGCCGCAGATCGCCCCAGAGCCGGTGAGTAAAGGCCGGCTGGGGAGGAAGTTGAGCGAGGCACCCTGCCGGTGTCCCGCTCTCGAGCAGCCCCGCATAAAAGGGGGGCTGCTTTGACGCGGCCGCTGTAGTGATTCGGACCCAGAGGGGCCCAGGCTTTGTTGTACAAAGGGGGTGATGTCGGGGCACATGATCGGTGCCCGCCCCCGGGCCCCCACAGCTGTTGTTGACCCCCCTCATCGCTCCTGGAGCCTAGAAGGCTCCCAGGGGCATTTCTGTTCTCCGAGTCCAGGAGGGACTCCAACGTTGGGGCACATTCTTGTTTAAGCGCCCCCAGTGGGGGTCCCCACGGCCAGTGGTGCCAATGCCTGGTGGATGAGGGGCATGATTGGTAAAGGAGCCGGTGTGCTCCCTGGGGGCAATGTTATCTGTAGAGCCTGTGGGCTCCAAAAGTGGGCGCAGTTTTGTGTCCTGAGGGCTAGTGAGAGCCCTGCCGCAGTTCTGCATCCCAGCTGCCCAGCAATTAGTGGGCAGCTGCACCGTTTAGGTCTTGTGTATTCCCAGGTGCCCAGCAAGTAGTGGGCACCTGCTACGTTTAGGCTTGTGCTTGGACTGGCGCTGCATGGCAGCGCCCCCTGACATTGAGACTCAGGGCGTCCTAGCCCCAACAAGGCCAGTTGGCCTAGGGACTGCCGCAGGTGGTGTCTTATGTAAGGTTGTGCGCAATTGTATGGTTTTTATTCCTGCACCTCTGAATGTTTTTAGACATCATGTGACTTTTGCGCTATTGTATTGTTATGGTACCTCTGAATGTATTTTTTATTGCATCATGTGCTTTGTTCTTAACACCGCTGAATGTGTAGGTTTATGCATCATGTGTTTCCCTTCACTACTCCTCTGAATGTATATTTATGCATCATGGGTAATGTGTTCTTTCTTAGACCCCTAAATGCTGTGTGATACTTAGGTGGTTGTTCTTTTTAGTACAGGTGGTCCTAGTGAGGCCCTGGTCCCCTGTGTGACATTCTCCTAAGGTGGTTAGGGTTGCGTAGGTGGTACTTACCTGTTACCAGTAGATACTGGTTGTGATTTACAACTGTTATTCTTTTTGCTATACTTATTCTAAGTTCTATAAGTGCTATTTCTATATCTACAAAGTGTTGATTCTGACAGTGGCCCATGTGGCCCTGTCCTGTACATAATCCCTTATGAATGTTGCCCGTGCCAGTTGGCACAATGTACATGTGTGATTTTTATCTGATGTGTCTTGACAATACAAAAGTTATTTTAATATAACCTTGTGTGGAGTCCTTTTGTGGTGTGTCTAGTATGTTGTTGCTGTTGTGTGCTGGCGCAAATGCTTTACACATCGCCTCCGAGTTTAGCCTCACTGCTCGTGCCAAGCTACCAAGGGGGTGAGCAGGGGTTATCTTGGCGTGGGACTTCCTTGCCCTGACTAGAATGGTGGTTTCTGCCTGGCTTTGGCGTCAGCCTTAGCCTACCAGAAATAGCCAGTTCTAACATTGTTGGTCAGCGGTGCGGATTTGGACTTGTGTTTGCGCAGTGCCACGGCGACAGCTGGCTACATTAAAAAACTCTGCATTTTTCAGATAGTCACATGTTTGGGATTATTGTTATTGATTTTGTTTTTCCTTAAGAGTGTCATTTTCAGATGGTGTTCCTGCGCTTTATGTTTAGTGGCAGATGAGAGAAAATGACAGGCGGGACGCCAGTAGAGGGGGAGGTTCCCATAGATTAGGAATCCCTTGCTGGGTCCAGTGTCCAATCCCTGTTCCTGTTCCTGTGTGGGTAGATGGAAAAGAGGGAGTGTGGAGGAGAAATTGCTTGCTTGGGAGGGTAGTTATCCCCTGAGTGTAGCGTGTGTGTCTGGATTCCCCAGTATGGTAGGATCCAGTGGTGGCAGCTTAAAAGTGTCCAGTGTGTGAAGTCCCATTCCCAGTTCCCGGAGTATGGTGCCTGGTGCTCAGTAAGAGGGTGACAGGTTGAGAGTCAGAGGCAGTGAGGAACTGTCTCGCCAGTCTGGAGGGGGAGTGTGTTGATGAGTGCAGTGTTGAACTGGAGGAGTTGGTGTGAGGTTTTTTTAAGGAGCTTGCACGTGAGGTGTACCTCTGGTGGTGTGCAGGAGGTCCTGCAGAGGCACTGGATAAGAAGGTGGATTTCTGGCGGTGTGCTAGATGTCTTGCAGAGACATTAGGGAGTGATTCTAAAAGTAGGGGCTTGTGTATCTGATGATCCTGTGTAGGTGAAGAGGTTCATGTGTAGCCGAGCGAGGTCCCAGTAGGATGGTAGGGGTGTAGGGGCTCACGTCCTGTCTCAGTGGAGGCAGAGTGAGTGTGAGACGGTGTGTCCCACATTGGCCCGAAACCCTATCTCAGGGCCTGGAGGGTTCCCTAAGGGAGCGCCAGGTCAGGGGCCTAGGCTGTACTTACAAGTCATTTGAGGAGGATCTTCCTGTGGCTAGAGGACGGGGAGTGTCTGTAACCAGAACTCCGGCGGTCCTAGTGTTGGGCAGTACCACTCCTAAGTGGAGGGTGCAGAAGTCCTGGCTCGCTGAGCATTTGACCGTCTAGAGTGCTTGACCATTTGTGGGGCCTCTGGAGGTCGTTCCCCGAGGAGGGGGAAAGCCAGGTTGGGGTTGTAGCCTGACCTGGAAGGAGTACTGGAGGAGAGTGTGTCGCTGATACGCCGCTGGCGTGTGCTCTGTCTAGCCTGAGACATACTGGGCCTGTAATCAAGGAACTGGAAGGGGGTGCAGAGGGATGTGTACTTCTGACCCCGGTGCAACCTGAGGGTTTAAATCCTAGGTTGGGAGATTAGGAAGCTTCCAGGTCAAGAGGAATCTCTACCAAAGTGGATCAGCTGAAGAGACTGAGGGGGCTGCCCTTGCTGTGTGTTCTGGGGCCCACGTGCAGTCTGTTGTTTCTACTAAAGTGGAGGAAAGGGGATTTTGCTGTGTGCTGTGTCCCCCCACCTGCTTGAAGAGGGACTGGGCTGTGTGCTTTGTACCTCAGGAGTAAAATAGTTTCCAGGTGGTAGACCAGTGATGGAGTGAGGTCCTGACCTGATAGGAGAGTTGTGTTCTGGTGAGTGCTTCCCTGTGAGGGTGCGGAAACCCAGAAGTAGGGGTAGGGTGGGGCATTCTTGCCCGTGACCTCTGGTCAGCCTGGGGGTGTGGACCCTAGGTTGTTGGATCAGTGGTAGTTGTAGCTACACTGAGAGAGAGTGGAGAATGGCTATTGTGTGCCAGGGGTTACTGCCCCCACTCTGTGGATTGGTTAGGACCTGTGATATTTGGATGGCCTAGGGCCTGGTCCTGGCTGTGGATGACTAGTGTGTACCAGTGGGGTACCCTAGGTGTGCCAGAGAGCTTTTGTTGAGGGAAATCTATGTGGGTTCAGAGTGGCGAAAAACTGGAAGGTGTCCCTGCCGTGCGGGCCCGTGTCCGTGTTTTGTCGCCCAAAGCAAGGAAGCCCATCAGTGGAGTGATTGGTCTACCCTGCGTTTTGGCTGGAAGGGGGTTGTGTTGGACCTGGCCCTTTTGGCAGGTTCACCCCGAGACTTTTTTGCTTTTTCCTAGCCTGTTTCTGGAACCTGGGTTGGTGATTTTAGGCCTCTGCGCACTTTTCCCACTGTGGTACAGTGTACAGAGTGTGCTCTCTGTGTATGTGTGGTGAGTGACCTGCCCTCCCATAGGAATGAATGGGGAGTATGTATGCCCATGGTAGTTCCTGATGTGTGGGGAGTGCAGGGTCGAGTTCGATATGTGTGAACTCGTGAGATTGAATGCTGCGTAATGGTGTATGCGGCATGGTTGTGTCTAGTTTAGAAGTACCACTTTTAGAAGTTGGCATATTTGTGTAGTGAGTTTGCTGGCACGTGATTGGCTGGTGAGCCTGGCCCAGGAGTGCCTGGGCCTGCTTGTGGATTGACTGTCTGGTTTGAGTGTGACAGAGGCTGCAGAGCCCCAGGAAGTTGTCTGAGTCAGCCCGTGGATGAAAGGCAGCATCTGCTGCCAGGGAAGTGGGAGGAGATTAGCACCTGATAGTGAAGGGCTGTGCCTGCCTGCCACAATGCTGGCTCCAGCCCCCCGCTGGGCGACTGTCACCTCTGTCCCTGATACTGAAGGGACTTCCCTATAACCAGTCCTAGCTGGTTCTCACACTGCCTACACAAAGACTTCAAAGACTTTTCTGTGTATAAGAAGGGGCTGTGTCCCCTTCCAAAATGTTCTTGTTTTTGGACTTGAATCTGCCAGGGGCGTGCTGCTGCTTGGGCTCAGGGGAATCCCTGAGCCCTACCCAGCCCCTGGACATCTGATGGACTTTTCTGTCCTGGGAGCTGCTGGGCTCCCCCTTATGTCCTGGACCCCTGATGGACTTGTCCTGGACCCCTGAAGGACCTTTTTCTGGACTTTGCTTGCCTTTTAGCGCTAGGAGCTCTTTATTTTCCTGTTGAAGCGCTTGGAAGCGCTTGACTTGCTATTCTAGCGCTTTGGAGTGCTTTATTGCCCCCAAGCGCTTGAGAGCGCTTTATGTGTGCTTACAGCGCTAGGAGCGCTGTACCTTGCCCACGCGCTTAATAGCGCTTTTATTTTTATATTTATTTATCTCGAGGGTGCCCACCCCTCGGATAATGACTCCACGCCTGCCTGCCTAAGCGGGGCCGCTGCTCTGCCCGCAGCGACCCAGAAGTGGTTGGCCGGCCGGCCAATGGCAGCGCGGCCGGCTGGAAGTCCCGCCCCCGCAGCCCGGGAGAGGGAAAGGGCGGCGAGGAGAAGCGGTGAGGGGGAGAGAAGATGGCGGCCGTTGCAGGGCTCCCGTGACCGAGAGGGAGCCCCGAGAGAAGGAGTGTGGCCGGCTGCTGGGGCTCCAGTGTGCAGAGGGAGCCCCGAGTGAGGAAGCTGAGCGGCCGAGAGCGGAGACGGGCTGCCTTGGAGCCACGAAGGCTCCCCCTCGAGTCCCGGTCCCGAGATGGGGGACCAGGTGGACGGCGAGACGGGCGCTTTGTAAAGGCGGGGCTCCCATGAGGAGGGAGAGCCCCGCCATGCGCTACCGCCGCCAAAGGAAGAGAGCCGCAGATCGCCCCAGAGCCGGTGAGTAAAGGCCGGCTGGGGGGGAAGTTGAGCGAGGCACCCTGCCGGTGTCCCGCTCTCGAGCAGCCCCGCATAAAAGGGGGGCTGCTTTGACGCGGCCGCTGTAGTGATTCGGGCCCAGAGGGGCCCAGGCTTTGTTGTACAAAGGGGGTGATGTCGGGGCACGTGATCGGTGGCCGCCCCCGGGCCCCCACAGCTGTTGTTGACCCCCCTCATCGCTCCTGGAGCCTAGAAGGCTCCCAGGGGCATTTCTGTTCTCCGAGTCCAGGAGGGACTCCAACGTTGGGGCACATTCTTGTTTAAGCGCCCCCAGTGGGGGTCCCCACGGCCAGTGGTGCCAATGCCTGGTTGATGAGGGGCATGATTGGTAAAGGAGCCGGTGTGCTCCCTGGGGGCAATGTTATCTGTAGAGCCTGTGGGCTCCAACAGTGGGCGCAGTTTTGTGTCCTGAGGGCTAGTGAGAGCCCTGCCGCAGTTCTGCATCCCAGCTGCCCAGCAATTAGTGGGCAGCTGCACCGTTTAGGTCTTGTGTATTCCCAGGTGCCCAGCAAGTAGTTGGCACCTTCTACGTTTAGGCTTGTGCTTGGACTGGCGCTGCATGGCAGCGCCCCCTGACATTGAGACTCAGGGCGTCCTAGCCCCAACAAGGCCAGTTGGCCTAGGGACTGCCACAGGTGGTGGCTTATGTAAGGTTGTGCGCAATTGTATGGTTTTTATTCCTGCACCTCTGAATGTTTTTAGACATCATGTGACTTTTGCGCGATTGTATTGTTATGGTACCTCTGAATGTATTTTTTATTGCATCATGTGCTTTGTTCTTAACACCGCTGAATGTGTAGGTTTATGCATCATGTGTTTCCCTTCACTACTCCTCTGAATGTATATTTATGCATCATGGGTAATGTGTTCTTTCTTAGACCCCTAAATGCTGTGTGATACTTAGGTGGTTGTTCTTTTTAGTACAGGTGGTCCTAGTGAGGCCCTGGTCCCCTGCGTGACATTCTCCTAAGGTGGTGAGGGTTGCGTAGGTGGTACTTACCTGTTACCAGTAGATACTAGTTGTGATTTACAACTGTTATTCTTTTTGCTATACTTATTCTAAGTTCTATAAGTGCTATTTTTATATCTACCAAGTATTGAATCTGACAGTGGCCCATGTGGCCCTGTCCTGTACATAATCCCTTATGAATGTTGCCCGTGCCAGTTGGCACAATGTACATGTGTGATTTTTATCTGATGTGTCTTTACAATACAAAAGTTATTTTAATATAACCTTGTGTGGAGTCCTTTTGTGGTGTGCCTTGTATGTTGTTGCTGTTGTGTGCTGGCGCAAATGCTTTACACATCGCCTACGAATTTAGCCTCACTGCTCGTGCCAAGCTACCAAGGGGGTGAGCAGGGGTTATCTTGGCGTGGGACTTCCTTGCCCTGACTAGAATGGTGGTTTCTGCCTGGCTTTGGCGTCAGCCTTAGCCTACCAGAAATAGCCAGTTCTAACAGACATGAAAAAGGAATGTATATCAACAGGTTGTTTTGGGTTGAGTACCCCTTCCATGACCTCATCCATATTTTTCTTCTTGCCCCAATTTTAGACCCTGCTGCTGCAGTGGATACCAACAAGGCATCAAAAGAAATGTCTGGTAGGAAGCAGACTTGCTCCTCCATCATTGATAGTATTGCTGCTACCTCTGCTCCTTGTTCTAATTGCTCAGCCAGCGTTTAGAAGTCTTTTAGCAATGCCAGGATTGTATAGTTTGCCTATGCTGAAGCCCCAAATTGGAATATGAGAAGCAGCATATGGCATTTTAACTGCTGTTTCTACTCTTTTATCAATGGAGTCAGATGAAGCCACCTCATCTGAAATTATAGTCCCCTGAAAGGCTAACCCCGCCATCAAGGAATCTGCATTGACAGAAGTTGCCAACTTCTCCACAAAACCCTGAACAAGGATATCTTCTTTTCAAAAAGAGGGGGAAATAATGTTAATCCACTTCCTTTCCTTTACCTTCCTGATAGCCTATGCAAAGGTAAATTTTTAGGCTCTTTCCTCTGGTACTGGCAGAAGAAATCTTTGCATTGTTCCTATATCGGACACTCTGGAAAAGCTATGTTTTTTCTTCGGTGCAGCAAAAACTCTTTAAGTTCTGGCCTTTGGATGAACCTGCCTTTGACTACTTCCCAGCAGCTATATGTGCCGGTAATTGGTTTTAAGTGGTCTTGTGTGTTTAAACGTTTTGCTTTTACATATTTTTAGACTTGCTAAGTGACATTAGGGGGTGTGGAGAGCTGTTTTAAAAAAATAACTTTTAACTGGGGTGAATCTTTTGCTTTTTATACTATCTGCCGATTCCATCACCGAGGCGCCATTTTGATTGAGTGGCTGGAATCTTGCTCCATTTTGACATTTAAACGGAGCCATGCTGTGGATGCGCAGCAGCAATATGTGCTAGTAATTAGTTTGAAGTGCTCTGTGTCTTTAGACATTTATTTTGCTTTGACATATTTTTTGACTTGCCAAGTGGCACAAGGGGGTGTGGAGGCAGGACCCGCACCAGGAATTGGTTTATGGTGGGCCAAGGGTGCATTTAGGTGGGCCACTGCGGGTCCAATTTGTCGCTTCTTGTGGTAGCCTACAAGCCCTAGATTACATCATATCTACTTCCAAACAGTCACCACGGTACAACGGATCGATTCTGTGTGTATACAGAGCATGTGGAGAGTTATTTGAAAGTAAGAGCAATGTCTGGACCTAAGTGCAAACCCTCAAATTCCAACAGGCCAGGCTTCCAAACAAGTACTTCCCGACCAAATCACCCACTTTTCTACCATCCCTCTCCTGTGCACCTTATCTCACAGCTGACGTCGGGCCCCATCCCCATATCAGCCACCATCCAGCTCCACTTTCATTATTCCCGTAAAAAACATTAGTAAAATCACCTTCAAACTTAAAACATTGAATATAGCAGTAAAAATAATTAGCACACACTTAAATATGTTCCACAGTTGCTCTCGTGACCTGACTGCTAATTAAATAAAAACAGAACAGCCATGACAGGGCCTGCTTTAGCACTAGTGCAAAGTCTTTTCTGGCACCCCACCAATGACCTCTTTCTCCGTAGATACCATTACAGTGGAGAAGCGTGGCTCAGTGGTTAGAGGCGGCAGACCCAGAAACTGAGATCAGCCGTGGACCAGGGTTTGATTACCCGCCTCGGCGGGTCTCGGGCTCAAAAATTCCACGGACTCGACAATTCTCGCTCCGGTGCCTACTCGACTCACGGGGTCACACTCTGCGACTCTGGGCAATAGCTTGCTTAATCTCCACTACGGCCCCTCGCGGCGGGATGCCTGGCTTTCACCTTGTGAATACCCTGCCGGGGTATCTCACAGGGGAATACCAGGATGGGTTCCCTAAGCAAGCGCCTTGAGACCCCTGGGTGATTTGTGCGCTATATAAATCGAAATACATTTACTAGCACCCTCCAACAGTGCCCTTCATCTCTCCATAGCCACTCTCTCATATGCATTTCATTTTTTGTATATCGCTACTAATATCAGTGTAGGGTGTCACAGTACTTTACACCACGCCCACATTATACAGAGAATGAATCATACACGTATGTAAATCAGTCGATAGGGAATGTGACATAAGCCAAAGAGAATTACAAGGTGGAGGAATCACATGTCATTCATACTGGTGGGCAGTATATTTTAAGAGGGTTTGAGTTGGGGAAGCACAAACTCAGGATTCAAAGCATACCCCAGGGGTTGGGGGTTAGCTTTACTAATAAAAGTGTATATCATCCCATACTCTTTTTTTTAGCAATATTAAAATAATGAAAGACTGGGAATGTTCTAACTATATAGTAACACAAAAAAAGTGAAGTTTTAACTATATCATTCATCTTTGTAGGCAGCTCTTTGATAACAGTTCATAAGTCATTGTCCTATGTTAGGATTGTAACTTCTGTACTGCACGTAACACACGAATCTCTGTGACAAAGGCAGTAACCCACTGAGTTATCCACATAAAATACCGATTATCTGCATTTCAAAACTTCCAACAGGCAAAGGATTGCTGTCCAGCAGGATCATTAATCACCAGCTATCTGGACATTTCTATTGTTGTATTGCATCCATGGCCATAATAATGATAGAAACAAAATATGTGCCATGCTGGGCCTGTGCAGATAAAAAAAATTAATTAAATAGCAATACATTCTCTTACCTACTCCTTTAGTCAAACTCTGTGTCACAGCCTGATCTGATAAGCAGCTGCAGGGGCCAGGAAAGGTGAATAGGAATAAATAAACTTCTTTTCTCCAGTGCTGCACAGAAAAGGTAATATCCACGCAGCAGGACTGTAGGCAAAAGTAACTTGGTGTCAAATAAAGAACTTGTCCCCTTTGCCATGCCCCTATTGTTCCTGCATGACACAGCCCACCTTTCTAAAAGGAGTTGGGTGATTGGGGATGGCTGTGAGAAAGAGCCCAGGCCCAATCACGCAACTCCCAGAATAGGAAGGAAAACAACGTTAGGAGTAACCCTTTAAATTAAAGATGCCATTTTATATTGGCCTTCATGTCCTCACTGCGAGGGCCAAGGCTCATGTCTGGGTGGTCCAGGCTCATGTTTAGGTGGGCCAGGCTCATGTTTGCGTGGGCCAGTATCATGTTTAGGTGGTCCAGGCTCATGTTTGGGTGGGCCAGGCTCATGTTTGGGTGGGCCAGGCTCATGTTTGGGTGGGCCCCCCCCGCTAGAACCAGGCCTGTGTGGAGGGCTGTTTTAAAAAAAATTACTTTTAACTTGGGGGAATTTTTTGCTCTTTGCACTCTGTTGAATCCACCAGAGGCTCAATTTTGGTTAAATTGCGCTCTAGTAGTTGGAATCTTGCCCATTTTGGCATTTAAAGGGAGCCATACTGCGGATGTGCAGCGGCTATATGTGCTGGTAATTAGTTTTAAGTGCTCTTGAGTTTTTAGATGTTTATTTTGCTGTTACATATTTTTAGACTTGCCAAGTGGCTTTAAGGGGTGTGGAGGGCTGTTTTAAAAAAATAACTTTTATTATGGGCAAATCTTTTTCTTTTTGCACTATCTACCGATTCCACCACAGAGGCGCCATTTTAGTTGAGCTGGCCTCCTAGTGGTTTGAATGTTGCTCCTTTTTGGGATTTAAATGGGGCCATGATGCGTACGTGCAGCAGATGCGTGCAGTGGGCATGCTGCCGGCACGCCAATGGCAGCCAGTCTGCGCCCATACCCATCAAGTCCAGCACCAGCCATGCTGCCAGTGGGCCCATCCTGAGCTGTTCTCCGCAGGTAAATTCAAGGGAAGAATTGCTTCTTTTTCAAAGTTTACCCGTTGATTCACAATTTAATTTCAACTTATGCTCATGTAACTGTCTCATGTACAGGTGTTCTTTGTGCAATTTGTCTTTTGATATTTCTGCCCAAAGTCAGCATCAGGTCTCAAACACCTCTGTTACAGCAAACCCTCCTTGAACAGTCTGCAGCAGGTTGTTCTATTGGAGGCATGTGAATGGAGGCTTGGTACGCTTCTTCCACTGTTTGGAGTTCTTCTGCCGCATGATGCCTCTTACAGGCACTCTTGTCAAATGTCTCCATGAAAGGGAACAAATAGAAGACAGAGATAACTCTTTCACTCCGCAGCCTTAATATGGTGGCGACACACCATGAAATCATCCCAGTTCCTGCTTATAAGAGTTGCATATCAATGCTACAGTAGTGTTTTCATGTGGCCACCATTACGTTGAATTCAGGCGGTGGTCGCATTTGTTTACATAGGCACTATTTTTAAGGTCTGGCTTGACAGCACAACTGTTGCCAGATGATTATGTGAGCATCACTAGAGAGGGCCTTTGCCTTTGCATACGTTCTGTGCTTCCACAAAAAAGACATTGCCCTCCTCACAGCTGTGATCATTTTGTTTATTTATCCAGCTGCCTGAGGTTTAACTTTCAGGGTTACACACATGACATTGTAATGCTATTAAAGTGTCTTAGATAACTAAAAAATGTATAGTGTTTTTCTCTGGCAGCTGCCCAGATAGGAGGAGGGCAGTCATTAATCTGCAAGGATTTGTAGGTCTTTTTTGACAATGCATTTATAAGCCAGACCTATTGGCATTGGCAATGCTTGTTTTGGGTTTTTTTTGGTCACTCACGTTTTCGGTCCACTATTCTAGGATAAAAGTGGTCAAAAGCAATGCTACTGCGAATGCTGTGTTTGTTAAACATGTAACGAGTGTGCTTTCGAGTCCGCTGCTGTAGGGCCTCCCATGGACCAGCTTGTAGCCAGTGAAGTTTTGAGGTCGCTCAACCAGACCTCCTCAATATTTCCAAGAACACAGAAAAAGATATATGTAACCAGTGCTTTAAATAGGCAGGTAATGTTCAGTAGGGAGTAACTACACTTCTTTAATTTGGAAGGGAGGGTACCTGAACTTCTCAGCACTTTTGTCATACATTAAATGGTAGAGCACCTGCACTTCTCAGGAGCAAACAGGCACGCTAAATAGTACTTATGAGCACTTCTGTATTTCCATTTAATGCACTGTATGTAACATACACTAATAAAAACACTTACCTGGTGAATGTGCTGTACATAAACTAAAAAAGAAAGTTTGGATAGCGAACCTCCTCGTTATGATGAATCTAGGGAATAGTGCCAGGAAGAGGAGACATATTGGAGGGATGGGAAAGGATCTTTTACCCGAGGAATGTTTGTTTGCAGTATGCTCATTATGTGAGGACTGTGATGAGGAAGAGTGAAGAGGAGGTAATGAGAAGCTAGAGGTCTCGAGGTGGCCTGCCCAACAAAAGTTGGGGCAGAGTTTGCAGCATCCTGCTAAAGACCTGCTTGAAGGCCTCTGTCAATAGGGAGAAGCTCAACCAATGGGAAAAGCGCTCAGTAGCTAAAGGAAGAATGAGGCGAGAGGCTCTTCATTGAAGAGATTAACAACCTGCAGAGACTACTAAAATGGGAGTGTGTGGTATAAGAGCTGGGCGTTTGTCAGCGTGCATCTCCCTGTGACCCACAGAGTGTTCAACCTCATGCCAAACTCAAAGGACGTGTAGTGAAGTGAGCTAAAAAAAGAGTCTGGACGGATGGGAGGACTTTCACCTGGTGGGCCGAACCTGGACCTTTGTTTTCAGATTAAACAAGGCAACGCTTTGTACCTGACAATCACCATCCTCTTTCCTTCCATTCGTTGTCCTTCAAACGTGACCCAACCACCGCTCCTCTGTATTCCCTCTGTCATGACTACCCTGCAAAGCCCCCAACCCTTTCTGGGCTGTCGCAAGCTCCTCCATTTCATCCCCCTGCCCTAATAGCGAAAACTAACTACAAACCAGTCTTCATGGAAATCCCAAACAAAGCTGGCCAAAACCCCCAATGCTCCCGCAAAAACTGAAACATGGTGGGGGGGACGCGGCAAAGATGAAAGGCTACCTACCTACCAGGACCAGAGCGAGCTGAGGTGTGACCAAACAACCCTAAACCACCTACCCCCAACCAAGCCCCGCCCCCAGGCCTAAACTACCTAATGATCATTCCCCATGGGCCTGTACTGCGTCATTCGCCCGAAACACCAAGGGGCTGGGCATCCTATAAAGGCCACTTTCAGGAGCTCCTATGGGGCGAAACGGCGCAGAGTAACCAGTCCAAGTAAAAGCAAGTAAAAGCAAATGACTGCTTTATTAGGACAGGTAGGCAGACTGGGAACTTATTAACGTTACAGCAATTGATCAAATACCAGATGGTGGCTGGGTGACTATAGTAGAGGGGATCCCCACAGCGTCACGGAACGCCATCTTCAAGTTAATTAAATTCTATATCCTACATAGGGCATGCCTTACTGCCGGCAGTATCAAGACACACTTTCACACCATAGCGGCATGCCCAACATGTGGAGTAAAGGGAATGGAGCTTCTTCACATGCTGTGGAACTGCCCACTGTTCATGGAGTACTGGATGAGAGTCACAGACATCATCTCGAAAGAGATACCCTGCACATTGGGTCACTGTCCGTTGGGCTGGTTCCCGCACACTGCTAAGACCAAGGCCAGAAGCAACTTTCAAGACATAGCCTTTATCATAGTATAGAGGGAAATCAACAGGACTTGAAAGGCGGATGGTTGCCTAGGGTGGAAGTCTGGCGTAGAGAGCTTGAAAGATGGGCGGGGTACAAAGGTGAAGTGCTGCACCAGGAGGGCAGAAGTGGCCGTGGTTTCCTGGATATGGCTAGGGCCTGGGAAACACTAGTCGATAGTATAAAAGGTCCTCCATCACTAGCGAGGAGACCCCTGATTGAACGGGATGGGACGCCTATGGAGTTGCTTTCCACTGTTAACACCCTCTCTGAGTGATTTGTGCATATGTTTGTCATCTGTCAACCACGCTTTAAATGTGGTAAAGTGGTGATTCCGATGGGACACAGTTGTTTAAAATATAAAACACATGGATGCGACTGAGGGCGGTGGGAGGGCAATATGGGGGATATTACAAATGTTGAAATGTACTCAACCAGTTTAACACAGAATAAATGCAATACCAATATTGTTGACATTATCAATGAGACAACTAATGCTGCTATGCAAAATCCAATGCAATCTGTTTTAAAACAAAATTACAACAATTGATCAAAACCCCTCCTCACTAACACAGTCTTTTCCCCTGACCCCCTCACCTTTAAACCTCCCCCAACAAGGACAGCCACCAAGCCATCATTCAAACATTCATTCCTCACCATCCCCTTGCCTTCCATTCGTTGTCCTTCACACATGACCCAACCATTGCTCCCCTGTATTCCCTCTGTCATGACTACCCTGGAAGGCCCCCAAACCTTCCGGACTGCTGCAAGCTTTTCCATTTCTGCCACCAGGATAAAACCCTGTCAAGGTGCCTTTCCTGTCCTCCTCTTTGTTCTCCAGTCTGACCAGTTTTGAAGAAAAATTATTGGCTGTCACCCCAACAGCCCTCTCCCTCCCGTAGCACAAGCAAGCGGAATTAGGTTTCGACCTATCAACCTAGTTAACACCATCTCTTCATTGCCAACACCATCATTAACCGTTTCCTGAGTTCCAACAAGTACAATTAGTTCCCCATGAAGGAAAGATGTACCCCATCTTGCCTATAGAACATGAAGTCCTCTTTCTTAATATCTTTGTGCTCATACCAACCCAACCCCCTTGCTTTACGAAAACGCTGCTTTTCTTTGTTCACCTTCCTCCTTGCTTTTTCCACCGCTGTATATCTCAAAGCCCCACGCCGGACCCTTCTTGGTACCAATGTTGTTCAAAACATGAGTGCCCGACTACAATCTACCAATCATTTCTTCATCTCTTTCAATTTACTTAAACCCATCTCTTTCAATTTACCTAAACCTGACAATTGCACCAAGTCATTCTTGCCTCAATGCACCACTTGGACATCGAGGCAAGCTCTCACTGACACAAGGTTTGACAAACAAGGCAGCTATGGATCTCATTTCATAGCGCCCCTGCCCCCTCACTCAATTTTCATCTTGTTGAATCGAAAAACCATTTTTTTTTCATAAGGCCTCTTGTCCACTTACTTTGCTGCCCACTTAATGTATGAATGTCCCATAGTCCAAGTAGTAAACATTGCCATTGAAGTTCCCTCCAAACAACCTTAAAATAAAAGAACAAGCATTAAAAGCAATATCATAACCTTACATTTCTTCCAATAGACTGATGTATCGTAAGCATCACTCAGATGAATATCTGCCCAATTTCATCACCTCCCACAAGGAAAACCCCAACGTGGCGACCTCCGAGGCATCTCCAATCCTGAAAGTGTGTGCCAAAAATTAAAGGATTCTCGCCCATTTTCATTAGTACTTTCCTCATGACACCCAGGAATTGAGATGCCATTAACCTAGACCCAGCCACATGAAGGAAAACTATTTTAGTCTGTGCCCCCTTTCCTCATTAAAGTCCAACCAAGCCACCACAGGGCAGACTGACCCGCAAATCTTGTGGAACAGCACTGTGCCCCTTTATCTGTTTGATCTGTTTTGGAACTTACCAGAAAAACTTTCAGTAGGTTTCCAGACATACAAATGTTATCTACTCTTATGCCTCCTGACTTGCCTCTACGCAGCAACTCAGAAATACAAAAAGCTCCGAAAAATAACCAAGATGTGCATAACCTAAACAATAGCCTTTCAAATAAGGAAAAACAACCTTGTGAAGTCTCTTTAAACAACAACACAAATTTCTCCATGGACACTAGCTCTCTCCAAAACTGCCCTCTTTGGTGTTCTTTAGCTCACTCTTGCTAAATCATTTTTCCCATCTCACCTGCTGTGGCTTCGTAACCCAGAAATAAAAGCATATTCCCGTTAATTTTCCTGCAATTGTCGTAGCTGAAATGCTTCTTCTGTCGAGCTACTAGCCCTTCTCAACCTGACTTCTGTATGCTGTACCACAGCCCAAGAATTCTACCAACCCTTGCCTGTACGATGTTCTCGTGGTCACCGCTATAGCTTACTCCACCAATTCCAGAATTATCAACCTCTTGTGGTAACTGAGTTTTCTGCAAATCTGCTCCGGGTAGCAAAACACTGAATCTCTGCCACTGTGAATCAGACAATGCGTCTGCAATGTTATTTTTCACACCTGGAGCATGCTTGTCTCTAAATACGTTAAAAAATAATTTTAAAAAGTCAATGCTCCCACTTTTTTCCTCCCATTTTGGGGGCCACTTCTCTGCACACTATCTGCCCTCCCAAACAGACCAAAATCATCTGATCCTGCTGCATCTGAGAACATTTGTACCAGCCAAACGAAGTCATCGTCCACGGACCACATCGCAACACCATTAACGCCTTTATGGAATATCAACCAAACTTCAAAATCTGCTCGCTAAGCTGCTGAAATCCAAATCCTCTGAGGTGACAGTTTCACCCCTGTGGTGGCAAAACCAAGTCACCAACAAAATGTGCTGCCTGCCTTCACAAGTCTGCATGTGAAATTGAGGTGGCCCAGCAATTGCTGGAGTTGGTGCAGCTGGCAAAGCCATTATTTCATGGACTTTCGGACTAGGCAACCTAGCTTCCATGGTCATGGTATCCATTTCTATACCTAAAAATTCTAAACAGGTACATGGGCCCTCTGTCTTCTCCTTTGCCAATGGAACACCCATCTCCTCTGCCATACTCTGAACACTTTACAATGCGTTTTGGCATGCATTTGTACCGCCTGTACCAACAAACAAGAAGTCATCCAAATAATGAGTGACCAGTTCATGACCTCTCTTGAATGTGAAACACCACTGCAAAAAGGTACTGAAAGTTTTAAAAAGTTTATAAGAAATCACACAGCCTATCAGCAGGACTTTGTCCACATACAACTGATTCTCAAACTGAATTCCCAATAAGGAAAAATTGCTAGGAAGAACAGGTAGTAGTTAAAAAGTCAGCCCTGGATCCACCTTCCGCACCAAGGCCATAGCCACACCCTCTGAAGCAAACTGAACTGCTTCATCCTCCCTAGTGATAAAGTCTTTCACTGATGACCTTCAGGCCAAGATAGATGGTAAATGATTTTCCTTAGGCTACCATCCCCAGAGGGGAAACCATCAAATCTGGCACAGGCCAAATTGTGAACAGGCCTGTCATTCTCCCTTCCGCCACCTCTTTTCTCACATTTTACTTCAATATTTCCGGCTGTTCCCTGGCTGATTTCAAAATATCTGCAAACCACCTCCTACTCAGATAAGCTAAACAAAAACATTTTCCAAACCCCCATTTGAAAACTAATGCATCTTCTCTATTGGGGTAAAATGAAAGCCAATGACTCAATATATCAATCTTAACTGGAGTAGAAGCCTTTGATCCCAGGTTGGTATGGACCCCTCGTCCCTATCTTGTCCACTGCCACTAAAATTTGTTTGGTCCCTAAAATGCAAAGCTGCATGTTTTTCTCCACATTTTGCACATTTGTGCTTCCATTTGCATGGATTCCTCAGACAAAAACCCTTATGGAAACACCAGCCTGCCCAGGGAGTTGATCCTTGTCCCCTACTCCAGGCCTCCACCCCTCCCGAGGTGGGTAGTCCAAGAAAGGGCCAATATTACACCCTCAAACCACTTGCTGTATGTAACGGTGGAGATGGTCTTTGTGGATATATCTACTGTAGCCATAGTTTATTGTCTACCTCACCCCATGGTTTGCTTGACTTCGGAACTATCCTTGCCCTGAAATCCTCATTGAAATGTACCCAGGCAAACCCATCAAAATCCATGTGTGCTTTTAAATATCAACTCTGACCTCTCTGGAAATTGTTCACAATATACATTGGCATAGATCGAAAATGCTGATGTCCATGTATCAATTGTCATAGGAACCCCAGGCCTCCTTCCCACGAAGAAGCCATTTACGTCGTAAATGGGTTTCAAAGTGGGGAGATCTGCATATCAGAAGTAAGTTGAGGCTTGTGTAAAACCATACAGTGCAGTGGACTTGATAGGATACAAAGCGAGGTAGTATAGCCCATTGTGTCAATGCGGGATGTATGATGGTACTACGCGGTAAATATCACCGCAGTACCATCCCAACGCAGCTTTTACAGCGCAAGTCGTTACCACGACTTGCGCTGTAGGGTGCCGGACTTAGGAATAGTATGATTTACTATTCCAACTCCAGCCTACGTACAGTAGGGAAGGTGTTGGAATAGTAAATCACACTATTCCTTAGTCTAGAGCGCCCTCCAGCGCAAGTCGTGGTAACGGCTTGCGTTCTAAAATCCACGTTGTAATGGTACTGCGGTGTTATGACCGCGTCGTAATGGTTGTTTCCCGTCAATGCGGCTGCTGCTGCTGTGTGCAACATTCAGCTTAGACAGACATTCTTACTGGACCAGCTTTGCCTTTTATCCCTCTGAGTTTGAAATGGGCACTGTTAATTTGGGGTGATATGTGCCCACAGATGACCGAGTCCTGTATGGTCGTTCCCGGAGAATGTGTTACAATGTGAAACAATAGCGTGGCACTCACCTAAACCCTTCTAGACAGCACTCCCCATTCAAACCAACATCCTTCAAAAGGGGCATTTTAATTTAAAATAAACGCAAGATTTACTGCACCACTGTCCCCTACAGGTACAAACAAAAATACAAAAATATACATAAAAACCAATAACTTTTGACTTTTTACAAAGTCATACAATTGATAAAACATATTAAAACATCGATTTGTGTTTTTTATACAGGCACTTTTAGTCAAGAAGTCTATCTTCTCGGTGCTTTTCATTGGCATGCTGCTCCTATCACTTTACACCCAACAAGCCCTTCACAATCAATGGCAGGTCGGAACACTGATGTGGACATGCGGGGAAGACATACGTTCGGGGCAGTCATGTTCATTCATTGCATGGCCTATGGGCTGGAAGCCTGCACAGCGGCGTGTCTTTTTAAGTGCTTGCTGTGAATGGGTGGCAGAGAGGGTCTGTCTGAAGGACAGCCAGAGTCACACTGGAGAAATGCTTATTTTCTTTTATATGGTGCGCATGTAGTCCGAGTTGACGTAAGAGCCCTTTAATAAAGGACACAATAGATACTGTATATTATGTACATTCAGAGCCGAAACAACAAATCACAATGCCTCATCAGAAGTAGTAAGTGCTATATAAATAAATTGCCATTTACACATGTCCTCATTACAGAAGTGCTCTCTCAATGAACGAAGATTGTAAGTGAAGAATTTGAAGACCCGCAGGACGAGGGAGCGTCATGGCCAGAAGAGGTGCGAGATTTAAAACAAGCATTTGCAATGCAATAGTCTTGCATTTGCTAGAGTTTGAGCTATTGGCATTGTAAATGACTATGGGCCATATGTATCAAACTCTGATTTTGCGATTCTCAAATTACAATTTTTTGCAAATCGCTATTTGAGAATCGCAAAACGCTAGGTATGTAGGATTTGCAAATAATTTTGTGAATCCTACATATTCCTTAATTGCAGATTACAAATTGTGATTCAAAATTAAAGAACACCTCCCCATTCATTCCTATGGGCCTAGAGGTCCATAGGAATTAATGGGAAGACATTCTCAATGTGTGATTCTCAATTACAGAATCGCAAATTGAGAATGCAATTTCAAGGGTGCTAGGGTGTCAAAAGGACACCCTGTTGCACCCCTGAAATGTGCATGTGTGCACATGTGGCACACATACATGCCCTATGGGCATGTATGTGCGTCACATGACACTTTGAAAAATGCAAAAAAGTGCATTTTTCTGAGAAATTGCAAATTACCACCAACTTGATGTTGGTGGTATATTGCGATTCCTTAAGGCCAAATTGCACTTTTCTGTGCTTCTTACATTGCATTTAAGGAATAGCAATGTGCGATTCCTTAAATGCAATCGCTAAATAGGGAATTGCAAATTTTGCGATTCCTTATTTTGCGAAGCATTTTTTCTTTCTTACAGTCCAATTGCGATCGCAAACGCCAAAATTCTGTCAATTTCGGCATTTGCTATCGCAATTTGGAATGATACATATGGCCCTAAGCTTTTTATTTATGTTTTGTTTTTTAAAACATAAATGAAAGGCATAGTCATTTACAATGCCAATAGCGTAAACTCTTGCAAATGCGAGACCTATTGCATTGCAAATGTGTGTTTATTTAATTAGCAGTCTGATCATCAGGGCAACTGTGGAACATACTTTAAAGTGCGTGCTAATTATATTTAATGCTATATTCAATATTTCAAGTTTGGAGGTGATTTTACTAACGTTTTTTACTGGGAATAATGAAAGTGGAACCGGATGGTGGCTGGCATGGGGCTGTGGGCCAATGTGAGATAAGATGCACTGGAAAGGGGTGGTGGAAAAGTGGATAATCAAGCCTGTTAGGGAGTGTGCTGCAGAGTCCGGTTTCAGGTGGAGGTAGCAATGAAGAGAGATTCTCCCTGGAGACTCGCACAGAGGGAGCCAGAGTAGTTTCACTTACCTGATACTTCCACCTCAGAAACCTCCTCTTCCCATCAAAGGGACATTACGTGGAAAAAAACACTTTTTGAGAGTGATAGCATTTAGAAAGAGATTTGGAAAAGAGTACGTTATACTCAGCTTCGTAAGTCTAAGAAGAGATAAAGGACGGCCAAGAAGCAGGCCTGACAAGACACATAAGCGACAAATCGGGCCCGCATTGGCCCACCCAAATGCACCATTGGCCCACCCTAATAAAAGTTCCTGGAGCCGGGCCTGGTCGAGATGGTTACCCAAAACCTCTCCCTCTCTTCGGGCCAGTCATGCCAGGTCGCTGGTAACCTGGCCGGGAACTGTTCACTGCACCTGGTGTCATCCTGCAGAGTCTTCCCCGTGATGCCCTGCAGGTTGCCCAACCACAGGCATTTATGGTCCTGGGACCTATCATCTCCTCCATAGACTCATGCTGACCCTACCTGGGTCCCCAGTCACTCATACCCATCTGCCTTCAAAACCTCCTGCAGACATTTTCTGCCGCTTCTCATAGCTATGCTCGAACCTTCCTTCTCTTTTACTGACCATTCAACTCTTTTTTTTACTTTCCCTCGAACTGTGTTTTGGACCGTGGCATGCTTCTGCCGACTTGCTCTGTTTCCTTTTGTGCGCTAATGCAGGCTGCCTGGAGTACCTATTTACCCCCCTAGCCCAGTGGTTCCCAAACGGTGCGCCGTAATGAGGTGCCAGGGGCGCCGCGGGCACGATGAGGGAAATTGCATGCTAGCCAGTAATGGGCAGGGAGGGAGTGGGTATCAGAGGCTCAACTAGAGCCACATTTTGGGCAGGGGCTGAATCTTTAAGCAACAGGCAAAGTGGAGCTGCAGGGACCCTTTGAAGGTTGTGAAACAGCAGCAATGCCACATTAACATGGAAATGGTCTTTTAAAGAACTGTGAAGTGCTCGGTTGCGGATGTGTGTGTCCCCGGGAAGCTGTCTCAGCCCGGGCTGACACACACAGACGAGAGAGGCAGGTGGGGGGAGGTGGGGGGGCGGAGGGGGCTGAAGCTCTTGGAGTACAATGGGTGTTGCGCTGGTGGGTATGTGTTGTGATAGCCCACCAGCTCGTTTTGGGACGGTGGGGTCACTGGGTCACACTGCCTTTGTGATAGTCTGTGGGTCATGGTGTGATCTGTGCCGCTGACTGCATAAATATGACTTCTATTTGTGACATAAGACTAATAAACCATTAACCCAGAGAGGTCCGCTCCGGTTTGCGCGCAGCTTATGAGTGTTAGAATGGAGTTCACTTTTTAAATATTACAGTTTTGTTCATAATGCGCTGTACTTGTTTGTGTTAAGTGTTATTTACTCGGTCCTATGCCTATTTCCCTAGTCTTCATTGCTTGATATTGTGCGAGAGAAAGTGTGACTCATAGTCACTAAAATGTCACTCATAATTAAACTGAAATTATGAACATGTCACACATCGAAATCTGAAACCTTGGCAGCTATGGTCGAGCGTTGTGTTGGTCAGGCAAACTGATGTACACATTCAACATTGTTCTGGGACATGGTGCACATTCAACATTGTTCTGCGACATGGTGATAGTGGCAGCACATTATAAAGCACGTGGGCTGGGGTTACCACGGACAGCAGAGGCCTTTTTTGTACGAATGGAGGGGTTTAACCAGTGTTTTAAGTGGGATCCAGAGGGGGGCTGTGGGAGTGGGGGGGAGTCTCTTAAAGAGGCGTGGTAAAAAAATGGTAGGAGCCACGGTCAACTGCCGATTAGTTCAAGGGAGTCACAGGGCAAAAAAGTTTGGGAACCACTGCCCCTAGCCCCTACGTAGCCTGAAGGCGTTGCAACCTTCATTAAATTGGTATAGCTGTGTTTCATTCTGTTACAGGGCACCATGTTCTCACTATTTTCGGGCCCCTCAGACATCACCTGTCCATGTTGCGGCATGATCACACAGATAGAGAAGCACACGAGGACTCTGCTGTCCCCTGCTGGCTTTCCCATGTCACTGCGCTGTTCGCGGACAGGACTGATACAGCACGCGCCTTCACCCGCTCAAACGCTGAGTCTCCTTGGGCCCTTCCTTCACTGCCCGGCCGCTTCCCCTTAACTACACCAGAGTGCCGTGCGTGCGCCCTCTCCCAGTTCTTGATGGACTGGTGCCGCCTGTAAACTGTGTTCTATAATTTCTTACCTCCCCTCATGCTCCATACCACCCGCCTCACTTTTTAAAAGCAAAACACCTCTACTGTTCATTTTAGCTTGCCGCGGCAAACATTGCAAAATCCACCACTGCAATGCCGTTGGCTGCAGACATTTAAAGGCATATCAGGCCAACCCATGCCAGTGACAGAACCCCTGGTTTGATGAGATCCTCCCTACCTTCACTACATACAACCTTCAATGCTTCCCTCGCAGCTGCCACTTTCTCGGCCATTCACAAGTGAGCGTCAACTTGAAAATCAATCATTCAACCAGAGTTTGTAAAGCGGAGGGGGTGTTGAACTGTATGATCACTGGGGTTCAGTCGAAGAGCCTCTTGAGATCCTTCCTGAAATGTGTCAGTGACAGGGATTGTCTGAGGTGGAGAGGCAGACTATTCCAGGTCTTGATGGCAAGGTAGGAGAATTATCTTTCTCCAGTTCCAGTCTTGTGGATCGGAGGGACGGTGGCCAGAGCCAGCTGGGCAGAGCAGAGGTGTCTGGTGGGTACGTGGAATGGGTCCTGCATCGTGGAGGGCTCTGTTGGTCTGAGTGAAGAGCTTGAAAGTGATTCTTTTGTTGACTAGGTGCCAATGGAGTTCTAGTAGGTGTTTGGTGATATGGCTGCGGTGGGGAATGTCGAGGATCAGTCTGACTGCGGCATTTTGAACTTTCTGTAGTTTCATGAGGAGTGTCTGGGTGACACAGGAGTAGAGTGCATTGCTGTAGTCGAGTCTGCTGCTGATGAGTGAATGGGTGACCGTTTTTTTCTGGATTTGGTGGAGATATATCTGATTATTTAAAATAATTTTGCCCACTGTACAAAGACCAAATCCTACCTTACCTACCAGGACCACAGCAAGCTGAGGTGTGACAAACAACCCCCAAACTACCAACTGACAACCAAGCCCACGCCCCAGCCCTAAACTAGCCAATGATCATCCCCCATGGGCCTGGACTGCGCCATTCGCCCGAAGCACCCCGGAGATGGACATGCAATGGATGCCACTCAGGGAGCCCCATTCTGTATTTTTACAGCCACCCAGTTGTTGCAGCAGCAACAGATTCTGTCGAGTCGACAGAGGACAGTAAGTATAGGGAACGGGGAGTTTGAAGTTAAAGTGAACGTGTGTTCAGTGCGTGTGTGCGCTGTGTTAATGACTCTTGTACTTTTAAGGTAATTGTTCCCAATCTAATGCTTGCCTAGAGTGCCACCTGCTGGGCATTATGCATTGTGCAGATCGACTGGACTTGCTACCGCAGTTCTTGCAACTTGGTGGCGAAACAGAGTTATAAAATGTACAGGCAAACAGATTCATTTTTAATTGGATGTTGAATTTACTGAGTTTCGGTTAAGCCGTGAAGTACTTTGATAAAGCGCTCCAGGATTTAGACGCAATGCCTGACAGAAAACGCCTTTCAATCCTTACTTTTATATATAATTTAGGAATGGGTGTCAAACACTGAGAACTGGAGGGCAGACATCGGGAAGGAGTACACCAGGAAAATATGGACGACACTTAAGTTCTTGGCCCGGTCGTGTAACGCTCTGCGGCAGATGCATAGCGCCTTGAATAGCCTCTCGACTTCAGGGAACCAGTTCAACTGCGCAAGTGTGACGAGATGGAAGACCTGCTGTTTGGTCCTAAAACTGCACGAGCCTCTGCGTTTTGCACAACTTGTACTGTACAGTAGATATTTTGAAAGAAACCCTAACACAGAACTACATCAGTCTAATTTAGCGGTAAAGGAAGATTGCACCCGCCTTTTCCTAATACTGGTAGACAGGGGTTTAATTGGGATGAAAAAAACTGGGGGTCTCTCAAAGGGGCGTGGTCGATGTAATTAAGGGCGTGGCTTAACACTTTTAATCTAAAAATCTGTACCAAGCATAGTGCGCCGCCCGACTAGTATTTTGCCTCTTCCATTGTTGTCCAGATATATAATACTACAAGTAACATTACACCTACAACACGCCAGGACTATTGGCTTTGTCAATGGTTGTTAGTTGCATAAGATAAATAAGCAACAACTATGGTTTCGTTGTATATAGTATTCGAAATGCTTCAGTTCTGAAACGATGAGACTGCAAAAACTATAACGAGTCTCTTTGAAGTTATTGAAGTTACATCACAGGCAGTGAAGGGTGGTCCTGTTGCAGAGTTACGAGGGCAAAAATGGAAATCCAGATAGAGACCCGTCTCAGCACCTGCTTTTTAGAACTGCCGGTGCTGAGCACTGGAAGGACCCGGCCCGCTTTAAGCCCTGTATAAAGCAAACCTAGCCTAAGGTAGGACCGCTGCAGAGTTAAGGTTTTTTTTTCCACCCTGAGTGGGAGGGCAAAAATGGAGATCCCGATAGAGACCCATATCGGCACCTGCTTTTTAGAACTGCAAGTGCTGAGCACTGGCGGGACCTGGCCCACTTAAAGTCCACTACAAGCCCTGCTGACAGAGACTTTGATAGTGAGGGCTACGCACCCAGCGCCTTCAGTTGGTGAAATGCTGTATGAGGAATACTTAAATTTTTCTTGTAAATACCCGCCACGCCTTGCCCGTGTCTCAGGTCTGTCCGTTTGCTTTATTGCGGATCCTGCTCGAGTGACTTGATAAATCTCGAGGGCCGAATTTTATGTTTCGTGTCCTGCTGCTTTGCGGCGGGCAGGTGGGCGGGGTTGCTCTTCTCTCCGGGTAGGGGAGTAGTGGTTTGCCCACTCCTAGGTGCGCAATGACTGTTGGTTGGCCCTCTTGGGCCGCCCAAAACAGTCATGCGCACTTCCCTGTTCTCCACGCAGGCTTCATTACAGCCTGTATGGAGAACATGCCCACCCCTCTAGCCCCTGGCTGAGCGCCGTCTCACGGTGCTCAGGCCAATCACAACACTGCATTGCTGCATTGTGAATTGCTTAGGGGAGGGAGCCTGGCTGCCTGCTTCCTGTTCCTGTCCGAGGCAGGAGAGCAGTAGCAGAGAAGACGCAGGACCCGGCCTAGAGGTAATTTTTATTTTTAATTCCGATCCTCTGTGTTTTCTGTTTTTCATCCATATACGTCACACAACAACGAACAGAATCACTTAAAACAAGTGAGAGTGATTGACTTCATCAGTCCTAGTTAGCACTGATCTATTATTCAATATCAGATAGACGCTAACAACTACCATTCCTCCATTCTTATCACTTTCTCTGCAACATCTCTCTCTGCAATGGTGCACAGACATAATATCGACTCCAAAATATCGTTTGGACAGAATATCGAGTTTGAAATATCATTTGGACAAAATATCGACAGGACAGAATATAGACAGCCAAAATATTGTTTTTAAGGTAAGTGAAGTAATATCGACTGTAAATAATATAGAAAGTGAAAATATCCAAGTATATAATCTAGATAGTAAAAAATATCGTTTTTTAAATAATATTTAATTATTTATAGTGTTTTTTATGTTATAATATGTGTGAAAAGTGTCATTTTATGTTATAATTATTTTTAATTAATGATTTTTTTATTATTGTGTAATTTTATTCTGTAGCGGGTTGTGGGTTTATAGGGGAATAGGGTGGGAATTAATTTAATTATAATTAATTAAATATGTAAATTTATTAATTGGTAGTAATAATTAATTAATTGGTAATTAAATAATATTTGTTAATTATTTAAAATTTAATTGGTAATTAATTTAATTTAATTGATTAATTGCTAATTATGTAAATTAAAATAATTTATTTCCTGTAGCGGGTTGTGGGTTTATAGGGGAATAGGGTGGGAAGTAATTTAATTATAATTAATTAAATATGTAAATTTAATAATTGGTAGTAATATTTAATTAATTGTTAATTAAAAAATATTTGTTAATTAATTAAAATGTAATTGGTAATTAATTTAATTTAATTGATTAATTGCTAATTATGTTAAATTAAAGGGGTATTTTTAGGGTTCAGGGTCAGTTTTTGGTTTTTGGGTAAAGGGGTATTTTTAGGGTTCAGGGTCAGTTTTTAGTTTTTGGGTAAAGGGGTATTTTTAGGGTTCAGGGTCAATTTTTAGTTTTTGGGTAAAGGGGTATTTTTAGGGTTCAGGGTCAGTTTTTAGTTTTTGGGTAAAGGGGTATTTTTAGGGTTCAGGGTCAGTTTTTAGTTTTTGGGTAAAGGGGTATTTTTAGGGTTCAGGGTCAGTTTTTAGTTTTTGGGTAAAGTGGTATTTTTAGGGTTCAGGGTCAGTTTTTAGTTTTTGGGTAAAGGGGTATTTTTAGGGTTCAGGGTCAGTTTTGGGGTAAAGGTTTTTTTTAGGGTTCAGGGTCAGTTTGGGGTTTTTGGGGTACAGGGGTACAGTGTAAAAATAAAGTAAAATTAAATTTACATTAAATTAATTTAATGAAATTATATTAAATTAAATTATATTAAATTAATTTTAAATAATTTAAATTAAAAAAATTATTATATACTTACCAATACTTACGTTGTAATGGTAGTGCGTTGTAAAAGTTGCGTTGTAATGTCATATATCCACTGTTGCACTCTTTGGAGTGGGAATAGTAATTTTAATCCCTACGCTATCCAACGCTTTCCCTACTGTTGCACCCACTGGAGTGGGAATAGTAATTTTTACTCTTTTGTATTTGTACGTTAATAATATTGGCTATTATTTAATTAAATTTTGTTACTATATATATATATGTTTTAAGAAATATGATTACAAAAATATTATTTTTTTACTTTCATTAATTATTTAATTATTAAAAGTTATTTTAAGTATTAAGTATATTTTAGTAATTAATTTTTTATATTAATGTAATTAAACATTGTTTTTATTAAAGTCGATATTTTTTACAACTATATTTTTGTAAACGATATTTTTAACTCGATATTTTTGTACTTACCTGTTTGTAGATAGAAACTCGATATTTTGTCTCGCGATATTTTGTCAACGATATTTTTGTTGGTCGATATTCTGTCCCTCGATATTATTTCAGTGATCCCTCTGAAATAACTATTTACACCATTTCTTCATCTATCATTCTGATGTCCCTCTATCTGTATGTATCACACTTCATCTTCCTTGCTATGTTTTTGCTCTCTCTTTCTCTATGTGCCTCTTTATGCCTCTTCCACGTTACCATCCCTTCTCTCACACATACACAGAATGCAGAATTTTCTTTTCATTTGTTTCTGGTCATATTTCGACAGCTGTGCACCTCCTTACACACTTTCCAATAGAATCGTAGTCACAATTGACAATTCACAAAGTGCAGAGAGGCTGCCTGTTGGATGATTGTGTAGTTAAAAGATCTTTATGGCACAGTGGCAGGGACCGCCAGAAATTCACACTACTTCCAGCCTCATCTCCACGCCCGAAAGGGCCCAGAGGCCAGGGACACTGGCCCATATATTTTTAGGTATCGCCTACGCAGCGCGCATGCGCTGCATAGGAGACCTTTAGCCGTCGTTCAGCTCTTTTTTCGAAGCACATACTCGTGCTTGTGGCGGCATCCACCTTGCAGGAGCGAGCAAGAGCTTGCGACAAGCACGAGTAGGTGCTTAGAAAAACAGCAGACTGTGCACGCACACACGCACCACTCCCGGGCCACCAAACACATGTGTGCCTCTCTCCTCGCCCACTCACTCGCTCCGCCCTCTACGTCTCTGTCTCCTTTTTGCCTCTCCATTAACGCAAGCAGTTTCCATCTTGAGGGTATGTGTGTATTTTTAATGTTTGCTTCGTAAAAACTTGGCTGTTCGGACTGCAACAGCATATCATAGAGATGAAGGAGATACAGATACAGAGTATCGTTAGTACTGCGTTGACTGCATGTGATGCAGTGCCTAGGTACCGCCTAACCTCCTCTTGAAATGTGCAATAAGTCAAGAGTTGATTCGATCTCGATTTCCTCCAAACAATAGCAGCTTAAAATGTATTGAATTTATCACCAAAAGAAAGCTTCTAAAGTATGTGGCATTTGTATGTTGCCAAGTGCATGTTAGGTTGGATCATTCGACCTTTAAAAGAACTACTTTTATTTGTTCACAAAAACAAATATCTATTTAGTGACAAATTTATATTTGTAAAACCTATTTTTACCTGTACAGGGCAGGACGATGTCCCTGAAAATCACTCTTGTCCTGGTACATCATGCCCATACCTGGAACTTTTCCTAGATAAAAACATTTGTTTAACCTTTCACTGTGGATAGATGAAAGCACAGTAAAATGTCTGCTGTCAGTGAAGATGTTTGTCACCCAATCTTGCTGTCTCCACACTCTGGCAACTGTTGCTCTATTTTATGCTACTCGTGGATCCCATTTTCTGAGGATCCCTCCTAAGATCTCACAGTTGCTCTCTTGTGTTTTACCAGATTCATCTCCTTGAATTTGCGTATACATTCTTTAAACTACAGAAATAAGTCCTTATCAATTATGCCATGCTCTAGATATCAAAATCTAGGCCCTTGCCAGATGGAAATGGCAGGTCAGCAGACTAAATTGAAGCAGGTCGCCTTCCATGTGTTCATAACAGTACCACAGCCATAGTTTGATATGTGATTAATGCCCTCATTTTATGTCTACAGTACACTGCTCCGGGTGTGCTGCTTCTTGAAATATGACCTGGCGGACACACACGCACACAGTAGAGCGTATGTATGCCTCTGATGAAGCAGAACAATATTTTTTAAGTATTTTAATTTGTATATAGACTCCGAGAAAGTTTAATACTTCTCTCTCACCTGGAGATGAGCGTAGATGACAATGCGACAGAGGAGCCCTAAAATGCAGCTCTGCCTCCCTTTGACTTGTGGTCCATTTCCAACACATTTACACCCTCAACACACGTTTCTGATGGTGTATCTGTTGTGCATTGTGACTTTAAATTCAATAATTACAATGCTAAGATTTGTAAGGGAGGCTTATTGTTGTGGTGGTCCTTGGCGCATTATAGCTGCATGGTAATAGTTCCAGCCAGTAAATGTCAGTGTTCACTATCTATTTTCTAAGGAAATGTTTAGTAGATATAGACAGCAATAGTTTGATATCTTTATAGTGTTTTACAGTCCCCAGTGTTATCAGTAGGCTTTATTAACTGTGTGCATTGTATTTATATGATTAAATCTGGCACGATCATCATTTTGCATACCTCTGTAGGATGAAAAGATGAGCCGGGCCTTTCCATTAGTTGAAACAGCAACTGCCTTCACAGTGGACAGAATCTTCCACGAGTTCAAGTCCACGAATTCGGCTGCTGCTGATATGCAGACTGGGTATTTACCATAAGGGTACTGAAGTTTGTCTCACTTGTTCACTGTGGCTTGCTGACTATTCTCGGCTGACGTCACACAGGAAAGATAATTCCACTTTCCGTCCTGGGAGCACGTTTTTAGGTCTCGCCTACGCAGCGCTATTGCACTGCATAGAAGACCTTTAGCCGTCGTTCAGCTCTTTTTCGAAGCACATACTTGTGCTTGTGGTAGCATTCACCTTGCGGGAGCAAGCAGGAGTGTGCCACTAGCACAAGTATGTGCTTCTAAAAACAGCAGACTGCACGCGCACACACATACCACTCCTGGGCCAGCAAACACATGCATGCACCTCTCTCCTCGCCCACTCACTCGTTCCCCTGCCCTCTCTGTCTCCTCTTTGCCTCTCCATTAACACGCCAGTCCCATCCCCAATCCCTGTCTCCACGCTCTCTTCCCTCTCAAGCAAATCTTTCTTTCTCTTCCCATAGTTTCACTTCCCCTCACCATTTCTGACCCCATCACCTCTCGGGCCCTCTGTCTAAATCTGCCCTCCGAAGCTCTCACTCTTTCTGTCCACCCTCTTCCTCTCAGTCTCTCCCCACACGTCTCTCGCTCCTGCCTTCCTGCCGTTCTGTTTCTCACCCCAACTCTTCTGTCTTCCTTCTTTCCGTATTCACCTCACTCTGTCTACCGCACTCTCTCCCACCTTCTTCTCCTGCCATCATCTCTCTCCCCTTCTCTCTCTCCATCCCTCTCTCTTTTCCATCTTTATTTGCTTTTCTCTCTCGCTTTCTTTTGCTCTACCTCTATTTATTTATTTCTCTTTCTCCAGCTCTCTCCTCCGTCTTCATCTCCATGTCTTTTTACCGCTTTCATGACCGTAATTTGTTTTATTTCTTTTTATTTAGACTTTATTGCAACAAATCCTAAACTTGTCTACAATAATATTTACACTTTAAGAGAAGTGCCAAATAAATGGGAATCTGCAGGTAAATGCTCTCAAGGAGCCTTGATAAACAATGTCACATCAGACTGAGAGAAACTGGCTCTTCCCTGCCAGGCTTTCCATCGTGTCACCCCCTCAAACTCAGCGTGTGATAAACAATGTCACATCAGACTAAGAAAAAAACTGGCTCTTCCCTGTCAGGCTTTCCATTGCGTCCCCCCCTCAGCCTCGGCGTCGTTGGTGGTGTCCAGACAATACTTACTGGGGCAGTAAGACGGTTGATCCACTCAGATCTCTCCACTTTTAAAGTGCTGCGTCTTAAACTGGCTGCCAAGATAGCTCAGTGAGCTGCGCGCCCCATCCGGATTTGTATTTCTAACCTGCAGGTGAACTTTACATCGAAGTATGGCTGACTCTGCAGGTCATGCTTCCAACATCGACACATTTTATGAACACAACCCTTTCAAAATAGGCATTAAAAATCAATACACACTGAAAGAACGCATTCATTAAATACATATTTCCATTTTAAAGTAAAAGAGTAAAAAACAATTTAACTTCAAACAAGCTTTCACAAGCACTTTAAGAATGCAAAACTCTAATGACTACGCAACAGCCTTGTTATTAAAGCTATTTTTTTAAAATTAATCTTACCCTTCAAGCATTATTCTAAAATATTTGTGTGCCAATTTCTTTAAAAAAAATATAGTTTATGGAAAATGCTTTAATTTAATAAAATACAATTTTAATTTCTGAACATAGCCAAATACAAGACTGTGAAACATGAAACAAGCATTGGCATAGCCAATAGGTCTCGCCTTTGGGACCTTATAAGTGTTTAGTTATCCAGCACAATATACTTGGTGCAACAATATCAACTGTTGCATGGCTAAACACTTATAAGGTCCCAAAGGCGAGACCTATTGGCTATGCCAATGCTTGTTTTTTTTCATCAACTCAGTTGTTTTATACGTTGCTGAGATGCAGGAGTGCAAAGTATCGTTTTCTATGAGTGGCGGCCAGTGGCATAGCTGGGGGGGGCGTCCACCCTGGCGGCACCTTTTTTTGGGACGGTGGGGAGTTCAAGCTAAAAAAATTCTCCCTCGTCATTGTCTGTCGCCTCCCTCCCCCTACTCATCAACTCGTCATCTGTCACCCCTTTCCCCGCTCTTACTTGCCCAGCCGTCACTAGGCGGCAAACTCAGAGATTGCCCTGGGTGGCAAAAGCTCTAGGTACCCCACTGGCGGCAGCACACATTTGTCTGTCTCATTTATAGAGTCACTGTTCACCCTGTGAATTTGTGCTTAGTCCACAATACCGCTCTTTGGCAACCATACTTGATTATAAACCAGTCGCCATCTTTTTATCGGATACATGGCTCAATTACTATTCTATGCCTGATATTTCCATGGCCTTCACGGGTGGATATGGTATATAGGTAAATGTAACGGCAAAACAAACCAGGAGGGGACCTAGCCATTATTTCATTGTGTCACAAAAAAATCTGATAGTCTTGACTGTGAAGTCATGCTTTTCTCGATTAGAGTCTGGAACAATTTTGTTCCCTCTGGGTCTCTTATCTATCGGCCACCTGACTTAGTTACTAGGCGGAGAGCGCTATTAACAGAAGTACTGTCTCGATATGCTTTAAGGGATGCCACTTTTAATATTCTTAGCAAACTGAACTTAACATTCATTTTGACGATCTGAATTGATTGCGACGTCCCACTTAGTGGGTGATTTGAATGGATGTACGACGTTACAACGCGTACTTTTACAACGCATGTCGTTACTACGCAACTTTTACAACGACTTGCGTTGGGGGGCGCTGGATAGTAAATATTTTAATTTACTATTCCAACTCCAGTCCCCGTGGATAGTAGAGAAGGAGTTGGATAGTAAATTAAACTATTTACTATCCTGGAGCGCCCCCCAGCGCAAGTCGTTGTAACGACTTGCGTTGTAAAAGTTGCGTGGTAACAGTACCGCGTTGTAAAACATTCGTTGTAAAGGTTGTTCCCCGATTTGAATGGGCTTGTATGAGCCCAACTAGTCCATGCTATATGTTCTCCTTCCTGAGGATGTGGCTCGTAAAGGCAAAGCCCTCCTACCAACGCCATGGCTTACTCAGTAGCTTTTAATTCAAAATAAAAGCTGTAAGCGTTTGCAACCTTCTTGGTGGGAAAATTATAACGTCAATGAGAAAGTAAAGTGCCAAGAAGCTGTGAAACTTTATCAAAAGTCTTGCTGTGGTGCTTGCGCAGCTTTCTGTTAGGTCAAAATTAGTCATGCCAATCACTTCTAAGGAATTGTTCCTTGTAATTAAATCCTTGACAGATCCAACCCATATGGGCCCCCAGCTTGTCCCCCTCTCAAGCTAGGTGTAATGAACTTCCTGATTTCTTTTTTAATAAGGTAGCTGATATCTGTACCTCCTTTGATGTTTTAGGGGAAGAGAAGTTTTCCCCAATTGACAGCAAGTAGTTGGAGTTCACTGTGATGTCACTCAGGGGCATATTCTCAAGGATCTATCGCCGAGTTATCTGCACTTTATCG